>NC_138197.1:5037873-5694123 GCF_964194105.1 Spermophilus citellus | reverse complement strand
TTACACATGAGATTTTTTTTTTTCCAACCTAGAACATGACATCTTTTTATATTATGTAAATCCAAACTTCTTGATGAAACTGATTACTGTGGTTTCTCTTTTCTGTTTAGAGAGAATCCAAACTTGAAACCTATTTTTAATATCTATGATTCAAAATATTTACTGAAGAAATTTGTAAGTGTAATCTACATTTACACACATATTCCTTGGTGATAGGAAATTTGGCTTTGGATTAAAAGTTTTGTTGAGGCAGATCAAGAGAGGATATGTGTATTTAAACGTGCCATGCCACAGAATCAGATTCTTGTCTGAATACCACTTTGGATAATTCCTAATTGAAAAAAAGTAACAGGGGGCACAAAAATCCTACAACGTTATTACAGGTTTGTGACTGTCAAGAGGAAATTCTACACACAAGAAAAGATTTTATACTGACTATGACATAAACACAGAAACCACACATCAAAAAGAGGCTGCTTCTGTTCAACTGTAGTTATTTACTAGGAAGTGAGAATTATAGGAATAAAAGTTGTGAGGATCATTAGCCACATTTCTAGAAATGACTCTAGATTTAGGTGCACAGTGGAAGGGTAAGAGAAGGCAGTAGTAGATTCTTGTCGGGAATTACCTGGACCTGGTATCCTCCTGAGCCACCACAGTTGCTTCATTTGTTATGGTATAGGGGAGAGAAGAGCAGAAACCCCTGTTGCAAGAAACATCAGTTCATATCATTAATTTTGCCATTGTAAAAATCATTTGTAAAATTTGCATTATTAACATTATCAAGTCGCTAGTTAGTGAGACATCAGACATGACGAGAGTGAAGGGCAGCTTAGGGAGAACTGGGCTTTAAACCCTCAGTAGATCGGAGTTAGGATCAAAGGCGCTTGCTTTATGTGGCTGTGCTAGACTTTGAAGTCATGACTGCACCTACAGCACTCATTTCATCAAGTTCACTGGTGTCTTAATAGCAGATCAATAAGTTTCAAAGTCGGAGAGTTAATTTGATACTAGTGCTGATGTGGTCGTGCTGGGGAAGCCGAGAGAGAGGCAGAGAAAGCTGCCTATTAGCAACTCTGGTATAGAGCGCACAAAGATGCAGATTAAGGATATGTGCATGGCCCTGGAAAGGCAGGCTCTGGCTAGGAATGGGGAAGCCGTGGATTGCTAATGCACGGGGTCCTTAATTTAGACATCTCAGGCTATCTGGAAGCTAGTCCGTGCTTGAAGAATCTTTAGTTAATATACATGTGTATGTGTTTGCATGTATCTCAGTTTGGTATAAACAGGTTATGGGGGAAATGCATGCCCAGGCCTTTGTGAAATAAAGAGGCATAAGGACTCCCTGTTTTCCTGCATAAGGACCATTTGTAGGTTTCATGGGATGATGGGAAGAGTAAAAAGTCTGGGTATTTTGAAGGGCGCTTTGAACTTCTGCTTATTACATTATGAGAATGAAGTTGATTTGTTTAAAAAGTGGGAATCTCTCTTTCAAGTTTATAATACCTGGACAATGCTAATTTGTTACCAGTCCATTTTGATCCAAGGAAGTCTTAGTCCCCAATTCCTGGTCGTTAGAGCATAACTCGGTGTGTGTGTGTGCAAACAGATGGGATTCTTTATTGCGCTCCATCTCCATTCCCCTGTAAGATTTTCTCTCTCATCTCCCCACTTAGAAAGTGATACATTTTTATGATCTGTTCCAAAGACTTGTTGGACATAAAGAAACCAGTGGGCAAGTTACTGGTAAATTGAAAGAGAGAAGAAGACAAGTTGGGGACAAGGTGGCATGTTTGTATGTGTGTTTGGGATTTTTCTTTGTTTTCAGTGGTTTTTCTTTGGTCTTTCTTCGGGATAAGTATAAACATTGTGGGTGTGTGGTAGATGACATCAGTGGCTGTTGCAGGAGGGGGTTTGGGAGGGTGCCTTTTTTTGGTGTAAGAGGAGGTTGTAAAGATACAGAGTTCAAAGATGCAAATCACAAGAAAGTAGAAACCTTTAAAATTTTTTAATAAGAACTTTGCCATCTGTATGTACAGCACAGGCCTCCCAGCATCGAAGGTCAGATTCACACCCTTTTCGAACAAAACTCTAATTTAGAATGTTCATCTAAGGGTTGATAATGGTATTAGAGGGCTGGTGGGGTGGTCAGTGGGTGTTGAAGATTAGCTCAGTGGCCATTTCAGCTTTACCTAGACCCCCGCGATTCATTGGGTAGATTAACCGTCACATCTGTCATTTTATCCCTTTTACCACATTTAAAATACGAAAAGGGGGGGTGGAAATATCGTCTCGAAGACAATTTATATGGAGCAAGCCAATGAAGCACGCTATTCCTAAAATGCCTAAGAAATCGCTCTATATTTGTATCTGTGTGTCTATATGTATATTATAGTTATACATGATGTCACTCTGCATGGCAGATAGAGATGTTGAAATGATTTGGGTGTATTCATGTAAGTTGGTTATGCCAGGTAAGCTGCAAGTTTTTAAACTTAAACCTTTTTAATTAGTCTTTTGCCTGTGTAGAGAAAGTCTTCTACTGTAGTCATCTCGTAAATCATTTTCTGCTTCTGGGCTGATTGTTCATTAAGCTGCTGTTGGTTGGTTTAATTCCTGAGAAAAACGTCCATTTCCGCTCTGCGGCACCCTAACTTGGATAGCGTCGGCTCCTTTGGAGGGTACTGGGCACTGTCTCTTAATGTCATTTCAGGATCTGCGGCATGTGCAAGAGGGGCTTTCGTTGAGTTGTGTTGTTTCCTGTGTGTTGATGACAGAAAGATGTCACTGTGAAAGGGAACTTAAGAGTTTCAGTAAATGTAATGGTTCATTCTGAATAAAGTGAGAGAGACAGTGCTTGGAACCTGGGGAATAAGGGTGGAAGGAGCCGAGCTGATGAAGGTGTTTCTTGTCAAATTTGTGTAGGAATTATTTACCTTGCTGTCTTTGCTGAGCCGCCACAGTAAAAGTGAAGACATGGAAAATTATCCCAGATGGGACGAATCGCTCGTTCTCTGTTCTTTTTTTAAAAAGGAAAAGATTTCAGGGAGGGGGGAAAAAGTCGTCTTTTTCTTTAGAAACAGTATGAATAAAATCTGGACAGCTGTCGAAAAAGATATGCCGTCTGCATTTTTTAAAAAATTTCTAGCCACCACCATAACTAAATAGCTTGAATAGTACATCTTTTCTTTTCTTTTTTTTTCCCCTTCATACATAATGATCTCTACTTCATTAAAAGCGTATTAATCTGGTTCCCAGTCTCTTGGGAGACACCTTAAGATGATGATATTGTGGGTTTTTCCCCCCCGAATTGTTTAAAAAAAAATTCTAGCAGATTTGGTCCCTGTAAGTCAGAAATAATTGTGTTCTTAATCTTGTCCCTGATGGATGACTTGGAGTTCAGCAACGGACCGGCTCCAATGACAAATACAATATTAATATTCATTAACTGCTTTGACAATGCTAATTTTGATGCAGTAGTAAAGGGCCTTCCAAAGTTAGCGGCCAAAGCATCAGAGCTGCGCAAGGTGGCAAGATAATTTGTGCTGGTTTGCTGAGCTGAAGGCTTTTAAAGTCTATAGCAAAAAGCTAGGTACCACAAACAAAAAAGAGAAAGGGGAAAAAGTTCTGAAGCATTGGAAGGCAGGGCTGCGGAAATAATACGATCACAGTCCGCTAAAAAATTTGACACCTCTGATGCAGTTTCTTTGAGTGAAATTTCTACAAAGTTGCAACAAAAAAGCATAGCATGGTAAGTCAGCACATTCTTGATTTTGTTTAATCTTTTTGATCTTTTCAATTATCGCTATTTGAAGATCAATAGTCATTTTTTCCTACTATGCTTAGAAGACGTGCAGTGGTGGTTTAATATGTGTTAGGACCATTTGCTTTAAAGGAACACATCCACAAGTTTTGGTAGGGTTTTTTTTTTTTTTAAAGTTAGTCATGAGAAAATGTTATACAGTAAATTGTTCTGAATTCTCTGACATATGGGTGTTTTTAATGGTCTATTTTGGTTTTTGTATCCCCCCGCCCTCCCCAAACAAGAATTCAGAAGATAATTAAGCTCTGGATGTTGTCAAGAATTTAGAGGCTACTTTCGGCTGGTAAAAAAACTTCTTCCGAGTGAAGTGGTCCTCTAACTTTATCTAAATTCAGCCAGTTTCCTCCCCTTCTTTCTCTGAATGGCATCAGATAGCTATTAAAGCTTAATTTCGCTGGAGAACTGCAAAGCATTACTTTCACCAACTTAGGTGAACTCCTTTGGACTATTGAAATTGCCTTTATGTTTGCCAAATCGGCAAACAAAATATCAGGCTTTGTTCTTTTGATTGAATGCCGGGTTGGGGGGAAAAAGAGAAGAGTAAGAAAGCCCTGCCTTTTTTTTTTAACGCCCCCTCCCTTTTTTGGGGGGATGGATTGTTGTGGAAACGGGGAGATCCCGGTTATTGTGCGCTTCCCCGTCAAGCGAGATAATTCTGTGAATGGAACTGTGCGTGAGCATCTTGTCTGGCGGCGCTGCTGGTGTGTGCTGCTCCCCTGTGCTGCGGGCGCGCGGCTGCGGCGGCGGCGGCGGCGGCGCGGGCTGCAGGGCGGGTGCTGCCCTCCAGTGGAGCCCGCGGCCGGCGCGGCTCGTTGGCCCTCGGCGCGGCAGCATGCCCCCGAGCCGGCGGCGGGAAGGGGAGCGCGGCGACCCGTTCTAGATGGTAAGCGGCGCCCGCGGGCTGTGCAGGTGCGCAGCGGTGGCCGGCCTGCTGCCACCAGCGCTGCGCAGCCCTCCGCGCCCTCGCATGCTCTGCGCGCAGCCCGTGCAACGTCCGCTGTCACTTCGCAGTAACTTTAAGATTGATGTCCCTTGACTGGTAAGGTGCCTGATGGATGGAGGCTTTTTTTTTTTAAGGTCCTTTAAAAAAAAAAAGAGAAAAAGGGATAAAAGAAATGGACAATACCGTTTATTCCGTACTTTCTTACCCCCGTGCAACATGTTTTATGATGATTATTGTCTAACTTGGAAGGGAATATCTACACGCACGGGGGTGGGGGGCACTTGGATGCTTTCCGTTCGCTGAGTTAAAAATCACAGAGCTCCACCCTTCTGGCTCCCCTCCCCCCAACCCCAAATATTGTCATGAAGTGTCTGCATTTTTCTCCTTTTCATGTTTATAGAGTCTTCCAAGACCTGTTTCCCCTTCCAGTCATCTCAAACCTCTTTATTTAAAAAAACAAAACTTCGCTGATACTGTGAAGAAAAACAGGAGGTTGTAAATAGCACTCCAGTTCCCCTTCCACATGATCATAATTTCGTGCTAAAAGAAATGACTCTCAGGTGTTTTTTTGGGGGGAGGGTTAGGGTTTTTCCCCTTGTTAATTCCACAGAACTTTGCTGTGCTCCATTTCTTTATAGCAATGTTCAAGGCACTGCATGTGGGTGCCAACAAATTGGGGTGCTCTGAGGATGAATTCAGGACAGTGTGATGGGACAGCATATTTCTGGAAAGAGTGTCTTTCCAGTCTTTAATTTGAAGAAACTCAAGAGGTTTCCCTTTTCCTTTTAAGGAGGAGGAGGAGGAGGAGGAGGAGGAGGAGGTCTGTCTGGAATGTGTTGGCTCTTCTTGCTGTTTCCATTTTTTCCTTGTCTTTTGAAAAAGCCAGAAAATAAATTCCTAGTCAAAGTTGCCCGTCATGTTTGCAGCACTTTGCTGAGTGTTGCTGCTGTGATTGGGAGCTGTCCATCAGCAGGCAGAGAACTTGCAGTTTACTTAAGAAACTGCATGTGCGACAAAGGCAGCTGCCAGCAGTGTGGTGGTCTATGTGAATAGAGGGAGGGAAGGCAATTAGGGGGCTGTGTGGCTGGGGCTTTTTACTTGTCAAACTGGAGGCTCATTGCTTTTGTTAGCGTCATGTAAAGGGAAATGGCAGGGTTTTGTTTTGGTATTAAGGGCCTTAAAGATTGCTGCCTGACACTTACACAGGAAGGCCAGATAAGTCCAGAAAGAGGGGCCATGGAGCAGTATTTTAAAAAAGAAAATCAAGAATTCTTACTTTTTTTGTGATGTGTAAGCCCTTCCAGCCCTTGTTTTTGTTGTTAGGTTTTTTTTTTTTGGGGGGGGGGACAGGGGTTATTAACTTGGCCCATGTATTAACATCGCTTAAAGATCTACGTCATAAACAGTCCTGTGGGGTTGGAGATGAACGGTCGGCAATCAGTGCAGTAAATTAAAACCACCTCCTTTATGTTAGGTGTCCTGCCACCAGAGAAACCAAGTTTTGGCCACTGGTCTTGTTTCCGGTAGGACAGGTGTAAGATGTCTTCTTACCTGCGTGTAAATTGGAGCTGTCGCCTTTGGTTTTTGAAGTGGGTGAAATGACTTAACTCTTGGGGTGGGAAAAGACCAGAAAGGAATTGTGGATGAGTTTTGTCCTCGGGACTTCTGCTCTCTGGCTTAACCCCTCCTTGAGCAGCAGCCTCCCGCCCACCCCCCCTCGCTGCATGTAAAAGACGATTTCAGGCCTGTGATGTCTCAGGGTCTCAACTCAAATTAAGTTAAACCCACACGAATGTACCCAGCCCTGGATCCTATGAGAGCCCCAGGAAAAGTAAGTTGGGTTTATGGGATTCCCCCACGTGTCCCTATCTCTGCCTTTGCCTCCCCCTCCTCTCTCCTCCCTTCTTCCCCTCTGCTTTCCTCTTCCTCCTCCTTCTCCTCTTCCTGCTCTTTCTGGGGACAGCTCACAAAACTCATCAGCCAAGAAAGGAGTTGGTCAAAGGTCCGACTCTCGCAATGCCAGTGAGCGCATGAAGCCTGGTCGCTCCTGCTTCCAGGGAGGTCAGTTAAAAACCTTTCAGGCAGAATCTCTGACTCTGGAAGGAAGAGAGGGTGCTTACGAGTTGCAGGCGAGGCCCTGCAAAGTGTCACTTCCGTGTCACTGTGACAAGAAAATATACTTTCCTCCTCCCTCCCCCTCTCCCATCGCAGCCCTTTCCCTAAGAAATTTGTTATGAGGGATTTGACAATCTTGCAGATAAAGTGCCTGCCTACTGCATCCGGTTGATCATTTCCCTCATGGCTGACCGTAATTTCTTTGCTAATCTTAGTGGCAGCTTTGTCCCTGCTGCCCAAGGTAACGGGTGAGGGAGGGGGACTTTTCTTAGGTGCCCTGAGCTGGCTGGGGAAAATGGGCCTTCCCCCTTCCTTCATGGATTCTGCCCTATTAAAGATTAGGAACTAGAAGGAGTTTAAATTTTTTCTTTTTTAATCTGCAACCAGTTGAGTTAGATTATTGGTAGTTTTTTAAATTTTAAAAATTTCTTAGGGATGGGTATGCAGGGGGAAGAGTTAGCAAAGTAATTATAGGCAACATGAGTGGAGAACTTGGAGCATTTTGAGTGTATCTGGACAGAAATATGGAGCCTTCTCCATCTTTTAAGATGTTTTTTTTTCCAGCTCTTTCAGTGAGCGGTATAAAAGGAGGGGAAGCCGGGAGGAGAAAGAAAAGTGAGAAAAGCCAGGAGGGAGGAAAAAAAAAAAAAAGCTGGCCCAGGCCCATCGTGAAGGTACAGGGAAAGTTTTTTCAGAGGTGGAGAGAAGGAAACCCGAGCTGTTATGTACCCCAGGGATGCAGTTCTAGTGGGGATGGAGGATTTGAGTGGCAAGGGGGGCACAGTGGCCTCCGGGGTCTCTCTCTTGCAGCAGTTGGGCGGTTGGCACCTCAATTTGAATTGCTGGGTGAGTAGCGGTGTGTGTGTGTGTGTGTGTGTGTGTGTGTGTATAGTGTGTCTGTGTGTGTCGCCACACTCATGGTCTTTACTACTAAACTTATGCTTTCTTTTCTTTCTTTTTTCATTTTTTTTTAAAGAGAGAGTGAGAGAGGAGAGAGAGAGAGAGAATTTTTAATATTGATATTTTAGCTCTCGGCAGACACAACATCTTTGTTGGTATGTGGTGCTGAGGATCGAACCTGGGCTGCACGCATGCGAGGCGAGCGCGCTACCGCTTGAGCCACATCCCCAGCCCTCTTTTCTTTCTTAAATAAGTTTTTTTTCTTTAATTAAAAATAAATCCGATGGAGGTAGGGGGGCGGGGACAAGAATCCCTGGTCACCTCGGGCTGAGTCCTTTCCCTGTGTCCTTTTCACGGCACCTTTTTTGGAGAGGGAGAGAAAGGGTTAAAAAGAAGATGGGGAGGAGAGAGTCTGACTTTCATCGCCCTCCTTCCAGTCTGGCAGGCTGGAGTTTGGGAAGGGGTGGCAGGGCTCGGGATTTCTTCTAACACACCGTTTTGTCCCCCCTTCACCCACCAGAGTGGGCTCCCCTGCAAGAGGGAGAAGGGGAAGCGGCCTGCCTCATCGAGGGGCACGCTTTTGGAGCTCGAGAAGGTCTCATGCTCCCAGCTCTCACAGTGGCGGGGCTGCTGTCACGCTGAATGCCCACTTGCCAGGACGGTCTCTGGTTGTATTTATTTTCCATCTCCAAGTGTAGACGTCGGCCTTGCCGGGTTCTGGTGATGCTGGTGGTGTCCGTATTTTCTGAACTTAATAAAACAGTGTGTTTGGGAGACCCGAGCACACGGCACTGCTGGACAGCTCGCTGTACTCTGGTGTTTGGGGAAGGAGGCGCTGCCCAGTCCAGGTTGGGAGTAAAGACGTCGTCGTCCTCTTCCATGGTCAAGTCAAATCATTTGCCTAAAGCAGGAAGAGAATTCTCTTTGATTTAGAGCCAGTTATTTTATTATCTTTATGTGACTGATAAAAGTAGTAAAATTTTTGTTGTTGAACGTCCAAACAGAAATATTTGCAGTGGTTGACCAATTCAGATCCACTTTTTGGGGGAGAAGGAATGAAATATATCACAGACTGGTGAGAATCCATAATGTTTTCAGAATTGTGAATTAAGCCCCACATGTCATATTAAACATTTTTTTAATATCTATTTTTTAGTTGGACACAATACCTTTATTTTATTTATTTATTTTTATGTGGTGCTGAGGATCGAACCCAGGGCCTCGCACGTGCTAGGCGAGAACTCTACCGCTGAGCCACAACCGCAGCCCATATTGAACATTTTTAAAGCCCAGAGTGGCAGGTGATTGAGTGCAAAGCAAGGACAGGTGTAAAGTCTTCCTCTCTGGTTGTGCTCAGCTTTCTAGTTCATTCTGAGTGCAGTGCAGACTGGTTACCGCGGATTTCACACCCAGCATCAGCCCATTTCAAGGTTTCCGAGGGGTCCTAGGCCCTTGTTTGGTGAAATAGCTTTGGGTTACTTACTAGCTGTCCTGCTGCTTTGGGAGGATAAATCTCCATTCTTGACATCTTCCGAGAAGGGAGTTGCTTTCAGTGGGTGAATTCCTGACTCCAGCGATACAGATATCATGATCTTTATATTGTCACAACAGGCTGCTGCATCTGTGTTTTCTGGAAGCAACAGGGCCTCCCCTTGGTGGTTTGGAGTTGGTGGGGGGCCCGGCTGAGCTATGTAATGGAATTCTTTCCTTCTGCAGTGGAATGTGATGACATGCCCTGCCCATTACGTGTTTCTGCACACATTTGAGTATTCTTAAAAATTGAACTTTGCCTCGGTCATTCCCTCCTGACCTTGAACTTCCAACAACCACATTCGGCCCTGCTGACCTGTTGGCAACACTGTCATCATCCTGGAACACAGATGCCCTTTAACGGATGCCCGTATTTGGGGTCCTTACAGGCAGAATGCAGCAATAGAGCACGGTTTACTGACCTCTTGCTGAGATCCCAGGATTTGGGCATTTGCACTTTTGGGGCCCATAAATGAAATATCTGTTCCTCCTCTAGGTTTACCTGCTCTTATCTAGAGAGAAAATGTGCCTCATCTCTGAAGGAAATAGCTGTTTCTTGAGCTTGTGTCCGGCTCCACAGAGCAGGCATGATTTCCAAATACAGACTAAGATTGAAAAGTTAGGCCCGGGGTTCAGGAGAACAATAAAAGACATTTTAGCAGCTGTTCTTACGTGTCAGTTGGGAAGGTAGTGTCGGATTCTGCTTAAAACTATTTTCCTGAACTCCCAGGATATAAGAACCCTTACCGGCTTAAAATTTCCTCTCAATCAAAATTGGTGATTTCCTTCCATCATACTTAGGAATCTCTAGGTTTGGGGTTGTTGTGTTTGCTGTAGGATGGGGACTGGAAATCATTATTATTTTTAAAAGTCGTTTCAAATTTGGGCTTTTGGAGTGCTTCATTTGGAATAGGTTAGGTTTATCCCTGGTTCTGTTTTGAAAATCAGATCTCCTAGAAACAGCTGTACCCTCTTACCCAGTTCCCAAACATTTTCTGCAAACCCGGATGCTCAACAAGATTGATTATGCTAACACTAATCAATTAATACCCAAGTAGTAGAGAAATATTTGGAGGGAGGAGGTTGCAAATTCCTGGGAAATTACTTATGGGTGAAGTGGCTGGTCCTTCATCGCCATGGCCTGGTAGAGGATTAGGACAGTCAGTGGACCCTGTGGTGCACCCTCTTGCTGACCTCTGGGTTGCAAAGTTTGGTGCAGAGGTATGCCACTGGAGAGAGGCCGGCAGGAAGGAAGCTCTGGAAACCAGCTGGCCAGGGGTGAAACTGGACCAGTGGGCCTAGACTTAAGCTCACAAGTGTTTTAAGAGTTAGTTGGGGAAGGCGCAATGGGATGCTTTCTTTTTATTGGAAAATAAATGAGAATGAGTGGAAATAAATTATGTTTAATGAACTTAACTGGAAGTAATTGTTCAAGAGCCTGTGAAAGCACAGCTTGGCTGGTTGGCCCTTGGCTGCCGTCTGCACAGAGCTGAGCAACTGGAGCACATCTTCCGGATTTGAATGCCCCCCTCATGTGCCCACCCCGACACCTCCAGCCCTGTTCCACTGCTGTCCACCTCCCTGGTGAGAATTTGGAAAAGGTCGTTAAGAGGAGCTGAACTTGACCTTCTAGGCCCTCATCGCTTGGTGGTCTGCTTGGCATGTGCCCAGCTGGGTGACCGTATTTTAGAAGCCCCTGCCCCCAACCCAGGGACTTAAGATGGTTCGAGTTAGTTCTCTGTATATGCGTGTGCGTGAGAATTTGGATGAAAGCTGACTGCCCGTTTATCCTCTCCTGCCTGCCAGTTCAGTCATTTCCTTCGGAGGAGACTGTTACTGCCTCTGTGAGTCCCTGAGAAACTATGAGCCTGCAGAATTTCCCAAATGGCAGGGAGAATTTGCACCCTTCCTCTTCTTGCTGTTGGAATGGATTTGATCCAGAGGGGCGGGGGAGCCAGCCATAGATAATTTAAAATCCAAATAGGCAGCACCTTCCTGGCAGGCCCCTGGGTGGTGAAGATGGAGCCATGTGGCCTGGACTGGTGGGCACTGTCTGCGGCACCTGGTGGCCAGAGGTGCAGGCGGAGCGCTGCCGTGGCAGGGGAACATTTCATTTCTGCAGCTTATGGTAGATCTCCTCTCTTCCCACCTTGTTTCTTTAAGTAAAAACTCAAAGCTGGAGAAAGCTTTCCTGTTTTATATTATTTTCAACAGTAGCTATCAATAGACATTTTGTCATTAAAAAAAAAAAAGCCCCATTAGCTGAAGCTGTATGTGTTGGGGGCAAGGGGACCCTGCCCTGGGGCAGAGAGGAAAGGGATGGAGGAGGCAGCCCTGTTGAGAGGAAGCCTACCTGGGGCCCGGAAGGAGCCCCTGCCAGCCTTTGCCTCTGTCCATGTAGCAGGCGTGTTGGGAGTGTTGGGCGGGTGGAGACCTACGCTGGCCTCCTACAGGTTGCTTGCATCGCCCCCTGTGGGCTTCCAGTGGCCAAGGGGGTTGCCCAGCATTGGGGGACCCCTTGCTGGGTAGGAGGGCCACCTTGGCTGACTGTTGCACCACCCACTGTTGCAGAGCCTGGCCAAAGCAGGACGGGTCGCATCACCAGAGGGCTGTGGATGACTGAGAAGCAGCACCCCTCCTCGGTCACCCCAGCCCCTCCTCCTCCCCAGCCTCTGTGGCCGCAGTGACGTGAGACGTCTATTCACGTTTTACTAGTCGCCGTTGGCCTCCTTGCTGCCATAATAGACGGCATCTGGAAAAACACACGGATAAACTATAAACCCATTTTTTATGTAAACCCGGAGTGAGCGGTGGCCCTTCCCAAAGCCCTTACCAGCCCCTCGTAATTTAAGACCACTGAAGACCTTCCGTATCCACCCGAGGAGGGCAAGAGGCTGACAAATGCTCCTCTGTGTGGCTTTTGTTTTATTGTGCTGGGCTCCAAGGCACTTTCTGGCCCCATTTTTCTTCTGCAGAAAGAGAGAGCCAGGGGGTGGGGTGCTGAGGAGGAGGCCGGTGGAGAGACCCACTAGCAATGGCTCTATTTGTTTTCAGTGTCTGTTGATTAATAGGTTGCGGAGGTGAAAGGCAAGCTTTCATTCCCTTCAGGTTGCCCCTAGTTATGGGAGGTTGAGGGGCTGGGGTTAGAGGGGGCTGGCAGAGGGATAGGGAAGGGCCTTAATCAATCTTTTACTTGCCAAGTCCCAATTTATGAGTAGCATTTGGTGGGTGTGTGTGTGCTGGGCGATGAGGGTGGCATGGCCAAGTTGCAGAACACTACATTTAAGGGTTCTCAAAAGGTCAAAGGTCAGCCATAGGGGCTGCCCCTCCCACTCCCCCCCACTGTAGTTCTGTGAATACTCCAGTCGAAAGGCTTTGTGTGCTTTGAGGGCCGTTAAAGGACCTTTTCTTTATGATTTAACTATTCAATGCTCAAAACCCAGGGAACTTAATGAACAGAGCAGGGGAGGGCTTTGCTTTGGAAATAGCAGTTTCTCCAGGTAGAAAGCAGAAAGCCCTACTAATTTGAAGTCAGGTGAGGATTTGGGGCTTCCTTTAAATAGATATTGTTTGCTTCACTTAATGAGTTCAGTTTTTTGAGTTTTTTCTTAGTTTCTTGGAAGCTCAGAACTGACCACATATACAGTTTTTATTATCAGAATCCCACTGGGTCCTAATACTGCATGTTTGTATTGGGCAAGCAGAAGCATCCTAGTAGATGTCTTAACCCCCCACCCCCCAGCCCGCTGTGCTCCTCCACAGCCAGCCTGATGGTGGTTTTTCCTTTACCCCTGCTCAAGAAAAAAAAATCTGCACTATGGCCAGGGTGAGCCTGGAGGAATTGGGGAGTCCTGATCTGCTCCTAATGTTGGGCTTGGGGATCGGAGTGTGATGGGCAGGGAACATTGTTTGGTGAAACTGGGGTAGGCCCAGGGGGAGTCACTAGGAAATTTGAGGATTGATTTCCGCTCAGAGTCCTGGAGTATCTGCATCCAATTGGGAAGCCTGTCCCCGGCTGATCTCGTGGGGGTGCCTCTCACTCCAACAGCTTGGCAGCCAACCCCATCCCTCTTGGGGTGGCTGCAGTTGCAAGATGTGGAGGTAGGCATGTGGGGCTGCATGGCTTGGAAAAGCCATCTCCCAAGGATGTGACTTGGGAGACACTTACTGCATGGAGCTAATGCCAACTGCTCCATAGGTTTGTCACGAGGTTTCATAGAATAAATATGTCACATGCTCAACATGGAGGCTGACCACAGCCCTGGCTCCCTGAAGCAGGGGCCTCCCTGAACGGGGCTGGGATGGCACCTTGGGTCTGGCAGTTGGCCAGTCCCTGTCCTACCCTCAGACCTTCCAGATGAGGGCCTGGAGCGGTGCGCTCCTAGGTGAGCACCTGCTGCTGATGGTGCTGGTGTGCATGGGCAGCTCTGGATGGTAGTTTGGGAATATGTGGGGTATTTTATGAGAATTTGTTCTTGTGCTTAGAGAGTCATAAATTTCCTCATTCTGAAAGGGTTAAATACTGGTACCTTGGGTGCTTCCTGAAGCGTAACTTGGCTGTCATTGATTGTGTACACCCTGGTAGTTCTGAAGGCATGTTGAAGGTAAGGCGATTCCTAAAAGGCTCAGGTTTGGGGTTGCGGTTGTTTGTATGGCAGGCGTTACCACCCCGCTGCAGGGACCCCAGCACCGCCTCTTGACTTAGCTTCTGTAGCTTCTGTGCTGCGCATCTGGAGGGTGGCCTGTGTCCCTCCCCAGCAAAGTCCCTTGTCGCATGTGAATTTTCCTAGAGAGGGGCCAGCAGTTTTGAACACAAGACTGCAGACCTTTTTTAAGAAGTAGAAGCTGTTCAGAAAGAAAGGGAATGCTGTGGGGGGGGCATCTTGCTATTTGAATTTTTTGTTTTATTTATATTAGCTCTGACTTCTTCAAGGTCCTCACTCACCCAGATTCTCCGGGGATTTGGTCATTTCCAAGTATCTTCCTCTTCTTTTTTTTTTTTTTTTTTTGGTCTTTGTTTATTTTCAAAAAAAAATTTAGCTTCTCTTTGACAATCTTGTTCATTGGCACAATGAAGCAATGAATTTCTCACCAGAGATATATTTATTAATGTTACATTTTAAGAAGGGCATGTGACTGAGGAAGGTTGGCCACACATCTTCCTGTGCAGCCTTACCTTTGAAATAAAGAGTGCTGTTTGTGGCTGCATTTTATTTTCCTGTGAATTTAATTAGAGGAGACTGGAGGGGCAGCTGACTTCATCATCATTCATAGCCACTTGATGATGATGATGATGATGATGATTAATATTATTATTTTATGGTACCTGAGATTGAATTCAGGGCCACTTGACCACTGAGCCACATCCCCAGCCCTATTTTGTATTTTATTGAGAGACAGGGTCTCACTGAGTTGCTTAGCACCTCTCCATTGCTGAGGCTGGCTTTGAACTCGCCATCCTCCTGTCTCAACCTCTCCAGCCTCCTCCTGTCTCGGCCTCCCCAGCCGCTGGGAGTATAGGTGTGAGCCACCGTGCCCAGCTTTAATTATTTTTTTATGGTGCGTTTAGCTGTGCACCAGGCACTGTGCTGAGCACCTTACATATGTGATCTTACTCAGCTTTCCACAACAACCTCTTGAGGTAGACACTTTTTTATGTGCCCTTTAGAGAGATAGGTCATTGTTCCCCTGGTCACACAGACCACTGGAGCAGAATTTACACCTGGGTTTTCCTCGAGCTCACAGCCCTCATTTTTGGACCCTGTGCAAATCCAGTGGGCTCTGAAAGCATTTTACAGGCACTGATTTAACTGAGCTGGTGTCTGTGGGACACTGGGCTGAGTGGTTCTTAAAGGGCCAGCCAGCCCGATCCCTGATTCTAAGTAGGCTGTGTGTGCAGAGCCAGCTGCCCTTGAAGCTTGAAGCCAGCGTCTTGTGAGTGGCTTCCTGTCCTCTTCCTCCACCAATTGCAGTTTCTGATTTTCAGGCATTTTTTTAGATGGTGCTCACGGCTCCCACAGACTGGGCATTGCAGAGGATGCAACGTTCTAGAAGACACAGTAGTCCTTCCTTAGGAAACACTTTTAGTGGGGCTCTGAAAGATACATATCCAACCCCTGCCATGGGCAGAATATGATAAGAAAAGGAAGAACTGTGGGGTCTGAGACTAGAGAGACACAGGCATTTGCAAGATGAAAATCCTCTCATCATAAAAGCCATCCGGTTAGCTGGGTGGAGCACCAGATAGACCCTGGCCTTGGCAGAAATGACTGCAGAGTTCTCTGTTCTTGGTTGGGAAGCAGTTGTGGTTATGCTGTGGAGGGGCACCATTCCCTAATAGGATACTTATTATTATCTCCCAGAGCCAGGAGCACCTGGTCCCCTGGTCCCCCCGTGCACTCCTGCTCCATCACCATGCTCTAGAGTTTTGAATGGACAGTAAAAAACTAGTTGGCTAGGCTCTGGTCTCCGAATTGCACAGGGGCGCCGGCAGCCATCCCAGAGCTCAGACTGGGTTAAAATTGCTTTCGTACATGTATTTAAGAGGAAGGGGGAGACTTAAATTTTAAATCTCTACACCCACTTCTCTGTTGCCAAAAAATGTGGTCTTCATCTGTGTCTGTGCGAGTGGAGAAAGAGTCCCCCCCACTTCCCATCAGTCCTGTTTGAAAGGTGGCTTGGGACTCGTGCTTCTGAACCGCAGACAGAGCCATGTCGCCAGGCTGCTCCTCCCTAACAGTGACAGTAATAACCAGCCACCATAATTCATAGCCTGACCCGTGCTAGGTCCTGTGCCAGCGCCCCGTGGGTTCTCGAGAACTGGGGCTTGGTTCATGATTAGAACTCGCACCCCATACCCGCTTTGCTTGCCTGGTCCCTGTGGTTCTCTGGCTGGGGCTTCTCACCATGGCGCTCTGCAGCAGCCCAGGCGCCTGGTCCTGAGCCTAGAACTACGGGCCAGGTTCCCCCTTGAGATTGCCCAGCCCGGGGATCAGAATTCACAGAAGGCCTCCGAGAGCTGCCAGTGTCCGTCAGCCTTGGCAGCTGCTGGCTTCCCTGCCCCCACCAGCCCCTCCTCCTCCAATTGCTTCCTTCCATGGTCCTACTTCCTGAGCAGCCCCCCACCCCCAAGTGGCAGCCTTCCCCCCTCCGTATGTGTGGTTCTGCTGGGGTCACTGTTTTTCTACACTTGCTTTCTTTCATGTCAGTAGTTGCCTATCTTTCCAACCAAACTGGGAACTTCTAGAAGATAGCCATAGTCATTTCCCTTTCCTTCTGGTGTCTATTCCCTACCATCTCTGTCTTCTGCCTATCTGTCTGTTTCTGTCTCTCTCTCTTTTTTTTAAAGTACTGGGGATTGAACACTAGGCCCCTGCAGAATTAAGCCACCTCCCCAGCTCCTTTTAATGTTTGAGACAGGGTCTCTCAAGTTGCTGAGGCTGGCCTCAAACTTGTGATCCTCTTGCCTCAGCCTCCTGAGACTCTGGGATTGCAGCATATGCCAGTGCACCTGGCGATGTCTGTCTGTCTCTCTACTCCCTTCCCCTTCTCTTTTCCCAACACCCAGCACACTGTGGGGAGTCATCTCTTCATTCCTTCTCTAGTTGTTCTGAATGTAAATGTTTCCCCTCCAGGTCCCCTCAGTACCTCCACAGGTACTGCCACTAGCCCAGGCACAGGGGCCCTTTGCCTGTACACCACCTGGCCTTGACCTTCTAGCTCCTGACACTAAGGATATGTTTGTTCTCAAAAGCTCCCTCTGCTTTGATGGCTTTTAACTCAGTTATTTTGATTGCAAGATGGTAACCAGGTTTCTGCAAGCGACAACTAGCCCCTTTCTGCAGAATCCTGTGGTTTATAGGAATCGCCAAAGCAGGCTGTTTGGAGGTGTTCTTTTTCAGTAATTCTTTCTGGCTCATCTGGTGAGACATATGTCTTTCTGTGCACGCCCCCCATGGTGCACTGTGGTAGAGTGTCCTTCCTGCATCCTGTGCCTTCCTCACCCATATTAAAAAAAAAAAAAAAAGGACAAGAAGAAACCTGGTGAGAACAGACTGCTCCATGGTCCCTGAGCTCAAGAGGCGCTAGTGGGCAGCATGGAACCTGACTCCTTTTCTTTTAATGCAGTTCCTTTTCCTTGATGTTAATGCAAGTTGCGCCTTCCTAAAAGTAATAAAAGGAAATGAAGACACGTTCTGAAATGAAACTTGACTCTAATCCATTCATCATCTAATACTAGCCTCTTTATCTTCGCTGGTACCTAATCTGGTTAAATGTCCCTGTTGTAGGATTTTAGTGAAAATCCTCTATTGGGAATAGGGTTTTTTGCAATTGGATTACTCTCAGTAAATGGCCCAGTAGTTCGCTTGTTTCAGCTTAATTTTTTCTTTGTGATCTTGCTGGGCTGAGTTATAGCGTAGCATAGAGGAGGGGAGTGGACTAGCGTGGGGTGGGGAAGAGGAGAGCCATCAGAGAGAGCTTCAGGATGCACCTAGAAACATACTTTAAATGCTTTTCTTTCTTTCTTTTTTTCCCCTTTCTCTCTTCTGACCCACCCTGCCCACACACAAAAATACTTATACTTTGTTTGCAAGAGCCGGCTGCCCATTTCTAAAATGCCTACCTTTTATTAGCCCAATTCATCATCATCCAGTTAATTTATTAGTGGTCCCTGATGACTTCCTAATGAAACTCCTAATGAATCAGTGGTGCGTAATCTGCATAAAATATGCAGGTGCTTGCCGGGCAGTTAGAGCTTTCTGGTAAAGTTCACACTCCTACCCAGAGCCCAAGTGGGGATTTTCATCCCTGAGATCTGTAAAGGCTTGTAGAGTGCCCGCCTTCTGAAGGGCAGGGGGAGGCAGATAGGGAGGCTCACTGGGTGCATTTGGGTCCTGGCAGTTTTCTTGTAGATGAAGGCTTTCCTTGCTGGTCCCTGCAAAGCCCTGCCTGCCTCGCAGAGTCCTGTGGTGGGGGCCTGAGTGGGAGACTCCTCCCCCGTGGGTAGGAGCACAGTAGGGCTGGGAGATGACAGCCCCCACTTTCGACCCACCTGCCGATGGGAAAAGTGCAGTCTCGGGCTCTGTGCTGGGTGGGGATGGAGAAGACATTTTAAATGCCAGGCTCAATGGGGAACTGGGAAGTGGGGGACAGGCAGAATTGAATGCATCTCACAAAATTGAGGTCTGGGGGCATTGCAGGGCCCTACTCTGAAGGCTTGGCTCGACGTGTCACTCTGCTCTCTCCCTCCCTGCAGTCGAACAAAGTTCCGGTGGTGCAGCACCCTCACCATGTCCACCCGCTCTCGCCTCTTATCACCTATAGCAATGAACACTTCACCCCGGGAAACCCGCCGCCACACTTACCAGCTGACGTAGACCCCAAAACAGGTAGGCCACCGGCTGCGTGCCAGGGCAGAGCACCAGGCGGGGGTGGCGGGGGGGTGGCAGACCTGGGAGGCTGGGAGGGGGCTGGTGGGAGTGGTAGTGGAGGGGCCCCGGTTCCCTCTTGTGAACTGAACAGGATGCTCTTAGAGAGGCCAAAGCCTGGTGAGGGAATGAGTTTGCCCTCCCCGCTGGACAAGGCCACTTGCAGAGGTATAGACATGACTCTATGCAGGAGTGGTCATAACTCCAACAACACTAGAGCCCCAAACAGATGTGGGGGTGGGAGTCGCATTGGCCTCCTTCACAGTTCTGGGAGGGAAGAAGCGGGGCTCGTAGGCCCCAGTTCTCTTGGTGGCCAATAGACTCCATGATGGACAGCCTCAGAAGACCCCGGAGCTCTGCCTTCTCTTTGCTGGTTCAGCTGGGCTCTTCTCCCCTGCAGTATTGTGGGTGTTTAGCAAGCCCATTTCACAGATGTGAAAACCCACATCCAGGATCTGTTTCTTATTCTCCCATAGAACAAGCAGTAGGGTCCCGGGCAGCAGCCCCTTTCCTCATTCTGCTTGTTGCTGACTACATTTTTTTTCTTTTTGGTACCTGGGATTGAACCCAGGGGGGCTCCTAACCTCCCCCAGCCACATCCCCAGCCCTTTAAAAAAATTTTTAAGTTTATACAGGCTCTTGCCAAGTTGCTGAGGCTGATTTTGAACTTTCATCCTCAGCCTCCGAGTCCCTGGGGTTACAGGCGTGCGCCACCACACTTGGCTTGCTGACTGTTTTTTTTTTTCTCCCAAGGGGAGAGGGCAAGGAGGCAGGGTTACTTGGAGCCCTCCCAAGGACAAGATCCAACGGGGGCGGGCAGCCACAGCTCCCAGGGGGGTGGCCATGGGAGATCAGCTAAGGCCAGGGTGCCGCTTGCAGGCTGGGGTTCCTTTCCCAGCCAGCCAATCGTAAGAGTGGTTTAAAATGGTGGTTCCACCCCACTTGTCAGAGGGAGCAGTTGGTGTTGGGTGAGGAAGGCTGCCCGGCAAGGCGACCTTTACTGGCCCTGAAAGAAGCCACATATGAGCGGGTTTCCACTCCCTTATGAGCCCTCTTTGTGCTGGTGCAGGACCAGCCTGGTACTTGCATGGCTGGAGGGGGCTGCCAGCCAGCCCCAGGCTCTGCGAGTGAATGGCAGCGTCAGCGTCTTATTTAAATAATGGTAGTACAGGGAATAGCTTTTAAATGGTTATCGTAAAACATATGATTAACGTCTGTGGACTGTATACTTTTCTTCTGCGAACATTCTTTCAAGTGTGCAAATGGCTCGGTGTAGGGTCCAAGCCCAGCTAATCTGTTTGAGAGAAAGCAATGTCTGCATGAAAATGTCACCCAGGGAGACTTCATTTACAGATTAAAAGCTTCCTGAATGAATTTTTTTAAAAAAATGAAATAGTTTTTATCCATGAACCCACAGCTCGTTCCCTTCCATGTTCTGTTGTGACTCTGCGATGCTGTGCACTTGGTTTCCCACCTCAACTGTACAGAGGAGCTCTCTGTCAGAGTTGCTCCCAGCACTCCCCTTCCTGGGACTTGGTTGCAGGGTGTGCTCCTGTGCAGCCTGGCAGAGTGCTGTGGTGCCCACCTTCAGCACTCACTCCTGTGTGCCTTGGGAGGGCCTACAGCCCCTCAGGAGCAAGGCCCAGAGCTGAGCATGCCAGGCCTCCAGCAGCTCTGTCTGTTCAGTTCTGACTCTCCTGGGGACAGGACACCAGTGGCATCTGGTAGTTCCTGCAGCTGATTGTCTCCATAGAGGTGCTGCCATTCTAGAGGGGTGACCTCTTTTAAAAGAAGTCAGTGTAACCTTTCCTCGCCATAGCTCAAAAGATGCTGTAAATCAGAGGAGGAACTGTCCGCAGGTAAGTCGTCAGAATTAAAAGGGCAAAGGGACCCATTCTGAGGGCAAAGTTAGTGTAACTTTGTTCACCTGCTATGTGCGATGCTCTTTAGATGTTTTTTTTTTTTTAATTGCATGAGTCATGTAAGGCTGAAATGATCAAGGTGACATTTGCTAAATCTGATTTGAGCCACTATACCAGTCCCTCTAGAATGAGATAATTGTTTAAACTTAGACTATTAGAAAATGAGACAAATCCTAGTGACATTTTGCCATCAGAATCATGAATGACCTCATGCTAGGGTTCTGAAGAGATGCCACTCTGCATCCTTTTCCTGTCCCCATCTCTAGCTCTCGCTCCTCCCTCCCCTCCCTCTCCTGTACCTAAAACACTGCATCTTCTCTCAGGAATCCCACGGCCTCCGCACCCTCCAGACATATCTCCATATTACCCGCTATCGCCTGGCACCGTAGGACAAATCCCCCATCCGCTAGGATGGTTAGTACCACAGTAAGGAGTTCCATTTTTTTAATTTCCTTTTTGTTTCTTACATGGGCATGTTTATTATTTAGTCTGTGTGTGTGTGTGTTTCAGAAGGACAGGGTTGGTGGGAGGCCATGGGGAAGATGTTCCATGAGAACACAGGAGAATGAGAACCCTTCAGATAGGTTTGTAGAAAAGGGATGTGGAGACTTGACCTTCTGAACCCACAGTCCCCAAAGGCCCTGTGGACGAGGTGCCCTCAAGATACTTGGAATTGCAGAAGGCTGCTAGGGCTTCCAACTGTTGAAGTCGATTGTCGTCTTCTGCTGGTGGCATCTCCAACTGCGGGGTCCAGTCACTGGGGTGACATGCTGAGTACTCTTTTAGGTATTGCTTCACCCAACTCTGAAGGGTGGCGAGGGGTGGCTGAGTCCTCTCTGCAGTGGGTGGGGTCAAATGTGGGGCGAGGGCGTGGGAACAGAAACAACCTGGTTGTGAAATCCAGGGGTGGGGTGGGGCTCTTCTTTTATAGTCCCAGTGACCCTAGCCCCTTTGCTCCCGTCACTTCCAGAATCTGACAGTGGAAAGTGTTGTGTGCTGAAGCTCATGTGATTCTTGGCCTGTTGGGAGATTTCCCCCAACTGTGAAGGATGGGGACAGGCCACTGGAGCACTGAGTGTGTCACACAAGGCCCTCCTGAGTGTCCGCCCTCATCCCTGTCACTGCAGAGGTGATTCACCTGCCCTTTGCAGCCTAACATCATGATATTTTAGAATCTGAGCAGAAAGGCCTTTCATGCCTGCTGTGTGTGTGGTGTACAGTGTGCATGAGCAGGTGTGTCATGTCTTGTGATTGTATGTACGTTGTGTTTCTCCATGTTTATCAGTAACTCCTGCTCTTCAGAAAACATAGGACAATTGTTGAATGCCAAAAGAAATCCTGGGGGCTGGGGTTGTGGCTCAGTGGTAGAGCACTTGCCTAGCATGTGTGAGGCACTGGCTTTGATTCTCAGTGCCACATATAAACAAATAAATAAAGGTCCATCAATAACTAATAAAAGTAAAAGAAATCCTGGCAGAACTCTCAGATTTGGACCTTAGGGAGCTAGCCATTCGTAGCCTTAAAGAAAGTTTGGGGCTGACTCACCTCCCAGTTCCCCTTTATTTCTCTAGTTGAACAGATTCTGCACTAAAAATAGGTTGGATTATGTATTAGCTATACCAAATATCAGCCCTTGCGCAGTTTCTGTTTTGTGTTCTTTTTGTTTGGAATAGAAGTGATTTTGAGATTATGACCCATTTCTTCTTAAATAGATGTGATCCAGTCCTTGATAGTTCTCAGTCATCCTGGGCCTGGTTTGGCTGATGGGAAGATATTGAAAGCTAGATAAAAAGGAATAGCCAACTCAGACAACCCTCTGTCAGGAAAAGTTGTGTGTCTTTCATGAGGATGCTATTTTGCATGTTGCTGTATTTTTTAATTATTGTAATGAGGTGTGATTGTCTATTGGTTACCCACAATTCTTCTTGGGGACTCTCCCCCCGGTAACTCTTGTCAACACTTGTTAATTTGACAAAAGGCTACAAATTAAGCTCTGTTAATTTAATGTTTTCTCACCGAGATCTAAATACCGAAAGAGGCCCAAAGCGCAACTGAAGTCCTTTGATTCACTGTACTTTATTTTGGTATAAATTTACATTCATTATTGTTTTCCTTTGGATGTGTAGCCCTCAATTAGTGTGATGGCTCCATTAAAGGAAGCTAGACTTCGCCTTTAATTATTACAACAAAACACCTAGTCTCAGCTTGGGGAGAGGGTCTCTATTGACATAAGCAGAGGTTATAAAATTTAATTAGCCATTCCTATCAGATTTATGGCATTCAAATTGTTCTGTGTTTCTTCCCTTTGATCCTTGCTGTACAATCCCCAAGATTTTTGTTCTGATCAAATGAGAATAAAGCTGACTGTGCAGAGAGAACTTTCCCCAGTTCTTCTTTCTGTCCCCACTCCCAGCCTCACTTTCAGTCTCTCATCGTGTACCCCTTCTTTGTAGGCAAGGTCAACCAGTGTACCCTATCACGACAGGAGGATTCAGACACCCTTATCCCACCGCGCTGACTGTCAATGCTTCCATGTCCAGGTGAGTTCCAAGAGCCAGGGCCCTGCAGGACTGACTGCAGGCCAGTGCCCTGGCCGGCCACCGTGTGGGTGCATGTGCAGAGCAGGTGTGTAACTAGGCTTCGATCCTAGAAAACACGGAGCTATCACCTGAACTTCCGGGGGAAGTGATGACTTTCTGGCTCGAATCTTTGTGACTCAGCCAATGGGAGCTGTGGATGTTCAGAAATTTAGAAGGCAGGATAAAACAATTGGGGCATGTGGAGCTTTTAAAGTTTTCTTTCTCTGTTGTCCTGAACTAGTGAGAAGGGAGGGAGTGGAGGTCATTTTATTATGGTACAAAAAAGAGTTTTGCAGAATGGTTATTATCGGTTGTTTCAAAGCTCAAATTCTGATTGAGTCAGCAAGAAAGCCCAGCAAACAGCCCCCACCACTGCCCCCCCCCAGCTCAAAGCAGCACTGCCCAATAGATGCTGTGTGAGACACCGAGTGACTTGGGTGTTTTCTGGTAGTCATATTTAAAAAAATATTTTTTAAAGTAAAATGATGCTCAATGATATATTTTATTCATCCCAATACAGTATGGCTGAAATATTGTTTAACGTGATCACCATACAGCAACTGTTTATGGTATTTTACCTCTTTTCCCCAAATTTAGTTTTTATAATCTGGTCTGTATACCTGGCCACATTTCTGGTACTCAGTAGCCACATGTGCTGGTGGCTACCATATTGGCCCATGCAGCTCTAAATCCTTGAAAGATTTTTTAAAAGACCCAGGGCATGTATACATTCAGGCCTCTTTCTATTTAAGCATATAAATATATATACAACATACATACATATCTCCATGTTCTCATTTTCCTTCCTCTAATTAATTCTGGCTAATTTTTCAGTGACTGTTAGTTTATTTACAAACCGGTTGGCAGCAGTATGTTTAAGTAGTCACTAATTGCTCCTAATGATAGTTTTATTTTCTGTTCATCTGATTTTCAGTCAAGTTAATTAAATCGGTGGAGGTTTAGACTTTCCTGATGGGCTGAAACAACCAATCCATTTTGATGATGGCATATAATTAAATTAGCATGCATTACATGGCAAGGATGCTGTCCCCAGTCCCTTCCCTTCTTCTCAGTGGCTAACATGGGGCACCAGGACCAGAGACAGAAAGCCTGGCCATGATGCCTCTTTTCCTACGAACAGAAGAGAGGATTTTGGTGGGAGAGAGAATGGGAATCAGACCCATTGAGAAAAACCAACCGTAGCCTGTGTAGTGGGTGTAATTGTGCTGTGGGTATGATAACAAGATCATTTCCCACGTGTGATGACATCATCGCAGTTTCGAAATCCATGCCAATAGGCATTAGGCGGAAAGATGCTTTTTTGGACTCTTTGGACCAGCAAGAGGGGAGGCGTCACTCTCGTTAGGGACTGTGGCCTCACAGAGCACAGGAGCAGCGCCGGAGCCTCCCAGGAGGGGCGCTGCTTGGGAGCCTCAGCTCCCCTCCCCACTGCCCCGCATTCCCGTTGCACCCCATTGTTTTCCGTGTTTATTTATTCTGTGCGTCCAGAGGTTGAAAGCAGTGATGTCGTAAGACAGGGATCGGGGTTAAGCTTATTGATTGAATTATCATTAGGAGGTTAGTCGATGATTTATAGGTGGGCAGGGGGTGGAGGAGAAGAAGGGAGCGGTGGGAAGAGAGAGGTTAGGGGCTGGAGGTGCGCGGGAAAGCGGCCGATTCCCCAGGTAGGCCGTATGAAAGGTAGCTAGTTAAAAAGCATATACAGCAAATTAAATACATTATTGTGATAATGGGGTGACAGAAGTATGGGTCTATTATACTTATGGCAGTTATAGCAAATGTAGGCAGCTTGCCCTGTTCCAGAACACCCTTTGATATTCATTCTATTCAGCAGCGGGGCCAGGACTTCTCAGAATTAAGTGATGGGTCATTATACTTTAAACACCATGGAGAAGCCTAGATTGGCAATTAAACAGCTCTTGCTGACACTCACTTGTGCCACCCTGTGACCCCCTTTAGATTGAGATGTTGGAGCTCCGGGCCCTCAGCCTGCTAAATTGGTGCAAGGCTCTCCTCCTGACGAGAGCGGGCTCTGAAATCTGCCGGCTTCAAAGGGAGCGAGATCATGTATAAACCATAATGTGGGTGCACCGTGGCTCACAAAAAATAAGGCAGGAAGAGATGAAATGTTACAAGTGCAAGGGGGAAAATGAGAGAATAATGACAAACCTAATGCAACTCAAAGCAGGAGTGTTGCACGGGATGATGCATCCCAATGCTTGTGCATAAAATCAAGGCCGGCAGATGACATCCAGTTAACAGAAGCGTGTCAACAGTGAAGTAAAGTGAGAGTGAGTAAGAGAGAAGCCCCTGAGACAGCCAGAAACAAAAATTAGTTGTCTTTAACAAGTTAAGGTTCATCATTATATTCTGGCTTGGAGCCATAAAAGCAGACGGGGGTATATAATGAGCTGCTTAGAATTTTTAGGGTGTTTATTGCATTTCATGAAATAGTTGTCTGCAGAAGGGGATTTCTTGAGCGAAGGAATGCACATGGGCCACATCCACGTCCACACGCAGTTGTTCTTTCTCGATGGTACACTTTCTAGATCTCTGAATATGTGTTTAGGAAGAGGAACTTAGAAGTGTGTTCTTCATGTCTGCACCAAAAATTTGCCCCGACCCCAAAGTGGCCTCATCATGGTGTCTGTCTTCCTCTGGTATTGCGTGTTTGTATGTGCATGTGTGCGCACATATACACACACTAGTATTCACTCCCTCGTGTGTGTGCATGTATTCTATAGGAAGGGAACGTTTGGTTTTCAGGCATGTCAGGCCTTTAGAACTCACAGTAAAAGCTGCCACTCCACTCACCCCTTCACCCAAAGGGCCTCCAGGAACACAGGAGCACTTCCAACAGTGGGAAGGAGCAGGGAGTAACTTGGAAGCCCAAATACCTCCCAAGAGCTTGCTTTCCCTTTTATAAATTTTTGAGGGGAAGGTGTTAGAGGTGGATTGTCTCTTCACCCCACCTACCCCTTTTGTCCACCCCCATACCCTAAAAGTTCTTAGTTAATCCTATTGAAATAGTCAAGTAGAGCAAATTTCATCCCATGCATGCATGATTATGTCAAAATGAACACTACTATTATGTATGGCTCTGATGCACTAATAAAACGATTAAAAATAAATAAATACATAAAACAATCACATCATTGTTACCAAACTTCAGCATTAGTTTGAATTTGTAAAGGCAGCTCCAGAAGTGGACCGTCTCAGGGTGGATTTTCTGAGTCAAGTGTCCACAGTGGCTCTGGGGCCCCTGCAAAAATCACCACTGTCATTGGTGTCTATATGTCTGTTGATCTGGGTAGATGCTGTTTAATTTTTAGTTTTTCTTATCATTTAACATTTGTCAGATTAACATTCCATTTTGACTAAATGGAAACTAGCTCTGATCCACCTATGGGAGGAACTTTGTAAATAAAGGCTCTTTCTAAGTAAGTGTCATGGTGAAGGACCTCTAGTTCACACAAGAGTTGGCTTTCTGAAGGAGGAGGTTATTACTCCTTGGGTAGTGCTTTCGTTGGAAAGCAACCATTGCCAAGGTCTGGGCTCCCCCTCATCTGGACAGCCTCCCTGTCCCTGACTGGCATGGCCTCAGCGGGTGGAGCAGGAGCTGCCATTTTGTTACCTTCTGGGGATCTGCCCTGTCCGCCCTGCGCCCTGCTTTTGTCTACAATGTGTGCTGCCCTGAAGGTGGGGGAAGGAGGGCTTCTTGCACTCAAGCATGTCAGGAACGCTCACAAACCATTTGTCCTGTCCAGTTGTCACTCTACAGATGGGCCCCAAGTGCCTTGAAATCCACTCTTCATGTCCTGTCTCATTTGCTTGGTTGGGAAATGGTAATTCAGGGACTAAAATGTGTTTCAGAGTCTTTCTCAGAAATGAATAGTATTAGAGAAGAAAACACAGACTTTCGTCTTTATAATTTTGATTGTTGCAGAAGAGGCTTTTTAATTGTGTACAGACCACATAGTAAGTAAAGATGACTTAGGAATTGTACTTTTGAGAGGAGAAAGGGCAGTCAGTACTGAAAACTACGTGTGTGTGTGTGTGTGTGTGTGTGTGTCTGTCTGTCTGTCTGTCTGTGTGTCTCACCTTTCTGTGAAATGATACAAACATCTTGCGTCCATAACTTACGGGAGCCAAACAGAAAACATTTGAATGTTTCCCTATCTTTCTCCCTCACTCTCTCCCATTCCTGTTAAATGAGGGGCATAGCAACAAAAGAAAAATAAAAATTTCATTGCACTCTATCAACAGAATGAGGCCTAATGAGGCCTGCATAGCATTGTCAGAAATGTATGTATATTTCAACCACGTTAATATTTTATTTAGCTGTCAATATACAACAAAAGAGTTCACCTTTCATTCTACAGCAGACTAGGACTTAGGAAACTGTCTTCTTAGATGCCACTAATAATGTCTCAAAAACAAATGGACATGCCATTTCCAGCAGGTAGCCCAAGCCCGCCTTTCCGCCCAAGTACATCAGTTGGATTTGTCTTTTGCTAAAGATGTTAAAAATCATAATGTCTCATGTCAGTAGCAATAATGAAGGGGAAGATTGGCTTTAATGACATTATGAGAATCATTATGTTTAATTTATCACTAATTAACGCTGACAGGTTTCATATGCCATGGGTGGCTTTCATGTGCATGTTACGTGCTGGGTTGTTTTTTTTTTTTCTCTTTTTAAAAAAATTTGTGTGTACACATCCCTCCTCATTCATTCATTTTGATTCTGACGATTTACACAGCTTCCTGTCTTCTAGGTTCCCTCCCCATATGGTCCCACCACATCACACTCTGCACACCACCGGCATTCCCCATCCGGCCATAGTCACACCAACGGTCAAACAGGAATCCTCCCAGAGTGACGTCGGCTCCCTCCACAGCTCCTAAGTGTCCCTTGCTGTTGCTCTTCTGTGGCCACAGTGTCTAGTGGTTGGTGGCGGATGCTTCGTGTACAGCCCCCAAGCCACCTGGCCTGTGTGGGCTCCCCATGAAGAGAGAGAAGTCGTACCGTGGTGGGCTTCACCCCTCATACCCCTGTGGGTCAGCACAGAGCTCTGTTTTGTGTGTGTTTGGATGGCTTGGGATCTGTAGCCACTTCCCTGCCCTCTCACCCCGAAGTGGGACATTTGGAGCTTTGTTCTGCAAGCTACGGAGGCGGGGCCGTGCGGGCTGCTTCCCACGCCTCGGGAAAGTGGTCTGTTTGTGAAACTCGCAGTGATTACAGAATCTTGCCCCAGCCCCTCCCCTGGCTATTTTTTGCTCCATTTTCCAGGTGGAAGAGACCGAAAGTGGAAGTGTGCCTTTTATTGGAGACAGCGAGGCTCGGGTGTGAGGAGTCGGGGCAGCGCGCTCTGGAGGGAAGTTGGACCATGTGGTTGTTTACTGGGCTCTGTGTCTACTTTGTCTGTATCCAGAAAGCACCAGGACTCCAAAAAAGAGGAAGAGAAGAAGAAGCCCCACATAAAGAAGCCCCTCAATGCATTCATGTTGTATATGAAGGAAATGAGAGCAAAGGTCGTGGCCGAGTGCACGTTGAAGGAGAGCGCGGCCATCAACCAGATCCTCGGGCGCAGGGTAGGCGGCCCCGTCGTGGGGACGAGGGGGAGGAGTGGACACGTCGAGGCCCCAGTGAGTGGGAACCCTGTCTCCCAGCTCCATTTTGAAGTCTTCAGTGGGCTCCACTGAGGCAGGCCCAGGCATTCCGCATAGAATGACATTCAGAGAGTTATCACCACATTCAGGCGTCCCCACCCCAGAGAGGGAGACCGGTTAGATGGATGTAGACAATGCTTTGTCTGAACACTCCTGTGAGTGCTGGCTGTGTCTGGCCGACTCTCTGTGACTGTACCTGAGGCCATCTCTGGACATACTCGCCTCCCAAGGAAGTGTCAGTCCTTTATCGGCCATGGTGTGGTTGATGATGTTTGTGCATGTCTTTCTCTGTCCCACCCTGTGTCCCCTCCAGTGGCATGCACTGTCCAGAGAAGAGCAGGCGAAGTACTACGAGCTGGCCCGGAAGGAGCGACAGCTTCACATGCAGCTGTACCCTGGCTGGTCCGCGCGGAATAACTATGTAGGTGGATCATTTGCCATAGGACACTTTCCCTAGAGACGTGTTCTGTGTCCAGTGGGCAGGGAATCATCACTTGTCAGCTTGAATCTGGCTTTAGGACTGTTTATCCTGCCCGCTTCTGGGACCGTTACCATCTGGCCTGGTCACTGGAGGTGTGTGTCTTGGCTTCTAGTCTAGCTGTGGCCACATGCTGTCTTTCTTCATAAAAAACGAGGAAGCTGGTGTCTGGTGACCTAGCTCAGGACCCCTGGGATCCACTGGGGGTTCTGCACACCTCCTGGACCACTTGTTAGAGAGGTGAGCCTCTTGGATGAGTGTGTAGACCTTGGAGAAAGGAGACCACTGGGCTCATTCAGAGGGTGCCCCAGAGGGGGTTCCTTGGCAGCCCTCCGTGGTGTGGCTTTCTAGGGCAGACCCTAGGGGGTGGGGGGGAGAGTTTCACTCCTCACAGGTCTCAGCAGGGCCTGCAGCCTGAAGGAAAAAGAAACAGTGGCCTTACACCATGGTGTACTAGAAGTAGGAAGCCTGCCTCACCCAGAGAGGGGCATGATGGGAACATCCCTGAAGGTAGCCAGTGGAAGTCACCCTTGCCAGGATAGAGGAAATGGTGTGTTCCTAGACTCTGGTGGCTGCAGGATTTGCCTCATTTCCTCTCTGAGCTTTTGGGGAACACCCTAGTTGGAGGATCATTTTACTGATGGCATCAACACCCCAATTCCTCTCCTGAAGGCTTACTGTCCTCTGGAGATTGTCGCTGTCACCATCATCCCAACCCATACATCTTCCCTAGTGGCCCATGGTCTGGGCTCTCTCCCCCTATATGCCGTCACTTTGTGTGATGCTTTTTTCCTTCCATAATGATTTGCTGTCCACTCTGAGGGGGACCAAACCATCTTGACGGCAGCACCTTCCCTCCCGTTTTGTGGGGGTTGTGGACCAGTCTGTGCTCTCCACTTGGCGTCACCCAGGGTCAGGAAGCTCTCTGAGGTCATTGACTCATTGGTGATAGAGCCTTACCACGCATGCCATGTTGTGGGGATTCGGAATCCGGCCCAACACATTGGCTCTGAGAATTTGGTTGGCGTCCACCAAGGAAACCATGAACATGCGCGTGACCGCCCGGCCCTGAGTGCAGGCGGCTTTCTGCTTGTCCTGGCCACCTATCTCAAGTTTCCACCCTCGATATTCTTACACCTTTAAGCACGTTCTTGCTCATCTGCTCCTTGCTGTGTAGACCTTGGAGAAGGGAGACCACTGGGATTAACTGCCACACCCCTGCCCGTCTCCCTCTGTCTCCCACTGGCCATAGCTGGCAGCACAGCACCAGCCTGCATTCCTGATGGGGTTGAAGCAGGAAGGAGGAGTACTGCTTGGATGACATGGCTGCTCCGCCGAGAGCCCTTGTCACCTTTGGGTGGGCATAGGGTGACGGCCCGGGACCTCTGCGTGCGCCCTCAGCATGTGTGCCAAGGGGAAGCCTTTCTTCTGGAGCTGAAAGGAAGAGGATGAGAAAGTGAATGCTTCCCGCAGGCTTGCTGTCACCCCGCCTGACCCCCAGGTGGAGCGGGCAGCAGCAGGCAGCGTCCACAGCCTGCGCACAGCCATGCGGTTTCAGGACAGCTACTCTCCTGGTTGCAGGTCAGAAGTCATTAGAGTTATCCACAGCTTCTACTTGTTGCACACCCAATTCTTGGAGTAATCTAGAATGGTACCATCCAGTGGAATTCGGCTTTTCTACAGATACCATGGCCCTGCTGGACTTCAGGGTCACAGTAGGGCTTCTTGTACAGCTGTGCAGGCCAGACTCTGCAGTTCAAGGTTGTGCTGTTTATATCAGGGTCTGTGGCAGTGGTGCCCCCTGGAGTTTTGCATGGTGAACTCTCCACAAAAGGATAAGTTCAGTTTTGTGATAGCTTCATAAGAATGGTGTGTTGGACTTTCTGGGAGTCACTTAGAGTGTTCCCCAAGACTTTCTGTGATGTGCTTCCTAGGTTTTAGAAGGTCCCAAAGTCACTTGATGTGACTTCTGCTCAGTTCCACATTCGGAATGTGGCTTAGTGTGATTGGGAGCTCCTAGGGAACTTGAAGAGGTTTGGGAGAAGGTCGGGGTTTAGGGCCATGTGTCTTCCTTGAGGTGCTGTCAGGTTCCTGATGTGAGGAGCGTGGATACACTCTGTCTCTGTCTTCTTCCACACCTGGGGAATAGTCAAGGGGCAAAAAGTGCGGAATCGAAGGTCATGAGGATTTGGGGCTGCTGGGAACTTTTCTTCTTTAGCTCCCTTGCACTAGGAGTTTTTGCAAATTACTTTTGTCCCTGAAAAGTCCTAACAGTTCTGAAAAATGCCTTCTGAGCTTGCCCCTTCCACAGCCCTGATGTCATCCAAGGAGTGACGGAATCTTTTTATTGCTATCTTAGGAAAAAATAATTGAGTGAAACGCAGTCAGGTTTGGATGCCCAGGCTTGGTCCATTCTCTAGAATAGAAGAAGAAATAACTTAGTGCCATAGTAATGCCTCACCCCAGCTTCATATCAGAACATGGATTTCTTCCCGCCTCTTTGACGTTAGGTTAAGGAGATAATCCTTTGCCATTTGCTCACCAGTTTCCTCTTTCTTATGCCTTATGTTGGGCCTTTTCTTTCCTTTCTTCATTGAGCAAGGTCCTTCAAGACTAAACAGTGTGTGTTAGCTTCCTCATGTCCCTTTCCTATTAATTATGTCCCTGTCATCTGAATCCCAATTTCCTCATCATAGATCTCAATCATGCACCCTGCACAGATAGCTCCCCGGGGTCAGAGGTGGACACGGTGCCTTTAGAATTTTTTGTGGGGCATTGGAATGGGAAGTGGGTACTAAAGCAAAGGCCTGGGGGTGCAGATGCTAACACCCCTTCAAGGTGAAACCTTTCTACGTTAATTGAAACTAGACCCAGCTACTGGATCCCAGACAACCACCTTGTACTTCACTTCATTCTCGGTTGTTTTTTTGTTTTTGTTTTATAATCATACACCAAGGAACATAACATGCTTAAACAGAAGTGCTGATCAGAAGCCAAAACATATTTCCCCAGTGGCACAGGCCCTGTGCCCCAGGAGAATAGAGCTACCTTCTCAAAACAGTGCTCTCAGCTCTCGGATGGAGCAGAGCCCCATGGCCTCTCTCTCTGGAGGTTCCTGCAGTGCCTAACCCACTCTCAGTTCCTGTCCATTATTGTTCTTTTCTCTTTGACTGTGTCACCATTCGTGAGAAACTTTACGCAAAGGTAGCGTTTAGGTATTATGGAGCACCCAGGATGTAAGGCCACTGGAGTGCAGTTCCTGTCCAGCAGCCAACTCATGGACAGGGTTAGGGCAGTCCAGGGACGGGGGAATGAGCTTCAGACATTGGCCCACAGAATTATCTCCAGTTCCACAGCCACCCTAGCAGGCTGCCAGGATTCCAGGGAGGCCCAGGCTGGAGATATGGATGGCTCCATGCAGTCCATCGTTGTTGGTCTTCTAGCAAGGGCTTCCATGCAGGGCCAGTATTGTTATGTAGTGGGCAGCAGAGCCCTGAGTCGAGGGTTGGGGTGATGAGACTCCTGAGTTTCCAGGCTGGCCCTCCGTCTTGCTGTGCCACTTGAGAAAAGTCTGTAAAATTGGAATGGCAGTGATGCCTGGTGTGTAGGTTGTCATGAGGGTTAAAGGAGTCACTGTGCCCACTGGGTGCTGGCCACTGTCACCAGGCAGTGTTCACCATCCTCTTTACCCGGCTGGTTTGACTTAGGATTTTTCAGCTTCTTGTCCTGTGAAGACACACCCGTACAACCATTCTGTTTTCTACTTTCAGTAAAGACGTGATATTCAGTGCTTTATTATGATGGTGGGCTTGAGTCAGATGATTGGAGACAGCTGTAGGCTGTTGCAGGTGTTGAGCACATCTGAGGTAGGCTGGACCTGAGCTCCAGGGCTCAGGAGGGAGGTGATCAGATGCACTTAGACTTAGCCACATTTTTAACTTATGATGAGTTTCTTGGAGTGCCCACCCCATCATAAGCCAGAAGCCAGGGAGCCTCTGTATAAGACAGGCTAATGGGGGAACTTGCCTTCTCTGTGGATGTCTACCCAGCAATAACTCCAGGCCCTGTCCCACCTACCACCCAGTCTCTTCAACCTGTGCCCAGGAAGTGCCCACTATAGCTGTCCTTCTGGATTCAGAATGGGGGAGGGCAGCTCTCTGCCCAGCCTATCACGGAGAGTGTCTAGCAATCTGCTCCTTTCTGAATGATCCCTTTTGTGGAATCAGATGCCCTGGCTCAGGTCTGAGATGAGCAGAGGTATCTCTGCCATGCTCCACCACCCACTCATCCCTCCTCTACTCCAGGAAGCGCGTATCCCTCTGGCTGGAATCAGAGCTCAAGGGCATTGGGGTGAAAGGGGTGGGAGGTTGGACAGACTCCAGGGGACAGGTGAGGGTGGAGATGGCAAGAGGGTGCCCCCTCTGCCTTCTTCCAGGGGAGCCCAGACGCCTTCCTCCTGCCTCTCTTGAACTAAGCCACTGTGTTTCATCTGTTCATCTAGGGGAAGAAGAAGAAGAGGAAAAGGGACAAGCAGCCAGGAGAGACCAATGGTAAGTCAGGATACTCAGGACGGAGGAGGAAGCGGTAGCTGGAGGGCCACTCTTATGCCAGGCTTCCATCTGGGGGAGGCAGGAGAAATTCAAGGCCAGGACATGGGGTGGGGCATCTTAGGCAGCCTTTTTGTTTATGCATTTTAATTAATTGCTTCATGACTGCCCTTTTAAAGCTAGTAACATCCATTGTTGCATGAAAAAGCACATTGTAATTCTAGTGGAATGTGTTTTTAAATAACTGCAAAGCCTGTAACTGGAGAGTAAGTGGCAGGCATGCCTCTGCGGGGATTTAGGCAGTCTGCTTATTTTGTATGTGTCTGAGGAGGGATGAGGAGGGGCTAGGGGAGTAGGAGGGGTGTGAGTGCGGGGGTCTTAACTGGGCTGTTCCTGAATGTTCCCATGCATGCCTTTACAGTGGTAAATTGCACCCATTTTAAATTAAGGAGGTTTGTCATTCTCTAGATGGAATTAGAAATACTGCATAGGCAATCTCAGAGGTCCCTGGGAGAAGACCAGGCTTTTACAAACAAACAAACAAAATTCTTGAAGGCTTTGTATAATTTGTTCTTTTTTTTTTTCAGAACACAGCGAATGTTTCCTAAATCCTTGCCTTTCACTTCCTCCGATTACAGGTGCTAATGTCATTTTGAGTCATTAAAATAGTTGATAAACTGTTTTTTAATTTTTCTTGCCATTATAGTTTTATTAACATTAAACACGTATGACATTTGAACATCCTTTAAAATGACCATCTACATGGTTTCGTATGTTTTGGTAGATTTTTTTTTCCAGTTGCTTTTGTTGTTTTTTTGAATTTAATTTAACTTCTGTTTTGTTTATTTATTTTTTCCATAACAGTTGTTTAAGCAGCAATGACAGTGATTTAGAGCTGAACTAACTGTGCAAATTGAATATGCAGTATTTCTTTAAAAGAGACTGGTAAAGAGAAAAAAAAAATATGGAAGGAATTCAGTAATAAACCTCCTTAATCTAATGGCATTTTTTTCATGGCTCCCACTAAGTTTTCTCCCACAAGCATGCATCCGCAGTATGATTATTTTTTTCCTTTGCTTTTTTATTTATTTTATTTTATTTTTCTTCCCTTTTGCTTTTCTGCTTATAATTTGCAAATCCACTAGCATTTTACTGACCATTGCCTGCTTCAATGCTGCTGTGAGCTTCTAACTAACCCTTAATGGCTCATCCACACAGCCTGTTGACCTCATTCTGTTTCTCTCTCAATATTAACGAAAAGAGATTAAAAAGAAAAGATGAACATTCCAAAAGCTGCAATATCCTAAGACCATGACCCTTTTCTTTCTTTATTTCTTTCTGTTTTGTTTTGTTCTGTTCTTTTTATTATTTGTAGTTTTTTTTTTCTTTTTTAAACTGTTGTCCTCCGAGAAGAAAAAAGCATGTTACAACTTAATTCCCTCCTTCGATTTATTTTCTTCTTAAAAAAAAAAAAAAGAAAAGAAAATTGAGAGGAAAAAAAAAGGAAAAACAGAACTAAAATAATAAGGAAAAAAATAATTGAACGAGTGAGTTCTCCAAGGCCTAACTTCCCTTTGGCAGCTCAAACCGAATCTGAGACACAGTCCTTAAAGAAGGGATACTGCAGCTTTATTTGCAACAGCTAATTTCACAAGTTGAATAAGAATGTGATTTTTACCTTTTTTTTTTTTTTTAAGTAAAGAAAGTTAAAAAACGAAAGTCAATATTTTGCCATTAGTTACCAGGTCATTGATTTATTCCCTTTTTTATTTTTATTTTTTTCTTATTTGTATCTCTCTCTCCCCCTCCTTTCCCTTCCCTTCCCTCCCTCTTCTCTCTCTCTCTCTCCCTCTCTCTCTCCCTTTCTCCCATGTCCTCCTCCTCTGCTCGCTCCTTTCTTGAACTCATTCAGACCTGAGCGCTCCTAAGAAATGCCGAGCGCGCTTTGGCCTTGATCAACAGAATAACTGGTGCGGCCCTTGCAGGTGTGTATAGTCTCCCAGATTCGCTGTGCTGGTTTGCAGCTGGTCTCTTCCATCCTTCCCCCTTCTCTGGCCTGTTGCTTCATAGCTCTGTGTGTGGATCGTAGGAGACACTAGGGAGTGGGACACTGCCAAGTGTATGGGCTCCATGAGGGATGTGCTTGTTCTCCCGCTGCTGCTAGCCAAAATGCCACTGTAAAACAGCATCACGTGTGCCTCCTCGGGTCAGCGACTGCAGACCCCAGCACGCCCTCCCCCAGGGAACGTTGCCTGCCAACCCCCTTGTGACAGCCCAGGATCCTCATCCTGGCCTAGGTAGAATTCTGCCAATGACGTCACCTGCTCCCCTCCTCTTCTCTCTCTATTTTTATTTATTTTTTATTGTTGTTTTTTGGTTTCTGGTTGTTGTTTTGTGTGTGTGTGTGTTTAATTGTTTTATTTGATTTTTTTTTTTCATTTGACTCATAGAAGTCCTTTCCTTTCATGCCCTTGGTGAGGGACGATTATCATATAGAGCCAAGGTGCTGTAGAAGACAATAAGCTGTAGCTGAGATCTCACATCCGACTGAGCACGACCCACCATTGTGTTGTATTTTTTGTGTTTACCTTATGCTAACAGATGCAAATACTCCAAAGAAGTGTCGGGCACTGTTCGGGCTTGACCAACAGACTTTATGGTGCAAACCATGCAGGTATATTACCACTGCGAGGCCTTTGGGAAAATCAAATAACTCTGTCCTTCTGGTACCTTAGTGTGACAATTTATTTTGACCTCCTTCCCATCTACTTCCCCCACTGGCATCAATGACTAATGATCCTCATTCTTCAAAATTTTCTTGCTAATTTCATGCTGTTTCCTGTCTCCACTTTCTCCTCCTCTCTTTGTCCTCTGCTCTTCCAAATAACGTGTCCCTTGTGGCAGGACTGAAACCACAGCCTTGACAAACCCTGACAGGCTCTGAGACTTGTCCTTTGCAAGCCAGTGTCCTGGACTGGTCTGGCCTAATGAGTGCCTCGGTTGCCTGTGTCCTGAGTGTAGAGAGCCAGCAGTTCCCAAATTTGGACCAGTTAAATGTGGCAGCGAGAGCATCCCTGTGCCCTTGGGAATTGGACAGCCTTTTCCCCCACTCTTCCTTTTTATCCCCATCTCCCCTTTGTTGTTTTGTGTTTTAAAACCACATATTTCTGTCCAGAGGAGCTTGTGTAGCTGACATTGTTTTACAGTGCTAAAAAAGAAGCATGGCATTGAACGGCATGCACAGCTGAGGGGCTGTGGGCAGCGAGGCCTGCAGCTGCCCGCTGCACAGAGCCGCAGCGTTAAAATGTATGCATACCTGTCCACCATGTAGCAGTGGTTCCTAAATGAATCAGAGCAGCCCAGAAGCGTCCAAATCACGTCCCATGTTCCACCGGCAGGTTCCCACCCCACCTGTAATCTCAGGGAAGGTGTAGGTACTTCTTCTTGGTGGAGGGCTACCAACTAGTTCCTGTCTCCTTTCCTTTCCTTTAATGACCACCTTTGGTTAAATTTGTTGTTTCTTTGTTCTGATACAAGCAGTCTTTGAATTTGGAATATTATAATGGTAGGTATCTCAACACCCCAACATGCGTCCCTGTTTGTAGTGCCTCCTTGTCACGTGTCCCTCTCCTCCATGCCTCTGCCATGTGCTCCATGTCTAGACGTTAGAACAGATGTTCATCCCATCACGTGCATGCCGACGAGTCTGCTGTGTCTCTGACCCCCTTCTCTGATGCCAGTACTGAGAGAGGGGTGAAGTGTGCCTCGAGCTGACCCAAAAGATGATGAGGGAGAAAGGGCCCAAGGCAGGAGTGATGCAGGTGTCATGAGTAGGGACTTGGGACCTTAGATGGAGTCCTAGCAGGAGAGGAAGGCCCTGGTACTCAGAGCTAGCAGCTCTCACAGAGATAGATGGCAAGCGTCCTTTCAGCACATCTCTGGGGTCTTCTCTGGAGCACAGGAAGGAGTTCTGTGATGAGAGATTATAGGTGTATCATCAGGATGAGCCAGGGAAGACGGGGCCCCTGCTGACCCTATGGAGGCAGTGGGTCTGTCAACACTGGACACCTGCCAAGCAGGGGGATCCTTGGCCGTGGGAACCGCCCTGAGACACGGTGTGGTGGCAAATCACTGGCTGGTGGGAGCGTCCCTCCTGAGCAGTGGACACGGCTCACTGGGCCTTACAGTGAGGGTGGCTCGTGTGCCTGTTGGTTTATACTGTTCATGGGGGAGGGGTTTATAGCCCCCCCCACCTTTTGTTTGTGTTTTTGTTTCAGAAGTAGTTGCTGCATGTTAGATTTGGCTCCCCCCCCGCCCTTCTACAAGTTACTACTAACTACTACTAACATTGACCTGGACAGATATCCTGTCCTCATCCAGCCCACGCTTGCTGAAAGCCAGGATGGAATATTTCCTCAGAGACCAGAATTTTCTTGATATTTTTACCAAAAAAAAAAAAAAAAAAAGACTGCCATCCTTTGTGGCTCAAGCCTTTGTAGCTAGCTGTCCCATGTTTTACAGTGTGGTTTCCCACACGCAGGTTTGGGGCTGTCGATATGGCTGTGGATGCTGAGGGGCCGTGGTCATAAGAGCAGTTTGACAGGCCCTCTCCCCAGATATTCTTCCTGCCTCAGCCCCCTTAGAACATTTCCAGCAGCTATTTTTTGGGGGGACATGAGTTCATACCTTAAATATATTGAAAAAAGTCATTCCTATCTTTTTTGAGGGTATTATTTCAAAACAGGATCAGAAAGAGTCAGTAGTTTCCTTTTGGAGTAAATATGGAAGACGCTAGAAATGGATGGAGATGCCTAGACGGGTGGGTAGGAGTTGGGGTTTTATACAAGTAGTAACCTGTCCCTCTTCCCCTGCCCAACTCTTCCTTTTAACTTGGCCATGACCACATGTGGCTTGATGGGAATATCAATAGGACAAAATGTGCTTTTAAGAAAAGGGGGTGGTGGGGGGACAGAGAAAAGCAGTTGCAAACCGAGGCATTTCCTGACACGTGTGTCTGGCTGCCTTTCCCTCAGCCCTGTTGGGAGCATCGCTCTGTCACCATCGTCTTCGTGTCCCATGTTCAGAGTGCCCCATGCATCCCCCGGATTGGAACCTTCATGTCATCAGGAGGGCGGGAGGGGCGAGGAAGGCCCTGAGTCCTCTGCCAAGCAGGGCTCCTGAGTTCACTCAGGAACACCCTAACCAGCCTCTGTTTTGAGCCCACCAAGTTGCTCTTCACTCTACCCTGAGAGAGCCTGGAATGCTGCTTGATGCCACCCCTTGTCTAATGGTCTCCCCTCCTTTCCTTCACCTGTCCTCTCCGCTCTCATTTCCCCCATTGCTTTCTCAGTTTTGCATATGCCTTTCCCCGCCCCCTCTTCCCCCTCCCCCCATTTTAAAAATGCATGGACATCTTAGTTTCTGAGCATGTTTGGATCTGCAGGCTAAGATGGTTTAAAATGGAGAGGCTTGATTGTTTACCTTGGTTCCTGGGATGGGAGCAGAATCCTGTAGTCTGTGCCAGTCTATCCCAGGGAGAAAAAGGAACTTCACCAAACTGAGGGTGAGAGGGGGCTGCCCCTGCTCCCCCAGAGTTCCTTCTGACCCAGTGGGAACAGACAGACTCGAGCCACCAGCCCCGAATGGGTCTCAGCCTCTATGAGGCTGGCAGGACCGAGCGTGCTCCCTTCCGCCCTCCTCTCCTTCCCTTCCCTGCTATCTTGTGGAGTCCACGCCCCATGCACTGACAAGCGTGGGGCTCAGAGCAGAGGAGGATCTCAGTACACCCCTGACTCAAAGGCCAGTGACACTGTCTAGCAGGGGTCGCCTTCAAGTGGGCAGCATCTTGGCCAGGTGCTCACACCCTTCTTTTCAGGTGGAGTGTTGGGGCCCTGGTTCTGACTGCATATTGAAGGGTCCTTGGATGAGCGTGCGCACATCCTGTATCTGCATTATATTTATAGCATCAGTGGGTTGATCCCAGGATCACCTTTCCTACCAAGTGTGATCCCATCAGACTGGGATTAAGGGTGGGAGAGGCTTTGAAGTCCAATCTCTCGGTTGATTTTCCCTGACTTCATCCTTTGATGATAAGCAAGAAGGGCTCTGAAATTCACATTCCTATTCCTTCCATAAACAGGCAGTGGAGAGGGGAGATTCCGGTTTTGGTGCAGGGTAGAGTGTCTTTGTGGTTCAGACATGAGGACCCCAGCCCCAGGAAGGTCCCTGCTGTGATTCCCTGGCACTTCTTCTTGGTGGTCACTCCTCTGTGACTGGCTTGTGCTGCGCCCTCCACTTCCTGGCCTCAGCATTTTGTCAAGGCCATGATGCCCCTCCATCCCATCCTCACAGTCTGTCCTTCCAACCTTTCCACCAGGGGGTGGGGGAGGGGAAGCCCCAAATCTTCAAAAAAAATGATCAATGAAAATTTTTTAAAAAATCAAGTTTGAATCTTAATTTAATCCACAACCTGCAGGCCATACAACCAGTTATTCTTGTTCCTTTGGATCATTTTCTGTTTTTCTTATTCTCGCCCCTCCCCCACCTTTGTTTTTCCTCTTCTACCTGTTTTTGGTGGTTTTCTTTCCAGTTTTTTTTTTTCTTTTGGTTTCGTTTGTTTTGTTTTTGGTTTTCTTTTCTTTTTTTTTTTTTTTTTTAGTTTATTTTGTTTTATTTTCGTTCCCCCTCCCTTCACCTGATTCTGACCTCTCTTGATTTGGTGTGGTTCTTAACAGACAAGCCCGAAAGCTCTCTGGGCGCCCGCAGCCTCACGGTGGTGGTGTGTTAAACCTTTAAGCCTCTTGCTAGTGCTGCCTTCAGCTATGTGGGCTCAACAGTCAGCATTCTGAGAGTCTCATTGATAAGAGGCGGCTGGGGAGGGAGCTCTGTCTTTCTCTTTTTAGACACACACATACACCATTGGGGGCTGGGGGTGGTAGTGGTGGGATTTGGGGAGGGAGGGCAAGGAAATGTGGTGGGAAAGTGAAGGAACGTCTAAGCCCAGGGAGAAATAAGCGTTTCTGTTAATATCGGTTTGGATGAAGCCATTTTGGCAAATCGGTGCCACCCTACGAAGGTGACCCCTGCAGTCTGCTCACTTCTAGCTGGGCAGGGGTGGGACCTCGGGTGGGCGGGCAGGTAGGGCATCCTCCCGAGTGTCCTATGTGTCAGAGCAGACCTAGAGAGGGCCATGTGGTCAAGGGAGCCGGGCAGCCTGGCACCGGGAGTGCCATGCTGCAGGGTATCAGCTAGCCAATGTACCCTGGCCGCTAGCATTAGATGAACTGTCCCTTGGCATCTTTGCCTGTTATTCACAGATGACTCTCTCCCCTGTTTCTAGGAGAAAAAAAAAGTGCGTTCGCTACATACAAGGTGGAGGCAGCTGCCTCAGCCCACCCTCTTCAGATGGAAGCTTACTAGACTCGCCGCCCCCCTCCCCGCACCCGCTGGGCTCCCCTCCCCCCGACGCCAAGGCACAGACTGAGCAGACCCAGCCGCTCTCGCTGTCCCTGAAGCCCGACCCCCTGGCCCACCTGGCCATGATGCCCCCGCAGCCTGCGCTCCTGCTGGCCGAGGCCACCCACGGCAAGGCCTCCGCCCTCTGTCCCAACGGGGCCCTGGACCTGCCACCTGCCGCCCTGCAGCCACCCCTCACCCCCTCCTCGCTCGCACAGCCGTCGACGTCTTCCTTACACTCCCACAGCGCGCTGGCCAGGACGCAGCCCCAGCCGCTGTCCCTCGTCACCAAGTCTTTAGAATAGCTCTCGATGTCCCGCCTGGTGTGAGTGTCCCTCCGGTCCTTGGTTTGCCTCCCCCCACCGGAAAGCTTTTGTTTTGTACTCTTAATTTTGTGCCACGTGGCTACATGAGTTGATGTTTATCGAGTTCATTGGTCAATATTTGACCCATTCTTATTTCAATTTCTCCTTTTAAATATGTAGATGAGAGAAGAACCTCATGATTCTACCAAAATTTTTATCAACAATTGTTTAAAGTCTTTGTAGCGTTTAAAATAAATAAATAAATAAATATATATATATATATATATATATATATATATATATATACATAACTGTTATGTAGTTCGGATAGCTTACTTTTAAAAGACTGATTAAAAAACAAAAAGGAAAAAAAAAAGAGAAGCAATTTTGAAGCAGCCCTCCAGACGGAGTTGGTTCTGTATTATTTGTATTAAATACGAGCTTGCGAACCAATCATTTTACACCTGGTTTTTAAACCACAGGGGCATGGTGAATGCAGTGCCATTACCTTTTTTTTTCCTGTGTGAAACAACTTTTATTGTGATGTTACTTGTTATTGTTTAAATGTACAGAAACAAAGGGTTAAAATGTGTTAATATACCTTGTTCCATGGTGTTGTTCTTTTGGGGGGAGGGGGATGCTACTCAACAATTAATGGAATCACAACGCTGTTGGACCAGTAGTATTTATTGCTTTAGAGATTGCTTGTACCTGTACGTCATCCCTTTTTAAATATGTTTTCCTTTTTCTTGAAACTGTATAAAGTTTTTTTCCCCCTTAGCATAAGCATCTTATATATAACAACTCATTTGTACAAGGTTTTTAAGTTTATATATAAAATGTGTATATATTTTTTTGTTTCCCTTTTTTGACTTTTATTTTTTTTTCCTCTCTCTCTCTGTATGAAACCCAGACACCGCCAAATGGACATTCATAGTTGCATTAAGGATCAGTAGCATTAACAAAAGTTGCTTTAAAAGCCATTATGTAAAACAAGACTTGAACATTAGTGAGGGAATCCTAGCGAAGCTGTCTGAGCAGCAGTGGGAACCGCCCGTTTCCCCTGTGAACTCCTAGTCAAATGTCCTGTGCCCTTAGGACATGGACTGACCGTGTGCAAAACTTGATGTGCCAAAATTCTCAGTGACTTTAGCTTTCTCCCTCTTTTTGATGCTGTACTTTCTGTTCACCATGTTTTGCTGTGATGTTACATAGGTAGATTTGTATGTAGTTTTAATGTCACCTATAACAAAATGTGTTTGGTAGCAGATTGTCCAGAAAGCATTTTAAATGAAGAGGTATAAACCCTTAAGGGCCAAAATTCTGTATATTAGATTACTCTTAAAATGAAAAAACCAGCTGCCGCTTTTACGTACACACAAGACATACAAGTAGGTAGCGAACTTTAAAAATAAAAAAAACCTAGGCATGTTGATGTTGCAAAATGCTGTATAAAGCTGAAACCTGTTCATTCAGTGCCATTGTAGTTGACATGAAGCGATTGTAAAACTGTCTCCGATTTTTCTCTGGTTTATTAAAATGCTAACTATAACATTTTTTGTGAATACTTTGAATGTTTCCTAACAGTTGTGATGTTACTGTTCCGTTTTATGCTCTTATTCCAAGTTCATTTTTAATGGTTTGGAAGCCATTTTTGTAATGAATAAATGTTCATGCTGTACAGTATCTGTAGCATGCCGTTCTGGATTAATAAAAGCAACTTAGTATGTGCAGATAAAGACTGGTCACTTGTTTCTGTGATTTGGATTTTTATCTCTTTGGAAATTGGAAATTTGGAAAATGCATTCCCAGGTTGGGCCCTGAGACCGTGTGTGGGTGTTGGGTGGTGACCAGATAACCAAAAGGTGGTCTTGCGCTCTTGGAAGGAGGTGACTCCCCTCCTGCATCCTGAGTGCCCATTTGGTATGCCTGTGTACCTGGTTTGTATCATGTGTCATTTATAGTGAAGATTATGGGGAAAAACTGGTCTCTAGGGCATCTTTCCCCGTATTCAACTGTGCCACTACCAGTAAGTTGATCAATCAGCAGTAGATGTCACTTGATTGGCTGCAAAACAGTTACTCTGCTGTGTCCTGTGTGTCCCTCTCACAGTGTTGAGCAGGAAGGATTTAATTCTGGTGAATGACACTGGCTCACCAAGGGTGAGTTTAGGAACCATGGTTACTGCCTGGCGATCATGGATGTAGAAGTAGCCTAACTTCTTTCCAAGAACTTTCTGTTGAGAGAGCTGCAAGCAGTTACCCTGAAACCCTTTCTTTAGCAGCAAGCAAGTGGATTTCCTGAAAACTGCACCAAGGTGATTCCCTTAGTGGGTATGCAAGGGTCTTGCTGTCTGTGGGACCCTTGGCTGTACGCTGGCAAGGATGCCCGTTTATTACCATCACTGAGGAGGGCCGCAGTAAAGATCTTCCCAAGGTTTCCACAGGGTGGATAAAGTGGATGGATGGATCTGTTGTTCTGGGAATCTAGGACATCTGCACCTTCAAAGGATTGTGATTTCAATGGGCACAGAAGCGGTTCGTGTTGCTGTTGTTGTTCCTTAAGGTTACCACGGTGTCGCATCAAGGACTTTAAAGCTCCTTGGAAACTGCCTTGCCCGAGCTAGTTTTTGTTCTGTGAAATTTCAGTATTTTGTTTTTGCTTTGTTTGGTATTCCCGGTGAAGAGTGTTTCTGGTTGTCCTTTCCCATTTTATTCTGCACACTGGGCCCAGAGTGACCTTTGAAAACACAAATAAGAGCACTGTGTGTTATTGGTGGCTGTGTGCCAAGCCGTCTATGTGCATTTTCTCATTTAATCCTAACACTGCCACCTGAGGAAGACATTATTCTCCCCCAGCTCCCTCTGCCTTTTTTTCTAAAAATGGATTTAGAAACTCAAAAAGTGTTTTTGTCCAAGACCTCATGAGTTGGGACTTAGATGGAGACCTGACTCCAAGCCACCTTCTTAACCAAGTGAAGCTGCCTCTTGTAGAAGAGATGGTCCTTCCACTCCTACACAGGGTGATGGGACACTCTTTGGAAAGGCTTCCGTGTGTCCCCACCCCCTCCTCTGCCTCACATGCCCACCTACCCACTGTCCCCTCTGCTAGAGACCTAAGCCACCTAAGAGCACATTTGCTCTCCTGCCTAGAAAATTCTTCCTCATGTTCGGGACTCTGTAGGACATGTTCAGGACACCTGCTCACAGGCCTGCCTGTCACCACCCCATGAGGGTGGCTGATGTCTCTTGCAGCCCTATCTTTCCTCGCTTTAGCTCACCACGCACCATGGCACCAACAGACATTGCCTCCTTAGGCCACTCAGGGACACAGTGTATCAGCCGGTGCTATGACATCTTGGACCTGTACATTGTAGGACGTTCATCAACATCACTGGCTTCTACCCATGGGGTCCTAATAGCACCTCTGCTCCTGACTATCATGGCAACTAGAAACGTGTCCAGACATTGCCATATGTCCCCCGGAGTGGGGAGTATGGCAAAGTCACCCCAATTGAAAACCCTTTCTCTCTTTGTCTCTCTCTCTCACTATACTAGGGATTGAACCCAGGGGTGCTCTGCCACTGAGCTACATTCCCAATCCCCCCCACCCCATGTTTTTTTTTTTTTATTTAGAGATCGGGTCGCTAGGTTGCTCAGGCTGGCCTGGAACTTGCCATCCTCCTGCCGCAGCCTCTGATGCCACTGGGTGAAGACCCTTTAGAGAGCCCTCTAGAGCGGCAGGAGCGTGACTTTCATGTTCATTGCCATATACAAGGGTCCTGGTTCCGTGCTGGGCAAACAGTGGGTGCTCTATTCATGGGAGAAAGGAAGGAGTGAGGTGTGCCAGCTCCACGCTGTGTCGTGAGAGAAGCAGAAGGACAGAGACCTTCCTCAGGGCTTCCCAGTGTTCTGTTCTCACAACTTCCCGGGTGTTGGTGACCTCCTTAGCCCTTTCAGCCATGTTGGGAGGTAACTCCATACAAAGGCCAGGGGAAGGGCAGAGGGCGGCGGCCCCCCTGTCATCAGCCAGTCTGAGGGCAGACCTATTTCTAAAATTCACAGTGCAGGTCACCTAGCCACATGCTTTATTGCCCTCCGATGTTTGATCCGTACTTTGAGGCTCTTTCCACCTAAATATGGAACTTTCTTTTCTCGGCTCACCTTGTTCTCAGCAGTCCGGGTCCCAGTCCCCCAGTCTTGCCCTTCACCACCTGCTCTCTGCCTCTGTTGGACGTCTTCCTAAAGAATTGAATTTCAAACTCAGCATCTTCTGCTTTCATCTGTAAAAGTGGATCTGAGGGGTTTTGTTCCTGAGAGACCCGGAGACAACATCTAGGAGACCAGGATTCACTCTCGCCATCTCCTCTAGGATTCATGTCCTTCCTGGCTGATGGACCTCGCCAAATCTATTTGCACACAGGGAATGCAAAGGAATTGCACCACGGACACACAAGATGTGGGAATCTCCAAGCTCAGACTCGCTTTCCTGCTCCATCCTAGCCACATGCTTTATTGCCCTCCAATGTTTGATCCATACTTTGAGGCTCTTCTCACCTAAATATGGAATTTTCTGTAACTGCTGTAACACATTCCCACACACACACAAAAATAATGGATTCCCTCACAGTCCTGCAGGCCAGAAATCAGAAATCAAGGGATGGCAGGGCCACGTCCCCTCTGAAGGCACTGAAGATAAACGTTCCTTGCCTGGTTCAACTTCAGTGGCCTCCTGCAGCCTTGGCCTTCCTTGAGTTGTAGCCACACTACTCCGATCTCTGTCTCCATCTTCACCTCTCCTTCTTTGAGTCTGTCCCCAAATTCCCTCTGCTGCTCTCTTATAAGGACACCTGTGATTGTAATCCAGGCCCACCTGGGTAATCCTGGAGGTGTCTGTTCTCTTTCGATCCTTAATCATATCTTTTGACATATAAATTCATACTCCTAAGTCCTAGGATTAGGATGAGGACATTTATGTTTGGGGACCACCATGCAGCCTATTTCATTGATCCAGAGACAAATGCAGTCTTAGTACAGAGCCCTCCAGAATGGGCAGTTGGAACTGGTCTCAGGTAGGCCCGTGAGGCAGTGACGATTATAGTAGGTGGTCTTCCATTTCAGATATTGGAAGGTTCACCTGGAATGGTAAGTCATAATGTTATGACCACAAAAGCCAAAGGCCAGCCATCTATATGTCTTTATTTTTCCTTGGGATTCTGCAAGTCCCGCTCTTCAACCCCCGAGTTAGAAAACCACAGAAATCTAGATGTGAAAGACACATGCTCATGGCCCAGGGACATTGTAACCCCTCCATGGTGATTCATTTTACCTTAATGGCTCTCTGAAAATGATTTCCCCTGTTGGGGAGCCGCAGCCCTGGCTAAGATGCTTCTGTGGCGTAGAAGTGGGTTTTTAATTAAAACTCTTTGGAATGCAACTAAGGTGTAGCCTAAGTGTCTCTGTGAACAGTGCCCAAGGTAAGTGCCACAGACCAGAGCTGGGATCACGAGTGAACAGGGAGGGCCTTGACTTGATTTCCTGAGGAATGCCCATCTGAGGTTGGCCTCTGGTCTCCCACCCCAAGTCCGGTTTACCATCCCCAGGTTGGGGCGCTGGTCAAGACCTGCCATGAGCTCTGGCATGCTATGGTTTTGACAGGTAGCACTGTTAAGTTCTGGCTTTAAACCTGGCTTTTTTAAAAGCTAGCATCTTGCAAGTACGTTTGATGTAGCTGCACGTAAGCACCTTCATTCATTCATTCGACAACTATTTCTTAGGCATTTATTTTTACCAGGTGCAGTTTCAGGCACTGGCACAAGTGTGAAAACAGGTTGGTCCCCCATTTTGCCCTCTGAGTTCAATCCTGTATCATAGTACAAAATGCAACTTTAAAAAAATGAATTTATGCAAGGATAATATTATTTACTAAGCACAAATCATATGCCAAGTGTATTTGTCAGCTAGTTCTGCAATAATGCTGCAAAAAGAGCAGCCTAACGTCAGAAGTTTACAAGAGCAAGCATTTCTCTTTCTTGTGAAGTTGAGTGGCTTTCACAAAAGCACATATGTGGGGAGACTGAGGCTAAGATTTGAACCTGGAAACCTGACTCAGGAACCTGTGTGGCTAAAGGCCATTCTGTATTTCTTATGACAAAAACGCAGCATCTGCCCGGTTGGTGAGAGGCTGTGGGGGCGATGACGGGGAGGGCTATTGGAGCCAAGCCCTTGGGAGAGGCTTTTATTATGAGACCACCAGGTGTACTTGCATCCTCTGTGTGCAGAAGGTTTTGTTTTGGTTTGGTTTCTCATGCTGGTATATAATAATAAAGACAAGTGATAGTTACTTAGATTAATTTTGGACTCAGCACCAGAAGTTAGAGAATCTTAGAAATCAGAAGAATATTAAATGTATATGAATATTTATTATGGTATCGTACATTAAAATTAAATAGTGTTTCGAATTATGGGTTGCAACCCATGGATAGGTAAGGAGAGCAATTCAATAAACCTAGGCCAGCATTGTAAAGATATAAGATAGAATGAAATGGAACACAGATTGTATTGTTGTATGTGTGTAATGCATTATGTAAAATTACTCTTTCTACAAGAGAAAAACAGTTTAAAAGCCAGGTCTGACCAATAATAATAGCTGTAATATGTTGAATAATAATAATAATAATAATAATAATAATAATAATAATAATAATCTTTATATTTAAATGTAATATCATGATGTATAAAATGTATTTATTAAAATAAAGTTTATTGATGGGCATTTTACTAAGGATATTTTGCCAGCATTTCCCCAAATCAGCTCCATAAAGCCTTAGTACTATGGAGTCATCTAGGTCAAATCTGTGGGAAACTGTTTTTTTTTTTTTTTTTGGTACTGGGGATTGAACCCAGGGGCACTTATCCACTGAGCCACAACCCAGTCCTTTTTATATTTTATTTTGAGACAGGGTCTTGCTAAGTTGCTTAGGGCCTCTCTAAGTTGCTGAGGCTGGCTTTGAACTCACAATCCTCCTGCCTCAACCTCCTGAGCCACTGGGATTACATGTGCCACTGCACCCGGCTGTGGGTAACATTTTATATTGTACTTCCTCTTAGCATTTCAAAATGCTCATTAATTTATAAGGTTCCATGAAAGGCTGTCGTGAAGACTCTTCTTTATCTTAACCAACAACATTTCCCAAATGTAATTGACAATGGAAGATTGTTTGAGAGGATAATGCCTGTTAACATCCTCCTGAATAATTGCTATGTGGACTACAACTCTTTACAAGTCTATTACCTCTATTAATTCTTTTAACAGCTCTAATATAGTTTTAGCTGCAATTTTCAGAAGAGGAAACTAACACTTTAGTTAAATAGTTACTATTTATTAAGCATAAATTATTTGCTCAGTGTATTTGTCAGCTGGTTCTGCAATAATGCTGTGTAACACTCTATCCTAATATCAGAGCTTACAAGAGCAAGCATTTCTCTTATTATCAGGTCTGAGCTGACTGGGATTCTAATGGGATCAGCTGTGCCTGTCTCCAGGCTAACCTGAGTTCAGATCTGTTCAATGTGTCTCTTTCCCTGAAAGTAGTGGCTTTCCACACACCAAGAAGTTGGGAAAGTACACTCTGTCCATAGTTGACCGATGAAGTCAAATGGCAGAGGGTGTGGTTGTATAATTCTAGGATCATATCAGAAGAAATCATTGGGCACAAAAAATACAATCTACAAAGCTTTGCACCAATCATATTTCACATCTCATTTAATCTTTACAAAAATTCTGCGTGGCAGGTATAATTATTGTCCCTATTTTATATAAGAGTAAACTGCGGGTTAGAGATTTCAAGTCTTGCATTCTGGCAGGAACTTCCAGCAGGATGCTGGTCACCAGTGGCTTCAGTTTTCGGAGCTTGGAGGGAAAAGCAATCAGTGTCCCACCATAAGTATACCATTAGCTGTGTTTTGTAGAGAACATGCTATCAAGAACATTTCTCTGCCATGTTCGTGTGCTACAAGGATCACAAACTCACTTACAGAGTGAAAAGACAAGCTGCAGCCCAGAAGACAGTGTTTGTGACACATTTATCTGGCAAGGGACAAATATCCAACAGTATAAAAATTCCCAAATATCACAAGAAAAGAGTGCGATCCATTAAAAAAAAATGAGCAAAACATAATCCAAAACTGGGACTTGCTAATTCACAAAGAGGAATACCCAAATGGCCTATGTTTGACTTTGGTAGATGGTCATAATAGCTTCAATCTTGATGGCCCCAAACTGGGCCATCAGTAGTAGAGGAGATGGGCAGTGTGGTGGTTCTCATCCAACACCCACAGATTTCTCGGGATTTTTCTCAGGTTATGCATGCCCTGTGGAGGTGATATTTGAAGGGGAGTGAAATACAAGGCCACTAGGCTCTGTGTTGTCTGCACAAGCAATAAACCCTGCAGCTATGGCTGCCCTGGCTCTGTGGAGTGGGACCCCGGTGGGGAGTCACTGTGGCTGTCGTGACACAAGTTTTTTGGGGTGGGGGGGAGGTAATGCCCCATTCACTTGATTTAGAGCATTGTGAAGGACCCAGCTTAAGCGACACTAACTTCCTGTGCATTCGAAAGGAGTGGTGGTTGCTATGTACCAGACAAGCTATGTACTGCCAAAGCCCTCACCCTCATCCCTGTTGGCTTTATGTGACTGGGTATGGCAGAAAATTCACAGCAAAAAAAAGGTAGGTGGAGTGGGGCTTTCTGGAACGGACTTTAAGAATAAGTAACAATAGCTGGGCAGTGGCGCACACCCATAATCCCAGCAGCTCTGGAGGCTGAGGCAGGAGGATCGCAAGTTCAAAGCCAGCCTCAGCAAAAGTGAGGTGCTAAGCAACTCATTGAGACCCTGTCTCTCAATAAAATACTAATTAGGGCTGGGGATGTGGCCCAGGGGTCAAGTGCCCTTGAGTTCAATCCCTGGTACTCCCCCCCCCAAAAAAAGAATAAGTAACAACAAAACAGATTCAAGTTGTATCAATCACTTCCATTTAATTCTGCTAGAAACTGTCCTGGTATCTATGGGGTGCCAGGTGGATGGGGAGAGCAGGAAGGGTAAGTCCCGGCATGGTAGTGAAGCTAGAGCTGCCCCTTGGTGTCAGGGTGTGGATGGAACTCACACAGTGCCTGGAACTCCCTCGGTAGTCCCCATCCCTGGGGCCTCAGAACTCCCCAAAGGAGGACATCTAGGTTCTCTCCTTCGGGATAGGAATTCCAGGAGAGATTTGTAGAAGAGCAGCGTCTCTCAGCAGAGTCAGACTGCTGAGTCTCTAAGAGCTGGAAAGATGGGCCACAGGAAACTGAAGCCCAGAGAAGCCATTCCTGACGCCAGCGCCCCAGGGGACCTTGCCTGAAGCCACCAGGGGGGCTGCTGGCAAGGTCTAGGCTGGTTGCAGTCTAAACCAGGGCCCTTCCTCATAACTACATGCTGCCTGAAATTCTCCACCGCTTGCTTTCATTGGGGAAATTTAATCCTGCTGCCAGCTCCAAGACTGGGTTCCTGCTTTTGGATGAATATCCGGGCTTGGGGACTCCAATGCAGAGGTGAATTTGTGGTGCTCCCAGAAACCTAGCAGCACCTGTTAGCCTTGCCTCTGATGTGCCTGACGGGGCCTGCAACAGCTGTATTATTTTATTCATTCTTAACTCACGTACTAGGATGGAACTCATATTTCTATTTTCATGGGAAGGAACTAAGTGGCACGTTCAGGATCACTCAAAAAGTGGCAGCTGTGGAATTAAGATTAGGCCTAAGACTCTTGAGCCAATTTTCTTCAGTTACCCTATGAATAAGGATCTTAAGAAGAAACCAAGTCCCCAGATTCCTCTGTGGGAAGCTGTCAGGCTAGGCTAGACTATGACATTTATCTGCTTGGGAGAAACAGGCTCATTTGATATCTCATGAGTGGTGGGAAGGTACCAGTGGCCAGGCTAAGGGGGCCTGGGTGCTCCGATCTGTGGATCCAGGAGACTTGACCTCACCCAGCGGCCCAGGTGAAGTGGGATGTGGGCTCAGGTCACAACCCAGATCACCCCTGATTGCAACCCCCAGTTGGCCAACTCTTGAGGCCAGCTGGGTACAGGATGGATGCCCGTAATTGACAGGGCTTGGCACTTGGGGGCTGGTGATTGCAGCTGGCTGAGGTGATCCTGGTGGGACTGAGTGCCTCAGGCTGGTGTTGGGCATCTGAGGTGGCGCAGAAGGCCCTCTGCAAGGCTGTCTCTGTTTTCTGCAGGAAGGGGCTCTGCCCATCATGCCGCATTCTACCCAGCCCCCCCCACCCCCCAACTTATATAATGGCACATTATACAATGTCGCAAAGCAGGTGGTATTTTTAAAGACAGCAAGTGAGCATTTTTTTGGCCTAAATTTGGGAGTGAAACAGATGGATTTTTAAGACTCTGGGCTTTTCCTATGAATAGTAACCGTTGTTCTCTCTGCTTTTAAACACCAGTTTCTAGACCACCTCCAGCAACCAATCAGCACTCTGTTATTTAATTATAACAAAATTCTTAGCTCTGTCTGCTGCTGCTCGGACAAGTGGGGGGGCACTGGATCAATTTCTGGAGCCAGGCAGACTTGCCAACAACAATTTTCCTTTTCCCAGAGGGCCTTGGAGGCCTGGAGCACGTTCCAAGTTCCTCCTTCCCCTCCCGCTCCATGTGGGCTCCCTGACAGCGGCTTGAAAAGGGTTATAGAGAGGCAGATCAATGCCCGCTTGTTGCAGCCATTCCTGACAGCGGCGACCCCCATGCCAGTGAGCTCATGCCTGCCTCATTACGGCTGGTGCCAGATTTTTTCCATTAACAGGTAATTGAGTAGAAACTAAAATAAGCGAAGTTTGTTTCATCCCTTGGATTTTTCTTGCTGGGGTTTGAAAGAAAAAACACTTTAGCATCGTTAGTGGAGGAGTGTCCTTGAAAACGTATTTATGTTTTCCAAGTGATTTGTCGCTTGGTAGGTGTAATTAGCCCGTTCCCTGGCCCTCCCCCCTTCTAATTTTTTTATTCTTTAAGGGCCATGATGTTCAGAGAACAGGATCTGATTTCCTGGGCCCCTTGCTGTCCTACACCCTGTTTTAAGAGCGGATGGTTTAAATATGTTCTTAGTGGGTAACTGGTTCCTCTCCCTCCTCTCTCTGCCTCAAGTGCTGGCTCCCACCCTCCCTCCCTGGAGAACCTGCAGGAGCAGCCCCTTATCACAGGCTCAGCCTCTACCCACAATGCCCTGAGCCCAGGCCCCGCCCTGCCCTCTGCCTGCCCGTCTGCCTTGGCAAGTGCTCCAGGTAGGTGGCTGAGGGGAGCCTTTGTCTCACTTGATCTCTTTGCAGCTGTCTTTGTGTGTGCGCCGGTCCCACCTTCTTATTTTCAGCTTAGGCTAGGAAATGGCTCCTGTCTAAACTGATCTGATTGAAGTTTCACCAGATTCCCCAGCACTACCCTGCCTTAGTCCTCCATTCGGATTAGAGAGAGAGAGAGAGAGAGAGAGGAGATGGGGCGGGGCTGGGGACAAGGCATCCATAGGAGGCGTTTTCACTTCACCTGGGGCACCAGTGAATCATGACCTTCTCTCCCTCATGAACCCCTCGGTGACTCCAATAAGTGCTAATCACCATCACTCCCAAAGAAAACGTGGGAACGTGCATATTTGCACACACACCACATGCTGCATGTGATTCCAGAGTTTTCTGAGCCCCTTGGTCCCAGGATAAGAATCATTTTTACACTAAGCACGCAGAGCAAACGAATCAATGGCATTAGAGTGATCTTCTCCCAGAGTCGTTCACCCCTTCACGCACTGGATGTAGAAGTCTATCTAACACAAATGTAGTTCGTATGGCCACATTCATGTGACGCTGCACCCACAGCAGTACTTACAGCTAATATCACTATGTTCCTCTTTTGTGCCTCGCAGGATGGCCTCATGACAAGGACAGGCCAGGAGCTAACGTTCCAGTGAGGAGGGGGACACTTGAGATTTCATTGAGCACCACAGAGATGAACATGCTGGGTGACAATGTCCCAGATCAGGGACGGCCTCTGGAGGAGCTGCTATCTTACTTGAGGCCTGAAGATGAAAAGGAATTCTCCATCTGCTCAAATAGAGTGTCCTGAGGCCGTCGCCCTCGGGCCTCACATCACAGCGCCAAGATTTTGGTTTCTTCTGTAGTTTGGGGATGACTTGTCCTCCAGGGGTTCCTGTGCCGGAAGGCTGGTCCCTAGTGTAATGGTATGGTGGGGGAGGGTCTTTAAGAGGTGGGGCATAGGGGGAGATGATCAGGTCTCTCTGCCCAGCTGAGATTCATGCCCTGCTCACGGAGTGAATTAGGTCTCTTGCCACCAGGTTGGTGCTCTGGAGAATGAGTTGATCTGCAGTGAGGCCACCCCACATGCTGGGTCCATTTGCCTTCTCTGCCATGTTGTGATGCAGCCAGGGCCCCCTCGTGGGACATCAACATACTGTTGGGACTGTCCAGCCATCTAAATCCTGAGCCCAAAAAGCTTCTTTTCTTTATACATTACCCACCATCGGGAATTCTGTTATGGCAACAGAGTACAGACTAATACATCTCATGGGATCCTCAGAGGCTCCCCAGATGCTGGTTAAAGACCCCATTTTATAGATGTGAACACAGGCCTGATCTGCCCGGGCCATGGGAATGGGAAAATGGGAACTGGAGCTGGGCTTCTCAGATTTCCAGGCCTGTGTTCTTCCTTTTTTAAAAAAATAACTTTATTGAAGTGTGATGTAAACACCAGAAATCTCTCTCTCTCTCTCTCTCTCTCTCTCTCTCTCTCTCTCTCTCTCTTTTAAATGTACAATTCAATGATTTTTAGGTAATTTACAGAGTTGCACAACCATTACCACAATTCAAGTTTAGAACATTTTCATCACCCCAAAAGAGGTCCCTCTTGCTCAGTGGCAGCCACTCCCTGTTCCCACGCCCAGCCCCTAATGTACTTTCTCTTTCTACAGATTTGCCTTTTTGGACACTTAACATGTATGTGGTCTTTGGTGTCTGGCTTCTTTCATTGAACAGTTTCTCGTCTTTTCTTTCATTAACATCTTTTCCTCCCCCTAGGAGAAAAATTTAATTTTAATTCTCCCTAAAGGCAGAAATTACATGTCAAGAAATACAATTTTGTTGGGTAGGGTTGAGCTTACAAATCATAGTAAAAGCTAAGAATTTTTTTTTTAACTCCAAGATGCAGTTTTCTCCCCTCTTAGGAGTTTCATCATCCCAGTTGAGGATAATTTTGAGGTTCATCCATGTTGGAGTTTGAATCTGTATTGCTGCCCTTTTGATGGTTGCCCCATGATAGGCACCTGCTGCAGATTGAGTTTACCTGTTCAACAGGTAACGATGGACTTTCAGGTTGTTTTTATTTATTTATTTTTGGCACCAGGTATTGAACCAAGGGGTGCTTAACCACTAAGCAACATCCCCAGCCCTTTTCATTATTTTTAACCTAGGGACAGGATCTCATTAAGTTGTTGAGGGCCTCACTAAGTTGCTGAGGCTCGCTTTGATGTGTTCACTTCTTGACACTTAAAGCCTGGTCCCTGAACCATGCAGCCCCCCACTCCCTCATTTGAGGAAGAGTCTGTGGATGTCTCAGCTGTTCCTAGGGGTGCCTCAGCTTCCTCATCTGCAGACTGGGGGTCCTAATCCTTAGCCACAGGGCTGTCATAGCAGTTATCTGAATTCATATGTGCCCCGTGTCTAGGAGATGACAGTGGCTCAGTGTATATCTATGGTCCTTCCTGCCCCCATTGCTTCCATGGGGAGCGTCGCCCCCTTTGAAATTTGCCCCACTGTGGGTGACCCTGCTCCAGCTCATGTCTCGGTGGCTTATGCAACGTCTGGCACTCCTCTTTTCTCTGGTGTTATTCAGGTCAAACCCAACATTGTTTCTGAACAGGAATCTCAAGTATTTCTTTCCTTTGGCACTTGTCTTCCCGTCTCAGCAGTTGACACAGTTCCAGGGGCCAATTGATTTCATCTGCTGCTAAAGAACCGGGCCTCCTGTGAGGGTGAGGGTGTGTCTGCTGCAGTAGTGAAGAGAGCCCTGGACGGGAGCCCCGTGACTCTGCTGAGGGCTGGGCTGCACAGTGGTTTGAGCTGATGTCTCCTTTCTGTGAAGGCGTCCTCCTGACGTGTGCTGGCCTCACAGAGTTATGAAGAGTAAGTGAGAAACGGACTTTGAAAGCATCTGGTAGATGGCAGTGCCCTTGGGGAAAGGAAAGACCGCGACCTGCCTCATGCTATGGGGGCCACCCAGTGATGCCGTCCTCTCTGGAAATGGGATGGGAGCATGTGTGATCACAGAGCCCCTAGGCAGCCCCCAGAGCCTGCCACGTGCCCAGGGCCTCAGGGTTCCAGTGGTTTCCCCTTACAACGTGGAGTTGTTCAAAGTGAGTAGGTACTGAGTCCTTGTGTCAAGAGAGGAAGAGGACTCTAGACTGGCCTGAGTGAGCCTCGCCCTGAGGGGACTGGACACCTGTGGGGACGCCCAGCGGGGTGGGGGCAGTCAGCTTCCCTGCCCACATGTTAGAGTTTGTCCCCCTTCTGGCCTCCCATCCCTCTCCCCTCAGCCTCCCTTCCTCCTCCTCATTTTTCTTTTCCATTTGCCAGACGTGGGTCAAAGGGAGCCAGCAGGATTTGTGACTGGGTAAAAATGGTCAACTTCCTGGGAACCAACTGAGACAGCGGTTAAGAGAGAGCACCCTCTGAGGTCAGAGCGCTTGCCTTCCGGTCTCAGCTGAGCAGCTTAGGCCACGTTAAGGGACTTCTCTAAGCCTGGGTTTCCTCAGCTAGAAGATGGGACCAAGCCACCCTTTACTTCTGGGAGGCTCAGATGAGGTCGAAGTGCTTAGGCCAGAGGTTGACACTGAGGGCCTTGTTCATAAACATTTGCGATTATTACTGTTCCTCTGGCCTTGAGTTCTCTGGGGCAGAGGAGAGAAGGACCCTGACCAAGGGAAGCCTTCTAGAAGGAAGCAGTCAGTTGCCAGTGTCACGTGTGTTTGGAAGGCCACCAAACTTAAATTTGCAGATCACTCCCTAGGCCTGAGATCCCCCTGTGGTTCATTGTGCATGGCCCTGAAGACCCTTCCGTCTTCCAGATCCCTGTTCAAAGATCCGTGGGAGGGTCCACAGCTTCAGCCATCTCAGCTCAGCTCCACAGGGAGGCCTCATGAAGGCACAGGTGGGTCCAAAGGGAGGTGAGGTTTCCCCAGAGCTGGAAAAGAGTCCCTCCTGCTTCCCCTTCCTGAGTCCAGCACAGTCTTTAGTAACAAATATTCATCCTCATTAAAAACAGACATTGGACCAGATTGTTCATAAAGAGTGTTGGAGTCAGAAATTATTGTCCCCCTTGATCTAACATGTCTTTTAGAGAGAGAAAAAATAGGATGGATGGATGATGCCCACACGAATATGAGGTCAAGAAGCTCAGAAATTTGAGCTTAATACTTTCATACAGTTTGTCCTCAAAGCAACATGCCATTCCATCTCTTTTTCCTCTCTCCATGGTGACTAGTTTCTGAGAGACACTAACTCAGTCCAGTGACTAAGGGACTGGGCCACCCCACCCCCTAACTGGTAAGCTGGTAAATATTTAACAACTAGCAATTCAGGGGAAAGGTTCCTGGTCTGTGTCATCTGCCAATTTCTGTGGTGTAAATATTCCATCATGGCTAATGTCCAGCTCTCGATGTGACATCACGGAACGTGGAGTTGGGAAGCGATGCTCAGAAGTGCGCCCTCATACCGTATTCCCATCATTTGCAGACAATGAACATACCTAGCCTCAAGAGGATAGGTGACAGTAAAATAATTAAGAAGCCATGAGCTTTGAGTATTTGTTAACTTTGTTGTATTTATTGGATTTTAAGTTCACATAGCTTAATTTTTAAAACCTGGCTTGCAAGACTACTGGAAATTTAACCATCAACTATAAACCAGTGTGAACTGAACCCAGAATACTACTGCTCCCAACTGGAGTCCCTGGAGTCTTTGAACCAGCTCTGAAGCCTTCCCTTTGCTGGCCTCTGGAGCATGACATGTCCAGGGAATCCACCCTGCATGTCCATCCAGGAGGGCCACTCTCGCTGCCCGTCTTTAGGGTCCAGAGATGAATGTAGACGAAGTAATGTACAGATGCATCCTTTGCCACACACAGCCTCCTCCAGGGAGGTCGGGCTTGTCCTGGCTGAATCTGGGCTGTGTCAGATTCAGAGACCCTTGAGTTTTCAGCCTGTTGACAACTGGTGAAAATTCTAACTCTCACCAAGGGCGTTTCATGCGAAAGGAAAAGTGCACAGAGGTCCATGGAAATCAGAGTGGGGGAATTCCACTTTCCTTCAGGGATTCTGCAATCTGTTCCCTGACATTCTGTCAGGAGAGCAGGGCATTGTGGGTAACCTGGTGAGAGCCAGGGCCCCATGCAGGCTGGAGGCCGGCCTGCTCCTGAGCACGGTGCTGGGCCTGGCTGTTAGAGGTGGCTGGCGAGGAGCTACTGCCACTTTCAGTCCCCTGTCCGGCAGCCTCACCCACGACTCCCCTGGACTTCTGCATGCTCCGGGGCCCATGGGAGCATTTTCCGGGAAGAAAGGCATCCGGCCTGAATGGGCAGCGCCCACTTTCTGAAGGAGGGGCTCTGCTGCCCACCACTGCCCGGCTCCTGGCCCGGGGCCATTGTGGAAGGACAAAGCGAACACACACAACAATCCCTCCACCATCTCCTCTCCGCCTTTTCTTCTTTATTATTGTTATTATTGCCTTTCAAGCACTCCGGCTCCTTGGGCTCATGATCACTGGCGAGGCCTTTGGCCACAGTGTGTGGGGGCCACCTCTCCCTCCTGGCGCCCCTGGCCCTGGTGGGCCCGGCTTCGCTGCTGTCTCTTTGACAAAATACATTAAACTGATACTGATCGGTTAACATACATGACATCTTTAAACTTTAATCCATTTTCCCTCTCTCCACGCGGCGGGCCAGCCTCTGAGAGGTGCCCGTCCATTGTTCCCTGTCAAAGCCTTCTTGAGTGGGTTTCCCACTGAGTCACTTTTGTGTGACTCAAATCAAGATTACAGGTAGCGGAGAAGAAAAAGCAGAGAAGAGAAGGTTAGCCCCTCGTTTCAGACTTTAAGAAAAATCTGCCAGCAGGTGCCAGTCGGAGTGGGTAATGCACATGAAAGACCAAGTCCAAGCTGGGTCGCCCGTGTCACAAGAGGAGTTTTTCAGGGAGAGGCACACAAAACACACATTATCGTGGTCGCACACAGAGACATAAATTTAGGAACATGTTCGCCCTTCGCCTGAACATAGTTAGCTCTGATAATGAGGAACAATGAGCCTCCCAGACTGAGGGGTGAGAGCACTGTACTTGCTTGTTCTCTTGCTTCTCTCCTCTTCCCTTTCCCAGCACCAAATGACCTGAGCTGCCCATCTCTGTCCTCCTGCACCCTGCGTTGGGGGAGTGGAAACAGCTCACACCCGCGGGAGGCCAGCAGAACTCTGGCTCTTCTGAGCTGGAGACGAATCCTTTTTTGGACTCAGTCCCTTTGGGGGGAAGCTCAGTAGAGAGGGCTTCTTTCATAGTGGGCAAGGTGTGGGGTTACTGATTGGGGCTCTCAGGATGGCAGTGGAAAGTCAGGATGCGGGTGGCTGGAGAGGTGAAGTAGCATAGAGAAGACCACAGGTTCTGGAATTCAAGGCCTGGTTTCAATCCCCGGCTCTCCTACTTTTAGTCGTGGGACCTTGGTCTGTGTCTCTATTTCTAAGTACCTCCCTTTATTCTTCCCAATGGCTCAATCGCAGGGTGAAGGTCCATGAACCACATAGCACATTATAAGCACTAGGTGTCCCCTAATGTCATTGCTGGACAAATATATCTACTCCAGGATGAGGGAAAGCAGTTGATTAGATCACAAAGACTGAAAGCTGTAGGTTTTCTGATTCTCATCTAAACTTCCCATTGAATCTTGAGCTGGACACAGTGATCCCCTTCTCATAGACAGGGAAAGCAAGATCTAGAAAAGAGTGAGTGGCATATGCAAGGTGGCCCAGCAAATACCTCCAAAAAGGGGAAGAAATGTGACTACATTACAGGGAATATGAACCTGCAACTCTCAAACATCACCGAGTCTGTGACCTGAGTAATAAGGCATGACTATTTTCAGACAACTTACAACTACAAGTAGCAAGAGGAATTGAAAGAAAAATGGCTGGGAGATTACCCTTCAGTTAGTATTAAAAAAGGCAACTCTCTGGAACCTACCGATCCCTAAAGATTCTGGAAAGTCCATGGAAATCGTAAATGAGGTTTGGACCAGATGGTCTCTAGGGCAACTAGTATTATGGTTTAGCACAGCAATTAGACAGTGGGGATTCATCTTAACTCTGCCGCTTCCTGGCTGGTTGCCTTTGGGCACGTGATCTCCTTCAATCTCTGATCCACCCCCAACCCCGCATACACTTAAAAAGAATTAAGTTTTAATTTGCATACAGTACTGTAGGTGTCTATTTCTAGAAGTTTTCACAAACATAAGGTGGTGGAATCACAGTCACTATCAAGATATACATAGAACATTTCCAAACCCTCTCCAAACCCAGCTCTGCCCCTTCTGTCAATCCCTTCCACCCAACCACCCCCTGCCCCATCAACACTGATTTATTTTCTCTCCCTTCGGCTTTCCCTTCATACGGATGTCATATCAATGGGGTCATACAGTACGTGACCTTTTGGTTATGGTATTCTTCTACTCTCCATAATGCATTTGAGATTCATCCAGATTTTTCAGGTATCAGTAGTGTATTCTTTTAATTGCAGAGTACTATTCTGTGGTATTACAGAACCTAATTTGTTTATTTATTCCTCAGTTGAGGGATATTGGGGTTGTTTCCAGTCTGGGGTGATCATGAACAAAACTGCTATAAACATTTACTTACGAGTTTCATTTCATTTGCATATATACCTAGGAGTAGGCTGGCTGGTGATCCTGGAGCCTCTGGTGAGCGTAGGTGTAACTTTATAAGAAACTGTCAAATTGTTTTCCAATTTATGTTTCTACCAGGAGGCAGGAGAGTTCTGGTTGCTCTGCATTCTCATTAGCGTTTGAGGTTGTCTGTTTTAAAAATTTTAACCGTTTTAATAGGTGTGTGAACCTTGGTTTCTAATGTGTAGAATGGAGACCAGACTTGTGCCTCCATGATATTCCTGTAGGAGCTGGTGACATGGTTTGTGTAAAGCACTTAGCATGGTGCCTACTGTACTAGGAGGGTTTGCTAAATAGAAGCTACTTTATTTATTATTCTGTCCCCAGCCCAACTTTCTTGCATGTGATGGATCTTGTATATCATGCCTCCCGAGGCCCCTTCTCCTGCAAGAAAACACCAGTCTGCGTTGGTCCCAGTGGCTGCCGGGTCTGTGAAGATACCACTTCTGCATCTCTGTTTTAAATCAGGCTCTGTTTTGTCTCCCTGGCTCTTTGCAGAGGGACTGAGCAGTGGCTTCTGGCACCAGGCCAGGCCAGTCCCTGCGTTCTCTGAAGCTGGGCTTTGCTGAGCAGACCACAGGGGCGAGCCCTCCTGCACAGCCTGAAGCCTGGGGGTTTTTCTTGGCCTGCTCCCACCCCTGCTGCTGGGCTTCCTTGCCTGCCCGCCCTGCCAGCATGGAACTCCTGGCCAGAGGCACAGGGGAGCTACACACACGGCTCCCTATTAAACATGGATTATCAAAAAAAGAAAAAAAGAATCACCAGGGTCAACAGGCCTGTCTCTGGGGGAAATGGCCTTGGGGGTCTCGTGGAGAGAAACAAACCACACAAACGCGCCTTTCAAAGCAGGAGTCGCTGGCCTAATCACAGTGGTCACCACTGGAGGCCAGAGAGGCTAGCATTCATCCCCCATCTTGACAGCAGCCTCCCAGGGTCCTGTTAACATTCCAGGTAGCCATGATATTCAACAGCAGCCCAAGTTCCCAGGGTTTTGGGCAATCTGGCAGCAGCCCCAAAGATATGACATGACATGCTTAAATAATCCAGACAGCGAAACTAAAGAAATGTGGGGTGGATACTGTACACCAGGAGGCCCGCCCAGGCATTAGACCATGTGCCAAAATCATGCAAATGGAAGGCTGAAAGATAGTGAGCAGCAGGCCCAAAGATACCAGGCGGTGAGCTCAAAGAAGCTGAGTGTCAGGAACCAGGAATGCAGGTGACAGATCCAAAGGAGGGTTGCAGGCACTGCTTTGATGAGCAGGCACATCACGACTGCATAACAGCCCCGGGTCCAGGGCCCTTGCATTCCCCAGTACTCCTCTGGGTTTCTTTCCAAGTGACTTCTCATGGCCATTGGGTGGACCCCACCTATGCATTATGCCCCGAGAGTAAAGTCATCCCAGTGATCCTTGTCAGAGATCGGCATTGTCTCTAGGGAAGAAAGGCCCAACAAGAAGAGGGCTTGAGCAAAGCCCAGCCTAGGAATCCCTTGTTGTGGGAAGGGAGAGGCTGAGCCTGGTTCTGGTGCAGGGAGGGCTGTTGGTGAGAGACCACCCCTCCAGCCTCCTCATTTGTCCCAGGAAGAACCAGAATGAGGGAGGGCCTGGACCTGGCAGAGGCCACACAGTTATTTAGTGCCAGGAGCCTGGGAGGGACTGTCCTGTGCCATTGGTCAGCAGGGTGGGTGTGGTACCACTGAGAGCAACTGATTCAAAGGCCAGGAGGGAGCTTCAGAACCCAGCAGGCTATGGGGTGGGCCCCAGGGAAGTTTTAGGAGATGCATCAGGGAAGCTGAACTGTAGAAGAGAGACAACTGGGCCCTCTCTTGCTTAGTTTCTGGAATTCAGAATCTCCTGGTTTTCCTCCTGCACCTCTAGCTGATCCTACTTGGTCTCTTTGTGCTGCTTCCTCCTCTTGTATAGACTTCCGAATACTGGGGTGCTGGGAGCTGTGTCCTGAACCTTTTCTTCTATCACACATTTTCTCCCTCCGGGTAATCTCATCCAGACCCATAATGGGAAATGACGATGTCTTAGCCGGTTTGGGTTGCTGTGACAAACTAAGTGGGGGTGCCTTAAACAAGGGATAGTTATTCCTCATGGTTTGGGAGGTCAACAAGTCCAAGATCAAAGCATGGGCACATTTGATATGTGGGGAGGGCTCTCTTTCTGGCTCACAAATGGTGATCTTCTCATATCCTCACGTGGCAGAGAACAGAGAGAAAGCAAGCTCTTTTGTGTCTTTTTATAAAGGCATTAATCCCATGGATGAAGGCTCTACCTTCATGACTGTAACCAAGTCCTCCCCATATTATCGTGTTGGGGGTTAGGGTTTCAATATATGAATTTTGGAGGAACACACTTTCAGTCCATAGCATCCTACATACACATTTTCTCTGTCCAGGTAATCTGATCTAGACCCACATAGTTAAAAGTCATCTGAATGAAGCAGGTGATCTTCAAATCTGCATGCACAACCCTGATCTACCTTAGGACTTCAGTCGTATGTAGCACCAACTATAAAATGATACCTCCTTGGAGACCTAATAGGCATCTAGAGATGAACAGGCCCAGTAAATCTTGATCATCTGTTTCAAGGGCTTTCTTTCTCCACTCTTCTTCTCTGTCTGTAATAAAGGGCTTTCCATCAACCCAATAGCCTCCTTTGATCCTCTTTACCCTTATCACCACCTTCCATGTCTAATCCATGAGCACTGTCTATCCATTCTACTTTCTGAACGTAAACAAGTCCAAACAACTGTCCAGCATGGACCCACCTGTGTCTTACGTCACTGTGTCCATCCCAGTTTAAGCCAGTACCACCTTTGGCTTTGACTGGCAGGACAACTTCCTCTCTGATCTTCCCACCACTACTCTTTTCCCTACATCCTTCATTCCATTTCTACAGAGGCCAGCATAACCTTTTAAAAGCATAAATTATACCACTTCACTTCCAGCCCCAAATCCAACGGCCTTCATTGCACTGGAGAGAAACATTATCATGGTCCACATGGCCCCTTCCAACTTCACCAGCCTCTCCAATGTCCTCCCCTTTGCCCAGGGAGTTGCATCACACAGACTTTCTGTTCAAACCTCCCCATCTGGAGACACCTCCACCCACTGTCACTCTTCTGGAATACCACCCTTTCCACCCACACTCACAAGACTGGCTCTCATTCTCTGCCACTGCCTCTCAGTTCTTCCCCATCCATCCAATCTAGGGTACCCACCGCCTCAAGCTCTGTTTTAGGTGTCCAGGCTGCACCCATCAGTCTGATTGCTTTTCTAATTATCTGTCATCTCCTGTCCTTCCTGCTAGAATGCCAACTCCCCAAGAACAAAGAACTTGCCTTTCTCTCCACTGTATGTGCAACACTTCGCAGGGTGCCTGGTACATTAAAGGCTGGGTCCCATTTTTTAGCCCAATGTCCCTGAAAAACACCTACTTATCCATTCAATCAGCTCATGTTTTCTGAGCTGCTGCTTTAAGGAATGTTGATAGTTAAGACGCTGACCCTGTCCCCAGAGAACAGAGAATCCAGATGAAAGACAGATATCATGGAACCAGGGCACTAGAAGAGGCCACCAGAGGGACCCCCATCCCAGCCCAGAGGAAGAAATAGATAAGTGGAGACCCCAAAAAAGTGAGCAAGGGTTGCAAGAGATGTCCAGAGAGTTTCATGGCAAGTGCAAAGGCCCTGGGATGACAGAGAGAAGAGGAGGAAGAATGGAGGGGAATCATCAATGGCTGCAGCCACATGGCAGAAAGTGGGAAAGAAGGAAAGAGGGAGAGGCAAATGGCTGGAGAGAAATGGAACTTTGAGTTCAGGACTCTTCTGTTAGGAAACTGGAGGGGGGGGAGAAGGCCTGATTCTGTTCACGACGTTCTCTGGTGCTGGTCACCAGGACAGTTGCCTTTTGGTTGTCCCTTGTGCTTGATGATAGTAACAGAGAACATGCTGGGTGTTCTCAGGCTACTGTATCTCCAACCCCCACCCCCCACTCATAGCACTTTGAATCTTGTACTGTGACCTCCATTCACAGTGAGAAAACTGAGCTCCAGAGCCAGCCGAAGACGCTGGAGCTGCAGAGCGGGGAGAGAAGGGGCTCTTTGGCTCTGGGCAGGAGTCCTCCAAGCTGTACCTGACCCCTTCTTCTGACCTGTGTCTTCTCGGGCAGACTCTTCACCTCCACCCAGGAAGTGCGTTCTGAAGGTCCTGGAGGACCTGACCTGGCACCTTCCAAGGGGCCTCCTGCCACATTCCCTGGGCTCTGAGAACCTTCTACAGGACGTTTGTCCACGGATGGCTCCGGGCCAAACTGACAGCATCTGTTCTGACTTAAAGAATTTATTTGGAGAGTCAAGAGTGCTTAAGCTGCATGTTTTCTTGGCAGGGCCTGGCTGGCAGGGAGCTTGGCCTGGGTGGTGCCTGGCTCTGTGAGCTGATGCCTGGGCTATTGAGAAGACCCAGCCATGGCTTCTGTCCTTCCTGAGCTTCTCACAGAGGGTGTAATGTTCATGACACACTATTAAGGGATGTGAGATGAGGGAGTCAGAGAGGGACAGTTCTACTGAATTGGGCGAATTTCTCTGTTCCTCTGGGCCTCCTGTGCCATAAGAAGACAATGCTGCTTGCTTCACAGAATCCATAAGAATTATGGGCAGAGACCTGGGAAGTTGAAGAAATGCCAATTGCCGTAACCAGAGGGAAAGACAGTGGCGTGTCAGGTTGTGAGTAGGGCAGCCTGGGTGTCTGTCCCATGACCCTGGCCCCGATGTGCTGATCCAACTCACTGAAAAATAGGTTCAGGAAGCATCTATCACTTACCCTTGGCAATGAGAACCCCCATCTGAGCCTTTAATATTAATAAGAATTGTAATGGTTAATGCTGTCACAGGCCATAGCGCCAGGCATTCTTCGTGGCAGGGGTGATCTCCTGTAATCCACATAACCAGCACTGGAGGGGAGGATATATCCTTAGGTTCCAGATGGGGAAATGGGGCTCAGAGACGTTGAGGGATATGACCCAGGCTTTTAAATGGCAGATATGGGCTTTGAACTCAGGTCTGTTTTGTTCTAAAGCCCCTGTTCATAACTCATATTCCAAATAGCAAGAAGACCTTGGGAGAATTACTCACCAACCTGAGGATCCACTAGTGACAGAGTGCAGAGTATCAGTGGAGTGTGACCCACAGCTGAGTGGCCCTGGACAGTTTCCTTGGTCTTTCTGTCTGGTGTCCCTCCATTTGGAAGGGAGTGTCTTGTCAGTGACTCCCACTGCTGTAAGCTGATGTATGTTCCAAGGAGACCATGGAAGAGGCCGAGCTTAACTCAAAATCTTGAATCCTTAGTGCAGCTGACTCAGCAGCCCTTACCCCTCCCCACCTTTCCTGCAGCACACACACACCTGATGGGATTCATAGGCCAAAGCGGAAGATGATCCCTCCTTGGTTTCTCTGGGGTGTGGCCTGGCCCACCCCTTTAGCTGACGGGTTCCTACCCCTGATATATCTGCGTTAGCCCTTTGACAGATGGCACCATGGGACTTCCCCATAGGTTAATAAAACCTATTCCATTTTCCCTGGAATCAGCTATTTCTTACGTAGGCTGAGAATGGGTTGGAAAGAAGAGTAGGTAGCAGAGGCACTCGGGAAAGACCCATAAAGTCTGCTGTGAGTGGTTGAGGCCTCCTAAAGAAACAACCTTGAGTCTTGGAAACAACCTTGGAAACATGCAATGCAAAGAAAGGTCGGGGGTGTGGAGAGTAGAGAAGGAAGAGAGGGGCTGGGATGCTGACCACCAGCTCCAGGCAAAAGGGAGCTGGAGGAGGGCTTGGGCTGTTCTTGAGGCTCTCGGGGATGGAACAGCCCAAGCCAAGAAGGTTTCTCTGCTATGAGAGCCTGTCTTATTCTGTGCTGCTATAACAAAATACTACAAACCAGACAATTTACAAAGAACAGAGATTTATTTTCTCACCGTTCTGGAGGTCAGGAAGTCCAGCTTCTGTTTTCTGGGGAGGGCTGCTCTCTGCCTCTAAGATGGGTGGGTGGGAAGGGAGGAACACCAGGTCCTCAGGTGCTGGAAGTCTGTGGGGCCAGAAGAGTGAACTCCCTCTGTCAAGCCCTTTTATACGGACTCCTAATCCTACTCATGATAGTGGAATCCTCAGGGCTCAGTTGTCTCCCAAAGGCCACACTTCCCAATACTGTCACTTTGGATTAACTGCCTACTTGAATTTGGGAGGGGACACCCTCATTTAAGCCTTTGTAGAGACAGGTGATAGTGGAGGGAGTTGATTCAGGAGAGGCTGAGCTGAGGGGACTCTCATGTAGCCTTCTTTGAGGAATTTCTTACAACCAACCCTGACAGTAATGTGAAGCAAAAGCAGAAGATGGCCAAGTGATTACGGCCTGTGAAACCCTTGAAATTCTGAGCCAAAATAAACCTTTCCTCCTTTAAGTTGTTTTTCTCCAGCGTTTTGTCACAGTGATGAGAAGCTAACATGGTTATATTATTTTATATAATATTTATAATGTACATTCTTTGTGAAGCAACAGTCAAGTTATGTCATAGGTATTTTATAAACCAATCAATTGGCAAAATAGCTTAAATAATATCCAGGTCATTACTGTCTCTTGTTTTCTAAATATACCTTTTAATGACTGCATAGCCACTATCAAATAATCAACACTAATGTACCCATAAACAATTAACAAAGTTCACATTTCTGGACATCTAAACTGCTTTCAGTCTTTTTGATATTATAGATAACATGGGGGTGAACAACCTTTTGTTTAAATCTGCGACTACTTTTTTTAAAAAAAAAAATCATTTCTTTAAGATCAATTCATGGAATTGATATTACTACCTGAAAAGAAATGGACACATTATTATTTTTTTTTAATTACCATGTTCCCAGGCTGGTCTCGAGCTGGTGGGCTCCAGTGATTGATTGTCCTACGGGTGTCCTGAGTAGCTGGGTCTACGGGCACTGCTACCACCTCTGCTAGGAATGAACACATTTAGTAATGTTTTTGATATGTACTGTAAAATTGTTTAAAAAAAGGTTAACAAGAATATATCTTGCTTTAAAATCTTTGTATATTAAAAAAACACACAATTCTATTTTTTTTTTTTTTTTGCTACTGAACTTAAGTTTTTATTTCCATAACTTCCACCCACGGGTCCAACTTCACACAGAATAAATTCCACAGATAAAGAGAAATATCATGTCCCAACCCCTTTTAAGAATCATGTCTTTTTCAAACATACTCCTTTTCCCCTGACTACACTTTCTCATTATTTAGAACTTCCCTCAGGTGTTTCACCATCCTGATCATCATCTTTGGGATTTGGCTCCGTTCGTGCCTGTCCATCTTTCCTGGGCTTGGTGCTTAGAGAGCAGCAGGGCAGGCAAACAGCTTCTGTCTCCTAGAGTTCTCTTCTTTAGTGCCCTTATTGTCTGAGGTTCATTCAATTTAAAATTAAATGTAAATTCATTTCTCTTGTAAAACACTCACTTACTCCAAATATACAAAGTATCCAAGTTCCCATCAATTTTCCCCTTATTCCTTGTCTCACTCCCCCAGAGCTCATTTCTCTTCACTAGTGTATGTAGGTATATATTTAAGCTTTTAAAAAACATAAACCTATTTATGGCTACTTCATTCTGCAGTTTTTTTTTCTTTCCACATTTTTATTGGTGTATTATAGTTATATATAATGGTGCCATTTGTTGTTACATATTTGTAAATTATGATAATATAATTTGGGCAATATCATTCCTCAACACAGTTTGTTTGTGATATAACTGTATTTATGGAAATTTCTCATACCAGTGCATGTATATTTTTAAAATGACTACATAGTATTCTTCAGTGTGGGTCTGCTATAATTTATCTTTTCTTAAACTTCCTATTTATGGACACTTAAGTTGTTACCATTGTTATTTTTACTGTTATAGAACATGCTTCAGTGAACACCCCTGACAAGCATTCATTCCCTTATTCTAGATTTCTGGAAGTGTCTGTTTGGATTGAAAAAGAAATGTGAATTTAAAATTTTCGATGATTACTGCCAAATTTCCTTTCAAAAAGACATCAATAGCACTTGAGTGCCCACTTAAATTGCATTCTTGTTGGCACAGATATAATCAGTCTTCAATTTTTATTAAACTGGTAGATAAAATTGACATATTAATAGTCTAATAATTTTAAAACCAAAGTCAGGTACCTTTTAAATATGATGTTTTGCTTTACCAGTTACATTTCTGCTGTGAATTTCTCGTTTATGTTAAAACATAGCATTTCTCTTTTTCTTGAGTTATTTAAAAAACCCACATCCTTAATATCTTCCAAATTCTTCCCTCCCTTCTTTTCTCAGACATATCCCTCCTAGAGTTCCTCCTGAGCCTGCCTATAAATGTGATTGCTTCTTAAGATTGAAGCTGGGCTGGGGATGCAGCTCCATGGTAGAGAGCTTACCTAGATAGAATGCAAGGCCTTGGGTTAGAGCCTCAACATTGTAAAAACAAAAAAGATGGGAGCATATCTGTTTTTCTGGCATTTCCATTTAATTCCCTATTCAGTTGGTTCCATCATTTTCTGGATCCCCTGTTTAATTATTTCTTATTATTCTCCTGCTTTGTTAGAGCATGACTCAAAGAAGAAGTGCAATAGAGGTGAAAATGCTACATCCTTGCATGTGTGAACATGTCTTTATTCTACCCCTTATCCTTCCATGATAGTTTTGATGGGTATAAAATTACATAAGGAAACTATCAAAGGCATTTCTTCATGGCATCTTGGTATCCAGTGTGCTGATGAGAAATATGACATCAAGCTGATTGCTTCCCCCTTAAGCTTCCTTTTCTGAGATTAAATATCTATCTTTTTTAAAAATTTTTGGTGTTCTGAAATCTTATGGTTTTTTGTCATCACGTGATTGTCCTCCTCCCATTATTGTATCCTTATAATCTGAAGACTTGCACACTTCAACTTTGGGGAATTCTCCTCTATTATTTTTTTGATAATTTTTTCCTTCAATTTTCTTCATTCTCCCAGTAATTTATTGCAGCTTAATGTTAAAAAGAGATTTTTAAAATTAATATCTATTGTATTGTCTCTTGTATTTACAAAATAATTTGAAAAATTCTCTTTTTGCTTTATCTTCTGTCAGAATTCCTTCTTTCCTGTTGGTATTTTAATTTCAATCATGATATTTTCATTTTTTAGGAGTTCTTTTGTACCTGATTTTTCTTTCCTCTCTGTGTATGTAGGTGCACATGAGTACACACTACTAAGAAAGCAACTTTTTCTCCTATGTCCTAAATTTATACATTTTTCTTAGAATGATTTTTCTTGTTACTTACTTTGATCCTTTTTATTTTTGTCCTTTCCTTGAATATTTGATACTATTTAATTTTTAATCTCATATTTAAGAATGACTTACCTAAGTTTTTATATTTAAAGAAAAAAATTAATAAAAGTTACTTTGCTGTATTTTTTATTAATTTTTAAAATTTATACATGACAACAGAATGCATTACTATTCATATTACACATATAGAGCACAATTTTTTCATATCTCTGGTTGTATACAAAGTATATTCACACTAATTCATGTCTTCATACATGTACTTTGGATAATGATGTCCATCTCATTCCACCATCATTTCTAACTCCACGGCCCCTCCCTTGTCCTCCCACCCTCTGCTCTGTACTTTGCTAGATATTCCTAGTTGGATTTTGTTCACTTCACTTCTTTGTGTCCATGCCTCCATGACTTATCCATGGAGTCCCCCTTCATGAGTCATTTCATCAGCACCAAAAGATAGAAAATGCCAACTGTTTTAGGGGCTCTGTAGACAGTGATCAGATATTTACTTATTTTTTTTATTATACCTTAACTTTGATCCATCAAGTTTTAAAAAGCATATTATTTAATTATCAAATATTTGGGGACTATTCTGGATATTCTCTGGATTTTAGTTTCTCATTCCATTGTAGTCAGATAACGTTCTGTATAATTTCAGTTCTCTAGTGTTATGGAAACCTGTTTTAACTCCAGCATATGGTACATCTTGGTGAAAATGCCACGTACCACTGAAAATAATGTGTGTTCTCTTGTTGCCGGGCTTAGTGCTCTTTGAAGAGTCTAGGTTGGTGCAGTTGACAATGTTGTTCCGAATTTATGCTTTATTTCCTGTTTAGTTATGCTTTAAATTGAGAGAGAAATGGCAGAGAGATGGTGATGCTAACTCTCCAATCACAATTGTGAATTTGATGCCTTCTCTCTGGAAATCTGTCTATTTTGCTTTATATACTTTGAAGCTTTGCCATCAAAAGAATACATAGTTACAGCTGTTTTGTTTCCTGATAAATTCATACTTTAAACCTTGGCAAAATTTCCACCCTTTCCCTTATCATACTCTTAACTTTTGTAGTCTACTTTATCTGCTGATAATATATAAAAACTCTACCCTTCCTGGGCCTGCTGTTCGCATGATATAACTTTTTCTATCCATTTGCTTTCCACTACTTAGTATTTATACTTAAAGCTTGTCTCTTATCGATAGCAGAGAGTTGGGTGGTACTTTGCTATTATTTTCATGATCTCGTCTATGAGAGTGGCTACTCCTTTTATATTTATTGTAGTGTATTATGATTGCATTTTGTTTTGCCATTTTCCTATATTCTTTCAGTTTGCCCTATCTGTTTTTTGTTTGTTTGTTTGTTTCTCTATTCCTCCTTTCTTGGCCCTCTTTCAGATTTATTGACTATTTTCGTTTCATTTCATTTTTATTTTTAATTAATTAATTTTAGTACTGGGGATTGAACCCAGAGGCACTTTACTACTGAGCTACATCCTTAGTCCTTTTTTAAAAATAAAGGGACTAAGTTGCTGAGGGCCTCATTAATTTGATGAGGCTGGCCTCAAATTTGTGATTCTCCTGTCTCAGCCTCCTGCATGGCTAAGACTCCAGGCCTCAATTTAGTTTTATTGTGATTTCTTCACAAATTTGAGGCTTGTCTTATCAATTTGGAACCTGTATGAAAATAAAACAATAAAAAGATCTGGGATATGGCTCAGTGATAGAGCACCTTGGGTTCAATGCCCAGGACTACAACACAACAAAACAAAATGATACAATGTAAACCAAACCAAAAAGGCCCATGTGCTCTAAAGAAATTAAGAAAAACACAGTCTTTGATGTTACCCATATATTTACTACTCTTGGTGTTGTTTATTCCTGACAATCCAAATTTTCCTTCAGCCTTATAATTTCCTAAGCCTTTCCTATGGCTCCGGTCTGCTGGTGATGGATTGGTTTCTGTTAACCTGTAAATGTCTTTATTTTACCCTCATTCTTAAAATATATTTTTGCTAGATACAGAATTCTCATTATCAATTTGTTCTCAGCACTTTATTTTTTGGGGGGGCTGGGAGTGGTCAAGAATGTTCTAGCATGGATGAAGTCCTGGATTAAATCCCCAGCAGAAAAAAGCAAAGCAAGCAAAAACCTTTCTACTCTCTTCTGGCCTCGAAATTATCTACTGTCTGCAATAACTTATATTATTATTTCCCTCTGTTTAATGTGTCATTTAATTTTGTCTACTGTTAATTTTGTTAGATTTCTCATCCATTTTGTTGTGATATATAAAGTGTGATTCTTTTTTTGTATTTGTGTTTCCTAGGATTTCTGAGCTTCTTCAAGCTGGAAGTTTATCTTTTTTCACCAAAAGGAAATGTGCAGTAAAATCTTGGCCCTTTTGACTGTACATTTTTTTGCCTCCTCCTTTCTATCTGCCCCTTTTGAAAATTCAACAAAATCATATTAGATATTTGATACTGTCCCAAATTTCTGTTTATTTAAAGAAATCTTTCTCTTTTTGTTCTTCTGATTGGATTATCTCTTTGCTCTATATTCGATTTCACTATTCCTTTTGTTATTTTCAATCTGCTGTTCACTTCAGTTTGGGGGCGGAGGGGTGACTGGGGATTGAATCCAGGCCCTTACACATCCTAGGCAAGCACCACACCACAGACTGTTTACATCTTTTAGAGAAACTTTAGTTTTTCGTTGTTGTTATAGGATATCCATTTGATTCTTTGTTTATAGTTTCTATTTCTCTGTAGGGATTTCTTACTTTTGCGAACATATTTTCCTTTATACTCTTGAGAAGTTACAATAGCTGTTTTAAAGTTCTTGTCTGCTAATTCCATATCTGGTTCATCTTCCAGTAGGTTTCCAATGATTGTCTTTTATTTTGGGTATGAATCACACTTTCCTCTTTCTTCATATGTCTAGTAATTTTGGACTGAGTCCTGGACATTTTGAAAGACAGACAGACAGACAGACACACACACACACACACACACACACACACACACATTCCTTTTGCAGACTTTTAACTTGATCGGACACAAATTTCAAATTCTAAATCCCCTGTGGTTGTTGGCATAGCTGAACTTCTGGTCAGAGGTCAGCACAATGTATTTGTGGTGCCTTTTCTCTGTTCTCTACTTTCTCAGACTTTTCTTCTCATTCCTTAAGTTCCACGAACCAGTTCTGCCCTGTGCATCTTCAAGCCTTACCCGTGGTCCAAGTATTGACTCCTTCAGTGTTTGCCTGGTTTTGGTTACTCTCTGACTCCTGCAGATAACTGTTTTGTATATTTTGTACAGAGTTTATATTTAGTCCCTGAAAGAAGTTTATATCAACAGAAGCTATTCTGACATTATCAGGGAAACCTCATTACACTTTTTAAAAAGAAATTTTTTTAAGTTGTAGATGGATACAATACCTTTGTTTTATTTGTTTATTTATAGTTTTTTGGTGGTGCCAGTGATTGAACCCAGTGCCTCATGCATTCTAGGCAAGTGCTCTACCACTGAGCCACAACCTCAGCCCCCACACCATACACTTTTAACACAGGAAAATTAGTCTTGTATTTTTCTGTTAATGTGAAGAGTGCACACACACACACACACACACACACACACACACACGCCCGCGCCATGAATCTTGGCTTGCTTCCATTTTTAGTCCTCCCCATCTCCTCATGTTCTAATGATGACATAATTTGAGATTTTTCCAAATACTACTAATTTTTATGCATAAAATGCTTTGAATTTAACTATACATTAAGCAAAACTGGATTACAAAATGGAAAATCCAAAAAAAAATGGATGTTCATCTGTGTTTTCCTTTATCTTTTTTTTTTAAATTCTAATTTGTTTTATATGACATCAGAGTGCATTACAATTCATATTACACATATAGAGCACGATTTTTCCCATCTCTGGTTGTACACAGAGTACAGTCACACCATTTGTGTTTTCATACATGTACTTAGGGTAATGAAGACCATCGCATTCCACCATCTTTCCTACCCCTGTAACTCCTCCCTTCCCTCTCTTATCTTTGTTTTTGCTGAAGAAATTCTTTCAGAGAATATAAATGTGGCTATACTTACAATTTTCTGAATACAGACAAAATATTTATTTTATCTTCCCAGTTGAATGTAATTTGAGTAGATAAATGATTCGAAGTGAAAAGTTAATTTCCCTTAGAATTTGAAGATATTCTTTTCCTTTAGCACTATGCTGTTGGGAAGTCTGACTCCATTATTTTAAAAAATATTTTTATTCTATCTTATATTTTTTAAACTTTGCATGATATGTTTAAAGTCATTTTTTTTCTAGGAACTTAGTGGATACCTTCAAGGTAGAGACTCAGCTCTACATTTTTTTAAAATATTCTTTTAGTTGTCAATGGACCTTTTATTTTATTTATTCATATGCATGCCGAGGTACCCAGTGCCTCACACATGGTAGGCGAGCACTCTACCACTGAGCCACAACCCCAGCCCCAGCTCTACATATTTTTCTATTAAAATAAGACATTTTTTCTTTGTACAGTACTCTCCATCCTTTCCATCAAAAAGTCCTACTAGATGAAATAAAAATCAAGGGCAACCTTTTTTGGGGTAATTTTTGATTCATCCGTTTATACTATATTCTATGCAAATACCTCCTCTCAATTTTCTAAATGATTAAGTTCATGCTGGTTTTCTGCCCGCTTATTCATTATTTTTGTGGCCAATTATTTTGATTCCCAAGATTACTAATTGTTTTTTCCCTCTTGCAGATCTATTAATTTTTTAAATTTCTTCTTTCTAGTTATATATAACAGTAGCGTGTATTTTGACATATTATACATACATGGAATATAACTTCCCATTCTTGTAGTTGTACATGATGTGGTTACACTGGTCGTGTATTCATATATGAACACAGAAAAGTTATGTTCTGTTCATTCTACTGTCTTTCCTATTCCCATCCCCTCCTCCCCTTCATTCCCCTTTGAACTTCTATTCTTCCCTTCCCCACTCCTTATAGTGTGTTAGCATCTGTATATTGGAGAAAACATTCAGCCTTTAGTTTTTTTTGGGATTGGCTTATTTCACTTAGCATGTTAGTCTCCATTTTCATCCATTTACTGGCAAATGCCATAATTTCATTCTTCTTTATGGATGGGTAATATTCCATTGTGTATATATACTATATTTTATTTATTTATTCATCTGTTGAAGGGCACGTAGGTTGGTTCCATAGCTTAGCTATTATGAATTGAGCTACTACAAGCATTGATGTGGCTGTGCCACTATAGTATGCTGATTTTAAGTCCTTTGGGTATATGACAGGGAGTGGAATAATGGGGTCAAATGGTAGTTCATTCCAAGTTTTCTGAGGAATCTCCATACTCTTTCAGAGTGTTTTTTTTTTCAGATCCTAATTATACAAATTCTAAAACCTTTTTCTATCCTGAGTAAATCTGTTAGTTTTCAGTCTTATGTTTGATCAGCACTTCTTTGGCCATTTTCAGTTTTTCTTTTCCTTTGTCTAACACTCTACACCTACCTGCCTATTCTTTTTGGTTGTTACTTGGGAAGGATGTTCAGGAGAGACCACTATGCTAATGCCTTGTCTTGGGGTTGAAATAAAGAAGCTGTACTATAAACGTGAATTATGTGTTTGACAAAAATCTTGAAGGACCTGAAAAGTAGACATGTGAATCGCTTCAGTGCGAATGGAGTGTGGAAAGTACGCATCTAGAAAAACATCTGAAAACCTTGACTGTCACCTGCACTGGGAGAATGGTACAGGCATGAAGGTCCCTAAAACTAGGATATCCAAAGATCAGGATGGACTTCCAAGAGGGAAAGCTCTGGCCTTTGGCCAATGATCTTTCTTATTTAGAACCAACACATACTTTAATAACCCAGTTGTAGATGGCGTTGAATCTCCCAACCCAGGAGCTTAGCAGGCTTGGTGGGTGGCATAATTGGTGGCTAGGGACCCGAGGATGTGATTGTCTACCACTTTCTACCCTGGCATCATCTGTGCCTCTCAAGACCTAAGATACAATGGAAATAAAATGGATGTTGGAGCTGAATGTCACCAAGGGCAGTCCGCTGGAATGGCATTATCTCTCTTGGCCTGGTTTCCTGGGGCATATTGTAACAGGGCCTAATTTCTGTGCTTACTTATTCTGCTGGGACTGCAGACCTTTAAGACTACGGAAAGAACATAGGCAGTGTGGGATGCATAAAAAGCCACTCACCACACTGATGCCACTCTCCTGTAATACGGTATTTCCCCCAGGATAGCATCTAATTGCCACCTGCACAAACCCACTGTCTTTACCTCAACAGTCTTGCCCAGTGGGCCATTGCAAACATTTATTATTCTTTGAGTGACAAAGCTCTTCCCATCTGTCTCTTCTGAATTTGGTTTTTTTTTTTTTTGAACTTCTACTTCTTTTCTGCCCCGACTTCTGTCATTGAGGCAATATCAAAAGTAGCAACATGCATTGATATCACCCACTCTGCTAAAGATCTTGTGTACCACAGTCTACCCTTCAATGTCTTTTTTGAAGTTTAGAGAGAGCGAAGATTTTTTTTTCTCCCCAACCTTTCAGGAAGTTGCACAATTTTCTCAGGAAATTAGCATGAGAGAAAATATTTGCTAACATCTGACTTCCCTTCAACCAGACCCACCTGCTCTGCAAAAGCTACTGGAGGAACACATTTCCAGAAGGTTCGTTTTGGTGACAAAACGGTTGTCTTATTTCCTTGATTATTGTTTAATGCATTCAGAAGAAAGGAAAAAAATGTCAAGTGTGTATTTTAATGATTCAAAGAAGGATCTGAAGCAAGAGGAAGGGAGTTTTGAGGGAGTAAAGTTCCCTCTCGATAGGCTGATTAAGGTTTTGTGGAGTGGCCTGATATCCTAGGCCAGGACCTCTCCTGTTCTATCGCCTTATATCCCAACAACTCCACAGAGTAGGCCTGGGTATCTTCATTTTCTTTTTATAGGTGAGGGATCTGAACACAGAGGTCACAGTGACTATGGCTTCCATTGCTGAGCGCCCACGAGATGCCGGGCACCTCTCACTGGGCTCCACCTCCTAACACCGCTGTGTTGGGGAACACACCTTATTCATGTAGGTCTCACTTGGTCCTCATCCCAGCTCATCCGGTGGTAGCTCATGTGACGGGGCTGACACCTCTCGGTAGCTCTGTTTGCCATTGTCTTATGCTTGCTTGCCTTATGATCCCGTCTCTTTTCATGGGCTTTCTTGCTTGCTTGTTTTCCATGGATGCCTTCAAGCTCTTCCAATCCTCCAGTGCACTGAGAGGCTGAGAAAGACCTTTCATTTCAGAGGTCCTTGCTGTCCATTGTCTCAGGTCAGAGAGGTTGGTCAGGTGCTGTCTAGTTGGAGGCTTTAAAAATCCCTAATGTCAATCATCTTGGCTACCTCCCCTTTCAAGGTAGGACACTTGATCCTAGCTGGCCAGTTAGGGTCTTCCTTCCCCCTTAGCTCTGATTAGTTTGGAGCTGGACATGGGACTCAGAGTTAATCAGAATCTTCTAAGTATTTTTCTGATAGATCCAACAGCAGGATAATCTTCTTCCCTTGGGTTTATATTTTGAGTGAATATGAATACAGGGAAGGTAGTAGTTCTTAGTTCTTTTCTGTTGGTATGACAGAATACTTAAGACTGAGTAATTTTTAAAGGAAAGAGGTTTACTTTACTCATGGTTCTAGAGACTGAGAGGTCCAAGAGCGTGGTGCTAGCACCTAAGCAGCTTTTGATGAGGGCCTCCTGCTGCTTCAACTCAAATTGGAAAGCAGAAGGGCCAGCGAGGGTGGGAGTGAGTACATGGAGAAGAGTCAAGACACAAGGGTGGACTTGCTTTATGACAACCTTCAGTCACAGTAACCAATCCAGTCCTGTGAGAATGAGAACTCACACAGGCACAATCTGTGAGGCTCCGCCCCCATGACTTAAATACCTCTCACTAGGCTCCACCTCCTAACACCACTGTGGTGGGGAACAAACCTCAACATGAGCCTTGGTGGGGACAAACCATATTCTAACTGTAGCAGTTGACAATTTCTTTGTCAACACAAAGTGTGTCTACAGATTAAAATTAATGCTGAAACATAGACAAAGATTTGACAGTATCTTTTAAGCCTTTGAATCCAGCCCTCTCTAAAGGCAATTCTACCCCTGGACTTTCTAGTTACAACGACAAATCAATTTCCCTTCTTACTTAAGCTGGTTCAAATAGTCTGTCGCTTGTAACTAGTAAACTGGTTTTGTGGAGGAAACAAAACTTTCATTTTTAGTGTTTGTCCCTTACCGCAGCGTAACTGCTGCCCACGATGGCCATGTTAAATGGCCCAGATTTAACAACCAGCTTGAAAACTTACTATTTGACTCTTGGCTTTTGTGAGCAACTACCAGCCAGCTGCAGCCCACCACGGCTTGCAACTTAGAGTCCCAGTGAATTGGTCCCCTGTGGAGCTGCTCAAGTGAGAGAAGTGGCCATTGGGCCCCTTGGGTGGCCTATTGCTGCCCCTTCTGCTTCTTGGAAAGTACTCAGCCCTCCATGGTCACCCCGGGTGGGAGGACAACACACTTGAGTTTGAGGAATTAACACTTCTAGGATCGTGGTGTTCCAGGTGTGGTTGGTGGCCATCTCCGTCTTCAGAGCCGTGCCCTGACCCACAGTCTACAAGTGTACACGTGTAACACACTCCCCCCTCCACAGACGCACAGGGGAATCTGTGCTGCCCCTCGTCCTCTGGTTTGGAGCACGTGCTGTGTGCACCAGTAGGGTTGGGGCGATGCTCCATCCTGCATATGACTCCAGTGTGGATCTGGAGAGGGCCCTGGGACTTTCCTGATAGTGCAGTGACCTCTGCCTTGTTCAGGATCTGGGATCCCAAGGGGAAAGGGAGGAAACCATGGGGAATGTTTCATAGATCAATTTGTTTTCTCCTCTCATGCCCCACCCTCCACTTCTGCCTCTGCTTGTTCCCTTGGGTTTTTCTCCTGGCTTCATTTTGTTTATCATCTCTGACACTCAGTTTCCACGGCTGTGGAATGGGGGCAGAGTGCTCAGCCCATAACGTCATGGGGAGAAAAGCTCCCCGGCCCCACCCGAGCACCCCACCTTACCTTCCCCTGGCCCTCTCACTGGCTCCTGGGAACGGGCTGCTCGTTTAAGTTGCTGTCAGAATCCATCAGGCCGGAGCACCGGGAGGGAAATCATTTAAATCCATCTTCAGGTTTCTGAGTGATGCCCTTTCCCTGTTGACATTTGTGGACCCTGACTTGGTTTTTCTGCAGCGACATCATCTGATGGACCTGTTTCCTGAGGATGTTGCCTTGGGTTCTGCAGATGGTGAGGAAGAGGAACTGCTGCTGGCAGAGCCAGGGACCAGGCTCCCTCTGAGCTGCAGCAGGCACCCGCTTCCACCAGGGTGGTGACTCACCGGTATTAATTGCACCGCAATTATCCTGGGGAGCCTGAGTTTCCTCTTGATGTCTCCTGTCTGGTTTCCTTTTGACCCGCACAGCTGTTTCATAGAGATGGCTTTTGCGATTTCTTCGTTAATGCAGTTCATTACTTGCAGCGCTGCCTTCTGCCTTCGGTGGCTGGAGGTTTCCCTGCTCTGACTTGGAGACTTTCATGAGTTGTTCTTCAATTGGGGCTCCGCGCTGCCTGCATTGTCTGTGGGAGAAATTTCATTTGCAAATCAGAAGAAGTTCACGGAGCGTGTCTCGGTGTTGCTGCACAAGACGGTGTTTTCATCTTCCCTCGTCTCTCCCTAGTCACCCCCACGGGCCTCGGTTGAAGAAGAAGTCCCCGTCTCCCAGACCTCCAGGAGCCCGTGCAGACAGCGGAGCAGCAGGCAGGGGTTTGTTTGCTCCTCAGCTGCGCTAATTATCTGCCGAGGGCTGCAGGGCCACCCGAGCCTCTTCTTTGGGCATCGTGCCCCAGGCTGGGTCAGCCACCAAGACCCAGACGTCTGGAACCCTAGAAGCTTCTGATGTCAAATGTCTTTAGGAAATTACAAAAATCACCTAAAACTTTTTATTCCCCCCTAAAAAAACTCAGCATAGGCTGGGATGGCTCGGGAAGTTTCTGTGGCTCACGTGCATCCTTTATAAGCCGAGGCCAGACACAGCCCTGAGCAGTGGTTTCTGGGTCAGTCACTGCTTTGCAGAATCAACCAACTGCATCGTTCACTCTGCCAGGAACCGCGTGGAGAGGGCTCATCAAGAAGGGGAGTGGAAGCACTGCTTTCTTGTCACCATCCAGAATGACACCCACCTGGCTGAAAGGACAGAAAGAGGAAGCTCCTGGGGGGAGATAAACTTGCAAGAGGTATCCCAAAGATCGAGAGGGGAGGACCCCAGACCCTCTGGCACCAGAGAGGAAGAGCTCACAGTGCCCATCAGAGACCACCCATTTCTACATGAGGGCCAGGATGTTTGAGAGGAGACAAGCAGGGAAAGAGTTTGAGAGAAGTCAAGAGCATCAACGGTGGAAGCCATCACAGGGGCAGTCAGAGGGTTTGATGGGGTGACGCAGAGCCAGGGACTGACTCCCAGTGAAGTTGGGGGGGAAGGGAGGGACGGGGGTCACTCTGGGGTAGGGGGCACAGAGACCTGCACACCCCTGGCAGTCCCGGAGACCCTGACGTCAGCTGTCTAGACTCGGCTGTGTGTGCCAGGGTTCAGTGGAACCACAGTCAGACCGAGTTCCTGAAAGAGGATCTGTGCGCCATGCTCAGAGTTAAGCCCACAGCCACCTGTAAATCCCCGACATCTAGACCCACCCACCTCCCAGTGATGAGGAGTAGTTAGGCTCTGCTCCCGAGAGCAGGGTCTCTGCCTTCAGGGGTGGCATTGAGTTGAGGAGATGAGCACTAGTAAATGCCACAGGACGGCTTATCAGCGACAGTCCTGATGAGCTCTGTGTTGGGTGTTTTATTTACACTGTCAAGAATTTCCATAAAACTTCACGAGGCAGGTCTGGAGCTGGCTGTGGGGGTGCAGAGAAAGAGGTGATAAAGGATGGATCGCCTCAGAGGACCTCCTTAAGGGCATGAGGACTCAGAGGAGGGTAGGGGGCACTCGAGAGTTGGCTTGTGGAAAATCAACTCGTTCTTCCAGACTTTAGTTTTCCTCCCAAATAGGAGGAAAATCTGTTTTCCTCCCCCTGTGTGTCTGAACCACTACCCAATGGTGGTGTCCGTCAGTCCTTCCTACACACACAAGAAAGAATCGTGTTTCTCTAGCATTGTGAGGGAAAAAGAAATAATAAGGGCTACAAAAAGAAGCTAGGCTTCAGGGGCCAAAAGAAAAAAACAAATCCTTGCACATGGGGCTCTGAGGCTTGAGGACGTTGGACGGGGGTCCCAGTTGAGATGACTCTTGGGAGTGGAAGCCTGATACTAGAGGTTGGGGTGAGAACATGGGCCACATTGGTTTCAATCTATGACAGCTGATGCTTCCTAGCCCGGGGCCCAGGAGGTGACGTGTTTGAGTAAGGGCTATGCATCTATTTCTTAGGTTTTCAAGAATGAGGATATACTTCTTTTCTAGGGACAAACATCCTTAGGAAAACTTGATTGCAGTCTTTGTATTCTGGGTCAGTATTGCTAAGGAACTCTTGAACTCCCTAACAAGGAGGGGGCAGAGGTGAGTTGGAGCCGGCTTCCTCTTCTGAAGAAATGAATAAATAAAGGTTGTTTGAGGTACTTCTCTTCAAGCTAGTTCCCTGAAGAATTATATTAAAAAAGGAAAAGAAAAAGAAAAAAGGTCCGCCAAGACATCCAGCATGACCACTTTGGGCATTTAGACTGTCTGGTTACCGACCCGCTTAGCCATGAACCTGAGGGTAGAAGACCACGTTGCCTGGGCTGAGACAGGAGGCAGCCCTGGGGGAGGGGCACAAGATGGACCTGACGATGACTGTTCCAGTAGAAAGAAGAATGAGCCCTGGGCCACAGTGGAGGCTCAAATGAAGAGAAAGTTACATCCAGGTGGTAGGAGTCAGTGGTTGGGGGACGAAGCCCGCCATCAAGGCCTGGAGGCTTGGAGGAGAGAAGAAACTTTGAGATGACACTTGAACATTGGTGGAACTTCTTTTGTTTACTGTTTTATAGATGATTGTTTATAGGACTTGTAAATTATAGAAAGCACCATGTTAGTTGTAGAAAACATTAAAAAGCATAAAGAAGAAAATTAAAGTGCGCATGACACCAGCCCTCAGAGAGAATACACATAGCATTTTGGTGCACTTCCTTCTAGACTTTTGTCTCTGTGTACTCAAGTCTATATATTCACACATGTGTGCACATTTCACAAAATTGGGCTTATACTGAACAAATACTTGTGAATCCCACTTAATAAAAGAATGGGTTTCAGCATATCATGAAACATTTTTCAAAGACACTATTAATAAAGGCATTGCCTGGTTGTCCAAGAGTTTATTTAACTATTTTCCAATTAGACATTCAGTTTGTTTCTCTTTTCTCACAATCATGAACAAGGTTTTGCTGAATCTTCTTATACATAAGTTGAATGGAAAGCTTTTACTCTGCAGCGATCGGGGTGAGGGTGGAGATGATGGGTAAGGGGTGTTCCGCAAAGAGCCCCCAGTGGGAACAAACACGCGGAGGAGGAAAGCTTAGGAGTCTGTGAGGAGCAAGCCGGGCTGTTTGGCTGGAGCACAGGTGCATTTGGGGGTCAGGCAGAGGCAGGCTGTCGAGGACCGTGACTGGCTGGCTGAGAGGTGTGCCCACTGGTGGGTTCTGAAGAGGCTCAGGCAGTCAGAGAAGTGCTCATGCTGAGGAATACCACAGTGGTAGGAGAGGACAGTGGAGGGAGGGGGAGAAACTGGAGACCCGGGAGATGGGCTGCAGCCTGGGTAGGGGTGAGAGCCTGCACTCCCGGGAGGGCGGCTGGAACGAAAGTGGCGGGGGGTGGCTTGGAGGCCATGACTCTGAGACTTAGAGGCTGGTTGGGAATAGAGCCAGCAGACTGAGCCATTGATAGCCTTCTTGCTTGGAGTCTCCGTAACGGGGAGAATGGAGAAAACGTGAAGATGTCGAAGCCCCGAAGGGCTAGTGACTCATGCAAACCTGTGACCTAGTCAGGGCTTAAGTCAGGCCAGAAGCCAGATGCTCTGTCTTGCAGTCAGAAAGCCATTAGCATGGCGGATGTTAGAGATCCCTGCTCCACGAGGATTAGACGCCGTGCATCCTGGAGCCTGTGCCCCAGAGATCATCCCTAGGTGAACTCCTGTCAGCTGTGACTTTGGACCTTTTTTTGCTTATTGGAACATGGGTTGGACACTGCCTGTGACTGAGAAATGGGCAAAAAGAAAAAAGAAAAAAACAAACCTCAAACTTCTTGGTTTATTCTTCAAACTTAGCTCCTCTCTAGGCCAGGTTGACTGGACAGAGTGGCGAAAGACACACACACACACACACACACACACACACACACACACACACAACTAATCCCCCTAACAAAATCAACCCTCTTTTGGTCATTCCAAAGGATGGCTCTGAGATTCGTCTGTTTGCATGGAAAGCTCTCTTTGCATCTCTTGCCACAGCTGGCCCCTGGTCCTTGGCAGTGCCTCCTCTCTGAGGGCTGCTGGGCTGCCGGAGGACACTGGGCTGCCCTAGAAGGCAACAGATAGTTTGTTCCATCGGGTGGCTGCCTCATTACACATGCATGCACAGTTCCTTTTCATCTCACACTTTAAATTGTAGCTTTCCTCCCCTGATTGGTTTTGTGACATCAAATAGTTTTCAACAGTTGGAAAAATCAAGACCAGTATATAATAACCAAAATAAAAATAAGATAAAGAAACAAAAACCAAAAAAAACAACAAAAAAAACCCCTCACCTGATCTCTCCAGCATTTCATTGCTGCTTTGGAAATTGAGAGCTGTGCGTGGGATATTGGCGGCTAACAACCATGGAAATAAAAAAAAATGATTTTTGATCTTGAGGCCTAATATTATTCATATTTTTTCATAGCCTCAAACAATGTCTTCAGATAATTCAGGTAAAGGCAAGCCAGAAACAAAACAACATCATAAAGGCATTATTATATACAGACACTTTCAGCTACGCTACACGCCTCACAGTGCCTTTGAACCCCGGATGATGAGAGGACCGGCTTGCACTCCTGGGGATACTCTCGGAGCTGTTTTGACTTCAACAGAGGGTAGCGAAACAAAATTCTTTGGCTTTAGATACGTGTTGGTCGCTGGCTCCACGGAGCTCTGCCTCTTCTTCTGTGTTTACCATCCATCAGGACTCCGTTTGGGAGGCCATGGACGGGCTGTGACATGCAGGTGGGCTCCCCGCCTGCAGAGCAGGGCCTTGACCTTGGGGCCTGGAGGTCTGGGCCAGCTCTCGGTGTGGGTGGGGATGGTGAAGTTGCGAAGGACAAGGCTTTCATCAAGAAGAACTTGGCAAGGGAGCCTTTCCCAGCCCTAGATTCTCCCAAATAACACTGGCCAGCATCACTGAATTGGATGAGGGCTGAGGACTGGGATGCCCTTAGAAAGGACAGAGGGAGCAGAGGAAGGGAGGGGGAGACTGTTCCCGTGGGAAATCACTCACTCCTTATGGAAGCTATCTGTTCTCCGATCTGAAGGTGCCAGTAGTGTTGCAGCCAAGGAATGCACCTCCCCCTGCTCCCCACCACCCTACCTCCCCTGGGCCACACTGTGGAGTTCCTCGCCTGCAGCAGGCTTTTGGTGTATCTACCAGTTTTGATTTCAGGTCTTGCATTTTTAAGCTGGTCTTTCCAGCAGCCAGGACTTCAACACTGACCACTGTGGCACCCATTTGGTACCTGCTGTATACTTCCTATGGTTGTCAGGCCTGGCTGGTGGGGCTGGTGGGGTGGTACACACCCTGATCTTTAAGTTGATTGCCAGCTGCAGATGTTAACTTGGCTTCCTCTTCTTGTTTTTTGCAGCCTCTATGCTTGGACATCTAGTTAATGTTTGCAGGTCAACTGATCATGCTTCCTCCATCCCACAAACAAAGCAAGGCCTGAATGCCAAGGCAGGAGTTCACAAAGTCAGCGTGGAAGGTAGGACATTGATTCTGGGTGTTACAACACACCCAGGGTTGCAGGGACTTCCAAGGACTTAGTTGGTGGTGGTTTCTCTAGCCAGCATTGTTTTTGACGGTCCTTGCCTTGAAAAGCCAAAGGGGTTTTACCACTTCCACTGAGAACCCTCTCATTGCATCTGAACCAAAAGCAGTTTTCTTCATGAATTTCCTCTGTGCCAAAGTTGGCCCACACCACCCAGCATCCGGATTCGCTCACCAGTCTCACTCTCCCTAGGCCAGTTCTCCAGGGGCATTCACACATTGGTCCCACAGTTGCTCCTTGTGTGTCAATCATGACTCTCTTGTACCATGTGCTCCTAACAATAGTGTGGAATAAATCGGCCTGGTGTGCGTTAGTCCGAGAAGCCTGCCGGGATTTTGTAAAAAGAGAAAACCATTTACCTAGACAGTGTCCAGAAACCCCTGAAAAAGCAAGAGAAACAGTTTCCCCCATTTCTGCCCCATCCTATCTCACTGAATTGGCCTCCCCCGCGCCCCCTGGCTGCCCCCATCTATCCAATGGGCATGGAGCATTTTAGGCTTTTCTTCCTGGGCAGCGCATCCCCCTACCCTGGACTTAGTGTACATTGAGCTAGGACAATCACTCACTGGAATCTAATTTCAGTCCTTTAAAGGTTAATTTATCCTTATTCAGGCTATGTACTCATTTAAACCAAAATTACCCAGCTACTGGCCTTCTTGATAGCAATTACATCCAACGAAAGCAAACTACTGAGCTTCATGTATTGGTAATGGCCTTTCTTTCTATATTTTTCCTTAGGGATAAAGTTGAATGGGGAAATTAGTCACATTAAGCTAGAAAAATAGTGAACAAAATACATATTTTATATTTTTAAAAAATATCCTCCTGTTACCAATTATGGTCATTATTAGAAACAGGTATTTTCATATTATGGAGCTTGTCTTTATATTAAACAGAGCAAACCCAAATGAATAGTTACTTAAGAGGATCTTTTTAATAAATACTCAAGTCCATTTTAATATCTAATAATAGTGGCTGCCTCAAGTATTCAAATTTTAGCATAACCAGCAGGAAAACTGTTTGATATTTTAATTATGTCCCTGAAAATGCTGAATGGGTTATAAAAAGCAATTTAGAGAAAATAAAAAAGGAGATTTTTCTTTATTATTAGTGTTTTTGGGGAAAAGACATTTTCTACATCCCATTAGAAAACCTTTCTGCATTGTAAGAACACTATCTGCTGATAAAGTAGGCCAAATAAGCAAACGATTTGCATCTGTTGTAAGTGTTCTCATTTGAGGGAAAATTGTAGGAAGAAAAAAAAAAAAAGACCTCAGAGGAAATATATTCCAAGAAGGGGGAGCTATGGAAATTGAGCATGTCTTGGAAGAAAGGAAGAAAATCTTTTAATTATATTTAAAATTAGCCAGAACCTTGTACTTGTCCCAAAGATATTCCTGGGAGGTTTGGAAGTTTCTGATGAACGGCTGATGTAATCACTTCAAAAGCCCCACCTGGAAGTCTGGACCGGGGAGGAGGCTGTGGGGACATTCCGGGGCTAGATCCTGCTGGCCCTGGGTCATTCTTCTGGGCAGGAATCAGGAAAGCACTCCCTGAGGAGAGGGGAGCAATGAGAAGGAAAGACATTTCCAAGGAACGGAACCAGATGTACAAGCTACGAGGTTGCGAATGGGGCTCAGCAGAGGGTGGATACACAAAAGGGGGAGAGAGCAGGCAGGATTTGGGGTTAACTCTTTCTTCCTCCAGAAGGTGGAGGCCCAGCCTGGTGGGGGCCTGGCCCTTGGGTGACATTGAAGCCTTCCTTGCAGGGGCCACATGCAAGGTACCATGAGGAACTTCCGGAAACAATTCTTCCCCTACATTCACTGCCTTGGGAATTGGGCAGGGAACCCGAGCTGCAAGTTAGAATTCCTTGCAAAGGTTCTAATCACTCTCCTCCTCAGCCACCTCTTCCCCCTTCTCCTGCCCCTTCTTTCTCTTTTCCCCCTCCTCGTTCTTCTTTCCTTTCTTTCCCCACTCCTCTTCCTTCCTCTGATCTCTTTGCCCAAACAGCCTTCCAGACTAACCACCTGAGCATCTTGAAGGAGGAAACCAGCCCTCAATATTCTTTAAAACCCCCCAGATGATGTGCAACAAAGTTAGAAAACGGTGTCAGCATGGCCCAAACTTGAGAATTGGGTGGGGGCTTGTGAGATGTAAATCTGGGCTGGGACTGAACAAACCCAGTGATCCTGATGTCAGCAGGTGGACCACACCTGAGCAGTAAGACTGATTTTTCTGCCATTAGTTCTTCCTTATATTTCTGCCTTTTAAATTTAATAGTACAGAATCACTCCTCACTTTCCAGGTGATGGGGGACTGATACCAAAACCCACAGATGCTCAGGTCTCTTACCTAAAATGCTGTCATCCTTGCATAGAACCTGTACACATACCTTCCTGAATATTGTAAGCCAGGCCTGGATTACTTACAATATCTAGTGCAATGTAAATGCTGTGCAAATAGTTGTGATACATATTGTTTAGGGAATAGTGACAAGAGAATCTGTACAGGTTCCAGAGAGACATTTTTTCCCAAATATTTTCAGTCCTTGGTTGACTGAATTCAAAGATGCAGAACCTTGCAGGTGGGAAAGCTGAGCACATGAGGCCGACCATTTTTAAAATGATTAGGAGCTCCAGCGGTTCTCTTCAGAATAGGGCTTTTTAGTTCAATAAGTTGTATTTGTAACCCAGGTAGATTCTAGCCTTAGGAGACATTATATTCTGTTTTGCTAGAACATTGTTGAAACAAGGACTGCCCAGCTGCCTGGTCATTGGGTATCATGGAATAGGAGGGTATTTGTCTTCAAGGATCTTAGTTTTGCCTATGTTTCTTCTTTAAAGTGTTGCAATATTATTCTGTTCAGAAAAGGAGGCTGGATTTGCTTCATTTATTTACCAACCAATATTGATAAAGTCTGGATTGCGCCCAGGTGCTGTTGGGAGTGGAGAAGGAACAGCAGAATAAGGCTCCGACGTGGGCGTCACAGTCCTGCAGGGCCTGTTCTTTCATGTAAGGTGGAAGTGCTGCTGGTGAGCTCAGCTTCGTTTATGGCCTGTTGTGTCATTCTCTCACTGCACAGAGATCTGAAATGCTTGGCCTTTTAATGCCCCTTACCATATTAAACCCTGTGTGTCCTAGAGATGGTGGGAAGGATCTGATGATGTTGAGTTCCCATCACATGCCTAAAGTGCTGTCTGCTTTGAAGTTTAGCAGCAGCCTGCCAGGTGGGTCTTATCATGCCCATTCTACAGATGAAGAAGTATAGAAGGGTTAAGAAATTTTTGCAAAATTTTGTAGCTGCTAAGTGGGCAGAATCCATAGTTAAGCACCGTTATACCATAATAACACAACTTCTTCATAATAGGAAGCTCTTCCTGCAGAGAACAGTTGAAGGCGGGAAGGAGGTAAATGCTAGAGGGCACTTGAGAAACAATGTTTGCAGCAATTATTGCAACCCTGCTTTTTGCTGACGAGGTAATTGGGATGCATTCTCAGTGAATATTTGTTGGATGAACAGATGAATGGAAGAAAGCCAAAGATTAATTAAACATTTCTACACCTACCTTTAAAAAGAGCAGGCATTCCTTCCCTTCCTAGATCCTCAGTCTGGTGAGCCTTCTAGAACATGAGAAACCCCAGAGTAGACAATTTACTTCAGGTAGTAATTTTTATTATGTTGATTACCCTTAGTAATGTGCCCAGCATGAGCAATTACAACACAACAGTGAATTTCATCTTTAGTGTAATCTTTACAGACGGAAAAAAAAAATAGGTTTAGAGAAGCTAACTCACTCTGTGGCCCAGTCAGTAAAGGGCAGACCCAATGGATATTCAAGGTCAAGATTTGGATGTCAAAGGTCAAGTTCTTCCCACAGCACCACAGGCTCCAAGTGAAGCTTCCTTAGTGGCCCTTAGGACTTTTCCCTCTAAGGCATTAGAACACTGTAACGGATTCTGCTGGACACCCTGCCCTCAGCCTGGCTCCTTGGCCCCCATGAGGTCATCAGCAGCCACATTTCCAACGTCTCTGATGGCTCCTGACTGTGTGGGCCCAGATGACAGGCCAGGCCAGAAGTGCCAGAGTTAATGTTCCCAGAGGCATCCTCAACCGAGGAGGGATGGGAATTGGTGTATAAAGGACTGCCCCCTTCCTTCCTTGCTTTGCAACAGTGGGGCAGCATGCCCCACCCAGTTTCTCAGGGTCTCTTGTCTGATTGAGTCCCATCACCCACAGGCAGTTTGCTCACAGGCCTGGGCTTTCTGGGTCTCCCTCCTCTACCCCCTCTGAGCACTTTCTTGGCTCAGCTCTCAGGTCAAGTGCTTATACCTATATTTTCCCCTTAGGTTTTACTTTTGGGGAAACCAAAACTAAGGAAGGCACCCCCTCCTCAATGCCCAGAAATTAGGGAGCCTATGGGACCATGACAGTGACAAGAATAAAAGCATGGTTGTGATTGAATGTTTTCTTTAATAGAAGAAAGACATTTCCTCTTCTGCCTTGTTCCTCTGGGGGGAAGACTGATGGTGTGAATTGACTCTAGGTGTTCTCACTCCTCGGAAAGGATGGATGGGTTTTCCAGGGTCACATGACTTCTATGAGGTGGGGGACCCTAGAGAGTTTGGCAGGTGATGAGACAGGCTTAGCTGCAAAAAGACTCTGCTCCTGGAGCCTACTACAGGCTGTGGCTTTTAGTGCCCACGCAGGCAGATGGTTGGCCTGTGTCTGCTGTAGTGCGCTTACAGGCCTGAATGGGGAATGGGGATGCTCAGAAGAACCCGTGGAGGACTGCGACCATGACAGCCCCCAGAGATTGTCAAGAAAGCCCATGACACCAGCTTAGGGGAGAGGAGGGTGAAGGACAACAGGACAAAGCAAAGAGGATAACTCACAAGGGTAGAAACACTAGCCTGACATTGTTCTTGGAGGTAACCCATGATTATTAAGTTCACCGGGTGCAAGCTAGAGCGGTAGTCAGAACACTGAGCTACCAGGATCTGAGGGCTGTGCCAAATAGTACCCTTTTAGTTGCTGGATGAAAGGGTGCTCTGAAAGGTCCAGGGGAGGGCCTGGTCAGGTGATGGACATGGGGCACTGGAAGGTTTGCAGCAGTAGTTAATTATAGTGGCTGCAGCCACATTTCAGTTAATAATTGTCCCCATCATGCAGGTGCATAATGACAATATATGCCTGGTGTCTGGCACGATGCTAGGTGCTGGGAAAATAACAGTGAAACCGAGCGATGTCTCGGGAAATAGACTGTCCTCAGTTCATCACGCTAATGAGCATACGATTATGAACTGGGATGGAGGCTCCAGGAAAGAAGCTTTGCTATGAGGGCGTGAAACACAGGCGCCTCTTCAGCGCAGGGTCAGGGAAGACTTCCTGGAGGATGTACACGAGTCAAGCCTGCAAGTGAGGAGCAGGACAAGAACTCTGCCGAGAGGGAAGAGCCTTCAGGCACAAGTCCTCCAGCGGAAGAGGACCCAGTGTATTTGAAGGAGAGGAGGAAGACCATTGTGCCTTAGCTCCAAGATGATTTTAGAGACTCCCACAAGGGCCAGGCCAGGCAGGGCTTGCTTGGTGCTGGGATTTGGGGTTTTATCTTTAGAGTCACTGAAGGCTTTTAAATGGGCAGTCACATCCTGATAATGATCACTGTACCTGTGGCTCTGGGAAGGACGGAGAAGGGGGACAATGGTGGACAACCAAATACAGTTAGAAATCAAGCAGAGGTAAGGACAGCCTGCTCTAGGTGGTGGAGGTGGCTGAGGAAAAGGAGGGGGGGCACTGGAGAGGACAGTAGGGGATCTGTCATAGGGGAGGGGGGAGGCCCACTTCAAGGGCAGCTCCTCACATTCCAGTTCCTTTAACAGGAGGGATGGGGCTGGGCCTTCACTAGGATTGGATTAACTACGATTAGCTCTGTGATTTTAACAGGTCTCATCTCTCTGGGCTTTTCTTTCCTCTTCTGTGTACGCAAGGGATGGGTTCTATGATCCCCCAAGGCCGCCATCTTTGAGAGGAACTTCTAAGAAGTGCTTCTCTAGGTCTCTAAATTATTAGAATATAGAAATCTCAGGACTTCCTGTCCTGTCTCATTCCCGATGTCTTAGATGATGGGATTTTTTTTTTCCCCTGAGGAGGAAAATTCATTTGAGGCTCAAAGCTCATAGGTGGCTGACTCCACAACTCTGGTCCCAAGTTTAGGCAGAAGGTCATGGCAGAAGGGCGTGGAGAAGGAAAGCAGCTCAGGACACGGAACAAGGAAGCAGACAGAGCAGGAGAGAGGATTCTTACGGGATATTCTCTCATTTTTCCTGTGGGGGAAAGGAGTGGAGTTATACGGCTCGACATGAGCCAATGATGTAAACCTGTAGGGTTGCCCACCTCTGGTGCTCCGTGCCCTTGATTTTGAAAGGAGGGTGTTGGCTGAGGAGGAGCCCGAGGTCCCTTCCTGGGCCCACATTCTAGACTTCTTTCATGGTGTTATCCCATGACAGTGCTCACTGAAGCGTCCTGGGGGCTTGTAAACACCTAGGAAGGTCTGCACCACCTTACCTGGCAGGTTGGGAAATCTCCCAGGATGCTCTGCGCACCTGGGAGGGGGAGAACTTCCAAAGTCCTGGTTCAGGTGGGGCAGGAGGCTTACTTGTCCTGAGGCCCGTGGGAGAATATGTGCTGGGTCTTTGGAGAATTTGAGAAGCAGATCTCAGCCCAGGCCGACTCAATGGGGAGGGCAGAATTGGGTTGGATGCCCCTTTGTCCTTACTTGAGGGACCCCCCCACCCCCGCCTTTTAAAATCATGTCCTACGATGTTCCAGAAGGCGATTCTGTTGTGAGCTGCTGCAGTGGCTGGGTGGGGCCTCTCCCCCTCTTCCCTTTCATGCTACTCAGTGTACAAATCCATTAGCATTGCTTTTTCTTGAGCATCCAAGATGTTACAGCCCATCGTTGAAGTCATCTGCCTGGCATTTCAGCCTTTCTTTAGGGGACAATTGTGTCTTCAGTAAAAGACCTCTTGACAAGAGAAAATGGGAACCTGGGATGGAATAATGCGGCCAAGTGCCTGCTGTCCACCTGCAGAATGTGACTCTGTGTCATTACTTCCCAAATTGTTGTGTTGAAAGATTTCTCTTATTTACATCTCTTTATGCCTCAGCATTTAACCTTGGGGTTCCGAGGACTCTCCCCCTTCCTTCATCTTACCACAGCAATTATTTCCTTTGTGGCCTTCATTTTAGGTAATTATGTTGGACAGTCTTCATGAAAGCATTTACTTAGTGCAAGACTCTTGCCTCCAATTCCCTCTGCTCCGGGAACCCGCATGGGTCATTACCGACTCCAATCTTTGGATTTTTTTTTCTCAAGAGCTATGCCCCCAAATTGAAATGGAGAAGATACATGCCTAACAGCCTCACAAACAAGAAGGTTTTGAAAATGACCATGGGCTGTGGTCTTATCGCACAGTGCCCATGTCAGTAAACGTGACCTAGGAAAAGTTGCAGTTGCTGACATAATGATGATATATAGGAGGTTTTCAGACTGTGAAGATAGGTTTTTAAAATTCTTTATTTTACCATGGAAAATTCAAACATAGGAACACAGACAGGATATTGCTGGTGGGATTGTATAATGGTACTGCTACTTTGGAAAACAGTTTGGAGGTTTCATAAATAGTAAAATGGTTACCATAAGACCTCGCAATTCCACTCTTAGGTATCCCCAAGGGAAATGAAAACATGCACACACAAAAACTTACACATGGATGTTCATAGCAATGTTATTCATAATGCTCCAAAGTGGAAACAATCTAAATATTCATCAACTGATGAACAGGTAGATAAAATGTGATATATCCACAAATTAGAATGTCATTTGGTCATGAAAAAAATTTAGTGTTGATCTATGCTGCCACATGTATGAACCTCGAACGCATTATGCTATGAAGATGCTAGTCTTCAAGTATTGTAGCACTCCGTTTATCTGAATAGTCCAGAATAAGCAGATCTATAAAGATGCAAAGTACATTTGTGGTTTCTTAGGGGGTCTGGTGAAATTGGCAGATTATGGAAAACGGGTTCAAGGTTTTCTTGTTGGGGTAATGCAGATGTTACAGAATGGACTGTTGATGAATGCACATCTCTGAATATCCTAAAAGTCATTGAATTGTATAATTTGCATGGATGACTTGTATAGTATATGAATTATACTCAAATAAAACTGTTTGTAAAAAAAAAAAAAGAAAACCAGTAGAATAGTAGGGTGAAGCCTGGATATCCCATCTTGGCAGCTTCAACAATTACTGGTTTTGAGCCAATCCTATGCTACCCTATATTTTTACCCCTTTCTTCCAGACATTTGTATCATCCCATCTATATTTCAGTATGTACCTCCAAAAGGTAACAACATTACCACCCACAACCATTACCACAACTAAAAATTTCATGATAATGTCTTAGTATCTTCAAATGTCTAGTGTACAGATTTCTGCTTGCATATTTTACAGTTATTTAAATTGGGATTCATATTAAGTCTGCACATTGCAAATGGTTGAAATGTTCTTAAGTGTCTTTTAATCTGTGGATTCTCCCTCTGTCTCTTTTTTTCCTACCTTTGAAATTCATCTATAGTATTTAAGAGACCAAGTCCTTATCCTAAGCTGTGTCCCCCGGTCTGGACCTTGCTGATGACATCCCTGTGGTGTAGTTTAACATGTTCCTCTGTCCTCTATGACTTGAAGATTGACAGTTCCTCCCAGGGTCTGCCTGCCTCAGATTCATGGGTAGTGTCTTGCTCTTCCATCAGGAAGCTCAAGATGCCAATGGTCCCTCTTTGTGATTTTAGCCACTAGTAGTCATCAAGGCTGAGATCCATCAATTCATTAGGAGAGTAGGATTTAAAAAAAAAAACAATGCAGAGGATTCCTTCCCCATGTAATAACTGGAGCCAGGCTTCTTTATCTGACTCTCCTGCACTCATCAGGGACTCGTCACATCCTAGGTAGGGATGGGAGGCACTTCCCTGGAGTTTCTCAAAACCCCATTGCCTCACCCCAACATGAGTGAGAGCAGATCCAGCTGCTCAGTGTGGGATCAGAATGGCAGAGACCTGCCTGCCTCCTACCACTCCACCCCGTCATCCTCCTCTAGCACACAGTGTGCTCACCCATCTCCACGATTTCACTGGCACGGTTCTCGGATTGCTCATTTATTCACCAACTATTTACGGAACACCTGCTGGGTGCCCAGTACCATGCCAGGGACTAAGAAGAGAAGAATAAACGAGACTGTCCTTACCCTTAAGAAGCTCACAGTCCAGTGGAGGTGGGTGGCTGACAAGTGACTGGGTCATGTCAAATTCCTTGCATCCTTTAAGACTCAGTTTAATTGTCACCTCTGATGCATGGTCTTTTCTTCCTCTCCTATCCCTCCAGCATAACTGCAGCTCCCTTTGCAAGCTCCTTCTGCCTCGGCTGCTGGTCAGTGCTCATCACACAGAGGTCGAGTTGGGAATCTGTATATCTGCATGGAGCCGGTGATTGTGACTTCATTGGGAGAGGATCTGTATATTATTAAACTTTGCATTTTGGTTTTATTATTTACTAGCTGTGGGATTTGGGATGAATTACTTAATTTCTCTAGTCTCAGTTGGGATATGGGTCTAACCCTAGGACCCACCTCCAAGGGTTATAGTGAAGATCGAAGATGGAAGAACTGTTGCCTGCATGGTTTTTAAGTACCTATTTGCTGAATCTCTGACTTATTAACGAATGGGATATGATCTCTAATCTTCATTAGTTTATAAATTAGTAGATAAGTGTGAAAATATAATTAACAGGGCAATGTGCTAGGACTTGGGGTCAGGAGGTAGAACTCTCAGGTGCCGAACATGAGCTTTCTGTCCTCTAGAGCAGTGGTGCTCACCTGGGGTGATTGTTCCCCCATCCCAGGCATTTGGTGTTGACTGGAGATTTTGGTTGATATAACAGGGGAAGGTGCTGCTGGCATCCAGTGGGTGTGGGGATGTTGCTACACATCCTACCATGCATGGGACAGCTCCCTCTGAATCTCTTCCCAGAACAAAGAATTCTTCAGCCCCAAATATCAATAACTGTGAGGTTGGGAAATCCAGTTTCAAAACCTTCCTACTCAAAGTGTGGTCCTCAGGAAGGCAGCATCAATATCATCTGGGAGCTCATCAGAGAGGCAGAATCCTGAGTTCTTTCCCAGACTGACTGCACCAGAATCTGCCTTTTACCAGCTCCCTGTGCAATATGCACGCACACTGCAGTTTGAGAAGTAGTGTTCTAGAACATTGTTTCTCTAGCTTGGATGCCTATTAGCATCACCTGGGTTGTTTTTGGTGGTAAAAAATCTAATACCCAGGCCATATACCCCCTGCCAGTGATATCGGAGTCCCTGGAGAGGATCCTGGGCATTGGTGTTTCGTAAATTTCCTCAGGCAATTCCGGTAGTCATCCAGGGCTGAGATTCATTGATCATGACACTGCAGTCTAACGGGTGGAGAGACTTGTCAGGAGGCCACAGTGCATGGTGATAACCAATCCTGGAAAGAACAGAGCTCAAGTAGGGACCCATTTGTTGGAATCTGTGGGAGCCCAAAGGCCTCAGGATGATAAGTGTGACCTCAGGTCAGTCACTCCCCAGGCTCACCTCCCATCCCACCCATCCCCAGGGTTGTCTCAGTTTTGGGGTTTAGTGAAAGAAGATTTGGGAGGTAGAACCTTCTGAGTGGCCCATGGTGTGGCTTAATGAAGCTTTGGTGAATGAATGAAAAAAATGAATGAATGATCTTATGCTAAGGGTCAAATAAGTGGTGTGGACGACAGATCCTCTAGGAGATCAGGAGTAGTGAGTCACTCTCCTAGAGTGCATCTCTCCTAGAGATCTCCCACCCAGATTTATAATTAACAGAGGTTAATTAACAGAGGTTCCTCTTTCAGCCCAGCTGTAGATCATTAGACATCATCTTTAGAGCTCAGAATGTAGGGGCTTCTCTTCCTTAGGCAGTCAGGAAAAAAGGTTCTAGCACTTTCCACAGCCCCTGCCTCCTGGTGCTCTGTGTAGAGCGGGAGTCTGGCTCCTGTATCCCCTGCATTAAAGCCCTTCACTTCTTAAAACTGATGGTTTTAAATGTGAATAAAGGGTTGGAAATGGAGTTAACCTCATCAAACACTCCCATATCTGATCTTACCTTTCGAGCTGCGGATCATGGGAAACATGAAAGGGTTCTGTTTGCAGGCTGATTTTCAATGTGTTTTTTCTCCCTCAGAGTTTTGCCGATCATGCTAGGTTGAGGAGCCGGGTGGGTAAGTAGCAGGCGCTTGGTGGCAGAAGGTTTCATTCCTGGTATTTGGAGAGCTAGAGGGATAGAAAATGGCCCATATTAGGCCCTGTTGGAGGGGTTCTGCCTGCACCTTGGGAAAGCAATGAGTTCAGTTAAGAGGAAGCTCCCCGCGCCCCCCCCCCCATGGAGAGCCAGCTCCTGAGACTCCTGTTTGGAGAATTCTCCACTCCATGAGCCTTGGAGGAGAGCAGACATGGCAGGGGTAGCATCCCCTTCCTGAGCCTCCTGGCACCTGGGTCTCAGCCTGGCTCCTGAGCACGTGACTTGGTTACAGTCGGCTGGCCTCACCCATCTAGGAAAATCCTGCTGCAAACTGTAGGGTGCTGTGGCAAAGTGACAACTGCCCCACCAACTCCATCCCTTCCGTTCCCTCCTCCACGGTGTTGGCCTTCACAGTGTTGTGACTTGGAAATCAGAGGCTCTGCTCGGAGGGGTAGCAGAGGCACACTGTGGGCTATGGTGGGAGGAGAAGGGTGCAGAACAGATGGGCCAGGCCTGGCTCTCCTATTCTGAGGCTTGACCTTGATCCTACAAACCCTGGGAAAGTTCTAAGGGGTGGTGGGGGTTGTGAGTGCACACTGAGATTTTATGATTGAAGCTGAGCTTTGAGAACGTCACTGGTATCTGTTGGAGGTATCTACTCGGAGGCAGGACAGCCAGGGTGGTCCCTGGACAGGGTGGTGACCCAGCCACCTCATGGGGCCTGCCTTCCAGAACCTGCATCCAAACACTTCATTCAGATCCCCAGATCCCCCCAGCACCTGCATGTCTCAGACATGGATGCTCTAAGTCAGGCTCTGAAGAGGATCTGAGCCCTGACCTGGGTAGTGGGGGAGATGGAGGCTCTGGCTGTCTTGGTGCTATGGGAACAAACAAATGAAAATAAGACCTGGCAAAATATTATACTGCCTGAGAGGACCTCTGAGGGTCTGAGCCTAGATGCTCGAGTGAGTCTTGGCTCTGCTTTGCCAGACCCATGTTGGGTGGGAACATATGTGGGTCAGGAGCCCCACCTTCTGCCCAGGGCTTGGGTTCTCCTGGGGTTTTCTTTTTTCCTTGTGCAGCTTGTCTTTGCTTGACAATATTAATTCTGCCTATCCAAGAACATGGGAGTATCTTCTAAGGTTTTCTTCGATTTCTTTCTTTCGTGTTCTATAGTTTTCATTATAGCAGTCCTTCACCTGTTTTGTAAAATTAATTCCCAAGTATTTTTTTTTTGAGGCTATTGAGAATGGTGTAATTTTCCTAATTTATTTTTCAACAGATTCTTCATTGGAGTATAAGAACATGATCGATTTATGGGTGATGAACTTGTATCCTGCTTCTTTGCTGAATTCATTTATGAGCTCTATAAGGCTTCTGGTGGAGATTTTTGGGTCTTCTAAGTATTGGATCATGGTGTTAACAGAGATAATTTGAGTGCTTCTTTCCTATTCATATTGCTTTAATTCAGAATAATGTTTGCCTTCAGTTTGTCATATATAACCTTTACAATGTGAGGTAAGTCCCTTGTATCTCTAATTTTTCTAGTGTTTTCAACATAAATTTTTGCTGAGATAACTATGTGGTTTCTGTCGTTAAATGTAATTATGTGGTGAATTACATTTATTGATTTACATATGTTTATCTCATCTTGCAGACCTGGGGTGAAACCCTCTTGATCATGATATACTATATTTTAAATGTGTTTCTGTATGCATTTTGTCAATATTTTATATAAGAATATTTGCATCTATGTTCAGCATACATATGATCATTTTTTAAAAATATCCGAACTGTTCTTTCCTTGATATTTCTAAGTTTGGTTTTGGCTATCATGGTGATATTGGCTTCATAGAATGAGTTTCACAATGTTCCCTCCGTTGCTAGTTTAAAGAGTAATTTGAGAAGGATTTGTATTAGTTCTTCTTTAATGGCTTGGTAGAACTAGGCTGAAAATTAATCCAACCCTGAACTGTTCTCTGTTAGAAGGCTTTTTATAGCTGCTTCAATTGTTTCTTGTAATTGATCTGTTTAAGTTTTCTAAAATTAAAAATCAATGATAAGTTAAGAATCAGAAACCACTCAAACACCTTGAGATTAAATAATATACTTTTGAATGATGAATGGATTCAGAAAAAATCAAGGAGAAATAAAAAAATATATTTGAACTGAGAGATGAGAATAGAGATACAACAAATGACAGTCTCTGGGACAGTAAGAAAGCAATTCCAAGAGGAAAGTTCACAGCATTGAGCTCATACATTAAAATAATAGGAAGATATCAAATGAATAATCTAACATTATATCTCAAGACTCTAGATAAAAGAACAACAAACCAACACCAAAATGAGTAGAAGAGAGGAAATAATTAATGAAAACCAAAATCAATGAAATTGAGATAAAAAATACAAAAGATCAATGAGACAGAGTTTGTTTGTTTGTTTGCAAGGATAAACAACATTTATTAGCCCTTAAGCAAATTAAAAGAAAGGGGGGGGGTACTCACATTATCAAAATCCAAGATGAAAAACAATATACTGCCACAGACACTACTAAAATCCAGAGCATCATCAGAAATTATTTTGAAAATTTACACTCCAATAAACTAGAGAATCTTGAAGATATTTACTATTTCCTAGAGATGTGTGACCCACGCTAACTGATTTCATGCATGTTCTTTCTCACCCTGTCTTCATATGTGTGTGCACATGTGTACACATGCATGTGTACATGAATATTTCATTTTCCCAAAGTCTTAGAAAATTGTATACTTAATATTTTTCTACATCTTATTATTTAGTGTTCTTATTTATGTACTCATTCATATATAATCTTCTGTTTTAGGTATATTTACATATGTTAGATCTACTTTGTAAATATTTTATCTCTAATTTTTTTTTTTTGACAGGGAGAGCTGGAATAATCTTCTTTCTTCTGCCTTGGACATTGGGACTCCGAGATCATTGATCTTTGGTATCCAGGACTTAACTCCAGTGACCCCCAGAGCTCTTAAGCTTTTAACTTTGGACTGTTACACTATTAGTTTTTCTGATTTATAGGCTCTCTGACTTGGACCGAGTCACACTACTGGCATCTCACAAGTCTCCAACTTGCAGATGACCTGTCATGAGGCTTCTTAGCAGGCACATTTGAGATAATGCCCTTAACAAATCCCCTCTACCTATCTACATATCCTATTGATTCTAGGTGTCTGGGAAATTCTGACTAATGAATAAAAAAAGGAGTCAAATTAATAAACTAAGAAATAATTCTTTCTTACTGTATTCTGCCAACTCATGTTTTATTGTCTTAAGGTTTTCTCCCTGAACATTCTCCTGTGAATGTTTTTTGGGTCCTATTATGAAAACAATTACTTCATTGTCACTGATTTTAATTTTTTTGGTGAAATAATTGGCTATGAAATACACCAGTTCCGTGTCATCATTTTCTCCTAATGATTGATCTGCATGTATTTGTAAGTATAGCTTCTACCTTTGTAGATTTTTTTTCCTAGAGTTTCTTTGAGCTAGTACTACTAGAGTCAAAATTCCTGAATCAGATTTGTACAGGATTTGTCACTCTGAACTGGTCCTGGACATTTAAGAATACATTTCACAAACTCATTTTTCTTTGTTGACATGGAGACAATTGCTTCCAGAAAACATTGTTCATCAGTGGGTATTTCTAATTCTGCAGCTTCTTCAATAATGTTCCATCAAAGTGGCTTACACCAATTCCTGTTGCCATTATAGCACTTATGGAACGTTGATTCTGTTGTACAGCATGATCTCCTTCCATTCAGAAAGGGAGATTTTATTGGCCTTTCATATTGTGATTCTCTTACAACTCTGCAATTATTATTTTTATTTTTTGTAATCTCCTTTGTGGAGCTGCTAGCCAACGTCAGGGTATTTGGTAATTCTTAATAAATTTTTTGCCTGTGTACTTTTTATGTCTTTATTTATGAGAAAAAAATAAATGTTGGTTTAATTAAAAATGCATTGGGGGTTTCTTTATTGTATATCCAAAGAGAAAGATTCCAACACTCATGAAAATTATCCTGCCTGATGCTTTGAGTCACTGTTATCTTAACCTTTAGGGAAAAAGTCATGAGCTTCCGGTTCTTGGGTTTCCTGAAGGTCCCCTGCTTCCAGGTTGTCTTAGAATATATCTTTTCAAATTTTGAAATTTCATATACTTCAAATAAGTCATTTCTTTGTCCATTGAAACATTTTCTTTATAGCAGAGAATTGTAAAAACTCAATGACTATATCATAAATTTATTTTATTTATTTACTTTTTGGGGAGGGTATCAGGAATTGAACTCATGGGCACTCAGTCATTGAGTCACACCTGCAGCCCAATCTTGTATTTTATTTAGAGACAGGGTCTCACTGAATTGCTTAGCATCTCACTGTTGCTGAGGCTGGGTTTGAACTCTCAATCCTCCTGCCTCAACTTCCCGAGACACTGGGATTACAGATGTGTGCCACTGTGCCCAGCTTAATTTTTCTTTCTTTCTTTCTTTTTTTTTAAAGAGAGAGTGAGGGGTGGGGAGAGAGAGAGAGAACTTTCAGCATTTATTTTTTAGTTTTTGGAGGACACAACACCTTTGTTTGTATGTGGTGCTGAGGATCGAACCCGGGCCGCACGCATGCCAGGGAAGCGCGCCACCGCTTGAGCCACATCCCCAGCCCCTAATTTTTCTTTTTATTGACAAGTAATCTCTAAGGTATTACTTCAAAACCCTTAGACAATCCTGCTATTACACAAATTATTCAGCATTTTTTGTTTTCACTGATGAATCATCCATGTCAATTATTACGTTGATGATTGCAAAATGATACTTTTCTACATTAAATAACTCTTCAACATTTAATAGTTGGATTCTCTAGATAATAGTATTTTTGTCATCTGAGCCCCATTTATAATTTTGAGAATGAATTGAAATTTGGATTCTTTTGTTGTTCCTTTTTGACATGTAGATATTCATTATCAACACATTTATTTATTATCATATTTATTTATTTGTGGTACTGGACTTCAGGGACATGGTCAATGAGCTAATCCCCAACTAGCTTTATTTGATTTTTGTTAATTTTGAAACAGAGTTTTGCTAAATTGGTGACGCTAGTCTCAAACTTCTGATCCTCCTGCCCCCCACAGTCACTTGAGTTACAGGCATGTGCCTATAACTATTCAAAATGATTCTTTGTGATGATAAAATAGATTCAAATAGCCCCTTTGAATCAATTTATTTCTTTTCTCTTAACTCCGTTATTTTTCAGCTTACTTATTGTCACAATTAAGATGTATCAGGATGATCTTTTCATTTCTCATTCATAGCTGTGGTTTCAGTCAATATTTCAAAGAGAATTACTTATTTAATGAAGGATAGAATTCAGAACCTAAGATCTAGGTATGTTAGGTGTGTTCTCATTGCTTCAGGCTTGCCACTAGGTCTTATCAGAGAAAAAAGTTAGGAAATAATACTAACAAAACACAGTTACAGTTACATCACTCATTCAAATCAACCTTAACCTTTTCTCATTTAACATTTATGTATTCTACTTTGAGAAAGTCAAGTCCAAAAAATATATGTTTATATACACATGTATATATCTACATATATATGCTTTATTCTACTATATATGCACAACAGTTGCATTATTAATATTAATACATCTATGTAAAACAGTTCTATCAGACTAAGAGTTTTCTTGTGATTAACTATATTCCACTAAACATTCAAGGTCAAAGTTAAAGTTGCTTAAATTAATTATTGTATTTGTTATGGCTTGATAAGCAATATATTATAGAATAAATATAATTAGTTTATTTTACTCGGTTTTCAATTTTGTTTTTTTTATTTTTGTCAACATTGTTGATTTAACCTTATTTTTGGAATGGGTAAAAACGTGTGTGTGTGTGTGTGTGTGTGTGTGTGTGTGTGTGAAATTAAAAATAATAAAACACTCTACTTATAGAAGATTTACTTTCATTACTAACCACTTATACTGACATTCCTATTTTCTTTTTAAAAAAGTAACAAACACATGATCTTTGTTACCTCATGTGTGTGTATGTATGTATGTGTATGTGTATATATATATATATATATATATATATATATATATATATATATATATATACACACTAACAGATCCTAGAAATCACCCTATGTCTCTACATAATTTCTCTTACTTTTATGGCTGTATAATATTCCACTACATAGATGTACCATGATTCATTCATTGTCAGTCCACTATGAATTTTTCAATTTCAAATAGAGTACATGTTACTTCTGTACTTTTGGCTTCATATATGCAGAAATTAATCACAAATTTAGACTTTGTCAAAAAATAAATGTAGACATAATTTTGTTAGTTACTATGTAATTATCCTCATGATTGATAGTGTCTGTTTCCTCAGGGCCTTCACAATTAACTGTATTGATCTGATATGTGAGAAATGTTGTCTGAAAACGGCTGACTTTTCAAAATGATGCTCATTATGCTAACTTTAATAGTTATTTCTAGTGATTCACTTTGGATTTATAAGCAATCACCCATCTTCATCGATTACTCCTGGTACAAGGCTTGTGTAGTTTACCTTGTGTAATGAAGATTTATTACAATTTTCCATAAAGACCCACACACTCATAAAACAAGTGACATAGATTTCTTGTTAGCAGAATTTGGGGAGGAAATGCATTTTGGCTGATAGCCAGGAAGTATTTTACTTCAGGATGATAATTACTTTGCAGATTGAAAGCAGAAAAACATACGAGGTATTTTTCTTAGTAGAAAACTTTTTTTTCATTGTGCCCTATTAATTTTAAAATCATAGGCTGCAAAGTGGGCAACATAATTTTATCTTACCTCTCGTCTAAGAAATGAGATGTGACAATAAAATTGTGGGGTGCTGACACAGATTCTGTTATCTTTGGAACTTTTTGTTCAAAGCTTTTATCATTCACTGGGAGATGTAGATGCACTGTTATCATCTTGAGTGGGACTTGCTGGCGGGGTCACCTAATTAAAGCTGTTCCAGGAAGAAATGGGACTCAGCTTCTGCGCTTGGAGTAAGAGCCATCACCCTTCTCATAGAAAGTGAGAGCTAGCAGTTTTGATTATCCTATATTTAGAATAAACCAGGACAGAAAGATAGACAAAGAGAATGAAAATCAACTTTTAACTTCTTCTTATGTCCTGAAATATGCCCATCTCAAAGTAGAATTATTGACCACATGGTATATTCCTAGGAAAAATTGTATTCTACCGATATTATGTAGAGTGATGTAAAAATACCTATTTTATCTGGTGGGTTTTAGTACAAATCAAATCTTCTATTTCTATGATAACTTTCTGCCAACTTTTTCTATCCAGAATTGTAGGTTATTAAAGTCTTTGAATATCTTTGCTACATTTTTTTATTCTCCTTACAATTCTGTCAATTTTTACTTTATGTATGGTGTTATTTGTATTTTAAGCACATGTGTTTTTACAATTGTTTTATCATAATGCTTACATCTTCTTAATGGAATGATTCTTCTATCCCTATAAAATTTTTATCTTGACATATTTTGTTTAATAGTAGTTTGGCCACTCCAGCTCTCTTTTGATAAGTTTCCATGTTTACCACCATTTTACTCTCAGACTATTTTCAGTGTTGGATCTAATTTATTTCTTTTCTAAAGACCATACAGTTGTCTTACATTTTTCCCTCCATTCTGACAATTATTGCCTCTTAATTAAAGTGTTTAAAGAAGTAACAATGTAATTACTGATAAAGTAGGGTTTATTTCTCTCATGTTGACTCTTGCTTTCTACTATATCTTATGCCTATTTTGCTCCCTTGTTTCTACATTACTAACTTCTTCATATTAAATTAATATTTTCTAGTGTAGCATTATAATTCCCTTACCATTTCTTTTGCATTACTTTTTTTTATTATTTTCTTAGTGGGAATTTCAATTAACATCTTTAGCATTCTAGTTCAAATTAGTGCTAATTTAACTTCAATAAGATATAAAAATTTGCTTCTATATAGTTCTATTCTGTACCCTTTCATTTGTATGATTATCATCATATACTTTACATCTTTATATACATCTATTAAATAGTTTTTAAATAATGCTTGATGCAGTTGACTTTTAGATCAAACAAAAAAATAAAAAAATTACTCTCAAAACCACATTGATACTTTTCTATGTACCCATGTAGGTTGCTAATTTATTGTTCAACTATTGTTCTCTCATAAGAAATCAACAGTTTATCTTATTAAGTATTTCTTTTTTTTTCCATAGTCCATTTTTATTTATTTATTTTTATCAGTGCATAAGGTCTACTAATCATAGACAAACACTTTTTTCTTCTGGTCTTGAGTCATCATGTTTTACCAAGGATATGAAAACAACAGATGCTATGCAGGAACTGATTGGATGGAGCAGGAAGAAGACAGGTTGTAGTTTACTCATATAAACTCTTGGTGTTTTTTGTGGGGGTATAATAGAAACCCACTCAAAGAAGTTAAATACTAGGCAGATGAGTTATATCATAGATACCATCCGGAATGCAGTGGATAAGCAGCACTTGGGCTTGTGAGAATAAGAGGGTCTCTTGTTGTCCTTGCCTCTGCCTGTCCACTTGACCACATTCTTTCTCACCTCCACACCTCCATTCACTTTGTGGAATATTATCTCCAGTGTCCCAATACTTTCCTGGGACCCCAGTGTCACAACCCAGATTTGTAACCTGAGTCCATGTGAGTAATTAGTTCAATTCTGTACAGCTAACAATGGGGTCTGCCCCATTTCCACATTTTTTGAGAACTGTTTGATAGGCTGAACTTTTGACCAGTCTGCAATGACCAGGAAAAGGGTACTGGGGGAAGTTGGGATGGTTACTTTCAAACCATATCCTTCCAAGAGGGGAGTGAATGTTTCTACAAGTCCTTTTAGGATATTACTTAGTCTTAAAGAATAATGAATTTATGGCATTTGCAGATAACTGGATGGAATTACAGAATAGCATGCTAAGTGGAATAAGCCAATCCCCCTAAAACCAAAGGCCAAATGTTTTCTAATAAGTGGATGCTGATCCATAGTCTGGGGGGGGGGCAGTAGGGAAGAATAAAGGATCTTTGGATTGTGCAGAAGGAAGTAAGGGGAGGGATGGGGCTGTAGGAATGGGAAGGACAGTAGAATGAATCAGACATTATTACCCTCTATACATGTGTGTTTAAGCATTTCTTTTACATGATGAATGAGATTTGTTTCCTAATTTATGTGGCTTTCAAGATGTTCTCTTTATCTTTGGCTCTTGAGATTAACTATATCTATTTGTTTTTATCTTTGCGTTTATTTACAGTTCACCTAGTCTCTTACAAGTATAGTTTAATATTTTAAAATAAGTAGATTTATAAAACCTATTTATACTAAGTGAATTAAAATTTCATATAGAAGCAACATATTCTGAATACTCCATCTACCAGGACCTTCATAATAATCATTCCATTCTGCTTCTATAAACACAACTTTTCCATATAAGTGAAATCATAGGATAGTTGTTGTTTGGTCCCTGAATTATTTTACTTAACAAAATGTCCTTCAGATTCATTTATGCTGTTGCAAATGGCAAAATTTCATCCTTTGCAAAATCATAATAACATTCCACTGTGTATATATGTATATATATTCCAATGTGTATTTAAATCCATGTATTCTTTGATAGACACATAGATTGATTATCCTGGGTAATGTGGAAAATGTCTTTGACATAATAATTTTACTTGGTTTAGTTCTTTACTAGGTAATGTATTTCTGGATATTGTGGTGCTCCTCTTTCTCTCTCTCTCTCTTTTTTTTTAATTTCCTGAGAAACACCATGCTGTTTTGCATAACAGTTGTTCTAATTTATACTTACCACTAGTGTGCAAAAGTTCTTTTTTCTCCACATGATCACCAACTCTGTTCTCCTTTTACCTTTTGTCTATAGTCATTTTAATAGGTGCAAGATTATATCTCAATGTCATTTTTAATTTGCATTTTTCAGATAATTAGTGATGCTGAACATTTTTTAAATATACCTGTAAGCCACTAATATTTCTTATTTTGAGAAATGTCTGTTCAGGTCAGGTTCCTTTTCAATTTTTTAGTAGTTTTTTTTTCCTTTTTATTAAATTATTTCTATTTTTTATGTAATTTTCATATTAATTCTTATAAGATATATGATTTGAAAATATTTTCTCTTTTTTCACAAGTTGTGTCTTCACTCTGTTAATTTTTCCTTAGCCGTTCAGAGGTGTTTATTTTGATATAAATCACAATTGTCTATTTTTACCGTTGTTGCCTCTGCTTATCTGGACATCTAAAAAAAAAAGTCATTGCCCAGATCAATGTCATAAACTTTTCTCCTTTGTTTTTAGTTTACAATTTCAGGTCTTATGTTTAAGTCTTTAATCCATTTTGGTTCAATTCTTTTTATGTGCTGAGAGGATTTGGTCTAATTTCATTCTTCTGCATGTGGATATCCAATTTCCTCAACATAAGAGACAGTTTTTTCCTCATTGTGTGTTCTTGCCACCTTTGTTAAAAATCAATTGGCGAAAACAGCTGGACATGGTGGCTCTTACCAAGACCCTGTCTTTAAACATAAAAAGGACTGGAGATATAGCTCAGCTATAAAGTGCCCCTGGGTTCAATCCAGAATCAAAATAAATAAATAAATAAATAAATAAATAAATAAATAAATAGTAAATTAAAATAAAAGAGAAAGAGAGAAGAAGAAGAAGAAGAAGAAGAAGAAGAAGAAGAAGAAGAAGAAGAAGAAGAAAGAATGAAAATCAGTTGACTGTGAATACATGTATTTATTTCTATAATATCTCTTCTGTTTTATTACTCTGTGAATTTGGGGTGTTCTGTTGTTTGTTTTTTTAGAACATTCTTTTTAAAGTCACTCTTTTTTAAAGACCTTGGAGGACCTTTATTTTATTCATTTGTTTATATGTGGTGCTGAGAAGCAAACCCAGTGCCTCACACATGCTAGGCAAACACTCTACCACTGAGCCACACCCCCAGCAACATGTTTTTTTTTATTGTATTTTTAAAATATCTTTTTAGTTACTATTGGACCTTTATTTTATTTATTTATGTAGGGTGCTGACAATTGAATCCAGTGCCTCATTTATGCTAGGCAAGCTCTCTGCCACTGAGCCACAACCCAGACCCTGTGAATTTGTTTTTGTCATATCAGATTGTTTTGATTACTATAGTATGCAGTATATTTGGAAGTCATCTAGTGTAATGCCTATGGTTCAGCTTTTTCCTTAAGATTGCATGTTTTGCACCTTTATAGTTCCAAACAAATATTACCTTTTTTTTCCTATTTTCATTTCAATTTTGATGAGTACTACATTAAATCTGCAAATCATTTTTGGTAATATGAACATGTTAACAATATCAGTTTTTCCTATTTGTACACAAAGTGTATTTATTTATTTGTCTTCTTTGGTTTCTTTAATAGTAATGTCAGTGTACATATCTTTCACTTCCTTAAGTTTATTCCTAATTTTTTTTCTGTATGCGTTATGAATGGCATTTTTTTCTTTCTTTTTCAGATAGTTTGCTGTAATGCATAAAAATTTATTAAATTTATATGTTAACTTTGCATACTGAAAATTTCCTAAATCAATTTATTAGTTTTAACAAGTTTTTGGGCAAAAGCTTTCACATTTTCTAAATCTAGGCCCACCTCATCCACAAGCTGCAACATTTTTACTTCTTCCTTCACAATTTGAATGCCTTTGATCTCTTTGTCTTGAGTGTTTACTCTAGGTAGGACTTCCACTGCTATATTGAATAAAAGTGGTGAGAAGATCATCTGTTTCATCTTTAACCCTAAAAGAAAAACTTTCAACTCTGTAGTATTGATTATGATGTTAGCTATGGTTTTCTTGTACTTGGCGTTTATTGTGTTATGCATTGTTTCTATACCTAATTTGTTGGCATTTCTTACATTTTTAATATTTTTTTATATTTTTATACAATCATGAAAGGATGTCAAATAATGTTACCTGCTTTCTGCATCTATTGTTTTGCTCACGTAGGTACAATCTTTTTTTCTGTTAATGTGAAGTATTATATTAATTGATTTGTGTATGTTGAGTCATCTTTGCATACCTGGAATGAATTCCTCTTGATTAGAGTGAATGATCTTTTTAGTATATTGTTGAATTTGGCTTAAAGACTTTTGCATCTACAGCCTCTTCAAATATATTAATAAGTAGTTTTTTATAGCATTTTTTACTTTGGAATGAGGGTAATAATGGTGTCAAAAAATGAGTTTGGAATTATTCTATATACTTCAAATTTTTAAAGAGGTTGAGAAAAATTGGCATTACTTCTTTATTTAAAAGAATTCAGCAGTGAAGCCATTAATGCCTGATCTTAGATAGGATTTTTTTTATCATTTATTCAGTCTGGTTAGTATTGTTCTATTTAGATTTTTTATTTCTTATTCAACCTTTGTTGTTGTATATGTCTAGAAAGATATATATTTTTCTAGTTATCCTGTCCGTTGTCATATAATTGCTTATCATAGTCTCTTATAATTTTTTTCCTGTGGCATCAGTTGTAATGTCTCCTTTATCCATCTTTGATTTTATTTATTTGAATCATCTTTTTTTTAACAGTATAGTTTAAGGTTAGCCAGTGTTTTTATCTTTCAAAAAAACCAACTCTTTTTATTAATCATTTCTTTTGTTTTTCTGATCTCTATTTTATTTTTCCTTTTATCTTTATTTTCTTCCTTTTCCTCTAATATCTAGATAACCAAAGTATCTATCTTATACTATTGTTATGAAGATTATGCATTCCTCTAGCATTTTTTAAAATTTTTATTTGAATTAGTTATTTATTCTAATTTGTTATACATGATGGCAGAATGCAATTCATTTCATATTACTTTTCACACAATTCCCGTCTTCATATATGTACTTAGAATGTTTAACTCTTTGAACCATCATTCCTACCCCCTTGCACTGTCTTTTCCCCTTCCTCCCCTTTGCTCTGTTTTCTACATTGAATATATCCCCAAATTGGTGTCCTGCATATAGAGAAAACTATGGCCAGTCTCAAGGCTCCTATTAAACCTTACTGCTTCTCTAGAGGCATCTTATTATTGAGTTGGCAAGATTCCCTAAAAAGTATCAGCATCATTTATTGTTAGCTCTCTTCTATGAGGAAAGCTGAATAGGGAGATGAGGTGACCAACCTACATCCTTCTCCTTTTTCTTCTTCTCTTCCTCCAATCCTTCCATGCTCCCAACCGTCCCGCCATTATGAGTCAGCATCCTCATATCAAAGAAAACATTCAGCCTTTGGTTTTTGGGGATTGGCTTGCTTCACTTAGAATTATGTTCTCCAACTTCATCCATTTACCTGCAAATGACATGATTTTATTCTCTTTTAATGCTGAGTATTGTTCCATTGTATATATATATACCAGTGTCCCTATCCATTTATCTACTGAAGGGCATCTAGGTTGGTTCCATAATTTAGCTATTGTGAATTGTGCTGCTATAAACATTGATGTGACTGTGTCCCTGTAGTATGCTGTTTTCAAGTCCTTTGGGTATAGACCAAGGAGTGGGATAGCTGGGTCAAATAGTGGTTCCATTCCCAATTTTCCAAGGAATCTCCATACTGCTTTCCATATTGGCTGCACCAATTTGCAGCCCCACCAGCAATGCATGAGTGTGCCTGTTCCCCCATATCCTTGCCATCACTGTTGTTTGTATTCTTGATAACTGCAATTCTGACTGGAGTGAGATGAAATCTCAGAGTAGTTTTGATTTGCATTACTCTAACTTATTTTTGCCATAGAAGCTTTTTCAACATTTGTGGCTGTATTTAATTTCTCTTTCCTCATCTATTTAATGCCTCTCTCTTCTTCCCTTCTCTGTATCATTCCCAATTCCAACAAATCCTTGATTTTCCTACACTGATACTGTTCATAGTGTATTTAGATGATGTACTATGCCAGAAACACATAAATAGAGAAGCACATAATTTTTGTCAGCCAAAATCTGACCTGCAAAAATATGTAACGTGTAGTTATATATGTAGTTTTCTTACTTTATGTGCAAAATTAAACAATTGCAAATAGTTTGATGGAAGTTGTTGAATGGTAAAATTATCAGAGTCAGGCTGAAGGATGTAAGTTGGTCACCTCATCTACCTATTCAACTTTCCTCATAGAATAGTGCTAACAATAACTGATGCTGATACTTTTTAGGGAATCTACGAACTCAATAATAAGATGCCTCTAGAGAAGCAGTGAGGCTTATTAGGAGCCTCGAGACTGGCCATACTTTTCTCTATGTGCAGGACACCAATTTGGGAATATATTCAAAGTAGAAAACAAGCATGGAATGCTGGAATGTTCTCTTATAGCTATAGTTGTCATATTGCAATAAGCAAAAGGATATATCTCATCTTTGCAGAATTGGGAAGAAAAAATGCACAACCACATAAATAGCCTAAAAAACATACATCTCAAATTGCTGAATGGAAAAAAAAGTTGTCTCAGATTTCTGCATGAATCAGAATTTTATTCAATAAACTTTTTCTTGCTTTTTTTCTTTTCATGGTTAGACTAACATTCAAATGATTGTTTTACTTAATATTACAATGTACAATGTGAAAAACATTTAAATAGCTTTTTGTTTTGTTTTGGGTTTTTTGCTCCTCTCACATAGTAGGTATTTAATAAATATTTGGGGAAAGAATGCACAAAAATATAAAGGGGCATGCCTTAATACTGCAAATTTTCTTGTGAGTAAAATGAGAATGTAATTAAGGTACAGATTTTAAGGTACATATTATAATTTGTAAAATAAGTAAGGTAGTAAATATAGACAAAAATTAATATTGCCCATGTTGTCAGGTGTTCAGGCAATTTTCTACAGAAGCAACCAGAAGAGGCTATCACATGTTGAGTTCAAATACAGAAAACTCCCAAACAATCTACATTAAAATCTATGTATATTAATTATTGTAGTTAAGACATTGAGAGACAGTGCCACCCAATCCTCAACTCTGTCATCCTGTTTTCTTCCTTCAAGTGAAACTAATAGCTTCTAACTAGCAGGTAATGTGCTACATATAGAAGAAACCATGGCAGAAATATTCTGCAAGAGTACCTTTTCCCAACAGAGAGACCCATTGAAATCAGGCAAAAGAAAGCCACAGCTTGTGGGATTAACAGCAGATTTCCCCATATTACCAAAAGCCTGTGAAAAAGTTTCTAATATTCCCTACACAGTCATGAAAGCAAATGTAAGACTGAAACTATTTTAATAAAATTAACATCTGAGTTCACAGATTTCTTGTGATTTTTGTAGGATTGAGATCTTTTCTCTGATAAGTGTAAAAAAATCTTTTTTAATTTTATTTATTTATTTACTTATTTAAAATAATCTGGTGTGACCATTCTTAGAGTGGTCTCCTCAAAATTCTAATTCAGAGATTTTTGATTACTTAATTTTTCAAGCTGGTTTGTTCTGCTTTATATCTGTGAATGATTTTTAAATATCAAATTTGTAGATGAAACTTGATCTAATTTGCTAATAGGAAGTTTTACCTTGTTTTTTCTTGAAGATTTTATTAGAAACTAAGGAGAATAAGCCATTAGGTAAAAATGATATTCTACTGTAGTATTTACAAAATGTCATATAAGCCCTTATATTTTTATGCATATGAGCATCAGTATGTTAAAAAATACTTTGCAACAAAATTAGCAATGTTATCTATTGTTTTTTCATAAATGGTCTTGTAGAAAAAATGAATTTCTTTGATCATTGCACTGTAGGACATATAATTCTTGCTATTAAAACGATTCATTAGGAGGAAAAAATAACAAATTACTTTTAATGAGCCTTCCAGACATAAATTTATTTCAATCTACAAACTCATTAATATCTTTGTAGTATACTCAAATTAAATTAGCATTCTATGATGTTTTCAGGAGTGTTCTTTCTTTGTAAAGTGATAAATGTATCACATAGATCAAAACAATTTCCTAAGAGTCAAGTTTTATATCACTTTGTAAAAATCATTAATACTTCTGATAAACTTTTTTATTTGTTTTTCTCTGCAAGCATCTCTACATGAGTATAAAATAAAAGCACAAAAACTTTAAAAAATAGCTTGTTATATTTAAAATATTCCTGAAAGTTATTTTCTAAAACCTTACATATATCACTGCAGATATAAAAATAAAAATTGTAATCTCTAGAGTCAAACTTGGATTTGAATTCTGGGTCAGGCAGTTTCTAAATTTAGGCATATAACTAAAAGTCTTTATTTTTTAGTTTCCTTATCCATAGAGTGTGAATAATAATATTACCTTCCAAATAATTATGGCAATTGAATGTAATAATAAAGATAAAATACTGATTAGATTCATATAATATAAAATACAAAATAAGGACTTATTTCTTATCTTTAAATTACTTTGCAATATGCATTTTAAATACATAATTATGTAAGTTAACTTTATACCATATACACAGATATACATATAAAATGTGTGCACAAACTGAGAAGTTGATCAGTCTACATGAAAATAACTATTACCTTATTTTGTTGGTCATTTTTATTAGTATATTTTTATGTTTTCCCTTTAAAAATTATTTTAATTCCTGTAGTTTCTCAAGCATACATTTGTGACCTCTTTGTGCCTTGATATACAATTTATTCTTCTCAAGACTCTTCTACAAACTTTTGGCTTGGCACTCTGTGGTGTATTAGGCTTAAATGGCAGCTTCTTAATATATAAATTGAGAGCAGTGTACCTGCTGAGGAAGAAAAAATGAAATGAGGCAGAATAGCAAATGCAAAGCATGTGTATCATTTGTTTATAGTTGCAAATTTGAAGGAATAATTCTATATTGGGATGAACATATTTTAACTAATCAAGCAACTATTTTGAAATGTTGAATAGTTGGAGGTAAGCACTAATAACCCAATCAGAAGGTTTTGTTTTCTGGCGTAGTGTGTAATTTCAATGACATATCCAATCAAATATTAAGATTTTGTACAATTACCATTGAAAATTCTAGTTTCAAGAAGAATGAAATTGCTGCTAATATCATGGATTTAGTTTTGTTTTAATTTGGTTTTAGCTTAAAAAGGGTAACAGAACCTTAATATTTTTCCTTTTTCTCATCTGGTTTTAGTAGGTACTTAGTGACAAGAACTGTGTTAGCTTGCCATAAGACAGAAGAAACAGTACTTCTGAGTCAAAGACAAAATATAATTATGGCACCAAAGGTACTATGAGCTTCATCTTACATCTTTCCCCTTGTCCATGATTAATACTCACATGATATAGGAGAGTTCATAGAGGATGTTGTATTCTCAGTAGTTTGTATCAAAACTGAGGAAATGAACTTTTAAAGGGAACTACCAGTTAAAATGTTTAACCTTTGCTTTGGAAGAGGGATAAATTGATATAAACACTCTAGGTGGCAATCACAGCCCCACCACAACCACAACAACACAGCCCTCTTCCCCAGAATACCTATTATGCTGGTCTTCCCTGGCCATTTGCCATACACATTCTTAAAGCGATAACCGGCAGAAAGGCTGTCAGTATCTCTGCTTTGATGATGGGAAAAATATGAGAAATCCATGCAAAATTGATCTGAATCCTTACTTATTTACCGTTATATTAGGTAGTGTTACTGGTCAATGGAAAAAGGATAAAATATTAAGCAGATATTGCTCAACATACGTACTCGGAATATGGGCAACAACAACAAAAAAAAAAAACTATGACTTGTGATATATTTGTACAAAGCTCCCTCTTGAATACAAACTTAATTATGATCAGCAAAGTTTTACAATTTTACAAAAACAAGTGAAGACATCTCATTAACCTGGATTGTGGTGTGCTTTAAAAACAGTATATTAAAATTCATTATGATAAATCTAGCCGAATTTACAAAATAGCATTTAGCATTTTTTAAATCACTTATAAACTAATTTTTAAAATTAATTTATAAATAAATTAAAATTTTAAATTGGTTTATAAATAAACCACTTATAAACAATTTTTAAAAATCACTTATAAACTCGAATAATAGTTGCAAATGAAAATTTATAAAGGATTGTTAACTAAAGAATATATAAAACTTATAAATTAAAATTAAAATGGCAAATAAGTCAAAAGAAAATGTGCACAACTCAAAATTTTAGAGAAGAAACAAAAATGGCCAATAATCAAATCAAAGGAGATAAATTTCAATAGTAATCAGAAAATGTATACTAATTTCAATTTATGGTACAATTTTAAATATGCTTTGTATCCAAAATAAAAATATATAAATAGATAATGATAATAGATAATGTATATGAAAATAAGTGTATTTTCAAAGATGTGTAGACACAAGTCAAGCATATCTGCTATGGATTAGGAATTTTAATATCATTTTTTAAAAAATACATTATACAAATAAAACAAATAACAAACATGGAACAATGTTGAAATCTCACTTCTATTTATACAATCCAATTACTTGACACAAGAATGTCCCTGGCAACAACTTTTAGTAGCAACAAAACAATTATATAACCTAAGTATTTATCATTATGAGAATGAATCTATAGATTATAACATATGCAAAATATTGTAGTAAAGCAGAATGAACAATGGCTTCATGTATCTGTAAACTGTGAACAAAACATTGAGCAAACCCACTGTTGTAGAAGACATACTGTTTGTTTCGAATTATATAATGTACATATGTTATAAAACTACGCAGTTTAATGTTCAGAAACAATAATGTACTCTAATGATTGAAAAACAAGCTCTAATGATTGAAAACCTGTGAAGTAAAAACTTGGATACATAGAATCAACTTACATTGAAGAAATAAATTAGAAGTAATAAATTATGAGAAAAATGAAAACATAAAATTGATATATACTGGACATTTGCATATATTTCTAAAATTAGCAACAAATGAATATACATCTTTAATAGAGTGTCATAAAAAGTACTGAAAGATTTGAAATGATAGCTTCTATTCATTCAAATTTTTATTCAGTCATTTTTCATAAGATAAATCCTAATTAAGAAAATCATTATAATTTTGGACATCAAATATTTTTTGATAAAATAGGGCACTTGTTCACAAATGTCAGCAAACAGTCTTGTTTTTTTCATGAAATAAGTTTGCAGAACATATTTCATAAAATAAATGTAGGGATATGCTAAGAATAGATTTTACATTTTTAAAAACCATATTTTTAAATATTGAGTTTCTTACTAAAAAAATCAGACATGTCGACTGGTATGAAAAATTCAATGTGTTGTAATGAAAAAGACAAGAATTTTTAATTCTTTTATTAAATCAGTGATCATTCAATTTTTTTTTTGCCCTGGGAATTGAACTCAGGGGTACTTAGCCACTGAGCAACACACTTACCCCTTTTAAAATATTTTGTTTAGAGATAGAGTCTCACTAAGTTGATTAGGGACTTGCTAATTACTTTGTACTTGCAATCCTTCTGCCTCAGCCTCTAGAGCCACTGGATTACAGGCGTGTGTCACCATGCCCAGAAATAAAACTCTTTTAAAATAAGAAAGGAAAATTCTTTTCAATCAGAGTGGAAATATGAAAATATAAAATTTTTCAACAAATGAAGTAATTATGAACCTTCATGATAAAATATGCAAGTTTTGAATATTAAATATATAAAACATTTTATATATGTGCAGATATTTAGAATATCAAGTACATCTTATAAAACATACTCATGTATAAATAATAATAATAATAATAATAATAATAATAATAATAAATAAAACCATGAATTCAGTAGAAAATAAATATATCTGCAATTCGCATGAGAAATTATCTAAATAATTAAAACATTTTCTATACTTTTATTTGAGGATATAGAAAATAGAGATACAATGAAATATCATTTTACATTTATCATTTTTTGGGGAAAGAATACTACTGGATATTAGCAAATATTAAGAAGTCTGGGCATATATGTAGACAGTAACACACTGGTCATGGGAATTTACATTGTTCTGGCCCATTAGTAAAGGATTTTAATAATCTCTATTCAAATATTCAAATCCCATAGTGCAATTCCTTGTCATCTATAATCACACTTGTGTAAATCAGATGTACAATGTTCACTTAACCACTGTCCCCAAGAGTCAGAAATAAGAATAAAATTAAAAATATATCTATAGATGAATGATCCATGTAACTAGCATTTTTATATTATGATGTACAAACCAGGTATTAGAAGGTTAAGTTAGACATATGTACTCTAACATGGGGACAAAGCATATATATATATTAAGAAAAAAATGTCACTATGGGTACTACAATTCACTACTCATGTTTATACGGGATCCCTCTACTCTTGGTAATTTTGTATAAGCATAAATTCACACACAAATATATGTGCACTTATATATTAATACAGACCCATTCATGTCTCCTTATATTTGTGTCACATACACATAAAATAAATAAAAACACAATCTTGTAATGCACCTGGGAAACAATTTTGCAGTTATCTGTCATCTAGGTGGTCAATTGGATAGATCAAATTGTGCTTTCTGTTCTTTCATTTTCCTCTTACTATATTAAAGTTTCTTTATCTTCTTTTTTCAATAGTTTTATTATAATCCATTTACATGTGATGTTCTTTACTATTTGTAGTCTACCTGGGCTTCTTGATTTAATGTTTATTTCTTTTATCAAATTTGAAAAATTCTTAGCACACATTCTAAACACACATGTTCTATTCACATACTAATTTCTTCACACATATTGTAACCTTTTCTCACCTCTTTTTGGGACTCCATTCACAAAATCATTTAGTTATTGTTCCCAGAGATCCCCAAGCACTGTGAATCCTTTTGCCTCTCTTCTCTTCAGATTGGGTAATTTCTATTAGGTAATTCTCAAGTTCACTGACTTTTTCTTATCTGTTATTGAGTCCATCCAATGGAATTTTTAATCCCCTATTTATTTTTCAATTCTAAAATATCAGTTGCATGTTTTTATAGCTTTAGAAAATTTCCATTAATTTGAACCCTGTTCATTTTTCACTCATGGGTCATGTTTATAATGCACCTAGTTTTAAGTCTTTGTGTGTGTGTGTGTGTGGGGGGGTTACCAGAGACTAAACTCAGGGGTACTTGACCACTGAAGTAGCCCCATTTTTTTATTTAGAGACAGGGTCTTTTTATAATTGATTTTATTTTTTAAAACACACGAAATGCATTACAATTCTTATTATTCATCAAGAGCCCAATTTTTCATACCTTTTATATAGAGTATATTCATGCCAATTCATGTCTTTATACATGTAGTTTGTGGTTTTTTTGTATTACAATTCTTTTTTTTCTTTTTTTTTTATTGGTTGTTCACAACATTACAAAGCTCTTGACATATCATATTTCATACATTAGATTGAAGTGGGTTATGAACCCCCAATTTTACCCCAAATGCAGATTGCAGAATCACGTCGGTTACACATCTACAATTTTACATAATGCCCTATTAGTAATTGTTGTATTCTGCTACCTTTCCTATTCCCTACTATCCCCCCTCCCCTCCCATCTTCTCTCTCTACCCCATCTACTGTAATTCATTTCTCTCCTTGTTACAATTCTTATTACACATATATACCACAATTTTTCATATCTCTGTATATAAAGTATTTTGACACACAATTTGTGTCTTCACACGCGTACTTTGGATAATAATGTTCATTACATTCCACCATCCTCGTTAATCCCCTGCCCTCTCCTTTTCCCTCCCACCCCAGTCTTACTGAGTTGCTCCATGTCTTGCCATTGCTGAGGTTGGCTTTCAACTTTAGATCCTGCTGTTCAGCCTCCTGAGCTGCTTGGATTACAGGCACTTGCCACCATGCCTGGCCCTAGTTTTAAGTCTTCCAGCATCTGGAATATCTCAGTATTGTCCTATGGAAATTTTTTCCTTTGAAAATAGATCGCATTTTTAAGGTCTCCCCTTTTCTCCCTTTTACTTTTATACAAGTATTTTTAAATTGTGTGATTCGGTTATTAGTAAAACCCTCTGGAGAAGGTTATTTGTTTTGTCTAGGGAAGTAACGGAGGAAAATACCAACATTGCAATTGTACTGCTTTAAATTTTGATTTCTCTGCACAATCTGTAAAATATTTTCTACTTTTCACACTTTTTTTAATTAAAAAATTTTAATTTGTTCTAATGTTATACATGACAGTAGAATATATTTTGACACATTGTAAGCAAATAGAGCACAACTTCTCATTCCTCTGGCCATACATGATGCAGGGTAACACCAGTTGTGTAATCCTACATATATATAGGATAATAATGTCCATCTCATTTGGCCATCCTTCCCTCCCCCATACCTTCTCTCCTCTGCTCACACCCTTCTGCCTTATCCCAAGTTCCTCCATTCCTCCTTACCTCACCCCAATTATGGATCAGCATCCACTTACAGAGAAAACATTTGGTCTTCTGTTTGGGTGGTTTGGCTTATTTCACTTAGCATAATATTATCAAGCTCCATCCATTTACCGGCAAATGATATACTTTCATTCTTCTTTAAGGTGGAGTAATATTCCATTGTGTATATATACCACATTTTCTTTATACATTCATCAGTTGAGGGGCATCTAGGTTGGTTTCATAGCTTTGCTATTATAAATTGAGGTGCTATAAACTTTGATGTGGCTGCATCACTGTAGTATGCTGATTTTAAATCTTTTGGGTATAAACTAAGGAGTGGGATAGCTGGGGCAAATGGCAAATGGTGATTCCATTCAAAGTTTTCTACAGAATCTCCATACTGTTTTCCAAGGTGGTTGTGCTAATTTTCAGTCCCACCAGCAATGTATGAGTGTACCTTTTTTCCCCACATCCTCACCAACACTTATTATTGCTTTTATTCATTTTTTAAAAATATTTTATAGTTATAGATGGACAGATGCCTTTATTTTATGTATTTTTATGTGGTGCTGAGGATCAAACCCAGTGCTTACATAAGCTAGGCAAGCACTCTGCTACTGAGCTATAGCTCCAGCCCTATTGCTTTTATTTTTGATAACTGCCATTCTGACTGGAGTGAGATGAAATCTTAGAGTATTTTTGATTTGCATTTCTGTAATTGGTAGAGATGTTGAACATTTTTTCATATATTTGTTGATCAATTGTATTTCATCTTCTGTGAAGTGTCTATTCAATTTGGTAGCCCATTTATTGATTGTGTTTTTTTGTTGTTGGTGGTGGTGCTGGTGGTGTTAATTTTTTTTTTTTTTGAGTTCTCTGTATATCCTGGAGAGTTCTATCTGACTGCATGTGGTAAAGATTTTCTCCCATTCTGTAGACTCTTTTAATGTTCTTGATTGTTTCTTTATTTGAGAAGAAGCTTTTTAGTTTGAATCCATACCATTTATTGATTCTTGATTTTATTTCTTGCACTTTAGGAGTCTTCTTAAGGGAGTCAGGTCCTAAGCCAACATGATGAAGATTTGGGCCTATTTTTTTCCTATCAGGAGCAGGGTCTGTATTCTCATGCCTTTGTGTTTGATCCACTTTAAGTTGATTTTTGTACAGGGTGAGAGATAGAGGTTTAATTGATTTTGCTACATATGGATTTCCAGTTTCCCAGCATCATTTGTTGAACAGGCTATCTTTTCTCCAATGTATGTTTTTTGGATCCTTTGTCTAGTATGAGATAACTGTATATTTTACAGTCTTTTAAATAGCTGCTTTTCATGTATTATTTAGAAACTTTAATTGTAATCTATAGAAGTGACCTACTCTCAGTTGGATGACACAGAAAAAACATTTTGAAAATTAGAAAACCTTTCACTTGCTGGAATACAATATACTAATATTTGCATGGGCACAGTTATAATACCTATATAAATATTTGATAAGAGTAGATTTCAATAAATTCATGCAAACTGAATGCACAAGTCCATTTGATAATGCAACCTATTTTCAGATGTTGGTATGTCTGTTTCTCCTCCCTCTTTTTTCCTTATCCTTACATATTTTCTATATAACTGACCTTTTTCTTTGCTTTCATAGATTGGTTTTATAGTTTAAAAACTTTTCTCCTTAATTTTCTTCTTCTTGTCTTTGTGCTCTTTACTTACAGTCTTCATTCTTTACTGGTCCATATATTTATGATTTTCTGTCCCTAGTTCATATTACTATTGCCATACAATACCTTTTAGAAAATATTTATTCTACTATTTTAATTTCTATGTTTTCCTATTCAGGAAATTGTGGTTCCTGTGTACATATAACTTGATTAGTGTCTTTTGTTTAGAGACATTTAAGTTATAAGCGACCTAATTATTTGTGTAAATAATAAAAAATGCTAACAGTATCAGCTCTCTTTTTTGGTAATGTGGAATGAGAAGATACAAGTCCTGTGAAAGTCAGGAGCCCTCCGAATGGGTTGCCAAAGAAAGCATTAAAAAATTGCTATTAAGCCCCTCTTGTTTTTACCACTCCTCCAGGAAACCATTCTGCTTATGGGTACAGATGGAACCACTTATAAAGGAGCTGGAGTTGGAAAAATCACTCTGAACTGTAATTGTGCTATTGCTGGGATTCTGGAGCAAGAACAGGAGTTATGAGTATCAAATACCTAGTGACCATCACACCTATATTTAGAGCTCCTCATTCCACCAGAGTTCTGTGCCTGTCCACTATTGTCCAACTCACCTTAAGCAGCATGGCTAGTGCTAGCCATTCTTGGTACAAAAGTTTAGTCAAAGGTTTTCCCCAACTATTTAAGGAAGGGACAATGACCTCCCTTTCCCTGAGTTCATAAGACTCTCTTTTTCTCCTTAGCACTTTTTAAAAATTGTTGTCATTTTTGATATCCAAACTCTCCTGTGACTCTGTAAATTTTTCCAGAACTTACTTTGGGAGAATGCAGATACCTTCCCATTCTGTAAGCAACCTTGTTTTACTTCTTCAACCACTTTTACAATCTTACCAATATTTTTAAGCTCCACTTAACTTGAATGCATTGAACAATTCTTTGTGAGTCCTGAACTTTGAATCCTCATATCACTTAGAACATATTTTAGAAGTCTCCCTTTACACTAGAATGATTCATATGATTCTCATGCTTCTCTATAGATAGTTTTCTGGATTGCTTTTGCATTTCCTTGTTTGGAGAGGCTTTGCAAATTGTCATCAGCAATAAATATTTTAAGGTCTCATACAACCTGATGATTTAAAAAATAAAATATTCTATTATTTAAAATTGAGAAGATGTTAAAGCATTATTGAGAGGAATTTAAATGCATAAATATTTCCCATGAGTCACCATGAAACAGATATTTACGGAGAAAGCCTGAGCTAGATGTCTGTAGAAAAAGAAAGCAAATGAGAAAACGTGATTTAATGCCTATTTCAGAGTATGTATCCTCATTATTATGCAAATAATATATTCTGCTGATAAAATGTTCAGAGTACTAGATAATGTATAATAATAGATAAGCTACCTAGCTATAACCTTTCATTATACAACATTGAATTAGTTGTAACATACAGCGCTTCTTACATTTTCTTAATATATCTAAATATTATGTTTCATTGCAATGATGCTATAAATGGTCATGATAATAGAAATACAATTTCAACACAGGTAGAAGTTATAACCAACTCAATGATAAGATAGTATTTCATATAATATAACTCAAATGTTTAGCATGGCTGGTAAAGTCAGTTTGTGATTAATTATATACTCTAATTTAACAATGAGCAACTATTCATTTAACACCTACACTATGTGTGAGCAGAATAAATGGTAAAAATATAAGAAAAGGCAGGGGACTTACTAAACATAAGTTCATAATGCATTCAAACTGACAATACCATCCTCCTAGGAAACAATAGATGAAAATTACAACGTGTGTTCTAATTTGGAGAAAATACAAAGGGTAAAGAGTGTTATTATTTAGATACTATGTTGACATAAGAGGTTCTGAACCAAAACAAAATGTAAACGTGATAAAAAGTTTGATTTTAAAAGTATTTCAGGCATGGCAACATACATAAATAATAATTTTGCATTGGAAAAATTATTGTTTCTTAATTTTACATTTGTATTTCAATACATTTAATAAGACTTGAATATATTTTCACTGGTTTCACCAAATATGAATGACTTAAATAATTACTTAACCTCTTTTTCCTGTCTCCCTCTGTCACACATAAACACATACAATAATTCTCTTAACATATTGATGAATTAAATATTGTTTGAAAAAGTATTTGATGTGAAAGTGTACAGAAAAGGAAAAAGTCATATGTGTGCCTCAAAAAATATGCTCATGTAGGTATGTTAAATAAAATAAAAGTTCCAGCCAAGTTTTGTAAGGAAATTGGTTAGTCTTATAATATTAGATTAACTTACAATACAAAATTGTAAGCAATTTGTCACAGACATAAAAGGAAATGGAAAACAAATTTCTTAAATATATAAAACAACCTGATTATAACAGAAGATACAACCTTCGCTGTCATAGAGACACAAAAATTTAAATTTATTGACACACAGACTTAACCATTGACTTATATTTGTTGAGCATCTACTGGTAGTAAGAAAATCAGGACAAAAAGAAAAATGTCCTTTCTCAACCTGATATAAGATCTAAATATTCATATAAAGTTCACAGAGTCTGTTAGTTTTTTGTACTTTTACACTGTGACTACCACTGGGCTTCAGAGAGCAAAGGAATTGGACTGGATTATTTGGAGAAACTTTAGTGTGATGTGTAAATAGCCATCTGCAACCTTCTCTGCAGATATGACTGTATTTTTGGCTTTAATGGAGTAGAGCTTATGGGAATATTATAACAAAGATGAATGTAAAGTCTCTGCAGAACATGGATGCAAATATTATTTTGACTTTTACTAGCTCTCTGACCATGGAAAAGTTAAATGTTAAACCTATGTTCCTCTGGCTTTAAATTCTATTACAACAATAGACTATTGTTCACCTGTGCTTGGTAATGTGTTTTGACTCAGCCCAACAATTCCCTATAAAGAAAATCAAACAAATTCCACAGGGTATAACAGATTCTAATACCAAATCTCTTTCCACCAGGTCCCATTGACAGTCCCTATGAATGTTCTAGTAACAGCATCTCCCCTGATGTCTACTTTCTTCCTGCTTTAATTGGTGTACTGAAGGTTCAGTGATGATTAATATAGTGAAATTTTTCAAAATAAAAGACAGTTCCCTCTTTCATGTGTTGCGGCACAACAAGCCTACACATTCTGAGAAATGGGTGGCAAACAGACTCTGTTGTTATGTGACTGTCATAGAGTGTACTTAACTTGAACCTCAAAGGTACAGGTCATTACTCAATGTAGCCTCTTGATGCAATCAAGAGAAGTGGCAAACACATGATGCATGAGACTGCTGCCCTGTAACACAGCTCTCTTTTGCAAGTAGAAAGGGTACACTATAAAGTAGTAAAAGAAATTATATTATGGTCAATACATAAGCCAGTAACATAGTCATTTATTATCATCATCAAGTATTATGTACTGTATATAATTATATGTGCTATACATTTTTAAGACTAGCAGTATACTCAAACATTTGAGTAATGCATTGTGATATGACATTATAATCCCTATAATGTCACTAAGTGACAGAAATTTTGAGCTCCATCATAATCTTATGGGAATTCCTCCATATATGCAACTCATCATTGATGAGAAGGTTGTTATGTGATACATGACTGCATTCTATTGAAAAGGTACCTAAACAAAGCTGTCTGAGCTACAAATTCTACAGGGGTTTTTCATAAAAATCTTTAAGTATTGTGACTTGGCAAATATCTAAATGGAGCTCAGCTGAGAGACATATCCAAAAAAAACAAACACTTTGTTATAATCAAAACCACATCATCCATCTAATGACTAGGCTGGAACATTTTGTCTAGTTTCTCTTTCTACAATGAATTATCTCTATGGAGAGTCTTCAGTCCCTAATGTAAACACTATACCATTTAGCTGATATACAAACATGTTGCAAGCTTGGTGACTGTCAGTGAAATTTTTATATTGTTTCTGACTTTTTACTGTAATATGTAATGGGAAAATGAGTATCTCCACTTCTGAGTCTTTTCACTTATATTGGTTTATTACTTTGGGATCACTTCCCAGAAATGGTATTACTTTTTCAAATAATATGAATATATTTATGACTTCAGATACTTATTGGTAAACTGCTTTACAAAAGCAGTGTATATAAATTTATAGTTCCCCTAAAAGTGTAAGAATTGAGTCAGTTTCACTGCAAATGTGTCATCACTGAGAATGTGAAACAAAAAGTCATAGTATAATGCAATTTAGTATCATAAAAATAAATTTGAATAAAAGATAATAGGATTTCTACAAAAATACAATATCAATATTATTCTAAAAATAGGAAATAGTGTAACCATACAAAAAATAGAAGATATGGGGATTTTTATCTAAAGATTGCAGCAAGAAAGGCACAAATCCTGGAGCATTATAAGATGAATCATTCAACATCACTTTAAATGTCTATCCATTGCGATAAATGATCTGATGCTTGTGATATTATTTTTTAAAATAAAACAAATGATGGCACAAAAATAATACTGCTACTAGAAATAATTAGTATTCATTCGTAATTACCACCAATAACCAGAAAAATCATAGTAAAATTTTAATTATAATAATAACATGGAATATAAATTATGACATTCATATAATACAGACAGTAACCAATTTGAATTGAGGATAAGCAATTATACAATTAAATTTGCATAACAAATATGGAGATAACTATTATAAAATAGCCACTTTGATGGCAATGTTGGGGATGGACAGATTAAACACTTTAAGTGGAAAAATTACATGTAAGAACAGTAAAATAGTATGTAATAGAAGATAGATATGGGCCAACTCATCATCTATGTAAATTGAAATTTCAACAAAAATCAGTACACAAGTAGAAAGATCAGATTGAATAATAAAAAATAAAATGAGGAAATGATATATGACAATATATCTCAGTTGTGTTGTGAGAAGATAAGACTCTCAATAAATAGTGGTAGAAACATTCTGTAGCCATCTGGGAAACCATGCACTTGGAATCTTATATCATTTTCTAGCATAAATTCTATAGGGATCAAGAATTTACAGTAAAATAAAAGTATTGATATTGCATAATATTTTTAATTGAAATATCTCAAATTGAAGAAAGTAAGAAAATAATTTAAAAACTTTATGTTGAACTATAGGAGACAAGCACATCTTCATATCTTAAAAGATATAAGTAAACTATTAATAAAAATAAGAAAAAAACACTAAAACTTTTTATTAGAAAGAAATCACACAATATACAAATCTCTTTAATGTATGCAGACTTTTGATAAAATTCCATAAGAAAACAATACAAACCCTAAAAAATTGATTAGATCATACTATGATAGCTAAGGAATAAAAAAATATTTAAAACATAAGAAAATATAATCTTCCTTCTCTATATATGAAAGGAAACACAAAAATAGAAGTGATACCACTTTCATTTACATTTAATTTAAATTTTATAGTTCATAAAATTTAAAATTTTGATAATAATATTTTGGTTATGTGGGCAAAATGGTATAGAAAAAACATTGACATATCAACTCAAATTTCAAGTATATACAAATATTGATCTAGTAATCCCTTTGAGGCTTATCTGTAATTGAAAATGATTTTGAACAAATGACATTTAGCAAAAAAGCAGAGGTAAACCAATCAAAATACGGTTACATAATGAAATAGTCAAAGGTTAAAAAAAAGAAAGAAAAAGAAAATGAAAGTTTTCAAATGTAAACCTACATCTAAACTTCTAAATCTAAATACCATAAATTACTGGAAATTATAGAGGCTTATAAGTAAATCTTTTTATAAATAAGAAACACAGTAATTAGTATAGGTGTAATTCAAGAATACTAATATATGTGTAATTCAAGAATGAAGCATTCTTTAAAAACTAGTTTAACCAACAGAGCTAGAGATTTATATAGATAGAAGGACACACACTGATATTTTAAAAATTAGAACATAATGACATCTTTCTAAATAAATCAATAGATCACAAGAAATGTCTATAATGTATCTGAAAATAGATATTGGGAATATAATTAAGATAGCTTTCAAAATTTGATTTTAAAAACACACTATTCAAGGAATATGAAGAAGATATTTAATGAACTGAAGGTTACACTCTTATCTTGTTCTCAAAATGTATTTTAAATAAATTAAACTTTTCAATGAAAACTATTAAATATTTGATGCAGAGATTATAAGTAACTATTTGGACTCATAAGGTTTATTAAAGAATGTCACAAAAAAGTGAGTACATTTTTTCCATAGTAATGATAATATAAAGTTAAAACTTGATGCTGTTACAAGATATTAATATCCAATAAATAGGAGCTTTGTAAGGGTTAAATATTTTCCTCATATTATTTGGCTAATGCATAAAGATACAAAGGGCCATAAAACTTCTTTACAAATCAAAATGATATTTAAACATTGAAATAGTTAAACTGTGAAAGTTTAATTCATGTCCATGTTTAGGTTTTGAGGAGACTCAATGTTTTTTGATTAAAAACCACATTTTATTTATATTACAACATTAGGCTTGTTAGGCAAATAAATAGAGTAAAAATAATCATGGTGTCTTTTACTTTTTCCTATTGGTACCAGTCTTGCATTTTTTCTCATTGAATTCTTGATGAGAAGATCCTGGCCATTTAACTTGTCACTTGCTTCACCTTTAAGGGGGGAATTAGTTGCAGCATTTCCCCCTAACCATTAAATAGAATTCAAGGTTGAGAGATGGTCTCTCACTCCATACAAAAACCAAATCAAAATGGATAAAGACATTAATGTAAGATCTGAACCTAGAAATTATTAAAGGACAATGTAGGGAAAACACTTTAAGATACATCATTATCCTATATACATGCATAATTACACTGCGGGTGTGACTCTGCACCATGTACAGCCAGAGGAATGAGAAGCTGTGCTTCATTTGTGTACAATGTGTCAAAAAGCATTATACAGTTATGTACAACTAATTATAACAAACTATTTTTTTTTAAAAGGTACTGATCCAGGCAATCATTTGATGGGTAGGACCCCAGAAACAGAGGAAAGTAAAAATGACAAATGGGATTTAATCTTTTTAATTTTAATCAAATTAAAAAGCTTCTGCATAGCAGAGGAAATAATCAACAAAGGGAAGAGACAACCTGAGAGTGACAGAAAGTATCTGCCAGTCATTCATCTGAAGGGGGGTTAATATACAGAATATATAAAAAATTTTAAAAAAATAACAATGGCAAAAAAATATGTAATCTAATTTTAAAAACAGAAAATTGATTTAAATAGACACTGCTCAAAAGAAGAAATACAAATAGTTAATAAATATGTGCAAAACTGTTCAATAGCATTGTTCATCAAGTGCCACAGTCTGGCTGGGCACAAATCACAGCCGCCACAAAGCACTTGTATCTTCAAACAGGAAACTTTATTGCCGGAACTCCACCAGCACCCCACGCACACACTCCCTGGGAACTCTCCCAAATGCCGCCCACGTGGCTCCTCCAGGAACACACCACACACCAATGGGAACTCCCTCTACTGGGCTGCGCCTGCCTTCACTCTTGCAAGGGGAACTCCAAAGTAGCGGCGCCCCAGGCAGCAGGATCCTCCCTATTACTGGTGTAAAGGTCTAATATACAATTGAATCAATCCAGCATCATGTTAATTGCTCGCCTCTTAACCATTACTTCTGGCAAAATGCCAGGGGCCATTCTGACTCGCTGTAGCTCTCAACAATCAAGAATCAATAAGTAGGATAATATCAAACCAAAAACCTTCACATCAAAGGAAACAATCAAGAACATAAAGAAAGACCTTACAAGTTGGAAGAATATATCTGTCACCTGCATCTCAGATACAGCAATAATCTCCAGGATATAAAAAGAACTAAAAAAAAACACCAAAAAAATCAATAAATGTGCAAAGAAACTTATCAGATACTTCACAGAAGAAATACAATTGGTCAACAAATAAATGAAAAAAGTTCAACATCACTAACAATTAGAGAAATGCAAATTAAAACTACATTGAATTTCATCTCACTCCAGTCATAGGTTAAGTATCAAGAATACAAGTAATAATAGATGTTAATGAGGATGTGGGGGAGAAAGGAACACTCATACATTGATGATGGGACTGCCACACTCTATAAAGCAGTATGGAGATTCCTCAGAAAACTTGGAATGGAACAACCATTTGACCCAGTTATTTCTCTCAGAATATACCCAAAGAGCTTCGAATCAGCATACTACAACAGCTTGGCCACATTAATGTTCATAGCAGCTCAATTCACAATAGCAAAGCTAGGAAACAAACCAAGATGCCCTTCAACAGATGAAGAAAATATGGTACATATATACAATGAAATATTACTTATCCTTAAAGAATGAAATTATGGCATTTGCAGGTAAATTGTTGAAACTTGAGACTGTTATGCTAAGTGAAATAATCCTATCCCCCCCAAACCAAAGGCCCAGTGTTCTCTCTGACATGTGGATGCTGACTCACATAGGGTGGGAGAACAAAGGAGTGGAGGCTCACCAGATTGAACAGGAGGGAGTGGGGATTGGAATGGGAAAGGCAGTAGAATGATTAGACATAACTTTCCTATGTTCATGTATGAATAGATGACCAACATAACTCCACATCATGTACCACTATAAGAATGGGAAGGTATGCTCCATGTATGTATGATATGTCAAAATACATTCTACTGTCATGTATAAGTAAAAAGAACAAATAAAAAATTTTAAAAAATTATAATGATATACCATCCAATCCCAGGTAAAATGGCTATCATGAAAATATATAAAAATTCCATTGTGTATATGTGCCACATTTTTTTTATCCATTCATCTATTGAAGGGCATCTAGGTTGCTTCCACAGTTTAGCTATTGTGAATTGTGCTGCTATAAACATTGATCTGGCTGTGTCCCTGTAGCATGCAGTTTTTAAGTCCTTTGGGTATAGACCAAGGAGAGGGATAGCTGGATCAAATGGTGGTTCCATGTCCAATTTTCCAGGGAATCTCCATACTGCTTTCCATATTGGCTGCAAAATTTGCAGTCCCACCAGCAGTGTATGAGTATACCTTTTTCCCCACATCCTCACCAATACTTGTTGTCATTTGTATTCATAATAGCTGCCATTCTGACTGGAGTGAGATGAAATCTTAGAGTAGTTTTGATTTGCATTTCTCTAATTGCTAGTGATGATGAACATTTTTTCATATATTTGTTGATTGATTGTATATCTTCTGATAAGTGTCTGTTCAAGTCCTTGACCCATTTATTGATTTTTTTTTATTTTTGGTGCTTAGCTTTTTGAGCTCTTTATATACCCTAGAGATTAAGTTCTATCTGATGCGTGAGGGGTAAAGATTTGCTTCTAAGATGTAGGCTCTCTATTCACCTCACAGATTGTTTCCTTTTCTGAGAAGAACCTTTTTAGTTTGAGTCCATCCCATTTATTGATTCTTGATTAAAAGAGAATAAAATCATGGCATTTACAGGTAAATGGATGGAATTAGAGAAGATAATACTATGTGAAGTAAGCCTTTCCCAAAAAAACAAATGCTGAATGTTTTTTTCTGATATCAGGAAGCTGATTCATGGTGGGTTAGGGAGGGGGAGCATGGGAGGAACAGATGAACTCAGATAGGGTGGAGTTGGGTTGGGGACAGGAAGAGGGTATAGGGTTAGAAATGATGGTGGAATGTGATGGACATTATTATCCAAAGTACATGTATAAAGACATGAATTGGTGTGAATATACTTTATATATAACCAAAGAGATGAAAAATTGTGCATTATATGTATAAGAATTGTAATGTATTCTGCTATCATATATGAATAAAATAATTATTATATATATATATAAAAATGTTGGTAAGTAAGTTTAGAAAAAGGAACACTTATACATTGCTAATGGGAATTTAAATTAGTACCACCACTATGGAAAACAGTATGAATGTTCCTTACAACACTAAAATATATAATTTTCTTAATATAACCATTCCACTATTAAATGTTTATCCAAAGATAAAAAACCACACATGAGAGCGGAATTACTTGAAGAGTAGTCTGCACTGACTTTTCCTTTCATTTGAAATATTTTAAACAAAAACTTTCCCACTTAATATATGGTATAAAATGGAAAGTAATAAAACATTTAAATTTGTATTGCTAAAAATAATTACAAATAGGAAGAAGAGTAATAATAAACTGCTAGGTAAAAACTGTCAGTGTCTGTGACAAAACTTGGAGTGAAAAAGAAGGTAACAAAAACAAATTATTTCCCTCATCTTCCAAAGCACAAACTCTTTTTACCATGAGAGAAGAGGTGATGTGACCTGGTACACATGTCCAGATGCATGTTTATGTGTAAAGACCTACCTACAGTTTTCAATGTTTTCTGCATGAAGTGTCAATAATGTATGTAAAAATATGAATTCTTTATAAACTTATATTTCCTAAGTTACTCTGGGAAAAAAAACACAACTGAGTGGATCACTCTTGCAATCTAATTTATTATTTAGATTGTTTTTTCTTTATCAGTTTCATAGTATTATTTCTGTCTTAAAAGTGTGCCACCTTTAACAATTGGAGAAATAATACTGAGTCATTTTTTTCAGGGTAGAAAATAATATACTTTCAAGACTGTAGCCTAGAATCACAATATTACTTTAGGCTCACTTTCATTACATTGCTGATTTATATGGAGATTACTGGGAACATGAGCAATTGTGCAGTATTTGGGCATTTTATTTTAAATATAGTTGTGGTGGTGGCTATAATTTTTGTGTGTGAAAGAGGAAAAGAAAAATAACAATCACAAAGTTCATCTTCCTTCTTTTTACTGGAATAACACTAATCAACTTAGTATAACTCAACTGAAGGAAAATACTTAGGTAGTAAGGCATATAACAGATGCAATTCCAGAAGTCGTGTGAAGAGTGTGGATGTTCTAGACTATGTGATTATGGGAAGGTTATTGGGTTCTCGGGATTCATCTATGTGATTCCAGAAGTAAACTCAAATTAGGAGCCTTATTAAATACAACCACAAATACAATGGTGGTTCTGACTCTTGCTATTCTTCCAACATGAGTAACAAGTGGGAAGTGACACACTGTTGCAGAATTGAAGTTAATTTGGGAGCAAATCAGCTGATTCACAGAAAGAAGAAACACCTAAAAAACGACAAAAAATCTTCAGTTGACAACTTGATATAACATACATACCATCAGTGATCAAATGAAAAACATGCTGAGTTCCAATTTCTAATACTGACACTCTGGTTACTTTATCAAGGCACTTAATCCTTTAAGTAGTCATTAAAAGGGTCAATTGTACATTACTTTTATTTTAGAATCTCCCTCCCATTTTTCTCCTAGATGTATGTGTTTGTGTGTGTGTGTGTATCAAGTAGAAATTTATAATGCATATTATAAATAAAACAAAGTTTCAAATGTAAGGATCAATATCTATTTATACTATATATTTTATTTTACATCACACAGAAATGATCTATGACTAATTTTCATCAATTTTATAACTATTTTCATGAGGAAGTTTCATAGTTATGTTTACTGTTGATGATGTAAAAATGGGAAGCATTTCTTGGTGAACATATTGGAAGAAAGAAAGATAATTAGACTGGTTTAAAAGATAGTTTAGGCAACCAGGGATGGATATGTTAATTTATTCCACTATAGTAATGATTTTAATAAATATGTACCTTATAATATTACTCTGTGTATCTTAAATATGCACAATGCAATTTATCTTTTAAATGTCTGTCTCATTTAAAACATCTTTCCTTGGCATGAGGAATACCAACACTGTTTCCTATAATAATATTGACTTAACTTATTATCACAAATTAGTTTAGCTCATTAATTCTTTAAACTTCACTGCATAAAGAATTTTTGATTAAATTAGAAAATTCCAGTAACTTCCATTTAGTAGAAAATTTAAAACAGGATCATATTCAAATGTAGATAGTTGAATATAATTTGTTTTTACTTTTCAATTTTATGTCAATCTTGGGCAAACCACCAAATTTATATTGATTATAAGAATTTGTAATGTTCTTATTCATCAGTTTATATATCTCTGCCTCTATGGTAATAAGGGAGAAAATGTTACAACTTCAACAGTTTTTATGCCTCATCTGAAACAATAGCAGAGTGAGATTAAACATAAATTGTACAATTAATTGTATCCCAAGGAAAAAAAATGGTGATCTAGGATGCAGAGACAGATGGTTGAAATTGGTTAAAAGAAAATAAGTAATCATCATTGTGATCTAGAAGGAAAAGTGAGGCATATGTTAAAATCTTCAAGAAATAAGGTTGAAATGACCCCAAATTTTGTAGAAGAATAAAATTAAGAGAAGCAGCAGTCAGAATAATCTAGTTAGCCTGAGCATTGTATGACCTGGAGGTTCAGAACATGAGAATGAAGAGTGAATGTGGAAGTGGTAATGAACAATGAGAAGAATTCCTCCCTCCCTTCAAACCCCTTTATACATTGATAATGAGAAATAAAAGTACAAACTAACAAACATAGAAAGTTAACTTTAGCATACAGTATCTTCATAGAAGTGCTTAAAAATACAAGTAATTGTTCTAATGACTGAGAATCTGTGCTGACACTACACTGGAAGAATTTGTGGGTTGCAGAATGGTCAGGAATTGAGTTAGACCAGAAGACAATGAAACAGAATTGAGATGAGAGTCTATAAAGAAGGGAGAATATCAAAGATGTCAGGGGAGATATTATAAAAAAATTCTCTTGAAGTTAAGGCATATGTTCTAAAATCATACATGAATGAACAGCAAAAAGAAAAAAAATGAAGGTGGACTCATATTGACTGTATTTATAATGATAACATATATCTGTTTTAAACAAAATTTTGTATATCAATAATGAATAATTTTCCTTCATTTATTTTCAATTGTATTATAAAGCTCTTTCCACGTCTTTATCACTTAATCTTCATCATTTTTATCACATCTTAACAACCCATGTGTAGAGATATTGAAAGAACCTTCACCATTTTCCAAGTTTGCCAAATTAAGAAGTATTTGAATATTTGAATCTGAGATTTTTTCTTTTATAAAACTTATTTTCTTCTTCTTGGGCCTCAATTATTTTCTTAAATTAATTAATTAATTATTTTTTTCTAATTTGATATACATGACAGCAGAATGCATTTCACTTCATAGTATACATATGAAGCACAAATTTATTTCTCTGGTTGTACACAGAGTAGAGTCACATTATTCGTGCCTTCATATATGTACCTAGGGTAATTTGGGCATCTCTTTTTGCATAATAAACTAAGAGCTCATGAAAGAAGACTTCTCAGTTTAGAAACAGAAAGTCTTGTTATATTTGAAGATCTGATTATATATTAAAATATGGGCTTCATGCAATCTTGAGCACAAAGAGCTAAAGGTATAACAATACCTAGCTTTAAAACATACTACTAAGCTACAGAGGTCAAAACTGCATGATATTGGCATTGAAAACAGACACAAAATGCACTGAAACAGAATAGATTGTCCAGCAATAACCACAAGCATTTATAGCCAACTGAGTCTCTACAGAGGTCCACAAAACAATAGAAATAGTAAAATATCTTCAATAAATGACTGGGAAAAGTGGATATTTACATGCAGAAGATTTAAATTTGACCCCCGACTTTCTCCCTACATAAAAAAAATAAATCAAGGACATTGATGACTTAAATTTAGGATCCAAAACTATGTAATGATTACATGCAACATTTTTTTGGATAACACTCAAAAGCACAGGGAAAGAAAAAGCAAAAATGGACAGTTGGACTATATCAAACTAAAAAGCATCTTCAGAGCAGGTTTGACATTTTATTTATCAATTCATCCATTGATGGACACAGTTGATTCCATATTTGAGTATTGTAAATAGTGTTTTAGTAAACATGAAAGTGTAGGTATCTCTTTGATATGCTAATTTCATTTCCTTTGGATGTATATATAGCTAATAGTAATGGGGTTACTATTATATATACTGGTTCAGCTTTTAGTTTTTTGAGGAAACTCCATGCCATTTTTCATAGTGGCTATTCTAATTTACATTCTCAACAATAGTGTATAATAGTTTTCTATTCTCCACAATCTCATCAGCATTTGCCTTTTTGGTATTTATTATTATTATTATTATTATTATTATTATTACTATTATTATTATTGTGATTCTAACTGGGTTTTTAGATATCATTATGGTTTTGGTGTGAATATCCCTGACAAACAGTAATATTGAGCAGTTTTTTAGGTAATTGTTAGCCATTTGTATATCTTCTTTTGAGATGTCTGCTCAGATAATTTGTCAATCTCATTCACTGTAGCTACAAATAAAATAAAAATACCTAGCGATAAATTTAACCACAGAAGCAAGAGATCTCTACATTGAAAACCATAAAACATTAGTGAAAGAAACTGAAGAACATAGCAAATAAATGAAGACATTCCATCTTCATGGATTGGAAAGATTAATAGTGCTGAAATGTCCATACTATCCAAAATGATGTATCCATTGAATGCAATTAAAATGTTAACATCATACTTAATTGAAATAGGAAAAAATCCTAAAATTCGTAGTCCTATTCATATGGAATGACAAAAGACCTCATATAGCCAATCTTGAGCAAAAAGAACAAAGCTGGAGGCATCACACAATCCAACTTCAAAATATATTATAAAACTATAGGGACCCAAACTATCTGTGGTGCTAGCACAAATATAGACAAAGACTAATAAAATAGGATTTTTCAAACCCAGAAATAAATTCATGCACTTAAAATCAAATTGTTGGCAAAGACACCAAGATCATGCTTTTGGGCAATTATCCTCTTCAGTAAATGCTGTCGAGAAATCTAGATGTCCACACATAGATGCATGAGATTAGGTTCCTCTCTCACACCACATTCAAAAATTAACTTGAGATGGATTAAAGACTTACATATGTAAGATCTGATACTATAAAACTAAAAAGACCATTTTCAGCAAAAGATTATAAATGAGAGTGAAGAGAAAACCCAAAGAATGGGAGAAAATATTTGCAAATTCTTCACCCAACAAGATCTTAATACCAGAATATATAAGGAACTCAAAGAAAAAAAGAGAGAGAACTAAATTGAAAAGAACACAAATAAATGGAAATACATTCTATCTTCATGGATTGGAAAAATTAATATTGTTAAAATGTCCATATGACCCAAAGTGATCTACACATTTAATCATTTAATGCTGATGATTAGAATTGGGAGGGCAGGATGAAAGAGGATTCCAGTTAAAACAGAATTAGCAAGACTCTGAAATAGCCCAACTTAGACTGTCTAACTGGTCTGCATTTTCTTTTTCTTATTTTTTTTCACTGAAGCAAAAGTAGAAAATTTATGGAAAATCAAACAGAAAAATAACCTCAAACAAGTAACAAAGCAAAGACTAAAAGGAAATAAGAGGAAAAATACCTAAATTAAGACAAAGCTCCAAACTATTTCAAAATGATGAAATTACATTGGATATGGTATCTAAAAGATGGAGGTGGGGGATGGGATCTGATGTGGGTGTGGCTGTCAGCAGAGGACTGTGGGAAAATCCTTGGGGAAAGCAGAGGTCCCTCATTCCTGGAGATGCAGGCAGCCACTGCACTGGGCTGCGGGCAAAGATCCCCATAAATTAGGAAAGACTGATAAAATTGGCTATGGGCGGGGTCAGCATCAAGGGAAGGAAATGCACCCAGGAACACCCATTCCACTCCTGGACTGGAGACTCAGACACTTCCAGGTGACCCAAATGACAGGTGGGGACAACAATTAGATGGAATAGTAGCTGGAGGGAGGACCTTTGGGACCTGTGGAAGGTGGCAGGTGCGGAACTCCCATCCACTCAGAAATCTGCTGGACATGATTTGTCTGGGTCTTCAAGGTCACCTTCCTCAGGCTCTGCAGTGGAGAGTCTATTCAAGGCGGCTTCTAGTTCCTCATCCTCTCCCCTGAGGGGCCAGGCACTCTCCTGGGCCTGAATGGAGAAGCTTCTGGTTCTTCTTGGGCTGGGGTAGTGGACATCTTTGCAGGATGGGCATGGACAACAGAAGCTTTGTTTGGCTTTGTTAATTTATGCTGTTTAACCTATGCTAACCAAAACATTCACCTATTATTTAGTTTGGTTTCCTTTGATAACCAAAAGGGATTCTGCCCTACTCCTATTCGAACCATGGAAATCATGTGAACCATGTGCCAAGACAATCCACTATAACTAAGAGGTGGTAAAACATATATTTAGGGCCTGTCCCACTAGAGGAATGCTATAGTTGGGTGACTGTTTAAAGAAAAAAAGAGGTCCATTGGAAAGAAACTTGATTTAGGAGGTCACCAATCTTGGGGTGAAAGTAACTGGCCACCCCAGAGGATTATTGCCACTTATGCTCCAGATATCTGGGCACAAAACGGTAGTTGGAGTTATAGAACTTCTATTTACTTGTTAAACTGAATTATTCACTTACAAGCTGTACTAGAAATTATTATTAATCAGACTGCCACAGCCTTTGACCTCCTAGCCACAAAACAGACCAGATGTGAGTGGCTAACTATTAGATTACTTACTGGCTGAGGAAAGAATATATGTGGAGAGTTCAAGAGCTCAGATTGTTGCATCCAAATGGATGACCATAGACAAACAGTTAAGAATATAGCCAAAAACACAAGTAAACTAGCACATGTGCTCACTGATACCAAGAAGGGCATTAAACTTTGGGTCCCAAACATGCTTTTATGAGATGGTATTCAACTCTTGGTTAAAGCTTAACTGGTGTAATGGGTACTCTGCTGTTAACCTGTTCATTGCTCCCATGTTTGGCTCCACTATGCATTAAAACTATTGGGTCCACTATAGAAGCTGCTGTTAAAAGGATGGAAACAACTAAGGTTTTGACATTTTATAAGACTTTAAGCCAAGATAATAGTAATGATGATCTTAAATTTAAAGGATTAAATTATAGGGAGCATCATTAAAGGGGGGAATTGAAGTGGCACCCACTTTTTCCACAGAAAAGCCCTCTTAACCATGGCTAAATTATAGGACTGTCAGAAAAAGAGTACATTGTAGATAAACTTCCTATTTTCATGTCACCCTGTTTACTTGGCCACTGGCCAAGAAGATACCAGCATTCCAGGTGCTGGACTTCCCCTTACTAGTTTTTCACAAACATATCCAGTATAGTACTTTGAAGAAATGTGCATACAAGGCCTCTGGCTTTGAGCTGAACTTCACAGAGATGTCTACATTTTTAAGATAAGTTACAAATGTGCACATGGTAAAAGCTGGCAGGGGGAAGAAAGAAAGGGGAGAAGCAGCTCTCCCCTTCTCAGGTGTTGTCCTTGAAGAGTTAACTTGCCCAGAACAGTGAAAGAAAAAGCTGCTTTTATGTGAACTTATGCAGACTGTGAATTTCTGAGCCCTTCCCCTTACATGCTGGGTATAAAACTCTGAAACTCCCTGAACTCGGGGTTCAGGGGATTGATTGATTACAGCAAAGGCTATACCCTCTGAACCTGGCTGCAGCCAAATGAAACTGTATCCTGCTATCTTTGGTGCCTGGCCTCGTTTGTCCAAACAATTCCATACAGCTTGCCCTTTTGATTGTAGCAACATGATTCTGAATATTGCCCTGAAACCTCTCCACATAACAAGATGTCAGTCACAAGTCATTTAGAAGCCAATGGCAGATACACATGGCCCCACAACAGATGTTTTATCACACACCTGCACTCCACAAGAATCTATGTGTGATACCAGATAGGATTCTGTATATGCATATAAAAAGCCATGTGCTGAATAGACTACAGAAAAAGGGAGACAGGAATTTACATATTTGTTAACTTTAAAAACTCATGGAGAAGTATTACAATAAAAAGTTAACTAGATTTATAACACATAGCCTTGATAAAGCAAAAGACAAGTCAAAGTAGACACCATGCCTCCAATGAACTACTTGTACTTCTTTTCTGTTAGGTTTATTTTTCTCCATCATGTTAGGATTAGTAGTCAGAGTCTAATAGGGTAAGGGTAAGTGTCAGGTATTCAGTATTTCAAATGGAAAATAGAAAAATAAATACAATGTGTATGAAAACATGTGCTACACATAAATCTTCCCACTCTCTTTCAGAACAATGCCTTGACCTTACCATCACCCCAAGTAAGACACAATTAGATGAGAAGAGGTAGAAAATCTGTGAAGACATACCTGGAATGGAAAATGCTCAGGAGTGAACCTTGGAGGTGGTAGAGGAGATTCCCAAATTAAGGGACAGGGTAAACACTCCACAAATATGGAGCTCTACTGGCCTAATGACTTCATGAGAAACTGCCTCTAAGGGTGGGAACTTCAAATACATGTTGTTGTCAGGAGCTTTAGCTTCATTTGTAGTGAGACCATCAAAGCTGGGTCTGCATCTATGTGACTTGGAGGACATGGTATCTTATTTTCCAATGAACATGAGGCAGCAGTGAATCCTCTCTTTGTAGGTAAACTGTAGCCACTTGGGGCTTAGTGTCTCCCCGTGTGATCTGTGAAGCAAATTGGTCGTCTTCCACTTTTGATGGTGTTTCTTCAGCTGCAATGGAAGTTTGGTATTTATTTCACAAAATACAAGGAGATAAAGTGGGACACAGTGCTGGAGGGAGTTCTGTCATGTATGGTGGGTCAGGATCTGCAGGAGAAAACACCAACTGGGTTGCTATTCCATACAGCTTGCCCCCTTGACTGTATCAACCTGATTCTGAACATTGCCCTGAAAACTCTCCACATAAGAAGATGCCTTTACATATAAGGGTCTGCTCACTGCACCATGTCAGTCACAAATCATTTGGAAGCCAATGGAAGATCCACATGGCCCCACCACAGATGTTTTATCACACACCTGCACTCCACTGCTCCAGCCCCACTTATCAGCAGGCTCAATCAAACTGGCATCTCTGTTCTACACCATTTTCAGGAAATCTAGTCAATCAAGGCACTGTCTGGTAAAGTCATGATCAGCAACAGGACATCAAAATGTTCTCCAGTGCCACCTGGTCATTGGAATTTCAAAAATTTCTATCTAGCCATATTTCAAGGATTATGTAGGAGACACTGTGTGTTTCAATTCATTCACGAACCATAAAATGGTGAGCAATCTCCTTTCAGTGAAAGATCTGGAGAACTCTCACAGGCAAGGCTTCCCAAAGATTGGACAAAAAATCACAAGAAGCCAGGAACATTGAGGTCTACCATGTGAGGTCCATGAGTGTTTTGACTCTCAACTATGGCTGCCAAGTCTTTAAGAATAAAATCATGGGATATCCTGGCTGAGATTCCCAGTGCTGTGAGAAAAGCCAACCTGGACCTAGATCTCAGTTTCCAACGGCGACTCTCGTGCGTGGCTGCCTAAAATCCCTACACAATTCATGGAATTACTTCTAAGAGGTCAGTGCCAAAACTCAGTCTCCATGGGGAATCACACCAGAGTTCAAGCTGAAGTTGACCTAGTCATCTATTCCAACCACCACACAAATGACCACAAATAAAACCAAAACACTCCCACATGGCGCTCATCTTCTTCCACATAGACACTTATCATAACATCTGGCTGGAGGTTTCCATGCAGGGCGCAGCCCAAGACAGTGTCCAAAATAACCTCTCATACCCCTCATTTGCTTAAGTCACAGTGGCCTAGAAACCCTTCCTGAGAACCAGAAGAGATCAAATAGGCCTGCTGTTAATACTGCTCCACTTCTCAAATTTGAGGCCTCCGGACTGTCGGGTATAGATTCTTTATGTGAATTCGAATCTTGAGAAAACCCAAGCACCTATGGACTAGCCTCTGCAGGGCTTTGAAGAACTCATTTGACCCAACGGATCCCTATTCTCACTTCATGGAGGTGAAGATTCTTACAGAGAAAGGTGAGAGCCCTCATCCACCATGACTGCTCTTTTGCCAATTTTGTTTTGGATACATATATGGGATCTTTATATAGTTTCATTGGGTGCTGATATCCTAAGCCACAGCCTCACACAGGGCCAAGAAGCTAATTCAGACACATCCCTTTACAAAGCAATTAACCAAAGAGCCACAGGTGATGCCCCTTCATTTCCATTTGGAAACTCTTTTCTTCAGGCTTTACAAAGGTTTGGCCTGAGGCAAAGACTTTGCTGACATTCAGGGAAACAGTACAATAGGTAAGAAAAAGGCTGAGGGACAGACTTTTCCACAAGATTAATACTATGGCACTGAAACCTCTTGATCATTCCTCTTGGGTTTTTATGTAGCCAAGTAGGGTTTCTCCATTGAGACTTTACTGGTCACATTGATGTCTGAGTTTTCTGAGATGCTCAGCATTCCCTTCAGCTATCCAGTACATGGCCATGTCACAGAGCTTAAAGGTGGTACATATCTTGGACACAAAACCATGAGCCTGTTCTGGAGAGTGGCCAGAATTCAGGAAGAATGCTGGAACTTAGGAAGATAGTAGGTGTTGCCCAAATATAAGGCAAGCTGAAGTCCATTCATATATTGGGCAGGATGAATGCTGGGAAGCTTTCCACTAGACAGGGCACATCCATTGATGCATTCTGTTTTCTAATGTCTACCACCACAGACACAAAGGGCTTCATACACATAGAAACACTCGCCTTGAGCCAAAGACTCACTAGAAACAGTCCACTCCAAACCGAACAAACCCCCTTTCCTACATATTCTCAGAACATGAGACAAAACAACAAATTCAAACACACACTCATAAAGGCACCTCCTTTCCCCAAGTAGGTCTGCAACTATCCAGAGTGTCTTCTGAATGGTGGGCCATACTATGTTCCCCAGCAGTGGCCTGTCCTGTCTCAGATATGGTCTCCTTGGCCAACTCTGTGAAGTTGTCAGGAGCAAGCGATGAGCCACTACCTTCTTTCTCAGGAAAGTTTCCTATTCAGAGCTTTCCTGTCATTTGGCTATCCTCACATCACTAGGTACCAAGAAAGACTGACTCTATCCTTGATTAATTCATACAAGTAAGACCACTGGGACTGGGACTGGGACTGGGACTGGCTCTGTGTGCCTTGCTACCTGGATCCCAAGTTCAGAGAGTTCCATCACCAAGGAATTGAGGTGAGGTCACTTCCTTCATGGAACTGAATGAAGTCACTGCCTTGGCAACCACTTTTTCCTAACAGTTACTTCCAAGGGTCCCATGAGATAGAGGCTGCCCCATCTTTCTGTGACACTTTCACAAGATAGAATGGTATATAAGCCATAGGCACCTGGGAACAGCTAACCACACAGGCCTGGTTTGGTCCATCTTCCCTGATTTAAAAGAGAGAGGCTGATTCAGAAACATCTCTTCATCCTGACTGGGTTCTTTGCCATGGAAGATGACTTTTGCTTTCTTAGGTTCTATATAGCTGCCAACATCTTCTCCAGGGATCATTCCTGCATCTACCTTTGAGGTTCTCATCAGGTGAAGAATCCCCTACATTACTATATTGTAAGATCAACTCTGTACCTGCTCTTCTGTAAACTTAGATTGGGGGACAGTGTATGGTTAGGTTAATAACATGTTGGATTTGGGTTAGGAATCATTCTGCTGGATGAATACTGGTATTGGGAACCTGTGATATTTATAAGAATATATAGGTGAAATATAAGTATGAAAACAGAAATCTAGGTAAGATTTGAAGCACAGAAGGGTGTTGGGTCTTTGATTGGGATACATAGGTTTGAATTATATTCTGCACAGCTGTATCAGATAAATCAATATACAATGGCATAGGATCTTGTACCTCGGATTATTGAATGTAGAAGAGAACATCCAGTCAAAAACTGATAGTCGGTTGGAAGATAGGAAGATAGTTGGTAGGTTTAGGAAGAAGAGTAAGTATAGGATTTGGGCCAAAAGTTCTGTTGCAATAGGGTTTCGGTTATGGAGTGAATGTAAATGTCAGCACATGTGAAGAGTCAGTCACAATGATGAACTGGGGAAAATATGTAGGAAAGCAGATATCAATATAGATATTAGGAAATCAAGCAAAGTGTAAAGTGAGTGATAGGATTAGACATTTTCAACAGGGGGGAGGTTGAATATATAATCTTAGGAAGAAACAAATATGTAGTCACCAATAGGAATGAAATTTCAAAGCATTAGGCTACATGGACATGGATGTTTTTAGAAATCCATGCTCACCTTTAATTGAGGCTTTGGTAAAATTCTAAGTGTGACCTTTGCATTTTGTGTCCAGAATATTACTGTGATAAAATGAATATGTAGATCAGGTGAGATGACTATTTTTCCACCATTTATGGGAGCAATATTTGAAGACCTATAAATTAGTATTGGGGTTACAAATAGGTGTATACTGTGTCTATGTATATAGAGATGATGCATAAATAGACCATACTGTCAATAAATAATATAAGTGGTTCAAACTTTAAATAATGGAATGAATTGGTATCTGAAAATATACATGAAATCTCATATTGATATACATATATTCATTCCAATCAGTGATACATCTCTTAGTAATCTTAGGGTTACTGGTTATCATGAAGACTGTGTGGGTTTTGCTTCAAAAATTATTATGCAAATTGAAAATAATGTGTTTAAAAAGAAGTCTCATGAAAAGGCCAGTCAAGAAACATGGAGAAATACATGAGTTTTGAAGCAGGAAGTGATAGAATGTGAATGAAATGCCTAAAAACTTGTGAACTTGTGGATGAAAGCATATATCCTATGATGTGCATAAACTGCAGAAATAGTAATGAACCAATGTTGAATAAAAATTAACATCAAAATATACATCATGACCCATAGGAATCTACTTGCATTGATGTGAAACTGTGGTCAGTTACTGTATAAATATTAGAATTTGTATGCACCATTCAGTGAAGTTAGTTTTCAGTACTAGAAAATAAATATGTATTTCAGGAAAATGAATATTTCTGAGAATAATCTTGTGAAAAGTTGATTATAAATCCACATACATAACATGAATGAATTTAGGGGTGTATAAAAGGACACATATTTTTCATATTTTGAAAAATCTTCTATATATATATATATATATATATATATATATATATATATATATATCCATTAAATAGTATCAGTATATATGCCAATCTAAATTCATCATGGAATATATATATATCATCCACAGGCCCAAAAATATTCATTTTACTTAACATGGTTTTATGTATAATGTGGGTCAACTAGGAAGCTCACCCATATGTTGAATTTTCAGTTTCATCAGCATTTAGGGGGAGTAACCTTTTCTAACAATTTGTATCTGCTAAAGTCAGCGACTTCACAAGAATACCTGTGATACCTGTTTGGATTCTATATATGAATATAAAAAATGTGCTGAATAGGTTATAGAGAAAGGGAGACAAGGATTTACATATTTGTTAACTTTAAAAACTCATGGTGAAGTACTGCAATGTAAAGTTGACTAGATTTATAACACATAGCCTTGATAAAGCAAAAGGCAAGTGCAAGTATACACCATGCCTCCTATGAACTGCATGTACTTCTTTTCTGTTAGGTTTATTCTTCTTCATCATGTTAGGATTAGTAGTCAGAATCTAGTAGGGTATGGGTTAGTGTCAGTGACTCAGTATTTCAAATGGAAATTGGAAAAGGAATCCAATCTGTATGCAAAAATGTGCTACACAAAAATCTTCCAACTCTCTTCCAGAACACTGACTTGACCTTAACATTGCCCCAAGTAAGACACAATTACAGGAGAAGAGGAATAAAATCTGTAAATACATATCTGGAATGGAAAATGCTCAGGAGTTCACAACCTAGGAGGTGGTAGAGGAGATTCCAAAAGTGAGGGACAGGGTAAACTCTCCACAAACATGAACATCTGCTGGCCTAATGACTTCTTGAGAAACTGCCTCTGAGGTTGAGCACATGAAATATATGTTGTTGTCAGAAGCTTTAGTTACCTTTGTACTGAGATCATCAAAGCTGGGTCTGCATCTATGTGACCTGCAGCACATGGTTTCTTATTTTCCAACGAATATGAGGCAGCAGTGCTGAATCCTCTATTTGTAGGTAAACATTGGCCACTGGGGGCTTAGCGTCTCCCCTTGTGGACTGTGAAGCCATTTGGACATCCTCCACTTTTCATGGTGCTTCTAAAGCTGGACTGGGAGTTTGGTATTTGTTTCATGAAATACAAGGAGTTCAACTGGGACACAGTGCTAGAGGGAGTTCTGTCACGTGTGGTGGGTCAGGGTCTGCTGGAGAATACACCGACCGGGCTGCTATTCATACATCTTTCCCCTTGAATGTAGCAATCTGATTCTGAACATTGTACTGAAACCTCTCCACATAACAAGATGCCTTTACATATAAGGGTGTGCAGGCTGCACCATTTCAGTCAAAATTCATTTGGAAGCCAATGGCAGATCTACATGTCCCCACCACAGATGTTTTATCACACCAATGCACTGCACTTCTCCAGTTCTGAGCAGGCTCCAACTTACAGCCATCTCTGTTCTACACCATTTTCATTAAATTTAGTCAATTCAAGGCACTGTCTGGTATAGTCATGATCAGCAACAGGACATCCAAGGGTCCTCCAGTGCCGCCTGGTTAAGGGGATTTCAAAAATTTCATGGTATTTATCTAGCCATATTTCAAGGTTCAAGTAGGAGGCACTGTGGGTTTCAATTTGTTCGGGAACCATTAAATGGTGAGGAATATCCATTCAATGAAAGCTCTGGAGAAATCTCGCAGGCAAGGCTTCCCAAAGAGTGGCCCAAAGGTCACATGAAGCCAGGCCCATTGAGGTCTACCATGTGAGGTCCATGTGTGTTTTGACTCTCAACTATGGCTGCAAAATCTTTAAGAATGAAATCATGTGATATCCTGGCTGAGATTCCCAGTGCTGTGTGGAAAGCCACCCTGAACCTAGATCTCAGTGTCCAAGGGTGACACTCATTAGTCGCCTCCTAAAATCCCAACCTAATTCATGGCAATTCTTCTCTGAGATCAGTTCCAGAACTCAGACTCTAAGTGGAATCATACCAGAGTTCAAGCTGAGGGGGACCCAGTCATCTTTTCCAACCACCACAAAAATGACCAAAATTTAAAAAAAAAAAAACACTCCCACATGGCCCTAATCTTCTTCCATATAGACACTCATCATAACCTCTGGCTGGAGGTTTCCATGAGGGGTGCAGCCCAAGACAGTATCCAAAATAAGCTCCCATGCCCCTCATTTGTCTAAAGTCAGGGTGGCTTGGACACCCTTCCTGAGAACCAGCAGAGATCAAATAGGCCTGCTGTTAATACTGTTCCACTTCTCAAATTTGAGGCCTACTAACTGTCAGGTATAGATTCTTTATGTGAATTGCATTCATGAGAAAACCCAAGCACCTATGGGCTAGACTCTGCAGGGCTTTGAAAAACTCATTTGACCCAAAGGATCCCTATTCTCACTTCACGGAGGTCAGGAAACTTACAGAGGAAGGCGAGAGACTTCATCCACAATGACTGCTCTTTTGGCCATTTTTGTTTTGGATGCACACATGTGATCTTTATTTAGTTTCATCAGGTGCTGAGAATCTAAGCCTCAGCCTCACACAGGGCCAGAAGGCTGATTCAGATACATCCCTTTACAAAGCAATTAAGCAAAGAGCCACAGGTGATGTCCCTTTATTTTCATTTGGAAACACTTTTCTTCTGGCTTCACAAAGGGGTGGCCTGAGGCAAAGACCTTCCTGACATTCAGGGCAACAGAACAATAGGTAAGAAAATGTCCCTAAGCAAAGTTTCTCCACTGAGACTTTCCTGGTCACACTGATATCTGAGTTTTCTGAGATGCTCGGTATTCCCTTCAGCTATCCATTACATGACCATGTCAAAGAGTTGGAGGTGGTACATATCTTGGACAGAAAACCATGAGATTATTCTGGAGAGTGGCCAGAATTCAGGAAGAATACAGGAACTTAGAAAGATAGTAGGTGTTGCCCATTGATTAAGCAATCTGCAGTCCATTCATAAATTGGGCAGGAAGAATCCTGGAACCTTTCCAATAGACAGGACACATCCCTTGATGCATTATGTTTTCTAATGTCTACATCCACAGACACAGTGAGATACATAGACATAGAAAAACATGCCACGTACAAACAACTCACTAGAAACAGTCCAATCCAAACCAAACAAACCAACTTTCCTACATATTCTCAGAACATGAGAAAAAAACATAAATTCAAACACACACCTACAAAGGCACCTCCTTCCCCCAAGTAGGTGTGTGACTATCTGGAGTGCCCTTTGACTAGTGGGCCATACTATGTTCCGAGCAGAGGCCTGTGCTGTCTCAGATCTGGTCTCCTTGGCCAAATCTGTGAAGTTGTCAGGAGCCAGTGATGAGCCAATACCTTTTTTCTCAGGAAGGGACCCTGTTCAGAAATTTCCTGGCATTTGTCCATCCTCTCATCAGTAGGTATCAAGAAAGACTGTCACTGTCCTTGTTAAATCCAAACAAGTGTGCCCAATGGGACCAGGACTGGGACTGTCTCTGGGTGCCTCGCTACCTGGATCCCAAGTTCAGAGAGTTCCATCACCAAGGAAGTGAGGTGAGGTCACTGCCTTCAAGGAACTGAATGAGGTCACTGCCTTGGCAACCACTTTTTTCCTAACCATTGTTTCCAAGTGTCCCATGAGATAGAGGCTGCCCCATCTTCCTGTGACACATTCACAAGTTAGAATGGTATATAAACCATAGGCTCCAGGGAACAGCTAACAACACAGGCCTGGTTTGGACCATCTTCCCTGCATTGAAAATAGAGAGGCTGATTTAGACACATCCCTTCATCCTGACCGGGTTTTTTTTTGCCATGGAAGATGACTTTTGCGCTCTCAGGTCCTACATACCTGCCTACATCTTCTCCAGAAATCAGTTTTGCATCTAGCTTTGAGGTTCTCAGCAGGTGTAGGATCCCCTACATTCCTGTATTGTAAGATCAACTCTGTACCTGCTTTTCTGTAAAGTTATTTGAGGAAACAGTGTATGGTTAGGGTTAATATCATGTTCGATTTGGGTTAGGAATAATTGTGCTGGATGAATACTGGTATTAAGAACCTGCAATATTTATAAGAATATATAGGTGAAATGTAAGTATGAAAACAGAAATCTAGGTAAGATTTGAAGCACAGAAGGGCATTGGGCCCTTGATTGGTATACATAGGTTTGAATTACGTTCTCCACAGCTGTATCATATAAAACAATATACAATGGCATAGGATCTTGTACCTCGGATTATTGAATGTATAAGAGAACATCCAGTCAAAAAGGGATAGTTGGTAGGATTAGGAAGATAGTCAATAGGCTTAGGAAGAAGAGTGATCATAGGATTTGGACCAAAGGTTTTTTTTGCAATAGGGTTTCGGTTAGACAGTGAATGTAAATATCAGCACATGTGAAGAGTCAGTCACATTAATGAACTGGGGAAAATATGTAGGAAAGCAGATATCAATATAGACATTAGTAAATCAGGCAAAGTATAAAGTGAGTGATAGGATTAGACATTTGCAACAGGGGGAGGTTGAATACAAAAATCTTAGGAAGAAACAAATATGTAGTCACCGATAGGATTGAAATTTGAAAGCATTAGGCTACATGGACATGGATGTTTTAGTAATCCATGCTCACCTTCAATTTAGGCTTTGGTACAATCCTAAGTGTGATCTTTAATTTAGTGTCAAGAGTATTACTGTGATGAAATGAATATGTAGATCAGGTGACATGTGTATTTCTTCCACCATTTCTGTGAGCAATATTTTGAAGACCTATAAATCAGTATTGGGGATACAAATAGGTGTACCCTGTGTCTATGAATATAGAGATGATTCATGAATAGACCATACTGTGAATAAATAATATAACTGGTTCCAACTTTAATGGATTGAAATGATATCTTAAAATATACATGAAATATCATATTGATATACATACATTCATTCCAAACAGTTATACATCTAATGGTAATATTAGGGTTACTGTTCATCATGAAGATGTGTAAGATTTGCTTCAAAAATGATTATGGACATCGAAAATAATGTATTTGGAAAGTAATATAATGAAAAGGCCAGTCAAGAAATATGGAGAAATACATGTGTTCTGATGCAAGAAGTAATTGAAAGTGAATCAAATGTCTATAATTTTGTGAACTTGTGGAAGAAAGCATATATTTCATGATGTACATAAACTGAAGAAAATGTAATGTACCGATGTTGAATAAAAAATAATGTCACAATACACATCATGTCCCATAGGAATCTACTTGTGTTGATGTTAAACTGGGGTCAGTTACTGTAGAAATATTAGGATTTGTATGCACTATTCACTGAAGTTAGTATTCAGTAGTAGGAAACATATATGTATTTCAGGAAAATGAATATTTTTGAGAATAATCTTGTGAAAAGTTGATTATATTTCCACATGCATTAACATAAAATGAATTTAGGGAGTCTATAATGAGACACATATACTTCATATTTTGAAAAATCTTGAAAATATATATATATATATATATATATATATATATATATATATATATATATATATTAAAAAGTAGCGATATACATGCCTAACAAAATTCATCATGGAATATATATCATTCCTAGATCCAAAAATATTCATTTTTCTGAACATGGATTTATGTATAATGTTTTTCAACTAGGAAGTTCACCAATAGGTTAAATTTTCACTTCGATAAGCATTTAGGGGAGGTGATCTCACAATATGTATCTGCCAAAGTCAGTGATCTCACAAGAATGAACGTGGGATACTAGGTAGGATTCTATATATGCATATAAAAGTACATGTTTTGAATAGGCTACAGAAAAAGGGAGACAGGAATTTACATATTTGTTAACTTTCAAAACTCATGCAGAATTATTACAATGAAAAGTTGACTAGATTTATAACACATAACCTTGATAAAGCAAAATGCAAGTCCAAGTATACACCAGGCCTCCTATGAACTGCCTGTACTTCTTTTCTGTTAGGTTTATTTTTCTCCATCATGTTAGGATTAGTATTCAGAGTCTAGTACGGTATGGGTTGGTGTCAGGGATTAAGTATTTCAATGTAAAAGAGGAAAATGAACCCAATGTGTATGCAAAAATGTGCTACACAAAAATCTTCCAACTATTATCCAGAACACTTCCTTGACCTTAACATCACCCCAAGTAAGACAAAGTTATAGGAAAAGAGGAAGAAACTCTGTGAAGATATATCTGGAATGGAAAATGCTCAGGAGTTCACAAACTTGGAGGTGGTAGAGGAGATTTTAAAAGTAAGGGAAAGGGTAAACACTCCACAAACATGCCGCTCTACAGGCTTAATGACTTCTTGAGAAACTGCCTCTGAGGTTGGGCACTTGAAATATATGTTGTTGTCAGGAGCTTTAGCTTCCTTTGTAGTGAGACCCTCAAAGCTGGGTCTGCATCTATGTGACCTGGAGTACATGGTTTCTTATTTTCCAATTAACATGAAGCTGCAGTGCTGAATCCTCTCTTTGTAGTTATACTGTGGCCACTGGGACTTAGTATCTCCCTGTGTGGACTGTGAAGCCATTTGGTCACCTTCCATTTTTCATGGTGTTTCGTCAGCTTTACTGTGAATTTGGTATTTATTTCATGAAATACAAGGAGTACAAAAGAAACACAGGGCTTCAGGAAGTTCTCTCACGTGTGCTGGGTCAGAGTCTACAAAAGAATACACCAACCGGGCTGCTTTTCCATACAGCTTTCCCCCTTGACCGTAGCAACCTGATACTAAACATTGACCTGAAACCTCTCCACATAACAAGATGTCGTTACATATAAAAGTCTGCTGGCTGCACCATGTCAGTCACAAGTCATTTGGAAGCCAATGGCAGATCCCCATGGCCCCACTGCAGATGTTTTATCACACACCTCCACTGCACTGCTCCAGTCCCACTTCTTAGCAGGCTCCAACTTACTGGAATCTCTGTTCTACACCATTTTGATGAAATCCAGTCAATCAAGGCACTGTCTGATACATTCATGATCAGCAACAGGACATCCAAAGGTTCTCCAGTGCCACCTGCTCATGGGAATATCAAAAATTTCATGGTATTTATCTAGCCATATTTCAAGGATGAAGGAGGAGGCACTGTGGGTTTCAATTCATACAGGAACCATTAAATGGTGAGGAATCTCCTTTCAATGAAAGCTTTGGAGAACTCTCGCAGGCAAGGCTTCCCAAACAGTGCCCAAAAGGTCACATGAAGCCAGTCCCATTGAGGTCTACAATGTGAGGTACATGTGTGTTTTGACTCTCAACTATGCCTGCCAAGTCTTAAGAGTAAAATTATGTGATATCCTGTCTGAGATTCCCAGTGCTGTGTGGAAAGCCACACTGGGCCTAGATCTCAGTTTCCAAGGGCGACTCATGCATGGCCTCCTAAAACTCCAACACAATCATGGCAATACTTCTCTGAGGTAAGTTCCAGAACTCAGTCTCTAAGGGGGATCACACCAGAGTTTAAGATGTGGTTGACCCAGTCATGTCTTCCAACCACCACACAAAAGACAACAATTAAAACCAAACACTCCCACATGGCCCTCATCATCTTCCATATACACATTTATCATAACCTCTGGCTAGAATTTTCCATGAGGGGTGTAGCCCAAGACAGTGTCCAAAATATGCTCTCATGCCCCTCATTTGCCTAAAGTCAGGATGGATTGCACAACCTTCCTGAGAACCAGCAGAGATCAAATAGGCCTGCTGCTAATACTGCTCCACTTCTCAAATTTGAGGCCTACTAACTGTCAGGTATAGATTCTTTATGTGAATTGCATTCATGAGAAAACCCAAGCACCTATGGGCTAGACTCTGCAGGGCTTTGAAAAACTCATTTGACCCAAAGGATCCCTATTCTCACTTCACGGAGGTCAGGAAACTTACAGAGGAAGGCGAGAGACTTCATCCACAATGACTGCTCTTTTGGCCATTTTTGTTTTGGATGCACACATGTGATCTTTATTTAGTTTCATCAGGTGCTGAGAATCTAAGCCTCAGCTATATAAACCCCTCGCCTAGCACACTTAGATGATAACCTGATATTGGGTCTGTTTTTGTCTCTATAGGAGTTCTGCTTTTATTTTCACTCCAATTAAATTCTATTCCATTTACTCTTGCCTTCCTTATCTCATTAATTTAATTCTTTGGATGTGTGAGGCAAACATGGAAAGACATTAGAGGTAAACTGCTAGACCTTATTGCAGCACTGGAGAGTATAGCAGACGTTCAGAGCTATAACACTGAGAGCTATGATATGCCACTTAATGGTAGTTGAGAAGATTCAGACTTTCCTGGTTGCAACCTTCAAAGCTGACACTTGTAGATGATGTGGATTCCTGGCTGGTGAGCCAAATCAGCCATCCTACTGGTTCTTGTCAAGATGCAGATATAGAGCTCATGTGGCCTGTGGCCCTGAGGAGACCGCTATGTAGCCAAGGATGTCCTGAGGCAGGGCAGGCCAGTGCTGATGTAGATCAGGGCAAGCTGTTCTGTCACTCTGCTGAAGCCTGGATTATGCATAGTGGCACACCTACCACAGAAGCACACTCTATAGCAGTGCCATGGCTTCAGATACCCACTGAGCATGTGCAATCAATGACTTCAGTCTTCTGCTTCCCAAAGCAGGGAGCAAAGTAAAGCTAAATGTGGATGAAATTCAGGACTAACCAATTTCATAATTGATTTTCCAAGCCCTAGTTAGCATAAGTTTGGACCAATTTTTAGTGAACCAAGCTCTCTATAAATCCCTAAACTAGCACACTCGGCAGAGAAACCCAGCTGTCTATTCCTCTCTTGTGTGGCATGAGTTGTATTCCTGTAACTCAATGAATTCTACTATTACACTCACTCATCCTGGTTTGAGAATTTCATTCTTTGAATTCATAATAAACGAAATAAAAATGGAAGGTGAGCTGCTGGGTTATACTGCAACACTGGTGGTCAGGGCCTGCCATTAGGAGCTGTAAGACCAGAGAGGTATGACTCTGAAGGTGTTTTCCTTTTTTGAAATTTTTTACTGGGATAAAGTTCATAATCCTAAAGTACACGAATGAGAAAGCAGTTTGTAGTATACTCCTGGCCTCTGGATAACCATCACCATATCATATTTGAAATACTTCCATCACCTTCGAAAGAAGACATACAGCCCAAAGACCACAGGCCCAAAGCCACAACACCAAACCATTGTGGACTGGCATCTCTAGAACTGTGGGCCCAAAGAAACCCTTTCTCTTCATAAGTTGATTAGCTCACATATTTGTTACAGTGAATGAAAGTGGACTAACACAACTATCAACTTTCTAGAGACTCTGAAGAAGTCATGCACGCCCTCCTCTTTGCTCTTATAGCCCAGCCCCCACAGTGCCTCCTTGCAGCAGGCCGGTGCCTGTGCATGGCCTATTTTCCCTACAGATAGAGCTCTTTCATGAGGCTGGATCCTCTGCCTTATATGTTGTTATTGCCCAACTCCAGGCATAATGAGCACATGACTTTCTTATTTGTCTTCCTGGATAAAAGAGAAAGAATTTGTCAAAATGTCATTTATAAGCCAATTTTCAAGAAGAATTTATTATAAAGTAGATGCCTCCGTTATTACCACTGAAGTCTCTCGCCTGAGTTGTTACAGGTCCAATTGGGTTTTTAGCTCCCGACGATGCACTGTCTGCACTGATTTCCAGACACTTCCTCTCTGTGCTTCCGCATCCCAACTCCAGCCTGCACACCTCTCTGGGCATACATCTTCCCACTTCCCAGGAATGAAGGTGACCTGGAGGGAATGGCTCTTTCACATCTTGGCACACATAGCTGCAGGAAGACACACTCCTGTTCATATCACTTCCTGCAGCTTCAAGAAGTATTCCACTTCCTGTCTTTATCAGTGGCCTCTGCTCTGTAGAGTCTCTTGCGTGTCCGTGTTCCTCCCTGCAGATTTCTGAAGATTTCCATTTCTTGTGAGAGATAGGGGTATAATTTTACTTTGTTACATATGGATTTCCAGTTTTCCCAGAACCATTTGCTGAAGATGCTATCCTATCTCCAGTTTATGTTTTTGGATCTTTGTCTAATATAAGATAATTATAATTTTTTTGATTAATCTCTGTGTCCTCTGGTCTGTACCATTGGTCTACAAGTCTGTTGTGGTGCAAATACTGTCCTGTTTTTGTTACTATTTCTCTATAGTATAGTTTAGTTCTGGTATAGCGATGCCACTTGCTTCGCTCTTCTTACTAACTATTCCTTTAGCTATTCTGGGTCTCTTAATGGATCAAAGACCTAAGAGTTAGATCAAAGACTCTGCATCTATTAGAAGAAAAACTAGGCCCTAATCTTCATCATATGGGATTAGGCCCCAACTTCCTTGATAAGACTTCTATAACACAAGAATTAAATCAAGAATCAATAAATAGGGTGGAATCAAACTAAAAAGTTTCTTCTCATCAAAAGAAACAATCTGAGAGGTAAACAGAGAGCCTACATCCTGGAGGAAATTTTTCCCCTCACACATCAGATAGAGCACAAATATCTACGGCATACAAAGAACTCAGAAAGCTAAGCACAAAAAAACAAATAACCCAATCAACAATTGGGCCAAGGACCTGAAAAGACACTTTTCAGAAGAGGATATATAATCAATCAACAAATATATGAAAACATGCTCATCATCTCTAGCAATCAGAGAAATGCAAACCAAAACTACTCTAAATATCATCTCACTCTAGTCACAATGGCAGCTATTATGAAGACAAACAACAAAAAGTGTTGGCGAGAATGTGGGGGAAAAGGCACACACATACTTGCTGGTGGGACTGCAAATTGGTGCAGCCAATATGGAAAGCAGTATGGAGATTCCTTGGAAATCTGGGAATAGAACCACCATTTGACCCAGCTATCCCTCTCCTCATACTATACCCAAAGGACTTAAAAACAGCATACTATAGGGACACAGTGACATTAATGTTGATAGTAGCACAATTCACAATAGCTAAACTGTGGAGCCAACCTAGATGCCCTTCAGGAGATGAATGGATAAAAAATTGTGGCATACATACAAAAAGGAATTTTCCTCAGAGAAAAATCATGGCATTTGCAGGTAAATGGATAGCATTAGAGAAGATAATGCTAAGTGAAGTTAGCCAATCCCCCCAAAAAACAAATGCCGAATGTTTTCTCTGATATAAGTAGGCTGACTCACACTGGCTGGGATAGGGAGGAGGAGGAGCATGGGAAAAATAGATAAATTCTATACAGGGAAGAAGGTTTGGAGTAAAAGGGAGGAGGCAGAGAATTAGCAAGAATGGTGGAATGTGATGGACATGATTATCCAAAGCACAAGTATGAAGACACGAATTGGGTGTCAAACTACTTTATATACAACCAGAGTTATGAAAAACTGAGGTATATATGTGTAATAAGATTTTTAATGAAGAAAGTACATTTATAAAAGACATGAAATGGCGTGAACATACTCTATATAAAAAGATATGAAGAATTGTGCTATGTGTAATATGAATTATAATGCATTCTGCCATCACGTATTTAAAAAAATAAAATCAATTAAAGAAAAAAAGGTTTCCATTTCTTAAAGTGAAACTCCCCTCTGGATCCTCCAGGCGACAGCAAGAATAAGGGAGCTACGTTGGCCCCAGCCCTCCGACAACCTCATGTATACCAGAACAGGCAGCATTCCCTTTCAGCTGTGTCCTCTTTTCCAAAAGGATGCTGTTTAGCAGATGGAGGAGGCCAGTGGACACTCTACAACAGGTTTCTATCATTATTGGCTTGACCACAGTCATGGAAACTGACAACACCCGAAACTTTCCTAAGCTTACAGGCTCAGGTTAATCCTTCTCTTCAAAAAACCTTCCTACTTCTACAGAGCCCATCCCCTAATGGTGGAGCTGCAGAATACAGTGGCTCTGCCTCTGACTACTGCCCTCTTCACCTGTGGAGTCCACCTGAGGATCACCACTGGGAAAGGGAGGCCCTGCCACTGCAGGAGAGTGGAGAGTGAGCCGGGCAGCCTCCAGCCAGGCCCTCAGCCTAGTGGTCACAAGGCCTGGCCCTCCTCCGTGTGGCCCTCAATCCTGTGGTCAGACAGCACACAGCTCTGATCCTGTCTGCTAGCCAAGCTTTCAGTCCACGTGTGCAGTTTACCTGGATTCAGTACCTCAATTTCTTTTTGCTGCCAGCCACATTTTGTGTTTTTCTCCTGAAAGATCAATTCCCCTCTTGGACCATGGCTTTGATAAACATGGTATCCCACCATGCTCTCACCACCAAAGGGCCTTGCAAAGAACCTAGTGTGTCCTTCTGTGGTCTGCCTCCCTCCTAGGAATGTGAGACCCCTGAGCTGGGTGTTAAAATGTGCTATGTTCCCAGTGAATTTTTGTTAAATGAATGAGTGGAAGGAACAAAATTATCAAGCAAAGTGGTTAAAGGACCCAAAGAAATTTTCAGATACAATTAAGTTTAAAAAACCCAGAAAAGTGTCCCAGGTTGTGTGGTGGCAAAAGTGTGCCTGAATCTAGACCTCAGCACCAACATGCAGAGTAGACTCAACTCTAAGACACCATTAACACCGAAATGCAACAAGTAACCTCAGCTTATCCACCACCCAGTGTGCAGGAGATAGTAGCTGGTTCAACAGATACCAGTGACCAGACAGCTGTCATGTCCATGGTGAGCTGGGATTCTTTTTCACAGTTTTAACTAATTTGTGCTTGATCATAAATTTTAATTCAATTCCAAAATCCCAAAGACAATTCTTCACAGAACTAGAAAAAGCAACCATGAAATTCATGTGGAAAAATAAGAGATGCAGAATAGCCAAAGCAATACTAAGCAAGAAGAGTGAAGTAAGACACATCATAATAGTATAGCTTAAACTGTACTACAGAGCCACGGTAACAAAAACAGCATTGCACTGGCACCAAAACAACAGAGACCAATGAACGGTACAGAATAGAAGACACAGAGACAAACTCACAAAATACCATTATATCATACTAGACAAAGGCACCAAAAACATACATTAAATTTAAAAAGTCTATTCAAGAAGTGGTGCAGGGAAAATTGCAAAGCCACATAAAACAAAAAGAAAGTAAAGCCCTCTCTCTCACTCTTCACAAAACTCAATTGAAAATGGATCAAAACTTAGGCAGTAGAACAGAAGACAACCTGTGCCTAATAGAAGAAAAAGTAGGCCCACATCTTGACTATGACAGCCTAAGACCTGACTTCCTTAAGGAGACTCCTACAATCCAAGAAGTAAATTCAAGAATTAATAAACAGGATAGATTCAAACTAAAAAGCATATTCTCAGCAAAGGAAACAATCAATAATGTGAAAAGAGAGCCTACAGAATGGGAGAAAATCTTCCCCACATGCACCTCAGAGCATTAATCCCTAGGATATATGCAGAACTCAAAACACTTAACACCAAAAAAAAAAAAAAATAACCAAATCAATAAATGGGCTAAGGAACTGAACAGACACTTCACAGAAGAAGCAACAAATACATGAAAAAAATGTTCAACCTTTAGCCATTAGAGGAAAGCAAATCAAAACTACTCAAAGATTTCATCTCACCCCAGTCACAAACATGATTATCCAGAATGCAATCATCAAATAACAATAAATGTTGGCGAGAATGTGGGGAAAAGGTGCATGCACACATTGCTTCTGAGACTGCAAATTGGTGCAACTATTATGGAAAGCACTCTGTAGGTTCCTCAGAAAACGTGGAATGGAACCAATATCTGACACAGCTATCCCTTTCCTCATTTTATACACAAATGACTTAAAATCAACATATTACAATGACACAGCCACCTTATGTTTACAGCAGCTCAACTCATAACAGCTAAACTATGGAACTAACCTAGGTGCCTTTCAACAGATAAATGAATAAAGAAAATGTGGTGTGTATGAGTATAGATATACATGTGTGTGTGTATATATTATATATATATACACACACACAAACACACACAAAAAACAATTTTACACACACACACAGTTCATTGCTAAAATAAAATGGTTCATTTCAAACTGGAAATAAAAGTTAAATAGTTTTTTTTTGTAATTATAAAATATTTATTTATTTATTTATATTTTAATCAGCATTCCTGGCATTCTATAAACCTGATTTCTTTTTAAGAACTTCATTTAAAAAGAATTTCTACAATTTGAATTAATAGTCCATTTATATCATAATTTTAGTATATAAATATATTTTGGCTAAAATATCTAATTTCCTATGATTTTTAGATTTTTAGGAAGTTATTTTTCATCTTTTAAAAAAACTTCCTATCACATACTTCATAAGGTTGTTTATGTTGTTTATCTGTATAGATCCTAATATAATGCCTGCCAACAATAAGTGCTCAGTATATTTTTCTATATCTTCCATTCTCACTTTATCCTCTCCTGCTAAAGAGTGTAGTGTAGTGGATAAGAAGAAGGTTTGAAACCCAGCTATTTATATTCAAATTCCAACTCTGTAGTTTAATTATGTGACTTTGATAAATTATTTAATCATGTTGAATCACAATTTTCTCATCCATAAAATGGAAATAATATATATTAAGCCATAAATTTGGTGTGTGAATTAAATTATTTAATAAAGGTAAAGGTCTTGAAATAGTACAGGACTTATTAAATATTCAATGATGTTAATCATTACTGTTAGCAATTTTATTAATGATTCCCCAATGTTATGTCACCACATAGTAATTTTAAAAAATGTAACAAGAATGAAATAAGCATTTATATATAACACAAAACTAGCTAGCAAATTTACTTCTGTAATTAAAAATTCTAATTTCTATTGAAGTGACAGAAAGTAACATTATATATATATAGCATTGAAGTTGTCTAACTTATAACATTCAAAAACACTCAGTTTCTTTAAAAGTCTATTGTTTTTCTACCTATGACTAGGGGAGCAGAAGTAAAATCCCTTATGAGTATAATTCTTTTTGTCTCTGTTTTCTGATGTATTTATCGATAACACTTTTACTTCTTTTGCATTTAAAATTATTTTGGGGGCTGAGGTTTTGGCTCAGTGGTAGAGTGCTCGCCTAGCATGTGTGAGGCGCTGGGTTCGATCCTCAGCACCACGTTTAAAAAAATAAAAATAAATAAATAAAAACAAAGGTATTGTGTCCAAATACAACTTTCTTAAAAATTTTTTTGAACATTTTGATGCATAATAATAGAATTTGGAATTGCATATGATATTACCTATTGTACACAATGATAAAAAATCTACTTTCACATCATAATATTTGTCACTTATATTTGCTTCCCACAAGAAAAGGAGCCCAACATTTATAATGCAACACTACTGTGTTTTTTTTTACAAAAATCACTGAAACATTATTATTTTATCATATTTTACTGAGCCAGGAATTCCTTATAAGATAAAAATAAAATAAAATTCCAGGACTTTTTAGCAGTCTTTCATGGCTTTATCTACTAATTTTGGGATTAAACTTAGTCAAAGAAAAGCTTAAAGAATTTGTACACAGTTACATTTAAAAAAAAACAATTAAAATGTAAGTCAAACTTAATATAATTAAAATATTTCAGTGAATAATTTTAATAATTCATATTTTAATTTGTGACTTACAGATACAAATGGTGTTTGATACTCTAACAATACATATGCTAACTTTATTATATTTATAGGAAATTTCTGTACGATGTTGGAAGTAAAAAACACAGAAAAAGTAGAAAACCAATAGCCAATATTTCTCAAAAAAACTGAAATACTCTCATCCCTTTTTCTATTTTTAATATCCTCATGAAGTTGGCATAAATAGATAACAATCTCTCTTACTAGAGGAATTAAAAAATTATATATAATTATATTTAAAATTTTTATCACTGAAAATTTCTGTAATAAGATTTATTATTTTTTTTGCCACAAATTTGAGTTAAACCAAAATTGGAATGATTTTTCTTCTATTTTTAATGTAAGTGGTCTCATAGGTCATGGTCATATTTGTAGTTAAAGTCCTAAATTTAGATACTAGGAAAAGAATAATCTTGTATTGAATATCTATCATGATCAACAAATCAAATTTTATTATTTTGAGATTCTAATATATCTTGGTTTGTCTGTCAGTCAAGTATAATCTATATGATGCTGACACGTGCACCACTTCATACAAAGAATGGTGTGATGGGGTAATATTTAAATAATGCAACAATAGCTTAATAATTTTTTAACAGAGTGAGGGAATAATCAGAAACTGTAAATGTAAAAACCCTGGTGGTATAATTATAAAATAATTGCTAAAAGTATTGCCTAAATTAACTTATGGATTATAGTACAAAACTAGTAAATTTGCTGATATAGAAAAATTGGTAGGGATAATATATATATATATATATATATATATGTATATCAGTCTGGACTAAAAAGAGCTGTGACTTTTTAAATACTCAAATAATTGTTGACTCCTAAACATGAAAGAGTAGGAAGAGAACTCCAGATCAGATAATTCAAAGACTCTGAAATTTGAGCTTGATTCCATGATCAGAAGGAAGTTTACAATACTTCCACAAGAATATGGAAAATGTATTTTAAAAATATAGAGAATATTGTACCAAATATTTGATGATCAGAAGAGAGAACTCTGTAAATATTAATAGTCGTATTAAGGTGTTTTTTGATTGGTTGTCATATAGGAGCATGTTAGGAGTAAACTTGCCTACCTCATGAAGTAATTTTTTTTTTGTGCTGTGAAATACAGTTGAAGACATACATTTATTAACACAGGGAAGCTTTAACAATTAAACTTATTCAAACCTTTCTAAAAGTGTCTGCCCTCGAAACAATGTTGTAGATGATAACTGCTTTGCCAGATGCCAGGGTGAAATAAATGCAGAAGGATATACTACTAACTAATCCTGGGAGTACATGTCTTATGTGTATGGAAAATAACCACTGGCTATTTTAAACCACTGAGGTTTGCAGCACAATCTTGACTATTCTAACAGGTACACAAAATTAAACTGAAATTAAAATTGCTTTCAAGATTTTGTCAGTTCATCATTAAAGATTGTTTAAGCATCAGAACCATCCATAACAAAGAAAAAGGATTAAGAAAAGTTTCTCTATGTCATTGTCAAATACTTCTGCTTAATTCTTTGTATACATGTCAATGTCAAACATCATATAAAACTCTATGTCAGAATTACAACGTTATTGTTCATGTAGGGCATTACAAATTGATTATATTAGATAATCTAACCATGGGATTTTTAACTCTTTAATGAATATTTAGTGAGTGCCTAATATATACTAAGATTTTTAGCAAGTAATGTATATGTGTGTGTGTGTGTATGAGAGATTTAATCCACTTTAACACTGAGCTACATCCTTAGCCCTTTTTTTTTTGAGATAAGAAGCTGTGGAGGGCTTCACTAAGTTGCTGATGCTAGCCTCAAACTTATGATCAGTTTACTTCAGCCTACAGAGTTGCTGGAATAAGAGGCGTGTGCAACCATTTCTGGATCTAGCAGGTAACATTCAGTGTAAAAAAAACAGCATAAGAGATCTGATTTTAGATATATGAAGTTGAATCAATAGAATTATGAAATTTCTCAGAAAATGAAGTTCAGCTATGATGATGATTCTGGCTTGAAAAATTTTGTGACTATTGATGTCATTAATAGAGTGGAAGCAGATCTTGGACAAACACATATTGCATTTAGTTCTGTTTAATTTGAGCTTAGTTGAGATATCCATGCAGACATGTTAAATATCCAACTGTAGAAATAAGTTTGCAGGTATAAAAACAACTTGGCATTAAGAGTATACATTTTGTAATATGATATTAAGGATATGGCACTAATGATATCCTCCTTCTACATAAATAACTTATTTTTACACAGGATAACAAAGGTGATATAATGAATGTGATAGAACTTCATATATCAGTTAATCTTCAAGCATTTTTCAAAATTTCAAACACACTTAAAGCTAAATGTTCATTGTTCTTTAAGATGAAAAATACTCTGAATTTAAGTGTTCAGAATGAATTATTTTGTGAACATGCAATAAGCACAGTTAAATTTGGAAAGTTACATGATCACTTTCAGTGGCTGACAATGTATAATAGCATTTATGAGAACACTGAGTCAAAGAGGCAGAAATAATTGTAGCCTCTGTCTTTGTGGTTTGATGTCAAGCAGTCCATTAATAATATGAACTCTCCAAAGTTTATTTTCCTCTCTAATTATTTTTTTCCAGGAGCTACTTTCACATTGTCTGTACTTTTAAAATTGTAACATAAATCTTGAGGTAGGTAAAAAACACAAGACTATAACTTCAAAGTTTGAAGTGACCTTTTAAAATTTGGTTTCAAAATTTATTTTAAATCTGTATTTCTCAGGGTTGTAGGATCTGAGTTTGCATATATCTAAAAAAAAATCTTAGCAATTTATGATATATAAATATATAATAAACAAGCTTACTCTCAGTAATGATTTCAAATAATCAATGTTTTACAACCAATGTTTAATGCTGTCTTAAGTGATATGCCCAATCTGGATGAACTATGGCCTTGTGCTGAGCTCTCTTTGTTTTAGAATCAAATTCATTAAGCAGTTCTTGTAACTTTCCAAACAAATGAGCGGAGTGGTAGCAAACTTCCATGCTGCCTCTAAAAGTTTCCACCTAGATGATAATGTGTAACTTCCTGTCACATTTCACAGGACAATCAAGTCACATGACTATGCTTGAGTTCAACACAGTAAAGATAAAATGTATTCCATCGAGGAGGCATGTCTAGATAGGGATAACAAATATTTCAATAATTATAAATCTGTAAAAGTAAGCTAGGGCTCTCTGGAAAAACATATTTATTCAAAAATTAATGTGCTAAAATTAATTCACTATAACCATATAAGACATCCTGATTCTTCATTCAAAATCTATTAACTTATTTGCTTAGTTTTTAATAATCTGGTTTCTAAGAAAGATGTGAGATCCATAGTAGATAAGTGCAGGAACAAGTTCAAGAAATAAGAACCAGCAACTTTGAGAGTAAGTACTCATCTTGGTAGAAGTGAATTGCGTCCAGATATGTATGTAAAAACATACAATGCCCTTCAAGTACTAAAACTTAAAATGGAAATACTGTCTCTACTGTCCACATTCCACTAGTCAAAGTAAGTCAAAATGACAAGTCCAGCAACAGCAAGCATCTCTTCCTGAAGAAATGGGATGAGGATTAAAACAAATATTTACTAAAATTCATCAATTTGCAACAGTTCTTCAATTTCCCCCAAACCACTTAAATTACCTTTATCCACAAAGTAAAATAAGAAATATATTAGAATGAGAAGAGTTTTCAGATTGGGTGAATTGAAAATATTTGATGTTTAAAGAAGTAGGTATGTTCTACTTTTTAGAAAACTGATGTCTTTTCCCAAATGATGCTGTGTATGTTAAAATTGGGGTTCCTGAATCATTAGGGAAATTGATGACAATCCCATTCAACAAATAGTTTCTTTCAGGAAAACATAATCTTAGCTTAAAGGAGTGCAGCTTTGAGGGGAAAAAAAAGTCCTATATAGAATTAGAAGATTGTCATTCAAATTATTATGATGTAAAAAAATAACATAGTATTCCATTTAAGAAAGATATTGCTAATCTGATTAATGAATGTGAATTTTTATACTGTTTTCACATGAATTTACATAAATTCATTGTTTACTTTTACAAAAGCTAAAATTTCATTATGTGCTTTGCAGAATACTAACTGTTGCCACAAAATTTATAGTCACAGCAGGTCATTGTCCTCAAGATCCTTATAGGTTGAACAAATATAAAATAAGTTACCCTCATAAGGTGCCAAAGGAACACACACTAAATCCTTATTGAGAGGTTGTTGCTCATCAAATGTTTTCAAAATCTGGGAGCCCTTGAAAAAACTGATGGACAAATATTTGTTACTCTAGGAATAGCACAGGCTTTAGGCTACCCTCTTAGAGGAAGTAACATAAAAGTGATGAGAGAATAAATAACTGAGATAAAACAATGGAGTCTATTAAAATAAGTCATGTTTTTAAAAAATAATTATTAGATGTCAATCATAAAAATTGCAATTAAATACAAAGTGCAAAAAATATAAATGTATATTACATTCTCTATAAACCAGTTTTCTAATATTTCCTAAAATGTTTTAGAGAAGAGTAATGATATAAAATATCAAAAACTTTTATATTTACAGAATTCCTCACATAAGTGAGAATTAATATCATTGCCTAAGACTTAAATCTTACAATTTTCTTATAAATTTTCTTATAATTTTCTTATAAATTAACCACATAGTTAAATAAATAAAAATAATTCTCACAATTTACTGAATCTTTATAGTCTTATTAAGCCAAAGAATATAATTTTTATTTATTTATTCATTATTAGAATAAAATTAATAATATTAATAAAAATTGCCTGGTCAATTATTATGTGCTTGACTATGCATTTTTCACTTAACTCTTCCATAATAGAGTTAAGGTGATCTTAATGTAGCACAAATAAGTAAAATGCATGCTTGTATAATTATCGTATATTTCATCAAGCTTCTATTCATATTCAGAGAAAAGATATATATTTTATTAAATGATCAAATGAAAATAATCAGAACTGGAGGATGTGAATTCCAATTTGAGAGTTTGATAAGAATAAAGCCAAAAAGTCAAAAACCACTATGATGGCTTCATCCATCTTCATCCGTTTGATGGTAATATCATCTTCAAGAACTTTATAATTTAGATGAGTAAAATTTTCTTTTATTCATTTTTATACTTTAAAGACGTAGTTTTAGTAAATTAAGACAAAAAAATTTGGTCAAACCATTATTCAGTTAAAGGATCCAAATACCATACCTTGAATGTATTTTAATGGACCTTTCAAATATTTAGCTGGAGATTTTAGTAACATAAACATGGGGCTTCTAAAGGTGATTTTTCACATGCTAAATCTGACATAAACATTTCATTCTATGCTACATAAATCAATTTCATGTTCTTATACTTCCTTGTGCATTATGCCATATTTTTAATTGCTAATTTCATGAGTTTTGAAGACAGAAACTGGATGTTTAGGACAGAGAAAATTGCAAAATATGTTTTAGAGATAAATCTTTGACTAAACTCATAAAATAACATAATTACTGACATCCATAAATAGAATTTTTAAAAGATATGTTATTATTTGTAATGTATCAAGATGGCAAATTAGCAGTAATTAAAAGCTAAACAAACTAAATATGCTTACTTTATAAAATATTATTCCCTATTCATATTAAAATATATTTCCTTCTTAAATGTATAGAAAAAAATTACACTTTTTCTTATGTTTTCTCTTTTCCTTTTTCAGGTGACACAAACACTACTATTCATGATGTTAAACAAAAGTTTCATAAAATATGTAAGTTCTACATATAATTTAGAATATGTATTATTTTTTTTCAAAATAGCTCTAATTTATGTATAAGAATAAGTTAAATATTGTGATAGCAAGAGTTATAGAAATCATATTTTCGCAAGGAACTAAGAGTTAATTCTTCACTGTAAATATTTTCACGTTTAACACAAATTTGTGCTTTATTCTTTAGCAATATATTTTTGTTTATTAGTATTATTTTATTTATTTCACCCATTTTACTTTATCATAAATTATTTCTTTTCATCATTTAAATTTATTTTATCCTAAAAGAATAAAACTCATTAATTGACGTAAAGTATTTATATAAGCAAATATTTTATCCCATTATTTATACTGGTCAAATTTTTTTCCACATAGAAATTCTTAATAGAAACATGCATATTTTATTACTTATTTTATTTTTGTATTTGTTATTCTTTAATTTGTGTATTAGAGGTATTTTTTAAATTAATTTTTTAAAAAATAAATGACAGCAGAATGCATTACAATTCTTTTTAAAAAATATTTTATTAGTTGCTCTTGACAATACAATGATCATACATTTGATTCAAATGGGGTATGAATTCTCATTTTTCCACATGTACAGGTTGCAGGATCACATTGGTTATATGGATATATATATATATATATATATATATATATATATATATATATAGCAATGCAAGTGTCTATTGTCTTATTACACATATACAGCACAATTTTCCATATCTCTGGTTGTATATAAAATATGTTTACACCAATTCATGTCTTCATGCATGTACTTTGGATAATGATGTCCATCACATTCCACCATCCTTGCTAACCCCATGCCCAATCCTTTTCCTCCTGCCCGCCCTATCTAGAGTTGTCTATTCCTCCCTTGCTTCCCCTGCCTACCCCGTTATGAATCAGCCTTCTTTTTTTTTAAAGAGTGAGTGAGAGAGGAGAGAGAGAGAGAGAGAGAGAGAGAGAGAGAGAATTTTAATATTTATTTTTAGTTCTCGGCGGACACAATATCTTTGTTGGTATGTGGTGCTGAGGATCGAACCCGGGCCGCACGCATGCCAGGCGAGCGCGCTACCACTTGAGCCACATCCCCAGCCCAAATCAGCCTTCTTATATCAGAGAAAATATTCAGCATTTGTTTTTTGGGTATTGGCTAACTCCACTTAGCATTATCTTCTCCAATGCCATCCATTTACCTGTGAGTAATAACTATGATTACTTTCTGAACAGGGTTCATTACAATTTACTTAAAATATTTATATTTGGTATACTTTTTGTAGATTTTTGTTTTTATATCTTTTTAATGAAATTTATTGTAATCATTAAACATTGTAAAAATGTCTGTAATTACTGGGAACCATGTTTTTTACTCACTTTATTTTTTGAGCACTTTTATTTTGTACAAAAAAAATTAAGTGGAAAATACAGACATTTTACAACTACTGATGACCCAACACATGCCTACTTTCTCCTGTTTTAAGTATCCCCCCCCAAAAAAAATGGTGTATTTACTATCATTGATTATAATTTCAATCATAATGACAAAAATCACTGGGGTTAACTTATGGTGTTTATTTCATATTAGTTTTGCTAGAGAGCATTTAAAAAAAATTAGGACTTTCTTGAACAATGCTTCTTTTGTAAAAATAATCTTGAAGTTGACGATTAAATGTATTAAGCCATTTAATAATATTGAAGAGAAAAAATGATATTTCATTATTTTCTTTTAAGAAAAGTATAGAATACATACGGAATACTTTCTGTAATTATAGCATTATCTCAGGAATAATGACTACTTCAGAGAAGGTAGAAGATTGTCATTAGCCTTCAAAAAAAGACTCATATAACCAATGTAACAAAAAATTGTAAACATTTTGGGGAACAACTGTTTAGAATTTAGAATTGAAATAATATATGGGAAACATATATGGGAAGAAATAGAATTCTTTAAAAAAATCTTACATAATTTTAAATTCTTGAGGAGGAAAGTACTGATAATTTAAAAAAGAGACAAAAATTTTTAAAAAAAGAAAATAGCACAGCATTGTAATGAGATTAAAACTGAATACCAATAGAATAGAATAGAAGAAAAATAGACAGAACCACATAAATACAGTCATCTGATACTTGACAAAGGTGCCCAAATCATATATTGGAGAAAAGATACCCTTTTTATCAAATGATGATAGGAAAAGAAGATATCTATATGTTCTAGGAAAATGAAACTATATTCGTATCTTTCACCCTCCACAGAAGTCTATTCAAAGTGGATCAATGACCTACGAATTATGCCAGAAATCTTTGTCAGCTACTCCTCCAATGGGGGATTATTTTCCAGAATATATAGATAACTCAAAAATCTTAATGGCAAATATGGGAACTGCCCTCGGACAGGGGTTGGGGAGAATTGCTAGACCAGCTAATGTCTCCAGGCGGAGCCAGAGGGTAAGTGTCCAGGACCCGGCCCGCCACCCAGCCTGGCAAAAATCACACCGAGTTGGGAGTTGAGTCAGCCGAGATGATGCAGCAACTGCACTTTAATTGCAGAGGGGGAGGACTTATATAGTGGAAGAAAGAAGAGAAGGGGTGGGCAAAGGCAGGAGCCAATCAGAGATATGTGCGGCCCTGTTGCTGGGGATTTATTCTTTGTGTTTGCGGAAGCCATATCTTGGGACCATTCAGGCACGTATGTGTAAATCATTTCCTCATTTCAATTTGCCACATACACGGAAATTCCACAAGATCAGAATCACAAGACTGTTTTTTCATACATTTGTAGCTCTGTGGTAAACATAGGCTCCAACAGGCAAAAACAAGTAACTCGATCAATAAATGGGCAAAAGAACTAAACATTTTTTTTTAAAGAAGAATTACCTATGGCCAACAAATATATGAAAAAAAATGTTCACTACCTGTAGCAATCATGGAAATGCAAATCAAAACTATACTGAGATTTCATCTCACTCAATTACAATGGCAATCATAAGGAACACAAATAATAAGAAATAGTGGAGTAAAGGTATGCTGTGACATTGTTGATAGATAGGACTACAAATTAGTACCACTTTGAAAAGCAGTATTAGAATTCCTTGACAAATGAGGAATGGAACTCTTCTTCTTTTGACCCAGTCATCCCACTCCTTGGTTTTTACCCAAAATAAATAAAATCAGAGTATAGAGTGTTAGAGACACATGAATGTTCATGGGAGCACAATTCACAATAGTAAACTTATGAATTCAGCCCAGGTGCCTATCAACAGAAGAATGGGTAAAAGAAAATGTGGCATATATACAGAATGGAATTTTACTTAGCAATAAAAAAGAATGGAATTATGGCATTTGCTGGTAAATGGATGTAACTGGAGAACATCATGTTAAGTGAAGCAAACCCAAGTCAGAAACTCAAGAGTTAAATGTTTTCTTCCATATTTGGAAACCATAATAAAATATGGAAGCAAAATAAGACAATAGAAGGGAGATCCATGGAGTAGAAGAAGGGGGTAGGGGTGAAGATTGCAAAAAAAAGGAGAAACTGAGGAATAACATTAACCAAATTACGCTATGTACATATATGAATTTACCACAGTGAATTTCACTATTATGTATATTCTAAAGCACCAACTTAAAATCAATCAATAAATATAAGGAAGACCAATAGATTAGATGAAGAGGGATAGAGAAAGAAAGAAGAGAAGGAAAAGAGAAAGTCCTGGAGACTGAAATGGAATAAATTGTATTCCGTGCATGAAGGAGCATGTCAAAATAAAACCTACTATTATGCACAACTATAATTAACTAACAAAATATTTTTAAAATAAAATAAAAAGACATTAAAAAATAAATTGATCTTGGATTGTAGAAATGAGAAGACATTTGAAAATGACTTCTTTTTAAACTGAAAGATCAAAATATATTATAAAATGATTGCACTGTAAAAATTATGTCAAGGTAATAAGTATATTTATTGTCTAAAAATGACATCTAAGTTTAATCTACTTTTTATGGTTTAAGTATTAGGTGTCCCCCAAAAGCTCTTGTGAAACAATTTATGAAAGTTTACAGGTGAAATTTATGAAAGTTTATTAGGTTATGAGAGTTTTAAGCTAATCAGTGCATTTATCCCCTAATAGGAATTAGCTGGGTGGTTACTGTAGGCAGGTAGGGTCTGGCTGGAGGAAGAGTAATGGAGCTCTTACTTGGCTTTCTCATGGCCATGTCCTGAAATGCTTTTCTTGAACCAAGAGCAATGGAAACAGCTGTCTGCAGACTAAAACCTCTGAAACTGTGAACCTGGAATAAACTTTTCCTCCTATAAAATTGTTCTTCTTAGTTATTTTGGTCACAGGGTCAAAAAGGGGGACTAAAAACATTATGTGTATAAACAATCACCTTAAAAGAAAACTATGGCTTATTTTATGGTGGTATACACACTTTACAGTTATGTAAAACCTTAAATACTAGATTGAGAATTTTGGTGTTTATGTGATTGGGGCCCATTTCTATTAATTAGAAAAAAAAATGAAGCCAAGCAACGTTTAGAAAATCTTAGAAATATCTTAATGCATAAACTTGCTAACTAAAAATTAGCAATAACATGGTTAGTTGCAGTAGCTATAGTTAGACTTAAGGATTGGTTGACCATGATCATTTTCTTTTGCAGGCATAGTTTGAGACGTTAAGACGCTTATTTAAACTCTGACCATTATACTTTTTAAAAAACTCTCTTAACTTTGACAGTTATACAAATTTATTTAAAGGCTATAAATACTCAGGCATGGTGGTACAGATCTGTAATTCCAGCTACTGGGAGGCTGAGGCAGGAGGGCCCCAATTCCCAAAATTAGCATATGCAAATTAAGGAGATCCTATCTTAAAAATTAAAAATTGTTGAATATTTGGCTTAGTGGTAGAACACTACTGGGTTCAATCCCCCTATACCACAAAAAATAAATCATAAAATAAACTAGAAAATGAGAAATAATTTTCAGCATTTTTTTGCATTTATTATCCTATCTTTCAAAATCTTACAGTTCTTTAGTTGTCATAAATGAAAGAAACACAAAAGCATATTTTGCTGTACTACATTACAAAAAATATTTAAAAATCAATTCAGTTTTATATATTATACTTAATATGCTTGCCAAAGCATAAAAGACATTTAAAAATACTGCTAACATTAGAATCTGGGATGATTTGGACAATGGTAACTTTTTAAAAATTGTGTGTTCATTGTTTTCAGATCTTATATACTTAGCATATTTTAAAACAAGATAACATTGAATTCTAAAGCATATATAAAAAGAATAATCATACATATACAAAACTGCAATATCAAATATTTACAAACTTACTCCTAGAGTTTTTAACACCTAAGAGATTTTTTTTTCTTTTGTTTTTTTCTAAGCACACATGGATCCTAAAAAGAAGAAAGAAATCATCTTTGGGTAAAACAAGGTCTTTATATTCATTTTCCTAAGTAAAAAAAAAAGATTTTTATATTATTATCTAAACAGATAATGTAAAAAGTTAGAACAATTAAAAAGAGATTTATATATACTAAATTGACTATAATTAATTTAAGGGTATTTCAGGTTATTTTCCTAATTTAACTATACTAATGTGAGCTAAAATTTTGTCCATATTTTGACATGATAAACACCTATTAAAATGTAAGTTTATTTCTTTAAAGAAAGATCCTTATTGCCTAATAATTCTTACTGTTTAAGATAAAGATTAATTTTGGTAAATAAATTCACATTGTTGATTAAACATTAAGTATATTGAACTACTAACTTAAACCCCTGTATGACCTTTTGAAAAAAAAAAAAAAACCCTCACCTACCTCCCTGTAAAAACCTACTCCAAAAGCCTTGAAGGCACTCAGGTTAATAGAAACAGCCTTACAAGAGATGCAGGTAATGCAGGTGGACTACTCCCAGTAGGCACAAATCTTCAAACAAGTCCCCATATTCTTAGAAATCTAAAATGGACTATACAAAATGTGGAAACGGGAAAAATTTCAGTTTTGGCCCAGGGTACCGGACATTATCCCTCACCAGGATGGTGGCCGAATATTACTTTTGACCTATGCCACCTCGCCCAAGATTCATGGCCAGATACAGGAAAAACCAAGGAGGATTCCTACCCCCCTTGTCGGCGGTTCCAATCATGGTATATATGCCCGGGACGACAACGTACCTGGAAGTGTGGAGGACCTGAGGCCTATTATTGTGCCTCGTGGGGATGTGAAACCTCTAGTAATGGGTATTGGCTTAAGAATTCACCCAGGAATGACTATGCCCACTTCTGGCAAATAATAGAGGGAGAATCAAATATTACTATTCAGTTTACTTCCAATGGAAAACAACAACCAGATTGGACTCAAGGATATCTCTGGGGGCTGCATATTTACACCCCCGGACAGTACAATCCTGGCCTGCTTTTTCGGCTCAAATTGACCATAGAACAGCCTACTGGAAGTCTAATAGGACCTAATCAGGTGCTCGGAGACCAAAAGGCCCCATCTGGACCCAAACAGCCCATAACCCCAACAATAAAACCTTCCCCCAGCGGTCAAACAATAACTATGGGCTATCAAACCTTTGATTATACCCCTGAGCCCATACACCCTGGAACTGGAGATCGTCTTCTTAATTTGGTCCGAGGAGCTTTTTTCGCTCTCAATGCCACCAATCCTAACAGGACCCAAGATTGCTGGCTATGCTTGACCTCCAGGCCGCCCTATTATGAAGGGGTAGCAATACTGTCTAATTTATACTCTAATACCACTGCAGATCCTAAATGTTATTCTCTGCCCAGCTATAAGTTAACTATCATGGAGGTCATGGGACAAGGGGTTTGCTTGGGAAAGGTGCCGCTTTCATGCCAACATCTCCGCAACATCACCCGACCAATAAATCAATCCCAATCTGATTATTTGTGGGGTCCCAAAGGGTCCTATTTTGCTTGCAATACTGGGTTAACTCCCTGTGTTTCCGTGGCAGTCCTAAATACAACTACTGATTTCTGTGTGCTGGTACAACTATGGCCGAGGATATCTTATCATGGGTCAGACTACGTCCTGGGACACCTTGAGGGACACACTCGGCTCCCCAGAGAACCCATAACTATGACTATTGCCCTCCTATTGGGCATAGGCGGAATAGCAACTGGAATAGGAACCGGGACAGCCGCCTATGTCCAGGGAGGTCAATTATTAAATCTACAAATGGCTATGAATGAGGATTTAACAGCCATGGCCAAGTCAATTACCGCCTTGGAAAAGTCCCTCACCTCCCTCTCAGAGGTTGTGTTACAAAATAGGAGGGGACTAGATTTATTGTTCCTAAGGGAAGGAGGACTATGTATAGCTTTAAAGGAACAGTGTTGTTTTTATGCAGATCACACTGGGGTAGTCCGTGAAACTATGGAAAAGGTCACGGAAAGATTGGCTAAAAGACAAAAGAAGTTTGAAGCACAACAAGGATGGTTTGAACAATGGTTTAAAAATACCCCATGGCTAACCCCTTTGATATCCACTGTAATGGGACCGCTTTTCGGTCTCCTCCTTATAGTTGCTGTAGGCCCCTGCCTTGTCAAGAGAATGACACAATTTATTAAAGACCAAATTAACATTCTGACTTCTAAGCCAATACAGGTCCATTATCAACGCCTACAAACCAAGGATGATCTGGCTGAAGTCTGTCTCCAACCAATTCAAAGATGACTTTTCTACAATGATCCCTGCTTTATGCCTTCCTCCTTTTGCTCCCCTTTTTCTTCCTTATTTTTATTATTCCTCTCCTCTGACTCTATGCCTTGTCGAACCGGAACCAATTAAAGACCTAATAATGACTGGCTGGATCGCTACCACTAAATGTCTTGGTAACAACGAGCTGATCTTGTAGTACCCAGAGACGGGCAACTTTCACGCTTGCACTGCAACCTAAGACAGGGGAATGGGGCCTCCCCAGAGACGGGTAAGCACTGTAAGGGCAGTGAACGACCTAAGACAGGGGCTACTTGATTCCCTTTGACGTGCAACAAACAAAAGAGGGGGAACTGCTGGCTCGGATTCCCCCTGGCCCCCGGGGCTTGGTACCGGCCCTGGTTTCTTGTGTGCACGCCAAAGAGGCCAGCTCCCAAGGCCTTGAAAGATTTGTGGTGTCTGTTTTCATATTATTCAGCCTATAACGGTTATGTGGGAACGTCCTGACCTGCTTGGGTCTGATAAGGTTCCTGGTTGAAGGCTTAGTATGAGTCGACAAGAACCACCTGTTCCCCTCTGTCCTTGCTCCCGCCTACCAGTAACTTTCCATTCTGTCTGCAAGAAATATATAAGTATGAGCTGAGATAATAAAGTCAGTCTCTCCTGGATGAAGAACCTTGGTGTCCTGTGAACTCTTTTAACCCCGACGTCTCTCGCCGGACTCGGTCCATTTCGCCAGACGCGGCACAAACCAAGACAGAAAGAGGCAGAAAGTGAGCCTGGCTGAGAGAGAGAAGGAGGAACAGCAGAGAGAAGAGAGACAGAGAAACAGGACTGGGGTGGCCACAGGAAAGAAGGGGCCAAGGAAGTCAGAGGTGGCAAGAGAGGCCTGGGGGGCCAGGATGGGTGGCTGCAGTACCCCTTGGGCTCACAGACACAGGGCCAGCCCAGCTGGGCCAGTCAGGGCTGTTTGCAAAAGGAAGCCCCAGCTCTGTGGTCAGGTGCCCCAGGCCTGGCAGCGGCTCCCCCTGCACTTCATGACATTCTTGTTCCAAGCTGTGGGAGAGGAGGCCGGGCTGTGGAGGACCCGCAGCGCCTCTGCTTCCACCCGAAGGGGGCCTGGGCCTGGGCTGGGGCCCCGGGCGGCTGAGGGGCTATGCAGGAAGACAGCCAGACCAAGCCTGGCTGCAGAGGCTGCTGGTCCTCCAGACCAGAGGGGGAGGGTGGTGGCAGAGGGGTCTTGGAGCCTCTGGCCAAGCTCTGGGGAGGAAGGTGAAGGGGGAAGGTTGTCCCTCACCCTGGTTAATCTCCAGGGAGGGCCCTCCTTTCTCTCTGGGCCTTGATCTCCCCATTCGCCTCAGGAAGAGCCAACTCAGGCAGGTGAAGGCCATGGAGAAGTCGAGAGTATGTGCCCTGGCTCCAGGGACAGCTGCCACTTAGCCCCAGCTGTCTATGGCCTTGTGAGTGTGAGCCCAGGATCACTAGATGGTCAGAGGTTTTTTTCAAAGTTATAAATCTGGATTTTTATGTAGAAAACTCCTTTCAATGATGGCACATCATTTGTTCTTGATGTAGGCATGATGGGAGCCAAAGGAGACACTCAGAAGGTTCTAAGTGGCCCATAAGATGCCTGTTTATGGCCGTCTCTGGGGCCCACCTCACCTCTGACCATTGGCACATGGATAGCTCCACCAGCATCCTGAGCAGAGTCCAAACCTTGCCCAATGTCATGCCCTTGGAGAACTGGCTGAATGTTCCACCAGGAGGAAGCCACCTGGCACCCGCACTGCATGGGTGGCGACACATGGTCCAGGATGCCAGGCCCCTGGATGGCCCGTTTACTGGCCAGGGGTCTTGCTCTCTCTTTTCCTTCCAAAGCCCCCACCTCCTCCTATCTCTGTTCTTCAAAGCTTTGGGGACACCCTCTGCCTGAGCCTGATCCAAAGGCCTGGTCCAGCCCACACATGGCCAGAGCTGGCCTGACCCACAAGCACTGATAGTGCTGTCCTTCCTTCCTCTGGCACTTGTTCCCAGGCCAGCACCCTGGCAGGGCCTGTTGCAGAAGGGAGGGACGGGAGAAAGGGGACAGTGTGTGCTGGTGTGTGCTGAGAGTGGCCTTCCTCAGGCCTCATCCACCCCACCCCTTCCCACTCTACAGCCCACGTAGCCAGCCGCCAGCCGAGCATGACAAGAATTAACTGGATCCCCCCAGCTGGGATCCTGGAATCACAGGACTGGAACGGACCTTGGAAGTCATCTGTCAGGGGTAGAGGAGTGATTTTAATGACCCAATTCTGCTGCACTGGAAGCACCTCTCGCCCCCACCCCCAGCCTGGCTGGAGGAAGAGGTGAGGCCAGCAAGGACCGCAAGGCTAGGAGCCCCTGAAGGGTACAGCCTGGCCGCATGAGTCCCCTCCTTGACAGTGCCAACCCTACCCCCAGTAGTGCCACGGGTTGGGAGGAGCACACAGCCCTTGGCGGAATAATTGACTAAGAGACAGGACTAATGGTAGCAGGAGAGACTGTTGAGTGACAGCATGCTGAACCGGGAGCCAATGCCGAGGACCGTAGGCGTAGCATTGTTCAAAGTCACTAAGCTAAGGAGAGGCTCCCACTCTAGCAGACTCTGCTCTTCATTTTTTAAAACTTTTGTTTTTAGCTGTAGATGGACATGATCCTTTTATTTTATTTATTGTTATGTGGTCCTGAAGATAGAACTCACTGCGTCACACGTGCTAGGCAAGTGCTTTACCACTGAGCGACAGCCCCAGTCTGACTCTTGAGTTCTTTAGGCTTCCTAGTCCAGCCTATGCTTCCCAGTCTTCTCAGTTTCATTCACAGTGTGACCTTCAACAAGAAGACTCCCTCTGACACTTCTGTGGATAGAATGAGGAGAAAAAAAATGAGCCGGTTGCAGCAAGAAGGCTTCAGGTCAGACATCAAGAGAGACTTCCAGAATGTGGGACTCACCACCGAGGCAGCTAGCTAAGTGCACTCTGCAGTCTCCTGTACTGAAGAGCCTGAAGCCCCATGGATGGGAAAGTAACATCAGAGCTAGGCGAGGAGAGGCTGGGGTGACTTTTCTCTGTTGGCTCCCAAGATGGTGGGAGTAGCAATGCACCTAATTTCCAATCTACTCGTCTGGAGAGAATGGAACCCAGGAATATTCCCAGCCCAAGGTTGAAGTTGCCGATTGGAGGTGGAAGCCCATGGTCCCTACTGCTTTTTTTTTCCTTCCCCCAAAACCACTCAACAGGTAGAATCCAACCGAGGCAGATGGAGCCAGAGAAGCCCCTGAATCAATGCGGACTTGTTGGCTCAAGGCCCCATGGTGGGTAGGGCTGGGCTGGAAGACAGAGAAGAAACTGGTGGGAGGGGGACGTCACAGGAGCCACCTGTCTCCATCCCAAGGCAGGGGAAGCGAGGAAGACACGGCCGTCTCTTGGGAACTCTCCATATCACTTTAAAGGGTGTTCCGAGTTCCCTTGTTCTCCGCTTTAACAGTCCTGAGGGTTTAATGACACTTTTAAGTGGCATCTTCTACAGGGAAGTTCCCATTGGCTACAGGCCCAGCCTGTGTCATTTCCATTCCAGCCCTTTTCCCACAGCCAAGCAGGATGTGTACCCCAGTCCAGGAATCAAAGCTCGATGGCAACTGGAAGTTCCTCTTATTATCCATCCTTTATATTTCCTGCTGTAGTACCCCACTCTCTTTCCTTCTGGCCTATCCCAAAATGGAAATGAAGTCCTCTCTGGTCCCTGAAATGAACAAAGCTCAGGTTAGCCAATGAGCCTGCTGTTGAGGAGGTAATCATGGCACCCTGCCACCCATCCTTCCCCACCCCTTCTATCCCCAGTGTGTCTGTCCTGGGATCTGGCCTAGCTGTGTGGATTGAAGAGAGGCCTGGGAGGAGGCAAACAGAATGGGCCCGAGCATCTCAGGAGGAGGGGAAAGAAGTGTGGAGAGGTGGCACTGGGGGGCCTTGGGCCAAGTCGGATAATAAACACAAATCCCCTGCTGATGGAGCCCAGAGTATCGATCTTTAATCACTTGGGGACATGCACATCTGCTAATGAATTTCTCTCTGTTCCCACAAGGTCCCTCCAGAGCCACCCCCCTTCCGGGCAGGAGGCCGAGCTGGCAGTTCTGGGGCTGGGGGCAGCTCTCTGCATCTTCCAGGCCGGTTCCTCCTACTCCCCTTTCCCCCTGGCAGCTGGCTGGGTCTTCCGGCTTAGTGGGGGTGGTGGATATGGGGGAAGGCTTGGGGACAGCTGTGTGCTCCAGGAGCCCGAGACAAGAGTGCCCAACCCCTGTAGGCTTTGGGTCATGCATTTGTAAAAGGGGACCATCACACCTCATGGATTTGAGGATGAGTGAGAAACATAGAAGAGAAGCACCTAACCTAAAACCTGGCACATACTAGATGCTCAGTTTGTCCAATTTAGTCTCCTTCTCTGCCTGGAATATGACCCTGAGAAAGGGGCCCAGACGCTCTTGGGCCTCAAGAAGGAGTGATGAAAAATGGTCCCCTAGGGCGAGAGGTGTGGCTCAGCGGTAGAACACTTGCCCCACATGCTCAGGGGTCCTAGGTTCAATGCGGGGGGGGGGGGAGCCATTGAATGAACTTGATGAGGAATGAACAGCCTCCTGCTTGCACTGTTCATGTCAGCAATTCCCAGCACCACCTGCGGGGACTGCAGGAGTCCGCTGGCCGCAGAGGTGGTGGCCATGTGGACTGACATGTCCCGCCTGAGTATACCTTATGGCCTAAAGACAAAGGGCAGCTCCCCGGGCACAGTACCAGACTGCAGGGGGAGCCGGCCAGCATCTCCAGATGGCCACAGCTGTCAAAGCCCTGACCATGGCGCTGTCTGCGCCCTCCCCTTCCCCTGCCCACTGGCCGGCAACCCGCGGCTCATGCAGACTCTTGCAATGGATGGGGAGATGCAGGGACTAGAGGGAGATGCTTAAGAAAGTGGAAGAGCTTTTCTCAGAGAGCTGGCAGGTCAGCAGGAGGGAGACCAAAGGGGATCAGTTAAAGGGCACAGTGTGCTTAGGAAGGATACCCAAAGAGGCTAATCAATGCTTCCTTGAGGGACATGAACTCAGAGCCACAGCTCTAAGTTTCTGTGCAGGACAAGCTATTTGATAATGATGCTGGAGTGGGGTTCCCTGCATAGGGTTCAAGTTATGCAGTGACTGCAACTTGATTTCAAACCTATGGCTTAGAATCTCCCTCTGGTTATTTTCTGCGGGGACATGCTAAGGTTGTATGATCATAGAGCCTTGCGGGGAAGTTCATCCTCTTATGTGACCTATATCCCATGTACCTTTAGCTCTACCTGTGATCTCCAGAGAAGCTAGACCAGTACTCACCTTTGCGTCCTACCTGGTGACATGGAAGAGAGGGTCAATGTACACTGATCCTTTCTCCTCTCCTGGCCTCAGTGTCTCTAACTGTACAATGGGAAGAATTAGATTCAACATATTCCAAGCACTCTCCCATGTTTAAGTTCTTCTTGAGGCCAGAGGAGGGCCAGTTTCAAAGACTGACCTTGTCACAGTTACCACAGAAAGCTCTTCAGAGAGGTGAGCTCAAAGAGGATGACCCTGTTGCCTGGAAGTACTGTGATGGTTGTCTGCAGTTTTGTGGTTACTGACTAGCTGTGTGACCTTAGGGAAGTGTTTTGCCATCTCTGAGCTCAGTTTTGTCATCTATAACATGGGAGCAGAGCTGGCAGTAATCCCTTACGAGATGTTGCCTCTCTCATTATAAAGCTAAATTCAGCAACTGGTTCTAAAATGGGGCGAGGCCAACTCAGTTCTGCTTGGTCCCAGCCTCAGGGGCTCTGGCCTCCTCCTTTCCTGTAACTCTCCCATCAGGTGCCACACTCCAATGCTTGCGTTCCCGGGAGTGTTGATGGATGGAACCCAGACCCATAGCATGGCTCTCTAGAGCAGTAGAGCTCAGCCTAGCCCTTCTCTGGCCAGAGGCCCCACCATGTCACCACTGGATGACAGCCTAGATGAGCCTCTACCCCAGGGACACGGGCTGCTGGAGACAAGGCTGACCCACAAGGAGAAGGAGGAGCTGGTGGTCCCCGTGTGCCTCACACCTCCATTTCTGCCCATGGCTCTCTCCCATCAGTGGACTGATACCTCCCAGTTCTGAAAGCCGGGGACTTCAGGACCATGGTGCTGACAGACCCAGTGTGCTGAGAACCTGCCTCCTGGTCTGGAGATGGCCTTCTTATTGTATCCTCGCATGGCCCTTATTAGAGAGAGGAAGCCAGCTCCTTAGTGTAGGGTCTCTTCTTAGGAGGGTGACACTGTCCTCATGAGGGCCTCACCTCCAAATACTATCACATGGATTGGGGAGAGGCAGAAACACCCTGTCCACAGCACCTGCCCCCTTCTGCCTCTGATCATGGAGATCTCGAGAACACCAGGCCTCACAGACTGCATCCATGACAACAGCAGGAGTGAAGAAAAGGAGGCGAGAGAGCTGTGGACACTGGCCACGCCGAGCCGTTCCCACAGTAAGAACAGCTGACTTCCACGGGGCCTCCCTGTGGGCGAGGTTGTGGCATGCACCAGCTAAAGCAAGGCCACACACAAGGGCCAGGAACTGGAGGTCACCACTGTCTCTGTCTTATAGATGGGGAAACCAGGGGTTTCAGGCCAACTGACTGGCCCAAAGCCAGGCAGCCTGCAAGTGGCAAAATCTAGACTTGAACCTTGGAGTATCTGCCACCAAAGTTGATCCTCCCAGCTTGAGTGCTCCAGAGATGGCCTTGGATTGGTTCCCACCTCTTTCCCTGACAGCATGACACCACTGCCACTGTGTCAGAACTGACAGAGGCATTGCAGGGCTTCTAGGCTCTCCAAGTTCACATGCCTGCCTTCAGGGTGAAGGAAGGGGCAAAGAAAAAATGTGTTTTCTTTTTTTGGTACTGGGAATCAAACCCAAGAGCACTCAGCCACTGAGCCACATCCCCAGCCCTTTTTAAATCTTATTTAGAGACAGGGTCTCACTAGGTTGCTTATAGCCTCACTAAGTTGCTGAGGCTGGCTTCAAACCTGCAATCCTCTTGCCTCAGCCTCCTGAGCCGCTGGGATTACAGGTGTGCACCACTGGGTCCGGCAGCATTTTTGTTCTTTAGTTTTCAATTTTTTTGTTCTGTGTATGTCTGATCTTAGAATCAGGATTTTAGTTTCAAAAAATGAATTGGTAAATGTTCTTTCCTCTTCTATTTCCTGGAAAGGGTTGTATAGAACCAGTATTAGTTTTTTTGTTTTATTTTGGTTTCTGGTACCCAGGGGTGCTTAAGCACTAAGCCATACACAGCTCCGCCTTTTAAAAATATTTTGTTTACACAAAGAGTCTCTCTAAGGTGCTGTGGCTGGTCTCAAACTTGCAGTCCTCCTGCCTCAGCCTCCCAAGCTGTTGCAGGGATTACCAGCATGCACCACTGCACCTGGCCACAGAGCAAAGAATATGTGGAGAAATATTTGTGGTGGATGGCATATGGGAACACCAGGGTAATACAAAAGGGGGTGTCAAGAAGAAGAGAAATGAATGCCCTGCTGGTCTATGGGAAGGGAAACATAATTGAAAACCACCATCAGATACCGCCCTGCCCCTGTTCCAAGGGCCACCATCAAAATTATCAAAAGATGGCCAGCGCTGGGAAGGGCGGGGAGAAAAGGGAAGGCTCGTGTGCTGTGGCTGGGAGCATCCAAGGATGCAGTCACCAAGAAACATCATGGAAGTTCCACAAACAAAAATACAATGACCAGGTGATCCAGCAAGCCTGCTTCTAGAGATTTCTCCAAACATATTGAAACCCTAGATGTGGAAACAGACACTCACTCTCTCTCTCTCTCTCTCTCTCTCTCTCTCTCTCTGTGTCTCTCCCAGTTTCCCTCATTCTCTCCTTCCTTCTCTCTCTCTCTCTCTCTCCTCTCTCTTTCTCTCTCTCTCTCCTCTCTCTTTCTCTCTCTCTCTCCTCTCTCTTTCTCTCTCTCTCTCCTCTCTCTCAAATACACACATTCAAAATGCAACATTATATTATATTGCTCCAACATGGGTGAACCTGGAGGACATAGTGTCACAAGCCACACACAGTACAAAACCTGCAGGATCCCACTCACATGAGGAATGTGAAATAGTCAAATTCATAGAATCAGAGAACAGGATGGCTGCAGGGACTGGCAGAGAGGGAGCATGCAGAGCTGCTGTGCAATGGGTAGAGAGTTTCAATCCTGCAAGATGGAAGATTTTAGCCAGGCGCAGTAACACATGCCTGTCATCCCAGCAGCTCTAGAGGCTGAGGCAGGAGGATCACAAGTTCAAAGCCAGCCTCAGCAACAGCCAGGCCCTAAGCAATTCAGCGAGACCCTGTCTCTAAATAAAATACAAAATAGGGCTGGGGATGTGGCTCAGTGGTCGAGTGCCCCTGGGTTCCATCTGCAGTACAACAAAAACAAAAGTTAAGCTGGGTGCATTGCCACATGCCTGTTATGACAGCTACTCCAGAGGCAGGAGGAGCACCAATCCAAGGTCAATATGGGCAACTTGGCACAGTCCTGTCTCCACATGAAAAGGTCTGGGGATGTGGCTCAATGGTAGTGCACTCTTGAGTATCCAGACCAATAAAAAGAATATAAAGTCACCAATGGCTTTCCCTTGTTAGTAGGACTCTGGATTCTATTTTCTTGTGTGTGGTTTTGTAATCTATATAGAAAGTGTGCATTACTTTTATCATTTCCTCTGTCCCTCAAAAAAAATGAAGAAACAAAAGAAAGCAACCAACCAAGAAAACTGGCAGATTCGGAGTGACACACACAGAGGTTCTGTCCCAGCTGTAGCTCTCACTGGCTGTGCGACTGTGCACAAATCACCCTGGGCCCTGAGACGCAGTGTTTGCACCTCCGTGCTGGGCACTGTACTATCACATGTCTTGGTCTCGGCTGCAGAACCAACTTTTCTTTTGGATCCTCAAGGGAGATGGAGAACCAAGGTGAAGGAGCCGGCACCCATCTAGAAACAAAGCCTCTGGGGACAAGCATGTTCTGAGTGGGGCCCCAGGCCAACCATAACTACCTTCTCCTGCCAAATGAAGACAAGGACGAGAGTGGGGATGGATCTCTCTGTGGCCTCCGTTTGTGAACCTGGAAAGTAAGAGTGTTGGATCCTCTGTCCTGGGTCAGGAGCACTCAGGGACAGCTGCTGGGGTATCCTCCAGGCCTCCTTGACAGCAGGACAACACGGCTGGGGTTTAGCTGTCATCTTCTCCCACCTGGCCCACTCTGCCAATCACCACCAACTCTAACCATCTTCCCTGATCTTGGTGACTGACGTCAGTACAGCTAGGACAAGCGGTCAGTCAGGGGGTGAAACCGTGCCCCACAGAAGCTAAGCCCTAAGCCTAGAAGAAGCTCAGCTTGTCCAAAGGGGCTGCAGGTTCACTGGCAGCAGATCCCAACCCCTTTCCAGCAACCTTGAAAAAGCTTGCAAGCAGAACCAGGCACTCTGACTCTAGCTTGTAATCAGGCACTTGGGAGGCTAAGGCAGGAGGATCACATGTTTGAGGCCAGCCTCAGCATTTTAGTGCAACCCTTAGCAACTTACTGACATCCTGTCTCAAAAAAAAAAGAATTAAGTATGCAGTCTGGTGGTAAAGCACCCATGGGTTCAATCTCCATTGTCCCATTCCCTGCAAAAAAGCCTGCAAGCAGAGGGGTAGGGACCTCTGCAATTGACCCTGCAGAGGCCTCTCCCTGTGCCAAACTCCACCCTCCTCCACTTTCCACCTCTGTTTTCCTTCCAGTACCTTCTCCGTCTTTCACTGCATTGGTCCGATGCAGCCCCATGTCCCAGGGGCTTCTCTTGACCAGGGAGTCGGACATTTTGGAGTGTTCATCATGCCACATCTAACTCCTCACACCAATTGGCCCCGCCCTGCGCAGCCCAGGCCTGCTTCCCAAAACCCGTGCTCCTGGCTGCACCGAGAGGCAGGCCAAAGGAATCATCAGCATGGCTTTCTAACTCCGTTGTCTCTTTGTTTTGTTTTGTCTTTTCTAAGAAATGGAACCCAGGGACACTTTGCCACTAAGCTACATCCCGTACACTTTTATTTTCTCATTTTGACACAGGCTGGAAGCCGGACTGGAATTCTTGATCCTCCTGCCTCCACCTCCCAAGTCACTGGGGTTACAGGTGAGCACAGCTGTGCCGAGCTCAGCCTAGGAACATTCACACTCATGCTCACTCCCCATGGGACAAATGACTCGAAGAGTTCCCATCTCTCCATCTCTCTGTCTCACACGTATCAGTATATTATCCTACTCTTGCCTTGATCCCTTGCTCAGTCTCCCAACTCCCCGTCTCTGCTTGTCTGTACACCTCATGCCATTTTTTCTCCCCACATCCACCCCCCATTTCTTGACTTTTCTCTGTCTCTCAGTGGCTGGGGCTTCTTCTCTCTTGAGCTCTGGATCTGGCCTCCTCTCCAAGTTGCCCTCCCTTGCTCTTCATGCTCCCTGTGAGGGCTGAGAATGGCCCTCACCTCGCCTCTCCCTGGAGTGAGCAGGGATATCTGGAACATGCTCCAGTGACACTTTCGGGAATTTTGACCCGTATCTGGGGGCCATGCTGAGCCACGACAGAATGGATGGTTGGCAGGTGGCTCCAGGCCTGGCTCTTTTGGGGAAGTCCCCTTCCTGTTTTGCCAGATCCTTCCTGAATCTGGCCTTGGGAATAATTGTCCCAATTAAACCTTGAGGGAGGACAAAAATTGCTGTATATTTCTTGAGCTTCAGGAAGCCAAAAAACTTGTGGCCCAGGACATACAACCAGGCAAATGGCAGATCCAAAGAAAGGGTCAAATCTGCAGAGAAACACCCACTGCTTTGGACTGTCTGCACTCCAGCTGCATTGGGAACCCAGGTGCTCTGGCCAAGGAACCCCGAGGGGTGCTGCATAAAGTAAGGACTCAGTCCACAGAGAATTACTCAAGTCCCACTTCAAGGAAGAACCTGGGAAAATGCAAGGACAGACTCTAATAGACACTAATGTTTGGAAGAGTTGCCATTTGCAAAGTCATCTCTCCTCCATCATTGCATTCGCCCTTTTCCTGACAACCAATGTAAATAGTGATCCATCTCCTGCCCCTTGTGAGCTGGGGAGTGAGTGGCAGGAGAAGTTAGAGTTGGCTCATCTGAGCCCTCATTCACAGTCTTCCCACATGTCTCTCCGGCATCAGGTCCCCTAGCAGCTCAGTCCCTCTGTGACCAGGAAAGTTGGTAAAGAGCACAGGACCGACATGAGGGCCTGCTCAGAGCCACCTCCCAGGGCAACACCTCTCTTCCAAACAGATAGAGCACCATGGGCAGGGAAGGGACGTGTCCCCAGTTCTGAAAGTAACCATCTTTCCTTCCAGGACCCAGACGCAGGGATTGGCTGGCCTAGTGTGGGCACAGGGGCTTTTGTGGGGGAAGGGCAGAGGGGCTCCCCTCTGAGAGCAATGCCCGGGAGGAGAGAAGCTGGCATGACCCAGAGACACCTGGCCTTGCTTCCTGCCATCAACCCTTACATTGAACCCAGGGATGCTTAACCACTGAGCCACATCACCAGCCCTTTTATTTATTTATTTATTTATTTATTGAGACAAGGTCTCACTAAATTGCTTAGGACCTTACTAACTTGCTGAGGCTAGCCTCCAGTTTGTGATCCTTTTGCTTCAGCCGCCTGAGTCACTGGGGTTACAAGTATGTACCCCATACCCAGATGAACTGGCTCATTAAGGAACATTACCTGTTTCCTATTTCTCTGCCCCCTATTATCTCAGTCCCATGAAGGCAAGGATTCTTGCATTTTGCTCACTGCTTGGTCTTTAGTTTCTTCAAAAATGTCTGACACATAGAAGATACTTGATTAATAATCATTGTGTTCAATAAATGACAACATTATATGAGAAGCTCCATAAGGAGGAAGAAGACAGCTTTATAGCCTCAGATTTCCCCACCTGCTTTTCCTTGGCAGAAAGAGAGAATTCCCACTTGATGCCCAATGCAGAGCACCTGGCACAGCCCTGCAAAGCCCTGAATTCTCCCCAGGGTCCTGCCAGGCCCAATGGGTGAGGAACATCGGGGCCTCCCATGTACTCCATGGAACACAGCCAACAGCACATCCTGGCCCTAAGTCATCCACTTGCAGGTGATTTGGAAGGCACAGTGCTTGGAGCCCATTTCACAGCTGAGGAGACTGAGGCCCAGAAAAAATATAAAAAGAGCAAGGTCAGCCAGCAGGTCAGTGGGGAAGCTCAGCTTGGAGGCCAGGGCTTCTGCTCTCCTGATGGGCTCACGCTGTGAATCAGGGAAGGAAAGCCACAAAGGATACCTTCAGGAACCCCCAACCTCTGGTGCCCACATCAAGCCCACCACCTTGGCACACCTGGCATTCGTTAACCACTGGGCTTACCATCCAGATCACTGCTGTCCCTTCCTGAAGAGGAAGCACAGGCCCAAGCAGCTGTGCCTAGGGGCCTGCCACCTCTGCTTGGGCCCCAGCCTCAGCCCACTCATCCTCAGATTGAAACTCTCTCTCCATTCCCTCTTGTTCCCTTTATATCTCTCTCCTCAGTTTTATGGGGGGCTGTGGCAAGAAAGAATTGGGGGCGGATGCCGCAGCTCAGAGACTGTCCTTTCTCAGTTCTCTCTTCCCCGGGAAATGAGGGGCTTCAGCTGCCCGGTGATACGGGTGGGGGGAGCTGGCCTCTGGATGCTGGGACGGCTGCACATCTGGGGGCAGGGGCCAGGGAGGGAGCTGAGATGCATCACCTGTGTGTGCTGGAGAGGCAACTGGGCATGTGGGCATGTGCCTGCCCCACTGGAATTAGGGGATCTGAGGACAGGCAGAGCCCCAGAGTGGGGGCAGGCTGTGGCAGTGCCTTGGAGACAAAGCCCAGCCCCCCTGAAAAAGAAGAAAGAGCTATTTTCTAAGTCAGGAGCCTGCCCTTCTCCACAACACCCCCTTCTAGCCACACGGCAGAGCCACACACTAGCCACCCCTCCCAGCCATCCAGAAGCCACTTCCAGCTGGGCCTCCCTCTCTCTATCCCTCTCCCCAGCTGGCAGGGGCACTCCATGATGCAGCCCAGGTCCTTGTCCATGAGAACTTGCATGCGCGTGTGCATAAACACACACACACACACACACACACACACACACACAGACACACACATTTTATTTTTCTCAATATCTCTGCTCCACTACACACCTCCAAGGCTATCCCTGGCAACTCTTGGAGCTCTGCCACTTACTTATTGTGTGGAGCCTCTCTTTTCCTCATCTAGAAAATGGAGCCAACCATTCCAAACAAGAATGTTTGAGTTTTTTTTTGTTTTTTTTTTTTTTTTTTTTTTTTTTTTTTTTGCGGGGGAGCAGTAATAGGGATTGAACTCAGGGGCACTCGACCCCTGAGCCACATCACCAGCCCTATTTTGTATTTTATTTAGAGACAGGGTCTCACTGAGTGGCTTAGTATCCTGCTAAGTTGCTGAGGCTGGCTTTAAACTCCTGATCCTCCTGCCTCAGCCTCCCAAGCTACTGGCATGCAACACCAACTGGCCACTGTTTGGAGTTTTTGAAATCATTCATAGGTAATCCTTGGCCCTCACCTCATGTTCATGGCCAAAGGCAGGGGGAACAGAAAAAACTAGGGGTTTGGAGTTCAAATAGGGGTTCTGTAGCTGACTAGCTGAGCGACCTGAAAGAGGTGACTTACTAGATCCCTGAGCCTCAGTTTCCTCATCTGAAAAGCAGGAATGATAGGACCCACTGTACAAAGCGACTCAGAGACCCTGCGGGGAGAAGCCAGCCCTGTGCAAGCTGTGAAGTGTGCTGCCAGAAGGTGAGAGCCATCTTGACGTTCCCCTCCTCCCAGACTTCCCAGCCTGAGGCCCTCCACAGGAATGCACCTCCCAGTTCCCCAGGTGCCAGGAGAGCTAGGAGGTGGCTAGGGGCAAAGAGCCAGGTGGTCTGAGTGGGGCCTAAAGGTGGTCTTCAGGGGACAGTGGACAGAGCCCTCCTTCCCACACCTCCTGCCCCCCTCCAAAGATGCCATTCTGTAGCCATCCGAGTCCCTTGCTCTCCAGGAGGCCACCTCCTCTCTGACATCATCTGTAGTCAATTCCCCCGAGGGCCATCCCCAATTTTCGTTTCCTCTCACTGATCCTCACACACAGTCCCTCTGCACACCCGGAACAGCCTCTGTCCCGAGCTGGCTCTGCTCACCAGATGTGTGTTGCAGCTCACAAACCCAGGCGCTCAGCTGGGACAGGCTTGCAGAGTGCATCATGTCCAGTCCCCTTCCTCCTCTGGGGCCTCATGGTGGGGATGGGAGTGGGAAGAGAAGCCAGGGCCCCACCCACCCGTTCAGCACCTTTGTGTTGATTAGAAAAGGACACCCTCTGTAGGCAGAGGCCCTCTGGAGCAGCCTGCACAGGGTTGGTAAGCAGAAGGCAGGTGGGATTTCGGCCCCCACTCGCCCTTGGCCACGAACCTTGTGCAGTTTGCAACCTGGACCACTCTCAACAGTGGCCCTGGCTGAGCCTAGGGAGGCATGCTCAGAAAACCGGAACTGGATGCCACTTGGAGTCCCTACAACAGAAATAATCCAAGAAGGTTATAGTAAGTCCTGGAACAGCTCAGGAGGTGAAAAGTCACCAAAGGAAGTTGATCTTCAAGCTGCATTTGAAGCAAATTTGAAGATGGAAAGGGCCTTCCATCTCTGGAATTCCTGTAGTTAGAGAGTGGGGTCCAGGGTTGGGAACAGATCGGAGCAATGGGCAGAGATAAGGTTCACAATGAAGACCAAAGGAAGACCTGGGGCCAGGCACGGTGACGCATGCCTATGGTACTAGCAGCTCCAGAGGCTGAGGCAGGAGGATTGTGAGTTCAAAACCAACCTCAGCATTTAGCAAGGCCCTAAGCAACTCAGTGAAACTCTGTCTCTCAATAAAATACAAAAAGGGCCCCGGGGTGTGGCTCAGGGTTTAAGTGCCCCTGGGTTCAATCTCTAGTACAAACAAAAACAAAAAAGAAAACCAAGGAAGACTTGGGAGTCTGCAGTGTTGAACTTGAGGTTACATCAGGTGGTCAGGGCCCACGATGGATAAAGGGATAGGGAAGTCGGGTGCGAAACAGCTGATGGTCCTGTCTTAGGTCCTGTCACTGCCCGAGGTGGTAGAGAACTGGGTCCGTGTTCAAGTGCAGACTCGCCCATGTGCCTGGTCTGGCCTGTGCCTCCTTCTGGCCCCAGGATCCCAAAGTTGTAAAGAATCACTAGAACAGCAAAACACATTCCAGCTTTCCCAAGGCTTGAAGGGAACCCGTTTCCATCCTCTGTCATCTACACCTGACTGATCGTTCAAGCCTAGTTCAAATATCACCTCCTCTGCGAGGCCTTCCCTGATGCCAAGCCCTGACATCTTCTCAGCTCCCATGACTTCTTGGTCTCCAAGTGTCACCACACAGACATGGTTTCTCTCAGTTTCTTGGACACCCCCACCAAACTAAGAGCCTCTGAGCCTGGCTCTAGAGGACCAGGCAACGGGTTTGGTGGACGAGAGAAGCCAAGTGGACACATGCTCACACCTGGGTCTCGGAAGGACAGTCCACTGGACAACTGGGTCAAGGAGTAAAGGTTCACGGATATCCTCACAGCCAGGCCCCAGGCCATGATTGGCATCAGGGCCAGGGCTTGTCAGTGGGGGCAGGGAGGGAGGCTGGGAGGACTGGCCTATAGAGGGGGATTCCTGCCCATCCTAGCCCCTCCTCCTGCCTGTTCCCCTTCCCATAAGTGTTAAGCTCTGGATAAGCTCCAGGAAGCCAAGGCAGAGGATATCCAAGTGACATCTGACCCGTTCCTCTGATGGGCATCCTGCCCATGTTCTGTCTTGCTCCACATGTCAGAACAGTCCCTGGAGGGCTCTGTCTGATCTTCTAGGGATCCCAGGCCCTGTTCTGTATATCCACCAGCCATCCCTCCCACCCACTTGGACTGGACCCAGCATGGCCAAGCCAGGAGAAGGGAAGCCAGGGAGCCTGACTTCTGGGATTCTGGCCTCAGCTTCACCCTTAACCTATGGGGTTCCTGTAGTCGAGTGTGTGATCCTGGCTGACCCTCCGACTGTCCTCACTGAGGTCTGAAAGGCTCCCTGAAGGTGAGAGGCTCCAGAGAAGGCCAGAAGAGGACTGATTGGGTGCCGAAGCCTGGCCCTAACCACCCTGGACAAGCAAGGGCTGGCACCCACCCATCCACTGGGCCCCAGGCTGAGGAAGCATGATCCTGCTGGGCTATTGCAGACCCAGTATCTCAGCTCAGCTCCTGCTTCCTGCGCAGGATCCCAATTACCTGGTGCTTTGTTCTCAAGTGCGTTGGTCAGATCGCTTGGCCTGTATCTCGGGACCAGGGAGAGGAGGGAGGGAGGGAGGGAGGGAGGGGGAGGAAGGGAAGGAGGGGGAGGGGGAGGGCAGGATTAGGGGGGAGAGCAGGGGGGGAGGAGGGAGAGCAGGGGTTAGGGTGGGGGCGGGGATGGGGAGCCGAAGGAGGAACTCGATGCTAATTAAGTCTCATTTAAAAAAGAAGACGACAATGAGGAATAAGGAGAAGAAGAAAGAAAACCGAGTGGAGGCAGAGGGAGAGGCTTGCTGAGAAAGCAGAATAGCGGAGGGAGGGAGGGAGGGAGAGAGACAGAGAGAGAGACAGAGAGAGAGAGAGAGAGAGAGAGAGAGAGAGAGAGAGAGAGAGAGACAGACGCGCACAGGCACATGCACGCCCACAAAAAGACATGCGCACACACACCCCTCTCCCTTCTGGCAGGCTGTGCCCTGCTTCCCGCCCTTGGCCCTGCTCTGCAGCATCCTGGCACCGTCCAGCTTAGGCCCAGAAGCCTGGGCTACCTTCTGGTGCCAAGGGCTGTGGCACTCAGGACCCAGCACACTCCGACTCCAGTCCTGGCTCAGCGCCTCCCAAGCTCTGGGATTTGGGCTAATCTCCTCCCGGGACCTCAAATATATAAACCTCATATACATAAACTATATATATATACCCAGCCATTGTCTTAGAACTTCCTTTGGCTGTTCTCTGTTCTTAGAACTCCTGTTTCCTGCATCCCATGTTTTCTTTTTTGGATTATCCTTTAATTAAAAAAATTAGTTATACATGGACACAATATCTTTATTTTGTTTATATTTATTTTTATGTGGTGCTAAGGATCAAAGCCACTGACTCACGTGTGCAAGGCAAGTGCTCTGCACTGAACCAGCCCCATCCCTTCATTTTAGTAATATTGTTAGTCTCTTGAGAAAAGATATTTGGGACATAAGATTTGGAAATCTATATGAAAATGATTAGTTGATGGAATTTCAGGTTGAATATAATCTAAATACATTGCTTGATATTTTTTGGCAGTTTCAATATTATTCTGATTCTTGACTTTATATTTGTCTTATTTTTCCTCTTTTAGAAGCTTTTTATCTCTGATCTAACATTTCAGGATGGTATACATTTAAAAATTTTCACTTATTCTGTTATATAGTTGTATATTTGTTTCTTTCAGTTCTTTTTTTAAGATTTATTTTCTTTTTAGTTATATATGACAGTAAAATGTATTTTGACTTATTATACATATATGAAATATAACTTTCCATTCTTATGGTTGTATTGAGTATGTCCAATTCATTTTATTCTATTCCCCTCCCTTCCTTTCATTCCCATTTGCCTAATCAAATGAACTTCTGTTGTTTCCCTTGCCCCCTATTGTGTGATAGCACCCATAGAGCAGAGAACATTCAGCCTTTGGTTTTTAGGGATTGGCTCATTTCACTTAGCATGATAGTCTTCAGTTCCATCCACGTACCGACAAATGCCATGATTTTATACTTCTTTATGGTTGAGTAATCGTATATTTATACCACAATTTCTTTATCCATTCATCTGTTAAAGGCACGTAGGTGGGTTCCAGAGCATAGCTATTGTGAAATGAGCTGTTGTAACCGCTGATGTGGCCACATCACTCTAGCATGCTGATTTTACGTTATTTGGGTATATGCCAAGGAGTGGGATTACTGGGTCAAATGGTGGTTCTATTCCAAGTTTTCGGAGAAATCTCCATGCGCCAATTTGCAGTCCTACCAGCAATATATTAGTATACCTTTCTCCCCACATCCCTGCCAATATTTGTTATTACTTGTATTCTTGATAATTTCCATCCTGGCTGTCCTTCAGTTCTATGAATTCTTTTAAACATTATTTCTTTGATATTCCCCTCTTTGATTTTCCCTGGTCTCCCCTTCTGGAATGATTATAATTGGATATTAGGCTTATTTATTTATTTTCATATTTGCCATCTGTTTTCCATTTTCTTTGCCTTTTGTTCTATTTTTCAGGAGAATCCTTCTTTTTATCTTGATTTGTTTTTTCCTCCTGTTTTGATTGTCATCATTTTGATTTCAGTGTTTTGATCTTTAAAAATTTCTTAACATCCTTTTTCTTGGTGTATGTGATATTATCTCTAATTTCAGCAATGAAGATAATAGACTTTTTTTAAGAACTGTATGAAAATTAAGAGCAATCATACCAGTACATCACTTAGAAAAGTCCCTGGTACACAGAAAGCACTCAGTCATGTTAGCTTTTTTTTTTTCTTTAAGGGTATCAGAGATCTTTTGAAGTTTTGTTCTGTGTCTGTATTTTCTGTTGTGGGTGTTTTGTCATCGTTGTTTTTGTCTTTCTTATTGGATGGAACCTTTTCTCAAGTGTCTAAGGGGTTCAATAAGTGAACAGTTTTTTAAAACCATGACACTAAGAAGGTTACCCAAAGCTCTCTAGTTGTGGTTTTGGTGGATTGCCCTGGAGTCTTCCCTAAAGGATGTTCATGCCTTCACTCTTGGACAGTGTGATTTACATGAATTCCCTATTCTGCGGGGAGAGCCCTTGACGTCAGTCATGTTTAAGTGCCCCCTCTTTGGATTTATACACTTTTCCAGAAAAAAATATTTTCCAATTACTTTCCTTGGGAGAAGGAGTTTAGATAATAGGTATTATTGGAACCTATGTGGATAGTAGGTTATAGGTCTCACCCCAAAAAACATTTTATTTATTTATTTCTTGGTGAGGTGCCTCATTCTTGTCCTATACCATACCTGACTCTGTTAAGTTGGAGCATGTTCCTTTCAGTTTCTTCAGAGACCAAAGTCTGATATCTCGTAGAGACATTGCAAGGAGAGGCAGGTTCCTTGGAGATCAGACTACTTTACGTACTTTCATATAAAAGTTTTAAGTCTTGTAAATACATGATTCATCTATGCATTTCATATTTCTAACTTCTAAGCTTTTAAGGCACTTTGGAGAAAATATACTAGCTTCTTTCAGGAACTCCTTTGGATTTCTGAGCTGCTGAGTTAGTGACCTTTTTAAAAATTTTTCAGGGGCTGGAGATGTGGCTCAATTGGTAGCGTGCTCACCTAGAGTGTGTGAGGCACTTGGTTTGGTTCTCAGCACCACATAAATGTGAAATAAAGATACAGTGTCCATCTAAAAACTAAAGAAATAAATATTTAATGTTTTTTCTTTTGTATTTCTGGGAATTGAAACCCAGGGGAGTTCTCCCACTGAGCTACATGCCCAGCCTTTTTTACATTTTATTTTGAGACGTGTCTCACAACACTTGAACTTGCAACTCTATTTTAGACTTTCTGGTAAACTGAGCCTCCAAGCCCAGTTTAATGACTTTTTCTGAATCTGTTTTCTACCTTCCAAAAATAGGTAGTTATCACTTGACATTTGTCTTTTTTAATATTCTCTCTTGATGTTGTGGGTTTTTAAAAAAAAAATTTAATGTTTATTTTTGGTAAGTTTTTGGGAAGGGGCTGTTCTAGCATGTTTTAAAATCTAGTATGTATTTGCTTTCATCACTGTTAATTTTCCTTTTATTTTTTACTTCCTATGATTCTTTGGATTTCCTATTTTTGTAATAGTTTTCTCATAAATCTATCAAGTTCTGTGAGTTATCCCAAAAGGCTTTTAAAAAATAAATAAAAATAAATAAATAAAGATATTGTGTCTATCTACAACTTAAAAAAAAAGATTCTATCTTACCTCAGTCAGCATGGCTAGCATCAAGAATATAAAAAATAGCTGGACACTGTAGCATATGCCTGTAATCTCAGTGTCTTGAGAGGCTGTAGCAAAATCTATACATTAACTTCAATGGTGCTATCTTTGTTAAATTTTACAAATCAAGAGCGTTAGTGATCCCTTCCTTTATTTCTCTGAAGCTATTTAAGTTTAAATTAAGCAAAAGTATATAAAATAAAAATTTTAGTTCCTAGGCTGGAGATGGAGCTCAATGGTAGAGCACTTACATGCCTAGCATGTGTGAGTCCTTGGGTTCAGTCCTGATACCATCAAAAGTAATAATAATAAAAATAATACTTAAGTTTCTGAGTCTGACTAGTCACAATTTAAATACTCAGTAGTCATCTGTGGCTAGTGGCTGTCATATCGTGCCACATAAATCGAGCACATTCCCATTATTATAGAAAGTTGAATTGGCAGTACTATTCTAGAATTTTAATATTTTCTTTAAATATATCTTTTGTCCTTGATGAAATTAAAATCAGTGTATTCATTTGTTATTCATCACTACTATAAAGTATATTAAGTGTCTAATGATAATAAATGGCATTATATGAAAAGGATATTGTAGAGAAATGTGGACAGGCCACATGTGCGATGAAGAGTTGTCGTTGCCTCCAGGTTGGTCTTTTGCTTTGTGAGGTTGAAAACTTTTATTTTATTATTTTGTCTTAACCATTTCAGATTCTGAGGGAATTGAGTCTTATTAACTAAGCTTATAAGAGATTAAATGCTAGTTTTAATATTTGTGGGGCTTTTGCCCTTTTTGTGACTAGAATATTTATAACCTATATCCAAGTACTACTGCAGAGAACCTGGGAAGTCAAATTAATCAAAAATTTGATACTAGAGTGAAGAGAGAGCCAATAAAATGGAAGAAAATATTTGCCAGCTCCTTCAACAGAGGATTAATATCCATATAAAAAACTCAAAATATATAAAGAACTCAAAAAACTTAGCACCTAAAAAACAAATAGCCCAATCAATGGATCAGCAAATGAACAGACACTTGTCAAAGAGGTACAGATGTCCAATAATTACATGGAAAAATGTGCATCTATATCTGTCAGGGAAATGCAAATCAAAACTACATTAAGGTTTCATTTTGTGGGAGCTGGGGTTGTGGCTCAGTGGTAGAGCGCTCACCTAGCATGCATTAGGCATTGGGTTTGATTCTCAGCACCACATAAGAATAAAATAAAAGTATTGTGTTCACCTACAACTAAAAAAATATATATTTAAATAACAACAAGAAGAAGATTCCATCTCCAGACTGGAGTTGTGGTCCAGTGGTAGAACACTTGTCTAGCATATATGAGGCACTTCAATGTTCAGCACCACATAAAAATAAATAAATAAAGATATTGTGTCTATCTACAACTAAAAAAAAAAGATTCCATCTTACCCCAGTCAGCATGGCTAGCATCAAGAATATAAAAAATAGCTGGACACTGTAGCATATGCCTGTAATCTCAGTGACTTGAGAGGCTGAGGCAGAAGGATCACAAATTTGAGGCCAGCCTTAGCAACTTACTGAGTACTTGTCTCAAAATAAATAAAAAGGATAGGGGATGTAGCTCAATGGTAAAGTGCCCCTTTGTCCAATCCCCAGCACAAACACAAAAACAAACAAAAAATAAATGCTGGTACGGACCTGTGAGAAGAGGAACTCTTATACACTGTTGATGGGAGTGTAAACTAGTACAACCACTGTGGTAATCAGTGGGGAGTTTCCTCAAAACCTAAAAATAGAAATATCATATGATCTAACTGTACTACTCCTGGGTATATACCTGAAGGATACCTGCATACCTATGTTTATTGCAGCACATATCATATTAACTGTTATGTGCTATCAGCCTAAGTGCCTGTTGATGAATGAATAAAGAAAATGGAGATGATATACACAATGGAGTATTATTCAACTATAGAGAAAAATGAAATCGTGATCTGTAGGCAAATGGATAGAACTGGAGAAAAACATGGTATAAGAAATAAGCTAGACTCAGACAAATATCACATGTATTGTCATGTGTGATCTAGAGGGAAAAAGATAAAGTAGAAGGGAGACTATTAATAAAAAGGGCTTCATCGGGGGAAGGATTGAAGGGAGAGTGGGTGAGAAAGGGCAATTAGGAATATACATGTGTGAACATACCACAATGAAACTTGTTATTCTGTATAATTAATATGCACTGATAAAAAATTGGTTTTGGATTGGGCCTGTGCAGTGACCCCAAACCTCATGTCTTCCAGTTTAATTGATTCTCCTTTGCTTGAATTGTATTAAATATACATGGAAAATTCTTGTAATTTGTGTCAATGTTTATATTTTCCATGCAGAATCCCACCCTTGTATTCTACATCAGTGCTTTGAAAAATAGGTTGTTATACAATTTAGGCCTCAAAATACGTGGCTATCATACCTGAACTTGAGTTTTCCAAGGTTCTGTTAGTGAGGTACTTAACAGACTGCATTTAGCATAGAGAACTATAATAACTATTGAGCTACCTTATGTTGCTTTCATTGTTATTGTTGGAAGGTGACCATCTAAACTGTAGATAAGAGGAACAGTGCTGGTTATATGAACTGGTTTTATGTCCTGCTATTTTGCTAAATTATTGTATTTAAATTTTTCTAATTTCCTGAGTATTCTAAGTATACATTCTATTTCTAAAAATTAATACATTCCCCTTTTGTTAAATTATTATTTTCCTATTCAATAGTTCAAACATACTGTTGTATAATCATTTTTATTAGTATGTTAATGGAGTTTGGTTTATCTTTAGGTCTCCTACCTTAAGTTAATTGATACCAGTTCTGAGCATCTAAAGTCCCCCAAATGGCAATCCCCAAAGGTTAAGTTTCTGAATTTTGAAATACTGAAAGTTGACATTCCCAAAACCACAGTTCCCATTGTGGATACAAGGGGGTAGGGGGGTATGTATATGAGAATAGTAGAAATTTGATGATAGGTAGGAAAGGGATTGGTGCTTTTACAGTTGTATATGAGATAGCTGCATAATGATATATAGAATGAATATTGGAAAGCCAGTGAAACATTATTTTGGGTGTGTCTGTGAGGGTATTTCCAGTGGAGATTAGTAAGAGATTCTTGAGTGGACTAGAATCAGAAGATCCAGAAGCATAGCACACTGGATGGGACAATTTAATAGGGACTTCCTTTCATGTATAAATGAATTGTAGAAGAATTTTTTAAACAGAGCAGTACTAGTTAGAAAATGAGCATGAATGGAGTTTTGAGGAACACCATGTGCCCTAAAAGAAAAAAGAAGCTAATTATTATGATGTAAGACTTCAAAATATAAAGATTGCCAGATCTTATAGACTCCTCTTGCAGTTGCCAATTCTCTATTCTTGCGATACATTTTTTTTCACATGTCAGATTTTCTTTATAGTTTTTTTTTAATTGAAATGCATTTTTAAATAATTTGCTATGGTGGGTATTTCATCTAGTATCATTTCTAATAGGGAGGTATAAATTGTGTAAAGAATTTTTTGAGTTCTAATTTGTTGTATGCATTTTCACAACATTGACTCTATGGGAGCATGGAATGTGTAAAAATGTAAAAAATTCCTGGGTAAATGAAGAGGTGTTCTTTTTTGTACATCTGTGTTTATGAAAGATTAACTCTGTCAGTATCTCCACTGTTTAGGTCATGACCTCTTGTGGGTTTTGATTGATTTAATCAAGAAACTTAGATTATTCATCTTTGTATTTCATACAACCATTCTTCAAACTCTGGGTACACAGAATTCCCAGTTATAATGATATGCATTTGTACATTTACCCTGTTAACCTATTGAGTAGTTTGTATGCTCATAATTCATTATCTGTGTAGTTGTTTGTAGTATATTTGAGTGTTCTTGCAAAAAAATATATATTATTGCCTATTATAATTTGTAAAATGAAGTAATCTGACTAATAAGGAAATGAAAATGTAACAAGGTTAAATAATTTACCATTATTAAATGGCAAAGGAAGATTAAAAGTGACTAGATGTTGAGTTGACTTTTTTGGAATTTGATTTCTACTTTGTGTCACTATTGTGAAGAACAGAAAAGATTTATATTCATAATATAGGTATATGAAATTGCTTTGTAAGAGTGCAGAAGATAGATGTTATCATTGCCTCTTGTTAGTATATTTCAGTATAATTTATGTTAGGTATTTGGTCTGTGAAAATGGCAAAAGTGACTTTGGAAAAAAATTACAGTAGAATGTGTTATTTGTATTTTAAAAAGTAAACTCACATACTTAAAATAATAAAGTTTATAGTATTGGTTTTATTTTAGGAATTAAAGCTTTCTTCAAATGTTTCTTGCAAAAACAAATACAGTTTATATCTAATAGAAGGGCAAAGATATCTGGAATTATATTTGAGTTGGCAGACATTTATCTAGTTTAATGAACTTGATAAGGAAGAGAGAGGGCTGGGTGTGTGGCTCAGTAGTAGAGCACTTGCCTAGCCTGTTAAGGTTCTGGGTTCAATCCCTGAAATCTTCTCTTCAAATCTAGCAGAAGTACTTTCTGAAGAGATAAGAGATAAAGGATGATTACATGAAAAATCATAAAAAGTTTCAATCAGAATCCATGAAACAGTGACAGGACGGACAATATTTAAAATATCAAGTAATTGTATGTTCTAAAATATTAAACAGTATTAATGTAGTAGTTTTAATAACCTTTAAGTTTGAAAGCACTGGGAAAAAGATTATAGGCCACTTTATGAAAATAAATACAAATAGCAAATAACAGGTGAGCTCAAGGCTTCTTATCCATTAAATACATAGCAAGGATTTAAACTAGGTTTAATTGGCTATACCTGCACTTCCTCTCAAAAGGTTTCTCGGGGCTGAGAGAGCAGCTCAGTTGCACAAGATTCCGGGATTCTTTTTTTTTTTTTTTTTAAGAGGGAGAGAGAGAGAGAGAGAGAGAGAATTTTTTAATATTTATTTTCAGTTTTTCAGTGGACACAACTTCTTTATTTTATTTTTATGTGGTGCTGAGGATCAAACCCAGCACCCCGTGCATGCCAGGCAAGCACGTTATCACTTGAGCCACATCCCCAGTCCAATTCCGGGATTCTTACAATCAGCTTTCCTTAATTTCTTAAACTTTTAATTATACCAGATATGATCTGTTGAGAGAAAAATTAATCTTTACAATTCAAAATAACTTCAGGTTTGCTGAAATACTCATGGCCATGCTCATAGCATTCAGATTCATGATCACAGCCTCTTTGCTTTTTGTTGACCTGTTATTTCCATTTTTTTTTTCTTCTTACTTTTCTTTGTAGAACTATTTATTGTTAATGAGATTGTTTTAAAGAATGCTGTTTTTATTGCTCTTGTTACTGTCAAGAGTGAATATTTCATAACCATTTCTCTCTCTCTCTCTCTCTCTCTCTCTCTCTCTCTGGTCAGTCTGTAAGTTTCTTTCTCTCTCTCTCTCTCTCTCTCTCTCTCTCTCTCTCACACACACACACACACACACACACTAATTTGTTTTTTTTTGTCTTCTCCAACTTTTTCTGAGTCCTAATGTCTTTTTTTAAATTTAGTGCTGATTTTCAAAATCAGTGCCTCACACATGCTAGGCAAGCACTCTACCACATAGCTACAACCCCAGCCCAGTCCAACTGTCTTGATCTGAGAATTTTAGTATGTTGGCCTGGAAAATTCTGCCATCGTAAGTCATATTCTAAGCCTTGTATACAACAACATGGATTATTTCAGAAGGAGAATTTTAAGACATTCTTTTTTATTGGGGGGGCAACTATGGTGGATACCAGGGATTGAGCCCAGGGCCACTGGGCCACTGAGCCACATCCCTAGCCCTATTTTGAATTTTTATTCAGAGACAGGGTCTCACTGAGTTGCTTAGTGCCTCACTGTTGCTGAGGCTAGCTTTGAACTCAGGATCTTACTGAATTTTAAGACATTCTTTTAGAAAATTTGCTTATAAAATGTGATACGTAATGTATTACAAAAATAAAGAAAAAAGCCTGTGATCAGAATAAGAAGGCTAATTATGTATTTAATAACATCAAAGAAAAACAAATATTACATAATTTATGCACTTGTCATATTTTTTCCTATAATTTAGAAGATGACAAACCATGCTTATCTGTATCACCACCTTCCATCTTCCTTAAATACAGAATTGATAGTTTTTTATTTTCTGGGTTTCATCATCATATGAAAGATTGTTTATTAGACACTCCCACATATATAGTTAAGTCCTATACAGTATACTACAAAATGTATAGATGCATACACACATATACACACATACACACATATGATATCAATTAATTTAAAGGATGGTATCTGTATTTATATAATTATTTAAAGATGGGATTTTACTGCATTGCCCTGGCTGGACTAGAACTCCTGGGCTGAAAGAGTTTTTCTGCCTCAGTCCTCTTAGTAGCTGGGAATGATACATCCTGCACCTGGCATGTGGGATGATTGCTAATTACTAGTTCAGTCTCTTAATCCTTGTTAACATTTCACACAATATAGTTTGTGTTCCATAAACATGAATTTCTCCCTTAATCTCATCTAATTTTCTGACCTTTATCATTAGATAAAAGACTTTAATTTATTGCCTTGACTGGAGGAAAATAAGAAACCCAAACAGAATTAATCCTAATGTTTAGATTTTTATAGTTATTTTATTAATATATATTATTAAAGCAATTATATCTTTATACACCAAGGATAGCATTTTTTTACTGTGAAAGGGGGCAACTGGTTGCTTATATTCTTCAGAGAAAATAGAAACAAATATTTTGTCTATATATGAAAAAAATGACTTAAATGTCTTCATTCAAGGGGTTAGGCATTATAATTTTTTTAAAGAAATTGTTTTCAGTCTGATTTTTTTTTTATCATTTTTCTTTTTCCTGGATATTTAATATTTATGGTTTTCATGTTCTAAAACTTTTTTTCTTATTTTATATTAGTAGAAGAAGCTGTAATTCACATTTTATGGTCACTTATATAGTAGACGAAAGAACTAAGAATTTAAAAAAATTTCAAATCTTTAAAGGTGGGAAAAACACTTTCTAGCTTATAGTACTCATTTTTTATATTTTATACACTCTTGTCTTAGTCTCTTCATTTAGTGCAATGAAAATTTTATCTTTTAAATCAAATAACATTGAATATTTACAACATTGCAAGATAGTATGTTTGGGGACAAAATAGTGTATTTGTTTATGAATCTACTGAGCATAACAGCTATATAATCTAGTACATAAAGTGCAAGAATTCTGCTTTTGTATCCTCAATATAAGCCTTAGTAGGAATTTAATGAATTCTTATTGAATGTATAAATGAAGATTTATGCCCGTAGGGGATTTATAATCTGGAATATTTACTTTCTCTTATGGCTATAATTCAGTACTATAAGGCCTATTTTACTTATTTTTATTTTTTAAAGAATGAATATTCTTTATTATTTCCTTTATGGATGTCCTGGATTTTATTCAATTTAACAAACGATTTGCTTTTGGGGCTCCACTTTTAATTGATTTTAAAAAATAAGTGACAGCAGAATGCATTACAATTCTTATTACACATATATGGCACAATTTTTCATACCTCTGGTTGTATGTGAGGTATGTTCACATCAATTCATGTCTTCATAACATGTACTTTGAATAATGATGTCCATCACATTCCACCATCGTTGCTAACCCCTTGCCCCCCCCTCCCCCGCCGCCGCCGCCGGCCTATCTAATAGAGTTTTGTCTATTCTTCCCATGCTCTCCCTCCCTACCCCACTATGAATCAGCCTCCTTATATCAGAGAAAACATTCGGCTTTTTTTTTTTTTGAAGATTGGCTAACTTTACTTAGTATTATCTTCTCCAGTGCCATCCATTTACCTGCAAATGCCATGATTTTATTCTCTTTTATCGCTGAGTAAAATTCCATGTGTATATATGCCACATTTTTTTTTATCCATTCATCTACTGAGGAGCATCTAGGTTGATTCCACAGTTTAGCTATTGTGAATTGTGCTGCTACAAACATTGATGTGGCTGTGACCCTGTAGTATGCTGTTTTTAAGTCCTTTGGGTATAGACAGAGGAGAGGGATAGCTGGGTCAAATGGTGGTTCCATTCCCAGCTTTCCAAGGGATCTTCATACTGCTTTCATATTGGCTGCACCAATTTGCAGTCCCACCAGCAGTGTATGAGTGTACCATTTCCCCCACATCCTCACCAACACTTATTATTGTTTGTCTTCAATAATAGCTGCCATTCTGACTGGAGTGAGATGGTATCTTAGAGTAGTTTTGATTTGCATTTCTCTAATTTCTAGAGATGATGAACATTTTTTTCATATAATTGTTGATTGATTGTATATCTTCTTCTGAGAAGTGTCTGTTCAGGCCTTTGGCCCATTTATTGATTGGGTTGTTTTTTTTTTGTGCTTAGCTTTTCAAGTTCTTTATATACCCTAGAGATTAGTGCTCTATCTGATGTGTGAGGGGTAAAAATTTGCTCCCAGGTTGTAGGCTCTCTGTTCACCTCACAGATTGTTTCTTGTGCTGAAAAGAAACTTTTTAGATTGAATCCATCCCATTTATTGATTCTTGGTTTTAATTCTTGCACCACAGGAGTCTTATTAAGGAAGTTGGGGCCTAATCCCACATGATGGATATTAGGGCCTACTTTTTCTTCTATTAGACACAGAATCTCTGGTTTAATTCCTAGGTCCTTGATCCATTTTGAGTTGAATTTTGCACATGGTCAGAGATAGAGGTTTAATTTCATTTTGTTGTCTATGGATCTCCAATTGTCCTAGCACTATTTGTTGAAGAGGCTATCTTTTCTCCAGTGCATGTTTTTGGCACCTTTGTCTAATATAAGATAAATGTTTAAGACAATATGAGATAATATATTTATCTTATATTTAAAGTAATATAAGATAAATGTTTAGTCTCTGTGTCCTCTATTCTGTACTATTGGTCTACCAGTCTATTGTGGTGTCAAATACCATGCAGTGTTTGTTACTATTGCTCTGTAGTATAGTTTAAGGTCTGGTATAGAGATACCACCTGCTTCACTCTTCTTGCTAAGGATTGCTTTAGCTAATCTGGGTCTCTTATTTTTCCAGATGAATTTCATGATGCCATTGGGATTTTGATCAGAATTGCATTAAATCAGTATAGTGCTTTTGGTTGTATGGTCATTTTTATTTATTTATTTATTTTAGTTGTAGTTGTACAAAGTACCTTTATTTTATTTATTTATTTTTATGTGGTACTGAGGCTTGAACCCAGTGCCTCGCACATGCCAGGCGAACACTCTACTGCTGAGCCTAAACGCCAGCCCCAAGTATGGTCATTTTGATAATATTAATTCTGCCTATCCAAGAGCAAGGTAGATCTTTCCATCTTGTAAGGTCTTCTCTGATTTTTCTCTTTAGGGTTCTGTAGTTTTCATTGAATAGATCTTTCACCTCTTTCATTAAGTTGAGTCCCAAGTATTTAATTTTTGTTTGAGGTTACTGTAAATGGGGTATTTCCTCATTTCCCTCTCAGAGGATTTGTCACTGATACACAGAAATGGCTTTGATTTATGGGGGATGATTTTATATCCTTCTACTTTGCTGAATTCATTTACTGGTTCTAGAAGTTTTCTGGAGGTTTTTCGGTCTTCTACGTATAGAATCATATTGTCAGCAAATAGTGCTAATTTAAGTTCTTTTTTTCCTCCTTTAAATTCTTTCATCTAAGTGCTCTGGCCAGTGTTTCAAGAACTATGGAAGTGGTGAAAATAAACAGAAGTGGTGGGAAAGAGAGCACCCCTTTCTTATTCCAATTTTTTAGAGGGAATGCCTTCAGTTTTTCTCCATTTAGAATGATGTTGGCCTGAGGCTTAGTGTAGATAGCCTTTATGATGTTGAGATATGTTCCTGTTATCCCTAGTTTTCCTAGTGTTTTGAACATGAAGGGGTGCTGAATTTTGTCAAATGCTTTTTCTGTATCTGTTGAGATAACCATATGATTCTTATCTTTGAGTCTATTGATGTGATGAATTACATTTATTGATTTCTGTATGTAGAGCCAACCTTGCATCCCTGGGATGAATCCCACTTGATCATGGTGCATGATCTTTTTGATATGTTTTTGTATTCGATTTGCCAGAATTTTAGCATCTATGTTCATTAAAGATATTGGTCTGAAGTTTTCTTTCTTTGATGTGTCTTTGCCTGGTTTTGGCTTCAGAGTGATATTGGCCTCATACAATGAGTTTGGAAGTGGTGCCACATAAAAATAAATTGAAGAGTATTGGTATTAGTTCTTCTTTAAAGGTCTTGTAGAACTCGGCTGTGTATCTATCTAGTCCTGGGCTTTTCTTGGTTGGTAGGCTTCTGATGGCATCTTCTATTTCATCACTTGATATTGGTCTTTTTAAATTGTGTATGTCTTCCTAGTTCAATCTGGACAAATCGTATGACTTAAGAAATTTGTCAATGCCTTCAGTGTTTTCTATCTTACTGGAATGTAAGTTTTCAAAATAATTCCTAATTATCCTCTGTATTTCTGTAGTGTCTGTTGTGATATTACATTTTTCATCACGTATGCTGGTAATCTGAGTTTTTTCTATCCTTCTCTTCATTAGCATGGCTAAGGGTCTGTCAATTTTATTTATTTTTTCAAAGAACCAACTTTTTGTTTTGTCAGTTTTCAATTGTTTCTTTTGTTTCAATTTCATTGATTTCAGCTCTAATTTTAATTATATCTTGCCTTCTACTGCTTTTATTGTTGATTTGTTCGTTTTCTAGGGCTTTGAGATGTAATGTGAGGTCATTTATTTGTTGACTTTTTGTTCTTTTAAGGAATTAACTCCATGCAATGAACTTTGTACTGCTTTCATAGTGTCCCAGAGATTTTGATATGTTGTGTCTATGTTCTCATTTATATCCCATATTTCTTGAATATTCTGCCCGTGGTTTCTTACCATTATCACTGTGTAATCTATGTTCTTTTCAAGATTATATATTTTATCTTCATTGTCTGTTGTCCTCTCTTTCAAGTGGTCTACTCTGTTGGTGATGCTTTCATTTGAGATTTTAATGTGGATTATTGTTTCTTTCATTTCAAGAATTTCTGTTTGTTTGTTTGTTTTAGCACCTCTGTCTCCCTGGTTTTTTTTTTAAAATTTTTTAAGAGAGAGAGAGAAGAGAGAGAGAGAGAGAGAGAGAGAGAGAGAGAGAGAATTTTTAATATTTATTTTTTAGTTCTCGGTGGACACAACATCTTTGTTGGTATGTGGTGCTGAGGATCGAACCCGGGCCGCACGCATGCCAGGCGAGCGTGCTACCGCTTAAGCCACATCCCCAGCCCATCTGTCTCCCTGTTGAGGTGATCTTTTGCTTCCTGTATTTGTTTATGGAGCTCGTTGTCAAAGTGATCTTTCGCTGCTTGTATTTGTTCTCTTATATCTTACTTGAGTTCACAGAACATTTAACCACATACATCCTGAACTTTTTCTCTGTTGTTCCTCCTGCTCTGGCTGCCAATGATCCTAATGATGTGGTGTCTTGATCTGTTTGGGGCACTTCCTTCCCTTGTCTATTCATGTTCCTCGTGTGTCTTCCTTTCCAGCTCTGTGGGCCTGGGGTGTTAATTGTTTTTACCCTATAGGTAAATTCTCTTATTGTTGAATTTTAAGTGCCTTTTTTTTGGTAATGCTCTTGTAGGTACCCAAGATCCCTCCTTTGTGGGGAAGGACAATGTTATCAGATCCCAGTATCAACGATATACCATCTATGAACAATCTATTGTTGTTAAGACATTTACAGTTTAGTCTCAATGTTCAGAATTGGATTCAATTATTATCTAAAATATAATCAGTAGTTTTGTAAAAGGGTTTAGAGTTTCTCACGGTGGACAATGAACTGGGGGTGGGCGTAGGACGATATGCTGAGGATGTAGGACGTGAGGATCCAGAGTTAATACACCTTAGGAAGTGTAAAAGAGAAATCTAATGAAGAGGGTTAGTAGCAAGAAAATAGATAGGAAGTAATTTAGGGTAGACAAGTACATGGGAAGACAGTAGAGTACATAAATAGTAAAATTTGGAGGGGAAAGAAAAATGAAAGAAAAAAAAAGGCATATACAACACCTCTATATAATTAATATTATTCAGATGACTCAGTCCTCAAAGTTCTATTTCTTGCAAAGTTCTTGGTTTCACATATGTTGGGGATGTGAGGGCTGGAGGATAGACAGGTAGAAGAGAAAGAAAAAAAAATATTTGAAGGAAGAAACGAAGGTTGTTGCTAGTTTTAGAGATCCGTATCTTTTCTGCTTCTCTTCTCACCAATAGGTGGGATTATCTGTTGTAAGCTGGTGTCTCTGCCCTCAGGATGGTGGAGGTAACCAGGGTGGGAAGACTGGTCCTGGTGTAGGGCGCCTGGAAGCGGGGAGTGCCACCTGCCAGTTCCCGCAGGAAGATTACACCTCACAGGACTCTTTTGGGGACTGCTCATATGACTTGAGTGCCCGGTACTATTTCCCTCTCTTGTTTGGAGATTTCCCAGTCCCTGGTCTCTCTGTTAGGATCCAATCTTTAGCCCCATGTCCCTCTCCCTTAGTTCCCACCTGCGGGACCTCTCACACCAAGGCTCATATGAAGTGGGCAGCACCTTGGTTGCACTGCACACCTACCCAACTCAGAACTGTTTCTGTGTTGGGTGGTTACTGTGCCATCACCACTGGGATGGGATCAGGGGGAAGTCCTATACCTAGTACCTGGCTAGACAGAGATCTGATCTGGGAGCTGCCCTCACCAAATATGGCAAAAATGGTTACCCAAGATGGGGGCGGTCTGCTTCCAGCGCTGGGGTGTTTGGTGAGGCGGGGGGAGCCGGGTGATAGTGTTGTACTGTGGGTAGGTAGTGGCCAAGTGACCTGTGTGGGAGCACAGCAAAGTCTGGAGTTCTGCAGGGGTGCTGACAGGCGGCTCTGCTGAGGCGCTGGAAGCCGTGTGTGGCTAGAACTGTGGGCTTTGGGTTGTGGGGGCCAGGAGTCACAGCACTGGTGATTTCTGCACAAAGCAGCCGTCAGGGTCCTCTGACACTCTCAGAGGTGCAGGATTCCGACTCGGTGAGGTCTGGATCATGGAGGGGCACAGAACACTGCCTCCCTCTGGCCCGCCATCTTCTTTTGGTCATGTTACTTTTATTGCTCAAACTGTTCCTGCTTTGGCAACTAGGGCACTCTGGCTTGGTGTCTGCCCTCGTAAGTTAGAACCCCTCATTAGATTTCTCAACTCTCGGGCAATATGGGCTGCTCGGTGCCACAAGGCCTTCACAGACACAACTATAGAAGGGGTGCGCTCCACTCACTCTGTGCCCACAGAACCATCTCTCTCTAAAACACAAGCAAGCTGGCTCCTATTGAGACCCCAACCCTGTCAAAAACCACAGGGTTCTGCCACAGCGTTTCCTGGCTTCCCACTTCTTCCTCTAAAGTGAGAAACTGGCTCTCATCGTCCCCACTCGATCATGGCCGTATGCTCCAGCACATCTCTAAAGAGGTTCCAGGTGCTCAACCCACACCATGAGAAGAATGTGCCAACCAGCCTCCTGTCTCCAGCTGCATGGCATATTGTCACAGGGCCCAGTCCCTCACAGGCCAGCTCCTTCACATCCACCTCTAGTGTGGCCATCAGACTCTGCCAAATGAGACCCATCGTCACAGCCTGCATCTTATGGAGTCTTCGTGGCCCCCACAGAAACTCCCTGCTGATTCTGGTAAGATCTACAGCTTGTAACAGTCACAAATATAACCACAGTTCGGGTACCCTAGAGCAGTCCTTTGCCTTTGGTAATTAGCCCCAGACCCCATGATGCTGTCACAATTTAGAGGTGAGGTCTCTCTCAAAGCTCATATGTGAAGAGATGCAAGAAAGTTTAGAGGGTTGTGAGAGCCTTAATCTATTCAGCACATTAACCCTTGACAGGGTGGCAAATACAGGTAGTTAGGGAGTGGTTGGAAAAAGTGGGTTGCTGGGGGTGTGCCTTGGAGTTTATATTTTACCCAAGGTGAGAACTCTCTCTGCTTCCTGATGCAATGTCCTCAGCTGTTTTCCTCCTCCATACACTTTCATGGTGATGTTCTGCCTCACCCAGTCCCTGAGGAATGGAGCTGGCCATCTATGGCCTGAGACCTCTGAAACTGTGAGCCCCAAATGTACTTTTGCTCCTTAAAATTGTTTGTTAGGTCTTTTGGTCACAGCAGGAACACGGCTGACTAAAACACCTGTGTAGGCCTCTGGGTTAAGTTTCCCAAGACTCATCCACACTACTTTGTTGCTCAAGAAGCACTCCTTGCTCCTTCCGGGTAGTTTGCATTATAGAGATGTTTCCTGTTTGTCATCCATTCATTAGGTGAAGGACAGAGGATTTTGTCCAACCTCCAGCAATTACCGAATAAAACTGCCATTACTGTTCATATACATATTTTGTGTAAACAGTTTTCATTCGCCTTGGGTAAGTGCAGAGGAGTGAGGTTGCTGGGCCATACTGCAGCTTAACTTAATAGCAAACTTCCCAACTGTCCTTCAAAGTGGCTGTGCCATTCACAATCCACTGTCCTCATAGGAGTCTACCCTGGTCAGCCCCTGTGTACTTTGCTGTTGCTGTTCTCCAACTTAGCCCCCTGATAGGCAGGTGTGTGGTGGTGCCTGTGTGGAAGGTGACGCCTTCCATATCACCAGGACTGAGCAAAGGCCCCGCCTGGGCCTGCAACAGTCGTACTACTCTCCACACTTCCTGCCAGACCTCCAGTGGGTCACCGGCAGCCAAAGCTAGCGTGGGGACTCCCGTAAGTGCCCTGCTTCTCCCCCAATCCCCCCTGCCCCCGTACTCTCCAAAGACAAGCAAGTTGAGAGTTGAGCATGTGATTATTTTTCTCTGCTTGTTTTCCTGGCTTCTTTGCAATCTGCGAGTCTCCTTTGGTGAAGCACAGGTTTAGTTCTTTCATCCCATTTCCTCCTGGGTTCTGCTTGTTTTCTTATTATTGAATTTTAAGTGCGTTTTTGTATATTCCGAATAATAGTCCTTTGTTAGATATGTGGTTTACAAATATATTCTCTCAGAGAAAACATTCTTGATAAAATGTAAATCACTGATGTTTTTCTTTTCCGGGTTGTGCTTCTGGTGTCATATCTAAATGATCCTGCAGACTTTCCCCTGTGCTTCTTGCACAAGTTTTATTTCTTTACAATTTACAACTGGCTCTATAACCCATTAATTCTTATATAAAGTGGGAGCTGTAGGTCAATGTCCATCTTTTTTGCACGTAGATGTCCAGTTTTCCATCACAATTTATTGACAAGATTATATTTTCTCCATTGAATTGCCTTTGTGCCTCTGTCAAAAATCAGCTGACTGCATATGCATGACCCTACTTGGGGCCTCTCTGTGTAGATGCACTGAATGTATGTCTATCCTGTCCCAATCCACAGACCACTCTCTCTGACCACACAGTTTCACACTTAGCAGTAAATCTAAAAATCATGTTCTTATTTTTCAGAATTGTCTTGGCATTCCAGTTCCCCTTCTTTCTAGTGATGACTTTAGACAAGAAATTTTTAATACTGAATCATGGTTCTCTATTCCCCAGGTTATGACAATAGCCTCCATGTTTTCCCCCTTGAAGCTTGAGTTTCAACTTTCACAGAGCATTCTGTGACCCACCCATGTCAATGCTGTGACTGAAGGGGGGTCAGCAGTGAGGGAAACCTGAGAGTCTGCCTTTCTCAACTGGACTGCACTAGTCAAAAACACTTCTTCCTTTGCTGATGAATTTGGACACCTGGGTCGAAAATACCCGACCTCACACTGGAAGACCCTTGTTTTGAACACTGAACTGTCTGTACTCACAGCATTACCATGCTATCTCCATTATTTCCAAAAAGGAAAAAGAAAAATAGACCGATGCTGGTGTGCAACAGCAGACTTTAAATCTACGAAAGAGTGGATAACACACTCTGAAAAATAGTTTGGCATGGGGCTGGGGATGTGGCTCAAGTGGTAGCACACTCACCTGGCATGCGTGCGGCCCAGGTTCGATCCTCAGCACCACATACAAACAAAGATGTTGTGTCCGCCAATAACTAAAAAATAAATATTAAAATTCTCTCTCTCCCTCTCTCTTTAAAAAAAATAGTTTGGCATAACTTATAGTTTGGCCTGGGCACTCACTCAAGGCCCCACTGTCATAGTAGTAGGGATATTTTCAGCCAAGGAAGAACACACACATAAACCTGAAGACTTATACAAGAATGTTCACAGCAGCACTATCTGTAAAATCCCAGTGAAAGCAAGCAGGTGCCCATCCCTAATAGAACGAGCATGGCAGCAAGTTCCCTCGGCTATAGGATAAAACTTGCCAACAACCACCATCCAACAGAGGCGAGACACTGCAGAATCCATCAGATGAAACCACACTACAGTGTTTAGACATACATCACTAGATGCTCAACTGTAAAAAAGCAAGAATGGGGTGGCTTTTGGGACAGTGGGCACATCTTTGATTATGTAGTTACTCTGACACATTCTCCATGACATATCACTGAATTAGAACTCTTGCTTTGTACACGTTCTCTGTATGCTACATTTCACTAAAATAAAAGGTGGATGAGGAAAGGGGAGGAGAGAAAATCTAGAAATTCGGGTATTGGAAATTTTAAGGCCTTTTTAATGCCATACCTCAAATAAGAGATGAGCGTTTTGAATTAAAATATGGATACACAAAACAGAAAACAAAATGAGAAAGAATGCCTTAGAATAGATGCTGATAAAATCATGGGAGCTGATGAACATGCCAAGCTTCAAGAATGAACTAAGATCTGAGCCTGTCTGGGCAACCCAACTTCAGATCAGGGGGACTAAGCCAGGGCCCTGTCTCCATGACCAGGGTCCACTGATTGCTCACACTAAACAACCTGCATAAAGCAAGTGGGCAGCTTTCATCTGCAGATACCACCCCGCAGATGCAATTCAGGCCTCAGTGCACAGCCTGGTGATCTGCACTGGAGGAGGATGCTTTCTCTCGGGCCCTATAGGCCCAGCATGACCATGCTACCTGTGGCCAGCAGGACACCAGTGATAATTCAATTCAACATAAAAATAGTAACTCGGCCCTCTGCTTTTAGAAGATAAATCAGTCAGCAACCAAAACAAAACCAATTTTGATGGCTAGTCTTGGTCTCTGCTTCACTCGGTCACCTCCATGTATATTTAAAGTTCTATGAACATGTCTCCACACTTATGCAGACTCTAGAACCCTGATTTTATCAGCATCTATTGCAGCTCAAGTTGTGATGGGAATGCTATGCTCAGATAAAAAAAAAAATCAAAACATGTAAACAAAGTATACTCACACCAATTTGTGTCTTTATACATATACTTTGGATAATAATGATCATCACATTCCACCATCATTTATAACCCCATGCCCCCTTCCTTCCCCCCAACACCTCTGCCCTATCTAGAGTTTGTCTATTCTTCCCATGCTCCCTCTATCTGAATATACATTATATACAACCAGAGATATGAAAAATTGTGTTCTATATGTGTCATAAAAATTGTAATGCATTCTGTCATATATAAATTAAAACAACAACAAAAAACAACACGTAAACACACATCAGAAGTATGCATAGCCTACTTAGAGAACCAACAGAGTGCTGCTCAGTCCTTCAAGTGAGGAAAGGAGAGCCAGCAACGTGGACACCCTGTATGTGCCAGTGAAGCAGCAGCCCCAGGAGCAAAGGTGCAAAGGCTGCTCACCCTGCAGGTGAAGGAAAATGAGCCAGCCAGGGGCGGGACGGTCTGTCACTCCTCTACAATCCGCCCCTTGTGCAGAGGGGCAACTACTCTAATAGACAAAAAATCTTGCTGTAAGTAGGTTCTCCTTTTGTATACATCAGTTTGGATTAGGTTTTTCTCACTTGAAGGTAAGACCTTAGGTCATTTGCCAAGTCTTCAAGCTCTGACCTATCTATACATGCTCGGTCACCTCCATGTATACTTAAAGTTCTAGTATTGCCATACTACCTGCAAAATTTTGTATAATACTATTGAAAGTATAAACTGGTATAATTCTATTAGGAACGTACACTTTGTAAATATCATACAAGTATGCAAAGGGATACACACAGGTAACTGAAGCTACCAGTCAGAAATAATGACAAACAGAAATGACTAAAGTGTGATTAGTAGAAGCTTGGGTGAACAAGACATGCTATATCTCAACAATGAAACATGGTCATTACAAAGAATGAGGCAAACCAACGTGTGCTGATGTGGTACAACTTCCAAGAAGTGAAAAGTGGGGGAAAGGACGATGGCTGATGGAGCCACGCAGTGAAGGGCCATGTGACCATGTGACGTGTGGCCCATCCAAGCTGCTCAGGCAGACCCTGGGCCTGTACCGGAAGTTCCTCAAGTCAGTGGGACTCATCCTTCCAGCTATGCAGCCAAAGGCCATCCTCCTCACTCCTTTAGACTACACTCTACGCATCCTACCTGCCTGTGAGTCCTACAAAAGCCCAACAGGATCTGAACCCTTCATAATCCCACCTCTTCCTCTCCAAGCCATCATCTGGCTACCTGTGGGCAGGCAGAGCAGGAGCTGAGGGAGGATGGGAAGGACTCTGTGCCTCCTCTTCTATGCTTTTGAGATTACGTAATTTTTCTGTTTTGTTCATTTACAATGAGCAGATGTTGCTTTATAAATGAAAAAACCCACAAATCTGGGGATAGAATAGTAAAATGAAGTTGGAGACAAGAATGTGCAAACCAAAGAAAATCACTTACTAAAAGAAATGAACTGCTTATGTAACATGTGCAAAACCCTGGGTTCAATTCTTAGGACCACACACCCACACACAACCTGTCCCCTGTACGTACACACACACATACACACACACACACGGCAGCAATACTGCCTAGAATGCTATTTGCTGAGTGTGATATACAAGCAAATATTTTACATCATTTACTTACATTTTGCTTTCTAGTCACCAAAGAAAACATGTAAGAAAGATCAGGTGGGTTTTACAAACCTGTAACAACAGTGTAAAGATCCCTGGAGGACTGTGCTTGACAGCAGGGGCATTTATGCAAAGGGACATAGGATGGCTGGGGGTCCAGTTCCTACTGCCCATGAATTCCCACCCCATGAATTCCCACAGATGCTTTTATAGTGTTCAGCTATCTCCAGAACTATGGCTGAAGGCAATTTTGGTGGAGCTCTAAATTCACAATAACCCCCATGACTATGCCTACAGAGAACAAAGTAACCATGAAAAACCTGAAACATTTGAGTTTGAATAAGATAGAATAGAATGTTTAACAAGTTTTAAACAAACAAACAAAAAAATGTGCTAAGAGTTAACACGTTGAAGCAAAGGGCAAGTCCCAGAGTATTAGGTGGAGCCCGGGTGGAATGCATCAGTCTACAGGGCAGCAAGGCCTTTGCATGTCCCCAGCTGTGTTCTTAGTGAGGAGACCCTGGAGATCTGCTGAGTAGGGAGAAGTTCTGAGACACACCCCTGCAGTGCTTCCTCCACACAGATCATGCCATACATACCAGCAATGCCAATCATGCGATGAAGTGCAGGAGCTAAAACCTTAATATGCTTCATCCCATTGGACTGCAAACCTCGTGCATTGCTGACTCTGCCAGTGGCATACACAGTCCCTGCCTGGTGAGAGCCCACCAGTTCCAACTGGGCTGGGCCACTGGACCAGGTTGCCTGCCCCCTCCCACTCCTGTATACCACCAGCTGCCTTATCCTGCATCTGTGGCTTAAAGGGGTGCAAGGTGAGCTTTAAGCTGCGCTCTGTAGAAAGACATTTCCTAAGTTCTAATGAACAACATCTACTCAATGAAGAACCAAGCATTCAGAAGAGGGCTTAACTCTGTCTATCATCAAGGACCTTGGCAGTATCACAAATGTCACCTGAAAGAGCACCTTAAGCAAAGGTCTGGAGCAGGAGCTGAATCAATGCATCCTTTTTTATCTATTTTTCTCAGAATTTTCAATCTTAAAATGAGATGAGAATAAGCAGGGGACAGTTAAAGGTCTCTTTTTAATGCCCATTACAAACAAAAAAATATTAACGAAGTTAGAATCTTAATCACTTAGGCCATTTTTTACTATAACAGTTCTAGCTTCAGAATGCTCACTCCACATCAAAGAATTAAAAGGGCTGTTTCCCAAACACACATGGAGGGAGAGGAGGTGTTTTATGGAGCCACTCACACTGGGGTTATCTAGAGCTTCATCTTAGTTACAACTGAGGTTGAAAGTTAGCAGCTTTTTCCTTTCAGGGAAGCAGGAAACACTAGAAACCTTCTGCAGTCCTGGTCACACCCAGACCCCCACAAGTCTGGCTGAGAGTTCTGGTGGACAGACAGGGAAGAAAGGCAGAGTGGGAGGAGAAGGCCTGAGGCTTCTGAGGCAACTGGAGTGGTACGGGAGAGAGAGCACAGCCCTTCCATGTTGTCCACGGCAGCAGCCGGACTGCTGTGGAAGCCCTCTCTCCAACTGCAGACACATGGCTTCTTTGCCGGAAGCAGAGGCACATCTTCAGTGTGCCAAGGAATTAAACACATCTGCAAGTAAGTTTCAGAGGGTGGGAGAGTGGTAAGTGTGCTGGGAAGCAAGGGAAGGGAAGGGGCCCAGAGAGCTACCAACACGTTTGGATTGAATTCTCCAATTCTATGTGTATGTAAGAAAAGTGAATTGGGGCTGGAGCTGTAGCTCAGTTGCAGAGCACTTGCCTACCATCATGTGTGAGGCACTGAGTTTGATCCCTAACGCTGCATAAAAATAAACAAATAAAATAAAGGCATGCTGTCCATACACAACTACAAAAACAAATTAAGGAAAGTCAATTCTCAGACACTAAAAACATGTTTGGGATGATAGGGAAAAGAATACATAGGAAAAAAACAAGAATTGGGCAAATCCTTTAATACAGAACTAGCAGAACATGGGTTTTCAGTGATGGCTTTTTAAAAAAAAAATGTATACTTTTTAGTTGTAGATAAACCCACAGTATCTTTATTTATTTTTATGTGGTGCTGAGAATTGAACCCAGTGCCTCATGCATGTGAGCCAAGCACTTTACCACTGAGCTATAGCCCTGGTACTCAGTGATAGCTTTTTTAAAACTGAATTTTGTGACCTGTTTCCCTATCCTAGATCTGTGAGTTGAGGAATCTCTATGCTTAACAGTGACCATCTGGAAGAAATGAGACACCCAACATTTCTAGATATATTTAACCAACTTTAAACTTAAATAACTCGCTATAAAAACTGTAAGACAGGGCTGGAGTTGTGGCTCAGAGGTAGAGCGCTCATCTACCATGCATAAGGCACTGGGTTTGATCCTCAGCACCACATAAAAATAAAGATATTGTGTCCACCTATAACTAAAAAATAAATAATAAAAAACCGTAAGACAATAAAAAACCACCCAAGAAATTTGCAATTGTCTAAAATTAATTATCTAATACCAACAGCACAGATAATTGCCACTTTAAATAGATTTTCCAACCTTCAATATTAACAAAACACAGAATGGCAGAGAAATGCCACAACATAAACTCATAAATGAGTATTATGTATTACCTTCACTATAACTGAAGTATAAGATTAATTCCTGCTTCAAATATGCAAAAACCAGTCTCTGGCCTAAAACTACTAAACTTAAACAGAGGGACCATCACACACACAAATGATAGAATGCAAATGCCAAATAAGAACCCACACTAAAATCAAAGCCTAGACCCAGGCGCCCCAGAGGACAAGGGCTCATGACTTTCCCAAGCCTCCACATTCTCAACAACTCGGATCAGGGACTGCTAGGGATGACTCCAGGGCCATCTACCTGTTCCCGTACCCATGTCATCTGGCAATTCTACCAGGACAAATGGCCTCACAGCAGACCAACTGCAACCCCAGCGTCCCCGCAACTCATGCTCTAGTCAATGAGGTGCAGGCAGCCGCGATCCAGGTAATCAAGGGCTATGTATGCCATAAAGTGCAGGAGTGTGCCCCGTCCACCACCAGCTGGAAGCAGATGTAGCAGGCAGTACTGCCCCTGGCACTGAGCAGGTCAGACAGTGGGTAACACACCCTCTGGACCCCTGCAGATGGGCCTGAACTCCAGGATAGGAAAGCAAAAGAGAGAATGCCACTCAGCCCCTGGTGATGTCACGAGCAAAACCACTGCATCAACTCAAGTTGCCAGAGAGAAAAAAGACTTCTTTCTTGTGCAAACCACTATTGCCACATCCTCGACATTGGCTGCCAGCCTCAGATCCTCAGCTATACTGTAAGGTTAAAATGATTTCTTTCTCTCACACTATCATGAGGATTAAATGTTTTAAACAGTAAGAAAAAGGAGCATCCATGTGTGGAAATCAGGCTAACTGTCAAGCTCATTCTTTAGCTACATAAGTCATTTCCTCACATCAGCCTCCAAGAGTGGACAATTCTCAGCAAGATGACAAGTTATAGAGTTCTGTGGTGACCTGAAAAGCAGGTACAGCCATAAAGGTAAAGAGGCAGCAGCCTGACTCTGCCAGCCGTGACTCACACGTCATGGCTGAGACTACACTGGCTGCTTTCTCTTCCCAGCTCCGGATTGCAGGACTCGCATCTTTTCCAGCCATCTTCAGTTTTAATCCAACTCCACCCAGGAGATCTCCAGTCCTGACCCAGGAATGGCATAGTTCTCCTATAAAACAAAAAATCAATTTGCATTAAAAGTATAAATATATATGAATAAGCAATCAAAGTTTCATTTAGAAAATTTGTTCACTGATTTTAAAGAACAAAATACTTATCACCTAAATGTTGGCAGGTCATCAGGGATGAGACAATGAGGACAGCACAGCACCTTGGGGGCTCTATAATGATAATGGTGGAGCATAACAGGTGGGTTTTCCAGCTCCGAGGTAACAGAGGCTTACACCCGAAGCAGCAGCAAGAGTCAAGGATGTCATTTCAAACCATGCACTCACTGCAATCAGAGGCAACACAGCCTGAGACTCCTCACGTCCATCTCCTCCAGGTGGATCAGTCTGGGTGCTTGGCACAGAAGGTGGGAGTGGGGAGTTGCCAGAGTGAGAAGAAGAAGTCGGAATAGTCAGATGAGGCAAAGGAGCTGGGCTTCACTCTGAGAGCAAGGGGAACAAGACAGGGACTGACACATAAGTGGTTCAAGTAATTCGATGGATCCTGAGCTGAAGAGGGCTCAGGTGTGTGCTATGTCAGCAGTGGGAGGTGGAGAGGAGACCTCTGAGTGCTGGCCTTCAGAGGAAGGAAAGAAGGAGACTACAGCAACACTGAGGGGGCAGAGTCAGCAGCACCCAAGGATGGGTGCCATGTGGGGAAAGAGCCAAAGATGATGTCCAGATTCTGACTGCTGAATGAGGTCACGAGAGGCAGCAGGCTGGGGAGGGGAGGATGGGGCTAGGACACTGACCTCAGCTTCAGACATGCTGTCAACTAGAATCTAGAAATAAAAATTATAACTTAAAAAGTGAAACAACAGATATTACTACTTCTAAGAAGCTTACAATTTGATGAGAGTGAGATCTGGAATTCCCTTTCTGGTAATCAGTGGTTTTCAGTTTGTGAAGTGCCTGGTCCCCTCTCAGACCAATTAAGTATGAGTACCTAGCGGGGGAGGCTAGGAGTAAGTAGCTTTTAAAGGTACAGGAGTGATTCTCTGCACAGACAGGGCTAGGAACTGGGGATTTGAAATGTTACCTCCCCACAAAGGCTTCCCCGACCCTCGGGAAGACTTCTCCCCACCTCACAGGGCTCGGCATTGCCTGGTGTCCACATCCCAACAAGGGCTGTCTGAAATTACTCATGTATTTATTTTCCTAAAAGAGAATGAGGCCTTTTTCAGTTCTGTATCCCAATTACCCTGAACAATGCCAGGCACATGGCAAGAGTTCAAATATCTATTTACTGAATTAATTAATTAATAGACCAGAAAAAAAGTTAGGTTAGAGAGAAATATAGGAAAACTACCAGCATTCAGAACAATTGAAGTCATGGAAATAACATCGTAGAGTAGGCAGTGTAGAAATCAAGACCACCAAGGAGAGAACTCAGGAAACACCAACAGGTGAGGGACAGTGGCTTGAGATGAGTCAAGAGAGAAACTCAAGGAAGAGTCGGAGGTTTGGGAAAGGCGGAAAGCTAAGAGAAGCATGCATTTTAAGAAAGACATGATTGACAGAGAGGAAAAATTGTAAAGAAGCCAAACACAGTAGATGTTCAAAAGCAGACATATTTTAGTTTAGCTACACCAGGAAGCCAAAGACTTACACAAAATTCATTTCAGCTGAGCAGCATCCATGAATCTTGTATCCAAAGTAGACTGGCAAGGGCTGGGGTACAGCATTTGACTAGTACTCATGAGGCCCTGTGTTTGATTCCCCAACACTGGAAAACACACACACACACACACACACACACACACACACACACACACAAAACCAAAAATCAAAGTAGGCTTGGAGCATTTCACGACATAGCATATTATATCAGAGAAAGTTCTTGAAAGACTGAGTCCAAACTACATGTAGTGTAACTAACAATCCAGGCTATCAAATGGGCATTTATGCTTAACTTAGAAGAGACAAAAGAATTAGTAAGGAAATTACATAAACATCACCATTATCCCTGGGTCAACTCCAAGCACCCAATTCCTGTACTGGTATAAAATATGCATTGAAATAATTCTTTCTTACGAGAGGATCATGAAACCTTGCTAAGATAATTTATAGCCTGGACACACCCTTTTCAGGCATATATTGATTGAATTCTTGCTTTAGAAGATCATTTTAAAACGTTCTTTAAATCTCAGCACTACTCTGGTAAGCCTTGTCTTACAGATCTGCTTCATAGCTATGGATCATTCCAAATGTGAAGGCCACCATTCATGTCCAATCAATCCAGAGTTATCTTATGATCCACAATATATCTATATTGATATATGGGCCAGAGGACACCCCCCAAGAGATGGAAGGGCCCTGAAGAAGCAATGTCTACTTTACATGACAACTTCAGTATCATCAAATGTACACTACAAAAACAAAGCTGTTTGACAATCTCTGAAAACTCCCAAAGTACCTCTCAATGTCACAATGGAACCATGTATTCAAAAGAAAATCCAGTGGTGACCCTGAAATGACCATAAAAAGGGTCACTTCATGACAAACACTTGTCACTCACTAAATATTATAGTAATGGGTGTCCATGCCCTTAAGGTGTACCATGCAACTGAGGAACTAAAAAACAAAAACAAAAACAAAACAACACCAACAATAACAACAAAAACCCAAAGCATACATATGTAACATCAAGTATGTGTTTACCTATATATCCAGGTGATCCTATAACATGGAAAACAAAGAGATGGTAAAGAGGGAACAACTAAAAGAAATTTAACCATGTAAAATAGTAGTGACTACAGAAGGAAGGTCAGCCAGGAAGGTTCCAGGGAGGACAGGGGCTCAGCCTTCAAGCCTGGTTAATTTCATATGAATGGAGAGGCAAGGAAAGAAGTATCAGTCACAGGGATGGTGAGGGGAAATGTAAGATCAGGATACATGTGACACAACCGAGAGAAATTCACAGGGTCAAAAGACTCTGGGTAACTATGTTTTTGAGCAATGTGTCAAGGTGAACAGTGTTGTTAAAAGAATGATAACCTCCTAGGGCTTAGATCTAAATAGATCTAAGGACAGATCTATATGGAGAAGGAAGACAGGTAAAAGATAGATAGTATAGATCTAAATGGAGAAAGGAGACAGGCCAAAGAGCCCCACAGGCAACAGACTCTTATCAGTGTCCTGTGCAGACCTGTGTCCTCAGCCAACAAATTTTCTTAAAGTTAACCTGTGTAGGCTATGCCTGTTCCCCATTGAGCACACTTATTTTCTGGCTTCAAAAAATGACTATAACATTTATGTAAACAGCCAGTATTGGCTGGGGATGTGGCACAGTGGTAGAGCATTGACTGGCACGTGTGAGGCCCTGGGTGCTAACCCTAGCAAAACACACAAAGAGCCAGCGTGGTGTGTCCAATAAAATAACCTTTTTAAAAACACCTCTACCCATATTACAATTTTGACTATAACAACTTGGGAAGAAATTAATATGATTTGGAGTGAATTTTTCAGCAGTTAAGTGATTCTCTCCTTCCTTCCTGTTTTGGATTGGCCAGTAGTACAATGAAGCTAATGGACCATGGGAAATAAACAAGCCCATGCCTCAGATTTTTCAACAGAGAAAAAAATTAGCTCTTCAGCAGATGTGTGTATTTCATAAATTTGTAATGGTAAAATCTCTGGATTATCCTGAGCTTTATTTTAAATTTATATAGTTTAAGGACTAAACAGATTTTTTTTTAACAAATAAGTAAGTCACTGGGAAATGCAAAAAAGAGAAGTTGCAATTTAAGAGGCCCACATGTCAAGTTTTCAAAAATACTCCCAATCTGAGCAACTGATTTTACAAATCAGAAAACAAGCTACTTAATTTTTAGAATGATACCCCACAACTTTGTTCAGGAATTTATCTGCACAGCTAAAAAATGTGAATTGCTAGAGCTTTACAAGTTTATTTTAATTAAAATTACCTTTGAGAATTTGCAAATACAAAAATTAAAACTGGAAATTATTTCTGAAAATTAATACAAAATAAAAGAGTGACTATTCAGAGTCTACTCATTTTGTATAACATGCAATCTTTAAGCACATCTTATGCTAACTATGTCAGAGAGCATATGGGGCTGAACTATTTTAAACCTCCTGTTTAATATGGCAGGACATGAGAGTGGAGTACTGCAGAACAGGACTATGAAATACATTTCTCAGTGGAAATTCCTGGCATGAAAGAATCTGAACTAATCAAGAAATGTCTTTTCTTCTATAAGCATAGGTTTTCCTAACTGGTAAGACTAGTGATGATAACATTTACCAGAGATTAGTATGGGGTAGACATCAATCAATTTACAGGCATTATCTCATTTAGTTGTCATACTACCCAACAAGATAGGAAATGCCATTCTCACTTTACAGGTTTAGTTCTCTTCTGTATATGAGAACATCAAGGCAAAGAGTTTGGTGGAACAGGATTCAAAATTAGGGGCTCTAGCTCTAGAATGCATGCTCTCAGCCACTATGTTTATAAAAGCAGTTCCTGAAAACCTTAGTAAAAGATGCCATATATTTACAAGAGTTTTTTTTTTTTAACTTATGTGACACATCACCAACATAATCTAAACTAATGATTCATTTAAATACAACAGTACTAAGACAAGGAAAACAAAACCCTAATACACTTTAACAGGCCGCATGTGTTTCCTTATTTAAGCTAGATGAAAATAGTACTTAATGCAACTATTAAGTTGGGCTTTAAAAACAATAAGAACTGTTAAACAAGAGCTACAATAGCATACACAATAAACAAAATAGCAAGTCAGTTGCTATTCAAATTCAGAAAAAGAAGTTAGTATAGGAACTTACTTTCCCCCTTCTTATTTTTCATTGTTCTGAAATAAGAAGGAATAACTGGTCTTCAATTTGATAAGCATTCTATTTTTCTTTATTGTGTTTTCTTATGATGTTTCCAAATAACTTAAGATCAAACAATTTTGGGTCAAACGTTGGTTTGTAAGTGTGAACAAATTTGATTGAGAGAGTACATCAAAACATTGCAAATTAGAGGCTGAAGTCAAAAGTGGGATTCACTCCAACAAGGTCTGAAAGATAATTACTGATGCTTCACGGAAAAGGAAAACAATGCAAGGAGGGGAAAAGCTGTATGAAAGAGAAATCAGGTCTTTTCTGATTAGATAGTAAAAGAAATGGGAATAGGCAAAAAGAGAACTTCACTGAAGACAGTTCTTCAGACTCCTAGTTCAAGGTGAGTCTGAATAGGCCCTGGGATAGAGATGGAATCCAAAAGGCCAAAATGAGCTGTGAAGGGAAGGATACACAATTCTCAAGTACCACCTGCAAGAGAAAAAGTAGGTAGGTACACAGTGGCGTGGAGGAGAACGGGGTCATTCCCAGGCATGTCACAGAGAAGGTGCACAGGAACTCAAGAGAACAGGGAGAGGCCTAGGTTTGCAGAGCAGCTCTCTCTGGGTCCAGAGGGAGGCAGACAAAGCAAGGACCGGCAGAGGACGCCTTGGAGCTAGGTGGGGACTAGGTGAGCACCTAGGGCAGGTCAACCCAGGGCAGGCTCAGCAGTGCACCGCCCTACCGGCGGCCAAGGCCCCGGTCCCACCTGGCGATCCCTCCCCACCTGAAGGTCCCCTCGTCACGGGCGGACCCCAGACTTCTCCCCACCTGGCGATTCCCTCCCCACTGATGGGCCCCACAGCTCCGGTACCACCTGGCGCTCCTCTCCCCACTGCGGGCCCCCAGGCCCAGTCCCACCTGGCCGTCCTCTCCCTCCTAGCGGTCCCCTCCCCACTGGCGGGCCCACGACTTCTCCATACATCGCCACACCCTCCCCGCGGGCAGACCGCGGCCCCCAGCCCACCTGTGCTCCTCTCCCCACTTGCCTGGCCTCACCCCACGCGACAGCCTCAGTGCGCACCGACTGCGTTGCACCCGAGAATATTGCCGGAAGTCGCCCGCCGTCACCGCCTCTACGGGAAGCCCCGTCCCCCGCCGCGCTGATTGGCCGTCGCGGCTCCAGTCGGTGTGGCTAAGAGCTGGTGGCCAGCGGCGCGCGTGCGCAGTGAGCGCCGCCTGGCCAGCTCCAGCGGGGGCTCCAGGAAAGGTGCCCTTTGACCCGGCCCTAGAGGCGTGGGCGGGTCCGCGCAGCCCGGTTTGGCGGCGCTGGGACACCGGCTCGGCAGCTGAAATGAGCACCGGGGCTGGCCGGCAGCCAGCAGCCAGGGAACTGCCGAGCTTCAGCCGTCGCTGGGCGTATGTGGGCGTGTGCGCGTGTGAGCGCGGCCCTCCCGGCGGCAGACTGGCCTGGCGGAGCCCGCAGGGCGGGGAGAGAAGCCGGCTGCTCGGGGATGGCTTTGTGCGTGTGCCAGCGCCGTGCAAACCACCTGAAAGTGTCTCGTGTGTAGTCAGCAAATATGCACGTTCAATTTTAGTGTCTTCCCTTTCAGAATGAGTTTTTGTATGTGGAACGCATCACAGGAAGGTAAGTATTCATATTTGAAAATGATTCTGTAGGTCATTTCTGATCAGTATTCTAATACTGATTTTTGGCTACTTTACAAGTAATGTAAAACCCATCATGGGCCAAAGTGGGCAGTATTGCTTAACCGCCTTCCCCTTCTTCTTTTCCTTCACACAAGGCCCATCGACTGTATTTTTTCTTATTTGTAGTGGAAGTGTATTTGCAAGTAAACCTCTATAGTTGGGACTATTGGATCAAGGTTAACTGCTTGTCGAGTTGATTAGATATTGGCAAGCCAAGATTCTGCTACTACAATGGGGCCATAAAACACAGGTAGTCCCCGTGGCGTTTTATCCCCATAAACCCATATAAGTTTAGAATATTGTGACTCAGAAATGCATTTAATACACTCAACCCACCAAATGTCGTGCCTTAGCCCAGCCCACCTTAAACATGCTCAGAATATTTACAACAGCTTACAGTCAGGCACAGTCATCTATCACAAATCTTACTTTAAAAGTGTTAAATATCTCATGTGACTTATCAAATAGTGTACTGGAAGTGAGGAACAGAAGCATGGCTGTACTTTCACATCATACTAAAGTCAAATGTCATGTAAGTGCCATCTTGTAAGTTGGAGACCATCTGTATATATGTTAATCTATTTTGCTAGCATCCACACAATTCCTTATGAAGGAAATCTGTTGGCTGTGTTGAGGAGCCAAAATAATTTCAGAAACTCACAAAATAACAATAGTTTATAAAATAACATCAGAAGTACAAGAAAGCCACGATTTAACAACAGAACCCACAAAGCACAATAGCCTGCAAAGTAATAGCAGGAGCAAAGCACTAGTGTGAGCCCACAGAGCAAGAGTAGACACCTACAAAGTAACCACAAGAACTCAGAGGTAGTTCAGGCAGGTTCAGATGGACTCACATCCAGCGAGTCTTTTGCTACAGTACTTGGATGCCCTTGTAAAGATTAATATGTTTGGTGACCCCTGGACTGTCACCAAAGGATGGAGAGGAAAGCACTCAGAGGAAAGAAAAAGGCTAGACTTGTGGTGCCACTGGGGTGTTGGAGAAGTGGCCCAGGGACATGATGAGCAGAAAAGAGATGCCCACATACCACATATTTGGGGCATTTGACTCATTTAACACATTTACATATTTGGGAAAATGTTTTGTTTTGTTTTTTTTCTTTAAGGCAGTCTACTCTTGACAGTATCCAAGGAGTTGGAGATATTTGAACTAGTGGTTGCTGCCACAGTGAGGTCTCATGGCAGTGAGCAGGTAGTTGCTGGGTACAAGCACCTAGTGGTTCATGCCTCCCTGAACTCAGCATGCTGGCCTTCCCTGTGCTGCACACATGCTGGCCTTCCCTGTGCACCCTTGCCCTTGGGACTCTCTGGACTTCATCCCCTACAGGCTCACTCATCCTGCACTTCCCCTTTGGAACACAGAGCGTAGTATATCTGGTGGGGTCTTTGCGCAATGTGTGAAGACCACTTTATTCTATGCAGCAATAATACTGCAATAGTAAGTGAGTCACCGGATTTAATGTTTAATTCCCAGGTCTGGCCATCCCCTGCCAAAAAAAAGGAAGGAAAAGAAAAAGAACCAAATCACCACCTGTGCCACTCCAAAGGAAGAATCCCTGATCTTTGGGAACTCCACCCTCTGCAACACAGATGGCAATACTAGGTGAGAAAGCAGGCAGTGGGCACTGTGAGTGCACACATGTGCAGGGGGCGATGCAGTGACAGCTGCTCCTGGAAGGGCAGCAAGTAGTACAGTCTGTGGGCTCAGACACCAGTGGGCAGCCAGGGTGAGGTCAAAGACAGGAGAAGGTTAGGTTCAGCATGCCATTTGCTTATGTCTTTCATCTCTTGGTTAGAATAGGATTTCAGGGCTGTACACCCAGGTGCCTAACAATTGTCACACATGGAATGTGTGCGGTTGGAACAGGAAGGCCAATGTGAAGACCCCATGGCCACCCAACTGCAGCTCATCCCCACTCTGATGCCTAGACCTGCGTATGACTCCACTTTCAGCTCCCTGTCCCGTGCACAACACGCGCAAGGAGCAACAGGTGAAACTAGCGTCTGCATTCCAGCGGATGCCTCTTGGGCCCATAACCTTCCTAAACCTGTTTCCCACCTCTGGGAGGCACATGGAGCAGCCAGGGGTGGGTCCAGGTGGGACCAGGCTTTGTGCTCCAGGTCTGCTGGTCTGTCCTTCCTGCAAAACACCTATTGACCAGCTATGTCAAGTGCCCCCTCTGCTCCCACCCCCCTGGGGTGTATTGTCCTTATTGCTCACTAGACCATCATGGCATCTTGTGATTTCTTTCAGTTATTTAAACCTCAGCTCAACCCCCCTTTGCTTAAAAAAAATCCCAGTTCCCCATAAAAACTAAAAGCTCTCTGAAGGAAGAAGAAAGTTTTTCAGGAGCCATGAAAGCCTGTCTCAACTATAGGAAAGGTAGGGAGAGACATGCAGCAGACAGGCTGCTAATCCCAGATGGAAATGCTGGATCCAAATAGCTCAAGTCCTCCTGACATGCTGGGATCAAGTTCAGACTTTGAAGTCACATCAGATATGGCATCAATGTAGTTCATCAAAATTATATTATTTCCAGTGAGACATGCTTATCCTGCTTTAATATTGCTTTAGGTGAGATCCAAGCAGTGAAATAAATGAGCAATAGATTGTTGGGACCCAAAGGGACCTTGGTCTGCCTAAGCCTTGTGGCAGACAAAGCCTACACATTCACAGTATCAGACAGTGAGCACGCGGCCAGCAGCATCCCCCCAAAGGAGGATGGTATCTAACTCAGGTACCATGGACCCTGGAATCCTAGAGCCCTCTCCCAGGTCCTCAGTCTCAGGGACATCCGGGTGCTGAAAGTGGGACTTGAGGTGTAGGTGTCCTCCTCAGTCATCTGACACAGCAGGATGTCCACAGGCTGGGTTGGCCCTGAGACTGCTTCTGGCTTGCTGGCCTCTTACCTGTCATGATTGTCCACTGCTTCGTGGGGCTGACTGACCTCATTCTACTGGGAAGAGCATGAAGTTCCAGGCTCTGGAGTCAAATGAGCAAACTTTGAAGGGAACTTGGGGATGTAGATGTGGGGGGAAGCAGGTAGCAGAAGGGCTCTGGCAGGAGACCAACCACCCACAGGAAGAGGCCATAAGTTGCTGACCACATGAACAGAGGGTCAGCTTATACATTCAGATGAAGCTTCAGCTCTATCTAAGGCTATGGTAGCATCCCCCAAAAGGAGATTTAAGCCAGGAGCCTGATCCCATCAGTTAGACCTGGGAGCCATGTGCTGCAGGGAGCAAGGAGAGAAAGTCAACACATAATCTGGTCACCCATTGGTGGATGAGTGGCAGGGATGGGCCAGAGGTGAATTGGGGTGTCGAGAGCTAAGGCCTGAGGCACTGTGGAGTTCTGGAAAGGCAGTCTTCTACCATGAACAGTGTGGATGCGTCTCTCCGTGCCTCTGGCCTGCATGGTTTTTGATAAGAAACACACTGGCAACCTATTGACCTCCCACCGATAGCCTCTCTCTTATGGCCATTCTCATTGTTTTCAGATTCTTTGTTTTGGCTTTCAGCAGTTTGGTTATGATATGTCTAGGTGTGAATTTCTGAGTTTATCCCACTGAAGGATACAATGTCGAGGTGTTGAGATTCTTAGATATATAGATTATTGTTTTCCTTCACATTTTAGAAGTTTAGAGCACTGTTTCTTCACTCATTCTGACCTTTCCTCTCTCCCCTCCTTCTTGGACTCACTGTGCATCTGTTGGTACAACTTCACTCTCTTTTTGCATTTAGGTGTGACACTTTCAGAAATTCTACTTAAGAGGGATGGAGTTGTGGCTCAGTGGTAGAGCGCTTGCCTGGTGTGAGGCCCTGGGTTTGATCCTCAGCACTGTATATAATAAATAAAAATAAATTTAAAAAAAAGGTCCATTTACAACTAAAAATATTTTTAGAAAAAGAAATTCTACTTAAGAGGAAAAATGCCCTTCCTCCTGGGATGTGGCTATAAGATCTGGCACTCCACCACCTGTCTTGGGCCTGAGCTGACCTTAAGGATGGAGACCACCTGTCAGAGATCTGGGGGCCTGATGAGTTTCTGGACCCATCATGCTCTGGGCCCGCCAACGTCCAGACTACATTTTCTGAATTTCTTTTGTGTGAAAGAGAAATAAACATATATCTGGATTAGCTATTATTATTTTAGATTTTTTAAGACATATAGCATGTAACCAATGGAATTATCTAGTGTAAATTTGCCATGAAACATAAGATACCACCAGTTATGAGGAGTCAGAGTTCTTTACAAGGACTTTAATAATGGTAAAAATTGTAGGCACAGTCTCGTGCAGACCCATTTTCCGGGACACTGCTTCCCGTGGGTCTCCAAGACACTGAGTAGGTATTTATACAGGGTGGAAATGACCATTCAGGTAGGCTCGACATCAGGAAACAGTGGAGCTTTGGGACCTCCTGTCAGGAAATCATGATTTGCCTTGCTCTTCAAGGTTTTCCTATAGGCCCCTCCCCCCCAAATTCATGGTAATTTCAGGCCATTTCTCGAATTGTTCCTCCTATAAAACAAAGTCCCTTATACTTGTTAACTTCCTAAATCCTCTGTCTTGCTACCATAGCCTTTAATGGAGCTGAGGTTTCATCTGAATGTAGAAGCTAAGTTTCTGTGTTCTGACTTTATCTTAGGCATCTGCATCTCCAAGAAACAGAGTGTATGCACCAGTGGGCACAGCACTCTTGTTGAAGCTGCAGCTGAAAGTCATGTCTCCTTAGTGGCTACTCAACTGAGCTGCTAGTTAACTTCTCTGGTCTCAGCAATGAGTTAGCCTCCTCTGCCTCTTCCTTGAGTTGGTTTGCCTCAAAGTTCTTCAAAATGTTTATAAAACATGCAGTTAGTTGGCTTTAGTTTTCTAACCTGAAGATGTTCCTTACTCTGGCTTTTGCCATTTTTCATTCCATCTCACTAGAGCATAGTAGAGAAGTCCTTCAAGGAAGAATGCTTTCAACAGAGCAGCTGCCCGCTGCTGTACATTTTCTTTACCTAGTCCTAAATATGAGACCTTCAGCAACACCCTGCTCACTGCTGGCTCATATCATTTATATTGCCCTAGGTTTTATGTTGGGGAAAAGACAAGAAAATATGTAGAAACAAGAGGCAAACTTGTTGACTCTTTGACATTCTTGCTTACACACACGGAGGTGGACCACAACACCTGAGAGTGAGCTGAAGACAGGGAAAGGAAGAGGCAGTTACTAGGCTGGGAACTGCTTCTCACCACTGAAAGTGCTTCTCACCACTGAAATAAATTCTGGTCTCATGCAGACTCATTCTCCAGGACACTGTGGGCGTCAACCAGCCTGGTTCTAAGATGACATCAGGGTCCTGGCTAAAATCTCCCCTTTCTGTCCTGCTACCGTAGCCTTAGATGAAGCTGAAGCTTCATTTGAAATTATAAGCTGTTTCTGTGTTCTGATTTCACCTTTTCCACATAGACCTTATACATCATTATAAGGTTATACCATAGTATATCATGCTTCCAAGAGCCCCGAATCATTTGTTTTGACGACTTTCCCCAGTTTCTAATGTCATAAGGACCCTGCTAATTGAATTTACTTTAACTTCTTTTTTTCCAAAATTTATTGGAAGGATGTTTAGTGTGGACATTAACAATGTTATCATTTTTATGCTCATAACCAAATCAGAATTAAATTTTCCAATATCATGTAGCACTTTATCACAACAGCTTGCTACAACTCAGATCCATTAAAAATGCTGCCTTCCTATTGAGTCTGGCTTTTTAAATTCCATCAAAAAAGCAATAAATTTCTGCTGACAAAATTGCCTGGGAAGTGCCATGTGGCTTGACCCATGGTCCTGCCATGTGTGATTTATTAGGCTCCCAGCTGCAGCCCTTGGGACGGGCTCTGTGGCAGGTGGCCATCATTTGTATAGCTTGGAAGATCCCACTGTTAGACATTCTGGCACTTGGGAACAGTCCTGTCAAGACTGGTAGGATGAAGTCTCATGAAGAAACACCAATAGCTGCAGGAGGCCAGTGTTGTGGGCTGCTCAAAGTGGTTCCAAGTCCTCAGCTGGGCCACTGGAAATTGGCCATGGCTGGAGAATACACAATACAGAAGTTAGAAACACTACAAATACAAACTATGCACACTCTGACCCTCTTCTACAGAGCTGGCTCACCAGCACCACTGGACACACCCCAGTCAGGTACCTAGCCATCACCACGGACTGAATGTAGTGTCCCATGCACTGTCAGTGACTATAGGTGCCTCTGGCCACACAGAAGCAGATTTTTCTGTCCAGCTGTGGTGAGTTTGGCTATGGCCAAACTTTTCCTTTTACTCCCCCCCCACACCTTTTTTTTTTTTTTTTTGGCAAATCAGACCATGTAACTCTCATTTAGGGCCTGGTTAAGGAAAAGAGGCACACAAAATTGGCTCTGCCCAGAGTGCTAATGTTGCAGTCCACTTTGCATAACTTTATTTTCCAGCCTTCTAGCAGAGAGCCATGCAGAGCAATAAGGAAATAACTCGGAGTCTCCTAAAGGCCACCTTAAAATGGATGTATAGCAACTAAAAATCTTAGAATTATCAGCAAATAATGATGTTTACTTGTGATGATGTTAAAAGAGAAATGGGACCAAATAAGGTTTTCCTTCAATTCAACTCCAGATGGGCATTTCCTGGTGTCTGAATCTTCTGACTCACCCAAGCACTAGGCATAGATTTCCCCTCTGAGTCACCAGGTTGTCAAATGCTGTAGCCTTTCTCCTGGGAGGGGACTTGATATGATAGCAAGTCCAAAGCTCACAAATAGGAGAGCACAATTAGTCCACTACGTGTCAGGAGGGACCCAGCCGAGGTGCTCCAGCAACAGGGCAAAGTCCACAGACACTGGCCAAGTGTGTGGGCATTGGTCCCTCTGCCTCCCGAAACTCGTTGCTGCTGGAGAGACAGAAGGAATAGAGTGTCTGCCCTTGCTTCTGCTTTTCATCCCAGCTGTACAGCCTTCCCTCTCCATGGCAGTCTAGTCCCCACTTATGTGTCCTGTGGGTAGTGGAGTTCTTTAGTGTCGAGTTTTCAGGAGACACATGAAATGCTGCAGTTATGAGTGCTCAGGGTGCTTGTCAGTGTGGATGCTGGATCTGACCAAGTACAAATTCACGTGGAAGAAAGCAGAGAAAAGAAAAGCAAGATTAGTGTCTTGAGATCCTATCTTGTGGCAGGGGGAGGGGGTGGCTGGGGTTGTGGCTCAGTAGTAGAGAGCTTGCCTAAGTGTGTGTGATGCCCTGGGTTCGATCCTCAGCACCACATAAAATTAAGTAAATAAAACAAAGGTATTGTGTCCATCTACAACTAAAAAATAAATATTTAAACAAAGATCCTATCTTGCCCTATTAAGAGAAAACTGCAGGGATAAAAAATACTCTGCTAGTGTGACCACTCAAACAGCCTTGAAGGTCCACAGGAAATAGCATGTATTAAAGAAAAATCTTGATAAAAAAAAATGACATACTTTCTGCAGCTATTTATCTGAGTGAAAGACAGTGTGCCCTCCACAGTTCCTGTGAGGGCTATTGAATGTTAAAAGGGCATTTATAAGCAGGAAACAGATCTGCTGTGGCTCCTGCTCTTGCCAGTGGAGGGCCTCTGACTTTTCCTTTTATGATCCCAGATTGAAAGGAAATTGCCTCTGGAATGAGTGGAACCTTTGTAGGAGAACAGCCCTCTCTGGTTTCTGTTTCCTGTGTGTGTAAGCCACAACTCTGCTCCAATGACTGGGTTTTCAGTGAATACGTAAAGCCAGTGCCAGCCCAGTTGCTCTGCTGGAACCTGAGATACGGGCTGATGAGAAGGGCTGCTACCCTTGGCTGGGTGGCTGGGGGTGAAGGTGTTCTTCTGGCCAGTGTGTCCACAGCTAGACTGAATCACAGCCTCCCTATGGACAACCTCACTGCATTCTTCAACCTGACCTCCAGAAGGACTGACCTGCAGCAAAGGTGACCAAACATGTGCAGAATGAACTTCAGACAGGCAAAGCCCTGTTTGCTCCAGTGCGCATCCAGTTCTGGAGCCTGCCCTAGGGTGGGTGCCAAGATTTGCACGAGAAGAACAAAGTTAAACTGCTCTGACTCCACTGTGAAGACATTCTGCACTCATAACCATATGTGCTCGACTCCTATCTACAGCATTTCTTCCCAAGAGCATGCAAGGGCAGTCCAGCAGATGCCGTAGGAACAGTGACCACACTCTGAGGCAAGTCGGATACCACCTGTCCTGGGCCTGATCCTAGTAGGCCTCCAAGGAGCATTTTCATGGTTACCAAGTGCTTTAGGCAAGGCCTTGTTTGATGGATGTGGAAGGAGAGGGAGGGAAGGAAGGGAGGGAAGGGAGGGAGGGAGGGAAGGAGGAAGGAAGGGCGGGCACCACTCTGCTGTTGAGTCCTCCCTCCCTCCCTCCCTTCCTCCCTTCCTTCCTTCCTTCCTTCAAACCAAGCAGGTTTCCTTCAGGAATGCGGTGGTAGCTGGTATGTATCTGTTTTTATAGCATTTGTCAAGGTCTACTGATAGCATCATGCAAAAATACAGATAGAGAAATCATTTTTCTGAGCTGGGCTTGAATAAAAGCTCAGAAACATGCAGTTAGGTGTGCTCTTCTCCGATAAGAGTCTACATGCTGTGCTGTGAAAAGAGCCACGACAAAAGGACCCCGATGCTGGCTAGGCTACCTGCAGTGACGTCCCAGCTTTCACTTGGGACCATGCGGAATGGAGAAGGACTCCAGCCGGCCGCTCTCTGCATGCAAACTGTGGGGAGCTGGAAGCACTTTGACTTCTGTTTGTGCCTGATACCATCAGGTGACAATGGGGAATCCAGAGGTGTCATGTGGACACTGACCTAGTGTGGAAGATGCTGTGAGGGCACAGGGGCCATGTCTGGTGGCCTGTATCCAAGCTTTCATCATGGATGGGGAAGCTCAGGTCCTGGACTGCAAGAGAGTGTGGAGGGTCCAAATTTTCACTGTAGGTGGGGACAGACACACTAGGAGGAGACCTGTGTCCAGTTTGTTCACTCAGGGATGACTACACATCAGTCAATTGCTGGACACCAGCCCCTCTTGACCTTGTTGGTGTCCTGAGCTTGGGGTGGACTTCTGCCTGCACTGGTGGACACTCTGAGTGAGCAGAACTCAACATCACATTGTCCGACCAGGGTCCCTGCTGGTATGAGTGATGGGCACTGGGGGCAGGGACACCTGTCCATTTGTCTGTCAGTGTTCGCCCTTCCCCTTTGTAGCACATCACTGCAGATTCCCTGGGAAGAAAACACACGGTGGAAACGAGGTCGCACAGAGGGCATGTCAGCAGCTCCTATCTGTGCTCATCTCGACTTCAGAGGAGCTTTTCTGGGTTTGATTGATTCACTGTTGTCCGGGAGATGAGGCTGATATCGTATGATAGGGCAGAGATGAGGGGAAGCAGTTCTTCCACTGCTAACTCTTACTGGTTTTCTTCCCAATCTGCAGTGGAGCCTCCTCACTCCTAAGATCAACTGTGAGTAAATTACCAGAGTTTCCAAGGAGGACTGTCATCCACCTCACAGGGGGATTCTCAAGACACGGAGCAGACAGGCTCAACCTGCTCAGACACAGCTGCACATCTGGGGGTAGAGAGGCCACATGCAGATGTTAGGCAGCAGTGAGGCACTGGAGCACACCTCACAGGGTCTGTGCAGGTGGCCCACCCCACTCACGGTGGCCTGCCTGAGACGGGATCACTCTACCCCCAGCTCCTGTGGGACGGCCAGGGGGGCTGAGGCCTTGAAGGCCAGGCAGAAGCTGTGGCACCATCTCAGTCCCCAATGAAGCCTCAGGGTCCTGAGCACCCTTCCTACAGTGTGGTCTGAAACTGAAATGTGCTTAATGTGTGGCTTTTGGTTTACCTTGTGCTTAGATGTGTTTGTGGTGAATAAAATAAAAATATGAAAACGTTTCTGAACAAGTAGTTTCTTTGGTCTGTATGAACACAGTAATGCTGAGCATGCATTCACAAGGAATTTTCAGGTAAAATGGGGTTTTCATCCCAACAAATTGGAGCCTTCACAGCCGCAGGAAAGTGCCTCAGGTCTTCCTGAGTGAAGCCTGCATAAGCAGGAGCCTCTTGTTCCAGTTGGTGAGCAGCTACCCATGAGAAGGCATGAGCTGGGTGGAAGCACCCTTTGGGCCTTGCAAAGCTTGTCTGATGAAATTCTGTCTTCTTGTTCAGTCATGGACACCTGTGCTCAGGGGAACACACTGTCCTGGGCACCACCCTGTGGTGGTCAGCTCCTTGTCCTTGCTGAAGAGGGCTGCATTCCAAGAACTCTGAGCAGGGTTAGCAACCGAAACCATGTGTTCTCACCACAGCCCTCATCTGTGACTCCCTGGAAACCATGCTCTCGGGGACAGCACAGAGTGACAGCACAAGCTGCTGCTCCTAGGTGACAGAACCTGGTGTGTCTGCTGGCCCACATCCCATGGTGGAGCAAGACCAAAGCTGACGGTCTAGCATCAGGACGTGGGACTGGTCAGGCTGCAGCAGGACAGATGAAGAACTAGTAGGAAGCAGGCTTATTAGCTGCAGCAGTCCAGAATGGCTATTGTCTAAAAATCTCTGGACCCCAAGTCTGGAAATTCTTTAAACTTTATACCCAGTGGGGTGGATCATGTCAGTCAGTGGGTACATAACAGTACACTTTGTCCCATATTTCTAGGCTGGACAGAGGTTTCACAAGTTTTTACCATAGAAAGCAGAAGTTGGGTTTGAGTCTCAGTTACAGCACTTGCCTTACACGCGTGAGGCCCTGGGTCCAGTCCTCAGCACCACATTATAAAACAAATAAATAAATAAATAAAGATATTGTTTTCAGGTACAACTGAAAAAATTTTAAATAAAAGAAAGCAGAAGTGCTAATTTTTTTTTGTACATCGCTAAGTTTGCTGGTATATTTAGCTTTTGCATGAAAGAGCAACTTAGTCCTTACAGAAAATAGAAAGTTTCAAACTACATTGAGTTCTTTGCAGAAATTTTTGCTAATATCGTGTTAATAAGAACAATGATGGTGAGGGTCTCTAGAAAAGCCCACCACAAGACAGTTTTTGCTGCTCCCAGTAGTAAAGGCCACTCAGGCGGCCCAGCAGAGCCCAGGTTTACATAGCCAGCCTGGGACCCCGGGCTGCAGTTTTCTCTCTGCTGAGACAGGGATCAGGTGGTGCCTCCCTCACAGTGATGCTTCGATGAATAAGGGGGCGCCAGCACTCCTCCTGAGTTTGGTGTGGCAATCACATGGCCCTTCTTGTCACCTGTTAGCTGGTGAATCTACTCTCCCTTGTGGCACAAATGCCACCCACTGTTCTCAGCCAGGCTGGAATTCACTTGGAGAAGGTGGATTTTGAGTTTGAAAAGGTATGCAATGTTTGTGGGATGCCATTTAAACTTTTAAAAATGAAAATAGGTACAAAGTGAACAGAGAGAGTGGAATGGATGGTGGAAGCTGTGATCTCTGAACCTCTTACCACCCAGCCAGGTGTGCAGATGAGTCAGGACAATGCCAGCACTCTGCTCCTAGTGACCAATGGATTTCAAGGTGGACATCCTTAAAAATAATAATAATTATTATTATTACATATATATAGTTGTAGATGAACAATACCTTTATTTTATTTATTTTTTATGTGGTGCTGAGGATTAAACCTGGTGCCTCACACATGCAAGGCAGGCACTCTACATCTGAGCTACAACCCCAGCCCAAGTTAGACATTCTTGACCCTAATTTAAGGCTTACTTCAGTGGTATAACAGGGTGTCTAGAGAGAACACTCCATTATTTAAGAGAAGCATTGGTAACTATACTCAGTGGAACTGAAGTCAGAAGAAATGAATTGGCCAGAGAGCCAGGTGGTGGCTGCTGATATTTCCTCACCTGGCACAAATCCAGGGAACATTGTGGGGAGGGGCTAGGCAGCCTGGAACAACATCTCCATTTTGTTGAAAAGGCATGGAAAAATATTTCTAATTAGCAGAGAGCTCGGCGTCGAAGGGCAAACGCATAAGATACTGCAAGTGTTGCTAACTGATGCCTTACAGAGCCTTGAATGCAGTAGATAGTGACTGCTAACTCCATGATAATAATCTCTGGCTGTAATTGGAGAGCTACCCTTTGGAAGCAGAGCTCAGGGAAATACCTGCAGAAAACAGTATGAGAGAGATCTGCTCCTGTCTTGTCTTTGAGAATGTTAGCCCCGCTGTTACAGCTGCTCTTCTGACAGGACTTTCCTGCTCCTTTCTGACTCACATTCTCTCTGCTGCTTGTTTTCTAACAGGGAATGTACTGCAGTCTTCTCCCTGAGGCTAAGGCATTGATTATTTAAATGTCCCCAGGTGGGGTTTCTCAAGGAACAGGGAGACTGGGAGAATAATCTGAGTTCTGTGTCCCTGGGGTCTCAGGTGCCAGGCTCAGGAGAGAGTAGGGCTTCAGCCCAGCAGGTTTCCAGCAGCCCCAGGCACTGCCCCAGCCTCCTGCCCCCACACCTCCCCACCTAAGGGCAAGAGTGGGGCAGGATTCAGAGAAGAGGGGAGTCAGGGAATGGGTTCTGCTGCTCCCTGGGCGCCGAGCACAGGGCTGAGTGTTGGAGGAATCCCATGCACCACTCTGCCTGGGACACGGAGCACCATGTGACCCACTCAGTGGAGGACTCATCACTGCCCTGAGCCTGGACTGGGTCATTGAGAAGGAGGAATCGAGATGCTCAGAAGACAGCAGGGTCTGAACGAAGCTGTGGCTTGGCACCCATTTCACCATCTGTGGTTCAGTTCTGAGCAGACTGGGGTGAGAGGCTGCGGAGAAGGACAGCCATGGGAAGCTCGGGAAGCCTGGGAGCTGTCTCTGAGGCCAACCAGGACTGAGTCCTGGAGCACGCTGCTCTCTGGGCTCCCGCCCTGCCCTCCTCCTGCCAGGCTAAGGGTGTCACTGGCTCAGCGGAGCTGCCTCCTTGTGAGTATGAACAATGGTGGAGTAGGAAGTGGGCTGAAGTTGGCCAAGGCCATGTGAGGTGAAAAGCAGTGGAGAGATGGGAAAAAGGCACTAGGCAGATGGCGATCAGGAGATCTGCTCCTCTGTTTAGCATTTCCTTTCTTAATATAAGCATTAAGAAGGTTTGACAAGGGCTGGGGATGTGGCTCAAGTGCTTGCCTGGCAGGCACGGGGTGCTGGGTTCCATCCTCATAAATATAAAGATGTCACGTCCACAGAAAACTAAAAAATAAATATTAAAAAATTCTCTCTCTCTCTCCTCTCTCTCTCTCTTAAAAAAAAAGGAGGTTTGACAAGGAAAATAGTTAAAACTTTTCTGGGGGCCTGTGGGAGCCAAACTGAGAGAATGTATGAGAAAGCAAACTTTTTGTGAAGGTATAGTGTTCTCTACTCCATGGTGTGCAGAACAGCAGTTCTCAGGCTCTGCTTGTCCTGAGTGATTCCATGGTATGTAGAATTGCAGCTCTGAGGTTGTGCCCAAATCTTTGTTACTTTATCTTATAAAGCAGTAGTTTGCCAAGAGCTATTCCATTTTGAGTTTTAGTGCTGAGGTAGAATTTTTCAATATGCTTTTTGTACAAGTAAACAATGACTATCTGCCTCGCATAACCATGAGGCAAAACTGATAAATCAGTGTGCTGATAAGAATGATTACCTGCCGAGGGGCCTTCCCTTCCAGCATCGACTATGGGGAGATTGAGGGCATGGAGATACCCCTCCGGAGATGGTTTCAGAGAAGAGCGTCTGCTTTATTGTGCAGCAAAAATAGCTTTTATATTGGGGCTGGGGATGTGGCTCAAGCGGTAGCGCGCTCGCCTGGCATGCGTGCGGCCCAGGTTCGATCCTCAGCACCACATACCAACAAAGATGTTGTGTCCTCCAAGAACTAAAAAATAAATATTAAAATTCTCTCTCTCTCTCTCTCTCTCTCTCTCTCCTCTCTCTCTCTCTCTTTAAAAAAAAATAGCTTTTATAGTGGGTATGTGCCAAAGGTCTCTAATTCCTCATGTTTTACTTTTATACCCTGGGCTTTTAAGAGCTGACATGAAATTTGTAGTTGAGCCTGTTTATGTGAACCAGGTAAATTACCCATTGCCCTGACTGCTTACCTGTTTTGAGCTTTGAGTTTCCCCATGGCCAGGGATCCCTCAAGCGAAAGCCACCTGTTTGCCCCACGTTAGGTGCCAGAATGCTGAGGGGTCTTCCCCTCCAGCTTTGACTGTGAGGAGCTTGAGGGCATGGAGAAACCCCTCTGAGACGGTTTCAGAAAACAGCATCTGCTTTATTGCGCAGCAAAAATAGCTTTTATAGTGGGTATGTGCCAATTTACATGTAACGGTCATGATAGGCCAGAAGTGATACACAACATATCATCTTACAGGAGCCCAGACACCAAGAGTTCAGAAACTGCCATGTAGGCTGCCCTTGCACCAACAGGGGAATAACTCCTTGTCAAAGGAGCCAGTGTTTTGACAGCACTCTGTTCCCCAACATAATGTTCTGTATTAGGACTTCCCTGCTGCACAATGAGTGAGATAAGCATTTATCCATGTAGGTCCAGAGTCAGGCCCTGCAACAATCACCTATGCATTTATCAAGTTAATCAGAAGCACATGGATACATGGGTGTATCAAACTCATGTCAGAAAAACCAGACCCATGAGCTCATTGAAAAAACACATTAGATCTCCAAATGATGCAACCTCTTTACTCAAGACCCATAAAAGGGCAGGCACCCCCAGACTGGACATAACAGTACCCTGACATGCTCACCTGGTCACTCGTCATAACCCTTGCCCAGGAAAATCACCACAGCAATAAATATCCAAATCTCTGTTTGGGGGCTTTAGTGGAGTGCAGCTTCTCCTGCCTGTGATGGCCATGCACAGCCCACTCCAAGCTGACATCTCAAGCTAAAGCTGTGGACCTGCGCCTAGGTTAGGTTCCTGCACTCTGATAGCTCTGTGCCCTAAACAGTTTCTTTGGCTGCTTCCTAATCTCATCTGGCTACCTGCCTTAATCTTTCTCTAGCATTTTGTAACACACACACACACACACACACACACACACACGTACATATATATAAATGTGTGACACAAGTGTTACAGTCACTAGAAATTAACTCAGAATAAAAGAACTTTTGATGGCCCAGTTTATGACTACCAGGTGACATACCAGTATTCAGTGAAATGCCACTGATGAGAGTGGTGTGGTCTGTGAACTTATTGCCATTCAGTAAATTCTGGCACTGTGGAAAGACACATGTTTGGTCCAAGTTAATGAAATAGCACATTCATGTCATTTAGCAATGGCAGAGATGTGACATCAGTACAGGGAAAGAGGATAGTGGGGCAGAATTGGGAGAAAGCGGAACAGACACCACTTGCAGGAAGCTGGGGGTGCACACCTGGGGGCCAAGGTCCTTGTGAAGCCTCCTGTACTCCAGCTCAGAGGGGACTTTAGATAAATAAAAGCCTAAATGTGAACATTCAAACTGGCAGGATAAAATATAAATGACGGGTTTGGTGCTAGTTTCACACACTGTGAAAAGAAGATGCAGAATACCAGATATAGCTGGTGCCACTTATGTAGAAATTCAGATAAAAAATAAATGTAAATAGTGATCTATGCAAAAGTTTAAAAAGGACTATAAAAATGCAATCAAACTGCTGGCTGCTGGTGAGGAGCTGTAGGTGTTCAAAGGCCTGCAGCTGCCTCTGTCAAGTCTTCTTTGTTTTCCAAGGACTGAGAATAAACAGGACAGAAAACATTTGCTAATTTGGGTCATGAAATTCTTCATGCTTTTTCTGTCTTTTCAACTTTTCAAAGCTGAAAGAGACAAAGAAGAAATCATCCAAAGAAATAAACTCCCTGAAAAAGATCAGTCAAACTTTGAGCAGACAGAACTATTGGGAAAGCAGAGGCCTCACCACACCACCTGCCCCTAGGGGTAAGGCATTTGAGTGGCCACAGGGGACATGACCTCGGTGGAGCCAGGTGCACCATTGATGCTATTGGGGAGGAAATCAAGGTGCAAGAGCACCAAGGGTCTCGGATGATCTTAGGTTCCAAGAGAGAAACAATCCCCAAAGGCCAACATCTTGCATGTCTGAACTGGGCCTAGAGGGATGAGGCCAGACAGAAAGCAGTGTCAGGCAGAACGCTGCAGCCAGCATGTAGCTCTCACAGGGCCCAGCACTGACCTTGGCTGGGATGCCACCTGTGCCCTTTTTGGCTCTGGGTGGATTTCAGTCATGCCTGTGCTCCACTTTGGATCTTCACCCCCAGGTCTTTAATAGGATCATTTTATGTTGCTAGTGGGGCCAGCAGCATAAGAATAGGGAGGTGGCCACTCTGGAGCTGGGCAGGGCTTTGCATTATGCATGTCTGTTTTGGTATGCTGCCTCTAGATGCACACTCAGTCCAGCCACAAATCTGTGAGCAGGGCTTGTGGCAAGAGCCTGGGCCCTGGTTCCACCTGTGTTCTGCAGTCATATGCAGACAGGTGGGAGAAAGGAGATACCACTTGACCCTGTACTCTGACCTCAACATCTTTGTGAGGCAGCCTGGATGCAGAGAGGCTGACCAGCATATTGTCTGCAGTGTGGACAAAAGGGTGATTCATGTCCCCAGTGGGACATCATGAGGAGCTGCCAACTTTCATCACAGTACACAGCACTTTGTGCAACTTAGAACTTGCCACTATTTTTTTTTATTTATTTTTTATTGTTGGTTGTTCAAAACATTACATAGTTCTTGACATATCATATTTCACATTTTGATTCAAGTGGGTTATGAACTCCCATTTTTACCCCGTATACAGATTGCAGAATCACATCAGTTACACTTCCACTGATTTACATATTGCCATACTAGTGTCTGTTGTATTCTGCTGCCTTTCCTATCCTCTACTATCCCCCCTCCCCTCCCCTCTCCTCCCCTCCCCTCTCTCTACCCCCTCTACTGTAATTCATTTCTCCCCCTTGTATTATTTTTCCCTTTCCCCTCACTTCCTCTTGTATGTAATTTTATATAACCATGAGGGTCTCCTTCCATTTCCATGCAATTTCCCTTCCCTCTCGCTTTCCCTCCCACCTCTCATCCCTGTTTAATGTTAATCTTCTTCTCATGCTCTTCATCCCTACTCTGTTCTTAGTTACTCTCCTTATATCAAAGAAGACATTTGGCATTTGTTTTTAGGGATTGGCTAGCTTCATCGATGTAGCAGTGTCCCTGTAGCATGCTCTTTTTAGGTCTTTAGGGAATAGACCGAGAAGGGGAATAGCTGGGTCAAATGGTGGTCCCATTCCCAGCTTTCCAAGAAATCTCCATACTATTTTCCAAATTGGCTACACCAATTTGCAGTCCCACCAACAATGAACAAGTGTACCCTTTTCCCCACATCCTCGCCAGCACTTGTTGTTGTTTGACTTCCTAATGGCTGACAATCTTACTGGAGTGAGATGGTATCTTAGGGTGGTTTTGATTTGCATTTCTCTGACTGCTAGAGATGGTGAGCATTTTTTCATGTACTTGTTGATTGATTGTATGTCCTCCTCTGAGAAGTGTCTGTTCAGGTCCTTGGCCCATTTGTTGATTGGGTTATTTGTTATCTTATTGTCTAATTTTTTGAGTTCTTTGTATACTCTGGATATTAGGGCTCTATCTGAAGTGTGAGGAGTAAAGATTTGTTCCCAGGACGTAGGCTCCCTATTTACCTCTCTTATTGTTTCTTTTGCTGAGAAAAAACTTTTTAGTTTGAGTAAGTCCCATTTGTTGATTCTAGTTATTAAATCTTGTGCTATGGGTGTCCTATTGAGGAATTTGGGGCCCGACCCCACAGTATGTAGATCGGAGCCAACTTTTTCTTCTATCAGACGCTGTGTCTCTGATTTGATATCAAGCTCCTTTATCCATTTTGAGTTAACTTTTGTGCATGGCGAGAGAAAGGGATTCAGTTTCATTTTGTTGCATATGGATTTCCAGTTTTCCCAGCACCATTTGTTGAAGATGCTATCCTTCCTCCATTGCATGCTTTTAGCCCCTTTATCAAATATAAGATAGTTGTAGTTTTGTGGATTGGTTTCTGTGTCCTCTATTCTGTGCCATTGGTCCACCTGCCTGTTTTGGTACCAGTACCATGCTGTTTTTGTTACTACTGCTCTGTAGTATAGTTTGAAGTCTGGTATTGCTATCCCGCCTGATTCACACTTCCTGCTTAGCATTGTTTTTGCTATTCTGGGTCTTTTGTTTTTCCATATGAATTTCATGATTGCTTTATCTATTTCTACAAGAAATGCCGTTGGGATTTTGATTGGCATTGCATTAAACCTATAGAGAACTTTTGGTAATATCGCCATTTTGATGATGTTAGTTCTGCCTATCCATGAACAGGGTATATTTTTCCATCTTCTAAGATCTTCTTCTATTTCTCTCTTTAGGGTTCTGTAGTTTTCATTGCATAAGTCTTTCACCTCTTTTGTTAGGTTGATTCCCAAGTATTTTATTTTTTTTGAGGATATTGTGAATGGAGTGTTTTTTCTCATTTCCATTTAAGAGGATTTGTTGCTGATATACAGGAATGCCTTTGATTTATGCGTGTTGATTTTATATCCTGCCACTTTGCTAAATTCATTTATTAGCTCTAATAGTTTCTTTGTAGACCCTTTTGGGTCTGCTAGGTATAGAATTATGTCATCTGCAAATAGTGATAATTTAAGTTCTTCTTTTCCTATTTTTATGCCTTTAATTTCTTTCATCTGTCTAATTGCTCTGGCCAGTGTTTCAAGAACTATGTTGAACAGAAGTGGTGAGAGAGGGCATCCCTGTCTTGTAGAACTTGCCACTATTTATTGCTGGAATTTTTCATTGAATATTTTCAGACTGTGGTTAACTGAGGGTGACTTAAAATGCAGAAAGATATGCAAATACCACACTACTTAGGCGAGAGAGACTTTTGGATTTCTCCTGCTCAGACACACTGAATCCCAAGACAGAATCCTCCTGTTTTGTCCACTTCTGTCTCTGGATTCCAGGCCCTGGTGAGTGTCCAACGGACAACTCCCAGGGAGTGCTCATGTGCTCAGGCTTGATTATGCCCCTGGGTTTCCTCAGCAGATTTTGTCAGTGCCCTCTTACATGAGAGTGTTCTCAGTTCTTCTGAAGGAAGGAAGCATCTGCAGGGGCTCCCTGAACTGATGGTCAACTTCTTTATAGTGGGCTTTGTGCATGTGCAGCCTGGCAGCCTCCCAAGCTCCTGATCCACATGGAGCAATGCTGTCTCCCCTCACTAGAGTCCAAATGGGAGAGGGACAGGGTGTGGGGCTGGAGTGCCTGATGCATGTGAAGCAGAGCCGCAGAACAGGATGCCCTGTGACTGGGAAGAAAATGTCCCAGTCTTCATGGTCCATGAAATAGCATGCCTTCCAGGAAGCCAACTCCTCCAGATCCCTGGGAAACTGGGCCCCCAAGCCCTGCCCTGGGGAATGGGCTTATCTTTCACTGATAAAAATACATTTACCCCAGCCTCAGCAGCAAAGGTATTAGGCTTCTGCAGAAAAACTGGGCCCCAGAAGGCCTCCCATCATCCCTGCAGTTATCCCAAGTTGATCTTTAAGAGGGTTCATTGGTCCAAGCTCATAACATCTGCTTTACTGTGAAAGCTGCTGCCTCCCTGGGAGTGGCACTTGTCTCTGGCCTCGCTGGGCATAGCTGTGTCCTTAGGCAGAGGGCCGTGTGCAGCACTGCCTAGTGCTGAGCTCAGGTCAGGATGTGGAGGCACTGATGGGGGTTCTGGCCTCCTGACCTTGAGAGCAGGGATGGCCAGGATCCTCATGTACAGAATAGGCTTATAGAACATTCACTGGCCCAAAGAAAAGCCTTTTCAGGCTTAATTCACTGTGATGCCATTTGAAAATGTAATTGCCATCTTACTGCCAGGAAGCACAGCTGCACTGTGTTATCCCAGTGCCTTTGAATGAGTCACAAGTTTGGGGAAGCCTCGAATCTGGGAGGAAGGCCTTGTACCTGTATTTAACCAGGTGAGCCTCCTCTTGGGGTCCCCAACTGACAGACAAGAAGCACCTTGCTCTGGAGAGCAGCAGAACACATCCTGATTTTCTAGCCACTGAGTTCACCCAGTCCTCTGCATGATCAGCTTGATAATCCTTTTGAGGCAGCCCTCCTCTTTGGACCACATCCTTTCCTGGAACTATTTCAGGCTGAATCGGAGGAGCCCAGGGGAGGGGACAGTAGGGCTCAAGAAATGCCCTCAGGGCCAGGAGCCCATAGCTTCCTGAGCCTCATCTTCATCCCCTCCAAAGGCACCGACCACCCAGGTGCACCCACCTGACTCCCCTCCATGTCCCGCCTCTGAGCTCCCTAGCTCTGTGCCCTTTCTCCCAGCTGACTTTGTCAATCCTTGATGTCAGCTGGAGAGTGCGCTGCTGGCACCTGGTAGCAGAGGGTGCTGCTGCTGCTGAGTGTCTCAGGGTGTACAGGATGCCCTGTATGGGACAACCTTCCCCAAACAACAATAGCGGGAAGGTCCCGATGCACCTCAGATGACTACAACCTGTTCTTTACCAATCATACTTCTAACCGAACTGAAAGGAAACTCATGTCCCTCACGCCGTGCCCCCACATGTCACCCTCTCTCAGCTCAGAACAAGCCAAAATGAGTGATGCCCCTCTTCTTACAACAATGAAGACAAAAATAAATAAACTATCAATATAAGTAATTAATTAAGTCAGATCAAATCAGGGAGACCAGTTTTGGATGAGTTCTAAAAAGTTGGAGACTGTTACCTTAGGGATTAAAATTCCCTCAGTGCTCTTCCCCTATCCTTTCAAAGATTTAAAAGGGACACATAAGAAAAGGGGAGAATGATAGACCCAACCTGATCTTTTCTTATAATTGGGAGCCATCTCGCCACAAAACCCTGAAGAGATAATTTTGGCTTTACTATAAATTACTGCAAATTCTGAACCTGCTTGGAATGCCTACCCATAACTTGAACTCACCCGTGCCTAGCTCTCTGACCAGATATCATACCTCTCTGAAAATTTAGTGACACCTCATAAATATTGGCCTTCCCTGGCCAAACAACAACCCTCTCTGAGGCTCTAACGGTCCTCATAAATTCTGATGTTGGGGCCAGCAAATAATGTAAACTACCATTAGTGTGATACTTGTCAAAGTTCTGTTATCTGTAACCCCCTTTTTTGTAATTTTCTGGGCTACAAAGCTGGGTTGCAGGAAAGCTGCTGCTGTTGTCTTGCTTCCCGTGGTTTTGGGTGGGAGAGACAGCCAGGCCGGTCAAAAAAATAAGCTTGCTTTATTTGATTTTAATTTGAGTCAGTGGTCTTTTCTTGCATCCTGGTCTAACAATGGCATGCAGTGATCTCTAATTTTGAGACCATATCGTTCTTTCATGCAGGTAAATAATAATTTTCTTTAATAGACTTAAACAACAATCATGTTTCTTCTAAGCTCCAGATTTTCTCCATGAAGCTTCCCAGAAAAGAGGAGTTACTCACACCATTCTGCTGCTCATCATCTTTGATATCCAGTATGGTTTGGACTTTATTATTTCACTATTAATAGGCATAGTGTGGACAAGTTATCTCATCCTGACATGTCTTCAAAAGGTTTTTGATCAATTATGATGGCATGCTCAGTTCTTTGGTGTCGATCAATGCTGACACTTAAATAATAAAACTATGCAAATTAAGTGGAGAAAAAAGCTCAGCTTCTGACAAAACTGATCAAAAGCAAATTTGCCACTACTATTAAAATAATATGCTCTATTTCAGAATATTTACCTCTGATAAAAATCAATAAAATAGGATTAAATTTTCTACTAGAACAAAGTTGTAGAAATAGCTAGCAAATACCTTCTGGTTTTTTTTTCTGTATCTGGATCAGTTTTTCAACATTTGCTTTAATTTTCACTATATCTGACACCATTTGCATATCATAATTTTTTATAATTTTTATTCACTTTGTATCTTAGACATTTATATTTAGTCTATTTTTTTGTCTTTTTGCATTACAGTTCCTGATATTTCTTTCAGTGAAATTCTATTAGAGAAATATTGATACTTTTATTTTTTTTCTTTTTTATCTATTAATATATACATGCTCATATCAAAACTATTCAGGAGTCTGCCGGAGTATTGCATGTTTGTGGAAACCTTGGGTGACTTAGGGAGATCCTGTGAACAAAAGAGGTAGAAGATGTATCTCATTCTTGGACCACCTTAGTGTTCACTTCCCTTTACCAAAACTAGTAAAAGAACAACATGAACAACAGAAATCCAACAAATACCATGAAAGAGTACTTCATGAACAAGAGAATGCCTACATTTTTTAAAAAAATAGAAGTGTTGGGCACCGTATAAAACAATTGGAAGCCACACACACTTCTGTTAAGAATATAAGATGGTAGAGTAGGTATAGAAATGGATTTGATGAATGCTAAAATTTTAAACATAGAATTACCACATAACCTACCAATTTTATTCTTAGCTATATTTCCAAATGAACTTAAAATAGATATTCAAATACTTGAACATGAATATCAATGGCATCACCATTTACACTAGGAAATATATGAAAATCCAAATTTTCATCAGGAATGATAAACAAATGTGTCTATGTATTTATATGTATATATATACATACATACTGAGGAAGCACATGTACATATAGATATATTCATACAAACAATATATATCTATATATAGGATCCATATATATGTTTGAATATTACTCTGCAATAAAAATGAAGTGCTGATACAGGCCACCATGTAGAAAAATATCAAAAATATTAAGAAAAGTAAGCAAAATCAGAGATGAAATTTAACCTGGGTTATAACTACATTTATATCAAATACCCAAAAATTGGAAATCATAGAGTCAGAAAACAAAGAGTTAGTTGCCAGGGGCTGGGAAGCCTTTTAAGTGAGTGGTTGCTTAACAGATTACATGGCTTATTTTTAGTAATTAAAATTTTTTAAACAAGATAATTCTTGTAATAATACCACAACATTGTAAATGTCACTACATAACTTATTTTTGATGGGCACTTTTATGAGAATTCAACTCAATAACACCAATAAGGAAAAAGACTTGAAAACACTGAACTCTATAGAATTATAGCTAGAGATGACAGAAATGAACTATGGAATTGAACATAACTTTCTCATCCTTGTATTGAACACATGACAAGAGTAACTGTATTATGTAGAGCCACAAAAATAGAATCCTAAATACAATGAGTTATACTCCATGTATGTATAACATGCCAAAATATATTCTAAAAAGAACAAATAAACTAAATTCAAAAAAAAGAAACTATGGAGTTATAGTCTCTCACATGTACTATGCATCCCCAAGCTAAAGCATGGATGGTAACACAGGATACCAGAATTCAAGAGCCTTTTCTGAGTCAGGCAGTACTCTTGATTAATCATTTACTTTGTCCATATATTTCCAATATTTTGAGTCCTGATTGCAAGACTTCTGATCTTACAGATGAGTACACTAAGTTTGAGGTCACCATCACTGCAGACTAAGTCTCTGACAATTAATTTTTGTGATTTCCAATTTAATGAATCAGGTCTAACAATTAAAAGTCAGTCTTGTCCCCCCCACACCCCCCAACTCACTCCCATAGGAGGAGGAAGCAAGAGGTAGAAATTACAAAAGGGCAACAAAGCCATCTGCATAAACTATTAATGTTAAAAACTTGATTGTGGTCATTTTTACACTGGTAAATATATATGTCCAAACATGTAAAAGTATGAAATATATATATAATACAGTTTATTGTATTTAAGTATTACCCTAATAAAATTGTTTTAAATTTGAAAGAAATGTATATATTCCTCAGAAAAAAGTATATATTTGGAAAGCATAGGAAAAGATGCTAAACATTATATGTTATCAAGAAATTACAAATTAAACACACCTATAAAAATTTACAAAATTTTAAACCTGACAATATCAAGAGCTGGCAAAGATGGGGAACACGAAGAACACTCATAAATTGCGGTGGGTATAACAAAATTGAACATCCACTCTGAAAGACAGCTTGATATCTTCTTAAAAATTAAATTTACACTTACTATGGCCCACTAATTGTATTTCTCAGGTTAATTCAATGAAATTGAAAGCTGTGTCCACACAAAACCTACATACAAATGCGCACAGATTCTTCATTCATGATTGCTAAGAGCAGGAAGCAGCTAAGAGAGACTTCAGTAGCTATTTACCTGTTATTAATGTAAATATTATGATACATCCATCCATACACTGGAGGGTCATTCATAAAATTTTTTAAAATGAAATTTACTATTAAACATGGAAACACATGGAGGCATCATACATAAATATTGTTGGAAAGAATATATTGTCTGAAACACACATTTTTGTGATTCCAAATTTGTGACATTCTGGAAAAGTCAAAAAATTAAAAATGTTTAGCATTGCCAAGAAATCAGGGGGGTAGAAGATGCTAAAGAGGGGAAGAACAGGGATTTCTGGCATGGTGAATCTACTCTATAAGACACCATCATGGTGAAAATTGACATTATTCTTTGTCAATGCTTAAAAAACTGTAAAATTAATGTTTTAATAAATAATTAAACTATGTATTACCAGTAATAATCATTTAATACCATCACTATTGACAAAATATTTTGATTTTGTGCTTATATCAAATATTTTTTAGTAATATACAAAGCAAAAAATAGTAAAAACTCTGAATAAGGGAAGACATATGGGAACATGGTACTATGTGCTTCATTTTCTTGTAAATCAACAACTCTCATTAAAATAAAGTCTGTTCATTAAAACAATCACAGAAGGCTTGGTAATCTTTCTAGCCTCAAACATGGCCTGCCCTAGGACTGGCCCTCAACAATAAAATTTGTACTGAGAACAAATAATTTTCAAAACCTATTTTTCTTCTTTCTTTTCTATCTTTACAATTTTCATTATGTTTTTAGAGAACAGTGAACATAAGGCCTTTGTGAATAAACTAGTATCTTACATTCAAAAGATGCTTATGCATCAATAAAAAATGATTATTTATTACTCGGCACCACAGTTCATAATTCTTTGAATACTAAGGAAAAGATGTTCTAAACTTTTTTTACTACACTTATATTCATGAGAAATTTTTCTGAGACTTTTTAAGTCCATTTTACTTCCAATATGCTACTTATAAAATGAGAGTACTTTCTTTTACTTACTCAACAAATCTCTGGTTGAAATAAATGAAGATAGTTCAAGTAAAGATGTATGCTGATAGACATTAAGGGACAGATAAATTGTGGGTGATATTACTGAGAGACACAGTCCTATTGTTCAGATAAATAGTAGGCATTTGATGATACTTAGATCTCTATATTCTTATTTTTTTAATAACTTAACCCTTCCCATATAGATCTTGCATTTCTGAGTAATGGTAGTTACTAACACTAACCTACCAGAAACTGATAACAGGATCTGTGAGTCATTTCTGTCCATATCAAGTTCCATTATGCTCACAATATTTAGTAGATTTGGACATGACCAGGGCCAGTCAGGACCTTCCCTTACATTTTAAGCCAAGGTTAACAGGAAAGAGGTTATTATTTTGGTTCCTAGAATGGGAAAGGAAAAATTCTGCTTTACTGGCATCCACAGTTCTTTTTTTTTCACAGATCTTAAACTACCTGCCATGACTAAGCTGGATTTACAGTAGCTGAAGAAATTATCTTCAAGCACAAATTGGTTCATAATGACAATGTATATCTGCTAAATATTCAATATGATGAGGGTGAAAGAATGAGAAGATGGACTACAATGGGAATGGGTAATTGGAAGAAAAACTGGCTCCCTGAGGAAGAAGGTGCTTTAACCTGTCTTCATTCCCAAATGAGAAAAATCATTAGTAAAATTTCTTCCTTCCTTTTTCTCTTCACTACTTTCATCCTTCCTCATTTCATTGGTTATTTCCTTCTTAACTCTCACTCTACATTTCTTCCTTGATTTCTTTCTAAGAGAAGATGTCTCAGTTCACTCTCCATATTTACTTGTCAGAAACTAGTCATTTGGAAAATAAAGCTTTATGGGAGGCATATCCATTTATGTTGGGTGTCATTACTCTGAATTGCTTTCAATTGAAAAACCTGAAAAATATATTTTAAGAGTATACACACTCACATGAAACATTAGTTTGGATAATTTATTTGTTTATTTATTTTCTTATACAACAAGCTATACATATCTGGGGTCTAATGAGAGGCCCTGCATTGCTTTGCTAGGAAGAGAACCAGAAAAAAAGATAACAGCAATAAAAACTAAATTATTTTTATGACATTACTGACTTTTCTATAATAAAAGAAGTTTATAATAATTTAGAGAAAGTTACTTTATCTCTTCCTGAAAAATACTTAAACTTTCAAAGGTATTTTCACTGATTTTTCACCCAAATATCAAAGCATAATTTTATTCACTGAAAACTTTAAAGAAAATTTGTTTTTCAAAGGCAATTTCAATTTACTCAATGAATGACAATGGACTTTGGGTGTTCAGGTAAAGTAAGCATTTTTTATAGAAATTTTTGTAATTTTAAAGGAGAAAGGTAATTGGATCATCAGAGTACAGCTTTGCCCCAAATATCTGAATCCACATATTGATGTCAGAATGGTCAAACTTGGAAGTAAAGGAAAATTTTTTTGAAGAAGACTCAAAGCCCTGGGTACCTACTTCTTTTTACCCATGAGTCTTTCAGGCACTGAGTGACTATGAAGCCAGATTTAAAGATATGTTCTTAGTGTAGTTAGGTAAATCCTGTCTCATATCCAGTAAGATAAATTAAATGGAGGCCATTATAGAGAATGGAGTACAGGAAACCGGAGCAGCCTTGGGGAAATTGAAATGTTAATGTCCCCTAGACCTGGAGCCCATCCTAAGGAAATGTTAATGAAACAGCTCGAAGCAAACAGGGAGTTGCTAATCCCAAAGCTGCTCCAGGCCCTTCCTAACCAGATTACTCCTCCAGCCTGGCTATCTCCCACCTTTTGGCCTTTCCACCTTGGAAAAAAAAAAGACATGAGTATGGGAAAACTGAAAGAAGACTTTAGCAATAAAAAAGGGAAGACCTCGCCCTTCTATGGATTCCACCTTTTGGGTCCCCTTCTTCCTCTGGGGAGAAGTCTTTTCTACTGTCCTTAATAAAGCTTCCACTTTCCATTCTACACTTGCCTGGGCCTGCTTCTTTGGTGTTATACTTCAGCATTGGGAAAGCAAAGACTCCAGGTAAACAGCAGTATCAACTATTCTGTGAGAGGCACCGGAGTTAATGAACATTGCAGCATTATTCAAAGTGTAGTCTGAGAAGACTTTCTGTTATTACTGAATTTATTCATGGGAAATAGTCATTTTTCCTTCTTGGTCATAGATGTGTCAAAGACAGTTTAACAAGTTGAACTTGACAGTTTCTTCTACCCAGAGTGGTTTATTCCTTTCCCTTGAAATGAAATATTATATTGAATTTATTAAAAATATGTGTGTAAACTATTTTTTTTCAGAGTAGAAATTAGAAGTTTATTAAAGGACAGCAGAAAAGACTTCTCCCAGAGGAGGAAGAAGGGGACCCAAGAGGTGGAATCCCTGTGTGTAAACTATTGCCTTCTACTCTGTCCTCAGCAGCAAGAGAACTGATGATATTTGCTTAACTTTGTTGATTTCTACAAAACATCTCTAGGCTTCACATTTGGGTGTCCAGCTAAATTCAGCGTGATGTTTATGTTAGTGCTCCTCTTATTTCCCTATTTCTTAACACTGTAATAGTATCTTATATTTTCCTGCTTTACAAACACCTAGATATCTCAGTGTAGTAATTATCCTGATACACACACATGAAAAATGTTGATTCCACTTTTCATGGAACTTAGCTTTTAATTCAGAAGTATTTCATAATTTTTATCCTGCTCTCATGGTGTCTTTCACTTCCTTTAACTGATCCTCTTGTGTTTTATTTATTTCAATGGTTTTTACATTTATTTAAGGAGCATATGTCAAGAGTATGAATAACATTAAATTCCATTAGAAATAAATTTGATAGCATTGGAGAGTTAGAGTGTTAAAATATTTTATCCCATCATTGCATACTTCTATATAGAGACTCTGATAGAAATTATAGCTACTTTAAGTGTTTTATGGATCAAAAATTTAATATGTGAGCTAAAAAGCTTGAATAAAGTACCCAAAATGGAGTCACAGCTGTGTTATTTAATGCAATTTTACCAAGTGACCACAAAGCTCTGGATACACACACACACACACACACACACACACACACACGCACACGTTTAAAAAAAAAAAAAAGGAGTCTTGAAGGTGTCACTCCTCTCCTGGGGGAAAAAATAAAGTTTAAAAAATATTGTTATTTGAGGACTAACATTTGTCAAAGCAGGCTAATGTTAGGGGAGTCATTTCTCCTCTAAAGTATGAAGTCTTGAATGTACTACATTAATTCTCCCAAGCCAGGATTTATCACAAGCCTAACAACTAAGAAAAACACAGTATCAGAGGAATTCTCTACCCAGTTCTACAAGAAGTTGAAAAAAGAATGAACACCAATTCTTCTAAAATTATTTAATAAAATAGAAAATAGCAAAACCTTCTAACCTCATTCTATGAAACTAATATCAACTAATATCAAAGGAGACAGACACACAGAGGAAAAAACATTTCAGGCCAGTATTCCTGATGAACAGAGATGTAATCATTCTCAATAAAATTATGACAAGCAGCATACAACATCATATTAAAAAGATAGTGCAATATGATCAGTGGAGTTTGTCCCAGGGATGCAGGGTTGGTTCAACACATGCAAATCAATAAACATTTTTTAAGTAAATAGATGTAGAGACAAGAATCAAAAAATTATCTTAAAAATGCAGGAAAAGCATTTGACTACATACATGATCAAAACACTAGAAAACAATGTATAGTAGACATATACCTTAACACTATAAAAGCTGTCAATGGTAAACACAAGGGAAACATTAGTTTTTTCTTTTATTTGTATTATTTATTTATTTATTATATATTTTTTTTTGGCATAAGGAGACTGTGAAAACAGATAACAGGGCGAACAAAGAATTACAAACAGGAATGCGGACTCCTAGCAAAAAAAAAAAAAAAAAAGAAAGACAAAACCAAAAGAACAAAAAGGGAGTGGTGGTCGGAAGGATAGAAGAGGGTAGCCAGAGCTAGGAAAAGGCATAGTAATTTCTTTTCTTCTCCCCCTTTCTTGAAAAAAAAAAAAAAAAACACAAGGAAACACACACGTATACACAACCATTTGTTCCGGAGTAAAAATATAAATAGGGCAGAACCGAACACTTTGTTCTTCTTTCTTCCAAAGGCAAAAAAAAAAAAAGTAAAAGAAAAGGCAGGCTGCTGGCTGTGCCCAACAGAGCCCCTTCCACAAAGGTGTGTATAAAGGGACAGCTCTCGGCGCTCTCAGGTTTCTGCAACACAGGGCCACAGACAGAGGCAGCTCCGATGAAGGGGGGTGGTGTCATGCCCCCAAGGAGCTGGGGGTCCAGCTTATTGAAGTCTAGGGCACCCTCTCTGAGATCTGGGTACCCCCTGGGATATACCTGGGGCTGTGCCCTCTCCAAGTCCTGGGCACTCTAGCGGAGGAGGTCACCAGGGCCGCATGTTCTCCAAGTCTGGGGCACCCATGCCTCGCTCCTAGTGAGCCCGCTCCTCAAGCAGGGGGGCTGCGCCCCTGCTCGGGCTCAGTATGCAGGCACCTGGTGCTGGGGCAGCAGCTGGCAGCCGCTGTTGACGTGGCTGATAACTTTCTGCTTGAGCTGCACCACTTGCTGGCTCAGCAGGCTCGCGGTGGACTCCAGCTCCTGATCTGGCTCTTGAGCGTCTTCACTTTCTCCTCCAAGTGCGAGATGCGCTCCAGCTTGCGCTTGTGTCACTTGGAAGCTGCCATGCATTTGGCCAGCTGCTTGCGATCTGGCTCTTGCATGTACACCTCGATGGGCCACAGCAGCGTGCTCTCACGGAACCAGGCAAAGCGGACCCAGTGCTATGGGGGCATCTGTAGTGGGAAGGGAATGGGATCGGCGGTGAAGGCCACAGTGGCAGCACCCAGCACCCCTGTGAGCCACCCCCTTGCTGCTCAGGTTAGCTTAGAGCGGTGCCTCCTTGTGGGCAGCTCACCGAGGTGGGGTGAATAGGGGGCTAAGCGCTCAATGCCATCTTCCTTCAGTGCTGCAGCAGAGGCTGCCCTACCGGCGCCAAGCTGCATCTGCTTGTGCAGATCTTCCAGGGCCTTAACAAAGACCTGGGTGAACTCCTACTCCTCCCTGGCTGCCACCTTGGGGTAGAGGAACTGCGTGCTTGTCCTGTGGTGGTGACTAGCCCTTTGGACTGGATTATGGGGCGCCCGAGCTCAGGAGAGGTGAGCTTGAGTAGCTCCAGGTCTGGTGAGGAGGGCAGAGGCCGGGGGCCACTGCCCTGGCGGTGCCCATCCAGCCCAGGGAGGCTGAGGTGGCGCAGCCACTATCTGGAGCGGCAACACCTGCTTGCTCAGGCTCAGTGTCAGCATGTCCTTCTGGGGTGCCCCAGGGAACAAGCAGCCCTGGGACGCTAAGTTGCTGCCATTGCCACTGGTGCTACCGCCCAGGCTCAGGGCCTCATCGCCTTAGAGGGGTGTTTCCATCCTCTGGCTCCCCCCCACCTCAAAGCACCGGTAGGAGGCGGGAGTGGCTGGCCGCTGTGCCTGGCCCTCCCACAGCGGCTCCTCAGAAACATTGTTCTTAAGGGAGAAAAATTTAAAGCATTCCCGCTAAAATTAAAAAAAAAAGATGCCCTTTTTTTGCCACTTCTATTCAACAACATCCTTGAAACTCTATCCAAAACAATTATAAGAAAGAATTAAAGATAAATGAGTAGGAAAAGAGGAACTCAAACTATCACTATTTGCTAATGACATGCTTCTATATTTAGAAAACAAAAAAAAAATTAACCTGAAAAATGTCTTTACTAATAAATAAATTCAGCAAAATAGACACCCATAAACCAAGTGCATTTCTACACTTTAACAATGAATCCACTGTAAAAATAAAATTAGGAAAATCACCCCATTAATAATGGCCTCAAAAAAAGAATAAAACAAAATACTTGGGAATCAATCTAAAAAAGAGTTTAAATACCTCTACAATGAAAACTACAGAACACTAAAGATACAGATTGAAGATCTTAGAAGATGTAAAGATGTTCCAGGCGCTTGGATAGGCAGAACGATCATAGTCAAAACAGCCATACCAAAAAAGTAGTTATACAGATTCAGTGCAATTCCTTTTAAACTTCCAATGACATTCTTCATAAAACTAGAAAAAGCAAGCATTAACTTAATTTGAAAAAACTAGGAGAGCCACAATAGCCAAAGCAATTCTCAACAAAATGAGTGAATCAGTAGGCCTCACAATACTAGTCCTTAAACTATACTACAGAGAAATAGTCAAAAAAATTTAAACAAGGTACCAAGAGACATGTAGACCAATCTCATACTAGAAAAAGATGCCAAAAACATAAATTGGAGAAAAGATAGCCTTTTCAACAATTGGTGCTGGGAAAACTGGAAATCCATATGTAGAAAGATTAAATTAAACCTCTATCTCTCACTGTGCTCAAAAATCAACTCAAAGTAGATCAAAGAGTTAGACATGAGAATGGAAACCCTGTGACTAAGAGAAAAAAAAGAAGGTCCACATCCTCATCATGTTAGCTTAGGACTTGACATCTTGAACAAGATTCCTAAAATACAAAAAGTAAAAATAGGAATTAATAAATGGGATGGATTCAAAGAAAGAAGCTTATTCTTCACAAATAAAACAATCTATAGCATGAAGAGAGAACCTACAGAATTCGAAAATAAATCTTTACCACCACACATCGAATAGAGTAGTAATCTCCAAGATATATAAAGAACTCAACAAACAATCCCAAAAAAGAGACATAACCCATCAATAAATGGACTAAGAAACAGAAAAGGCACTTCACAGAAGAAGAAATATAATTGATCAACAAACACATTCAATAGACCATCATCTTTAGCAATTATAGAAATGAAAATCAAAGCTATTTCAATATTTCATTTCACTGCAGTCATAGTGGCAATTCTCAAGAATACAAGAAATAATTTTTTTCATGAGAATGGGGGAGAAAAGGTACACTCATACATTGCTGGTGACCACATCAATGTAGAGTAGGTCAATTCACAATAGCTAAACTATGGAAACAACCTAGGTACCCTTCAACAGATGAATGGATAAATAAAATTATATATATATATATATATATATATATATATATATATATATATATATATATATAATGTGTGTGTGTGTGTGTGTGTGTGTGTATGTGTGTATGGAATATTACTCAACCCCAAAAAGAATTAAATTATGCCACTTGCTGGCAAATGGATGGAACTTGAGAATACCATGCTAAGTTAAATAAACCAATAGCAAACTTCCAAAGGCTGAATATTTTATCTGGCGTGCAGATGCTAATTCATAATGGAGGGCACTAGGGAAGAAAAAATGTACTTTTTATTAGAGAGAGGGAAGTGAAGGGAGGGAAAGAGGTATGAGATTTGGAAGGATTATGAATGGATCAGATATTATTACCTTGCACACTTATACAATTACATGTCTGATGCAATTCTCCATCAACAAAATTCTACAACAAGAAAAATGTGAATGTATAATTCATTTATATATACTGTGTCAATGCATTATACTGTTATATATAGCTAATTGTAACAAATGCAAAAAAGACAGAATAAAACATATTACACACTATAAGAACTAAACACTGTTGTACTGAAATAGAAGGCAACATATAAACCAATGCACAGAAAAGAGAACAAGGATAAACCCAGACACTCACTTCACACTCATGTTTGAGAAGGGGGCCAATAATACAGAATGGATAAAGGATAGTATCTTTAACAGATGGTGCTGAGGACACTCAATATTTGCATGGGGAAGAAAGAAAATACTGGGTCCCATTTACCAATCTCTTCCCATCCTACTAAGGTGATAGACATGATCTTTCTCTGATTTGATCACTATACAGTGTTACATGTATTAAAATATCATGGTATACCACACAAGCAGATGAAGTTGCTATTTTTCAATCTAAAATAAAAAACAGGAAGAAGAGCATAAGTTTGTGAGCAATAAAAACAAAACACAGAAGAAACACTTAACATCATTGCTTTAGAAAATGGTACTTTGGCTATGACAGTAAAAGGACAGGAGACAGAACTGTAAACAGACAAGTATTATTTCATTAAGCCAAAAGCTTCTGCACAGCACAATAAAGCATGTACAGAAAAAAGACTCAACTGTTGGAATGAGAGAAATTACCTGCACATCACCTGAAAAATGTGTAAAGTCTAAAACACACAAGAAACACAAGAAAAAGGGTAAAGTCTAAAAAACACAAGAAAATCCCCATGACTCTATTAAAATAATAATTAAAAAAAACTTGAGGAAAAACCAGTAAGCAAGCTGGGCACAGTGGGACATACTTTAATACTGGTGGTTTCAGAAGCTGAGGTAGGAGGATCACAAGTTAAAAACTAGCCTCATCAAATTAGCCAGGCCAAAATAAACTGAATAAAACCCTGTCTCTAAATTTAAAATAAATAAATAAATAAAACTCTGGGGATGTGCCTTAGTGGTTAAGTGCTGTAGATTCAATCACTAGTGGCGAAAAAAATGTAAACAGAGAGTAGCATGTTGTTTTCAAAAAAATGTGGTTAGGGTAAAATGGGGTGCTGATCTTCAATGGATACAAAATTTCAATTGCATAAGATATTTGCAGAATAATTCTATACTTACACTTTATAATAGTATGTTTTCAGAGTACATATATCCTACTTAGTGTTCTTACTATTGTTCAGGGGAGGAATGAAAGAAGCAAGGGAGGGAGGGAGAGAAGGATGATGGAGAGAGAGTGTGTGTTACAAACCTTTGGGGGGATTAATGGGCAAGTGTTATTTATAACACCTTCTCTACACTATTGCTTGGGATTTTAGCAGCCCATTGAGAAACTTGTACAGCAATGATAAATGACTGGATTGTGATCTAGGGGAGATTTGCACGTGTTCAGTAAGCTTACTCCCAGCGCTTGAGGATTTAAAATGGCTTTATATTTGGGGTCCTTCAGACTAAGCCTCTCACTATTCTTTTGCCACGTAGGTTGGGAATCTTTGTTTTATGTGAGAAAATTAGTTTCTTTCATTGAACGGAAGCTATTAAGTGATAATACATTCAGTGATGAAAATTTTTCCTTCTGGAAATAATTGGCAGTCTTGTGATTTTTACAGGGGAAAACCCAAGATTGGAGCTCTTCATTTGCTGAACACTCATAAAGGTAGAAGCCAAGTTCTTTTAGATTTAACTTCTCTCTCCTGATCCCAGGAGTTAAAGCCCATGGAGGTCCTTGCCTGAATATAGACAACTATCACTTTCTATTCCATTTTGTAGTCAAACACTAAGTCTGAATTCTGACTATATGTCACTGTTCATGTGTTTGCATTTTTAAAAACTCTTTGCCAAATTGTAAATTCTTCCTACCTGTCATCCTCATGGATGTGCGCACAGATGGGGACTGGTACAAAAATCCTTTGCACTTCCCAGGCAGAGAAGAAAAGAGCCAGAAAAGCTGGGAGGAAGTCCGTTTTGAACTTTCCTGACATGTCAGGGTCAGTGCAAGCCCAGCTACCACTCTGATTGCATTTCCTGTCTTTCCTTTATCAGACACTCTCCAAAAGTGGTCAAGGCTGCATCTCAGGTCCTAAACAACATGTGGCAGTACCGAGATCTGAGAAGTCTGTACAAAAAGGTAAGGTTTGCTTTACCTACTTGGTTCAGGAGCTTCACACAGGCTCTGGATTTGGATTAATATTTGGCCAAATGCTTCTAAATAGAGAATACATTTTCTTTCTTTTTTTTTCTTTTTAGTGGGGAGAATACTTTAACAATGTCTACCATAAGTTGTTGTTTTGCCAAGCAAATGTGGGTAGTTAAAATTTGAGCTAGTGAATGGGAGTAGAGAATATGGATATACAGGAAGAAAGCAGTGCCTGGATCAGATGGGGCTGGGGCAGGGCACAGGGGCTTCCATGGCTACTGCCCAAAGCACTTGTTTGGCAGCGTGGAGAGGAGAGAGAGCCAAAGTCATCACTGCCTCCTTTGCACCTACCACCCTTGCCATGAAACCAGCTCCTTGGGCCAGGATGTGGGGACTCAGTAAGGGTTTCTTGTGGGGAGTGAGACCCATCTTGCCATCAAAGAATTTTGTCTTTTTCTAAACCAATGTGGAAAAGTAAATATTTAATAACTAGCTCTACTAAGTTATAGTCTATTTCTAGATTTCCTCAGGGCCTTCTTACTTCCCTTAAGCATCCATTACTTTGCACTTTAAATTGATAAAGTTTAACTTACATATTTTTATTTCAAAGTTTTCCTATTCCCCAAGAGGTGGTGTGTTGAAGTTAAATCACAGATAACAAAATTAAGAGTTGAGTGTTGAAGATTAATTTAATCCTTTTCTTAGTATTTTGCATGTTAGGAGGAGCAAATGTTTTGGATTCCGTTCTGTTTTGCTTAAAATTCAGGTCCTAGCATCCCTTCTGAATTCCTCATTGGACTCCTCCAGGAGACAGATGTCTCTCCCAGGTAGGAGTCCTTGGGCTAACCAAGCAGCCAGACATGAAGAACATGTTATAAATTAGAATGAAGCTGGTGGTTCTGAGTCAGTGGTTCCAGAAGCTCAAAGAAGTATTACTGCCTCAAATAAACCACTTTCCCTGGGATCCTCCGTGCCTTCTCTGTGTGAAATGCACCTGCTCATGCTTTTGTGCACTGCAGGGGAACAGCTTTTAAAGATGCTATACACTATTTGTTAAATAGTAGTATGAATTTTCGCCTTAGTTTTTTCTTTGTTGGTAGTACAGTTCAAAAAGTGTAATTGTCTTTCTATTTCTGTGAAAATAAGAATGTGCAGACAGGAATTTAATGGACCTTAAATTCAAGAGCTAAGAAAGTTTAAAATGTGCTTCATGTGGTAAAATTCAAGAAAGATTAGCTAGAGAAATAAATGATGATATTTTTAGTTGACCCATGATTTAAAGATGTTGAGAAAGAGCAGTTGACTAGGTACCCACTAGTTCATGTCTCAAGGTCGAGAACTGAATGACAGACTGCTCTGTCAGCTTCACCCCACACCCCAGCATGTGCAGGCTGGGTCCACTTCCCTCCAGCCTTCTGCAAGCCCCTTCTTCTATACCCCCAACCCAGGCAGCAGTCTGGGAATTCTCAGTTATTTCTTCTCCCTTCCCTGCCTGTATCAGTTCCCAACCTGACAGTCCTGATATTTCTGTTCTACACATTCCTCCTCTTCCCGCATCTCTGCATCCATCCAGCCCTTATTTCCTCTCACCTGGAATACCACAGCAGCAACCTCAATGGCTTCCCTTTTCATGGAATGAGTTCCTCCACTCTATCATCTACGAGAGATTCATTCTTCTTCAACATACATCCAGTTATGCTGCTAGACATCTTCAATTCCCTTCTAAGAACTGTTGGGGTATAGTTTGAATTTCAATAACCTTCACAGTCAGTAACTGCCCCAATGGTAGCTCTAACAGTCTACCTATAATTGTCCCTCCAGGGACAAGCCATTCGCCATTCTCCAAACTTCAGTAGGCACTAGGATGTCAAAGCCAATTCTTTTATCCATTTAGTGACCTCACACATAAGACATTAAGTTCAGACATTAAACCACCATGAAGATCACGTTGGTTGTGGGATCCCTACAGGCTCAGCAAATCTGACCTAACCATCCTAAACAATTGGTTACCCACAAAGTCTTCACAGTGGGTCCTCTCTTTACCTCGAATACACACTGCCACCATTTAACTCCTACACGTCCCTCAGGCTTAGACTAAATGTTGTCACCCTCAGGCAGGGTTCTCTGAATCTGTGATTACATGTGGACCCCCTCCCTGCCCCGATGGCAAGACTCTCTTATGCCCTCATTTCTCTGTCTGGCAGTCATACCTGTGTTTGCTTTGCAGTTTCCTAAAAGAGAACAGCAGCTTAAGGTCATCCTGGGCATCTTGCAGTCTTGAGATCCTGGTACCATGCCTGGTCAATAAATGAGGTGGTATCAAAGTGTGCTGGGTGATTATCAGGGGAGAAGGTAACTGGGATAATGGACTGGTTTTACAAGAATAATGAGGTGGTCTCTGCTCAGAAATCATCTGGTAGTTGGAAAAGACTCAGACAGATCAAAGGAACCAACTGGCAAATAATTTTATTATTATTGAATGGAAAGTGAAGTCTGTGGGATTTGGAGACTAGACTCAGTGTTTCCCTAGGGAAAGTCCAGGTGGTAGTTCTTGGCTTCCTAAGTCAGGAGAAATTTTAAGTCAGGCAACAGTCTGAGACAATGATGATTCCCTGCTTTGGACAATTTATTTGGGCTCTTTCTCCATTTCCCTCAGACCATCTATGAGAAATTATATTTAGGGGTAACACCATTAAAAATAGTCTCTATTCTATGAAGTGGGTGTTAGTCTTCTACAATGAACCCAAAATACCAGTATGTCTCTATTTGGAAGATAACAAAGCTTTCCTTTAAAGATAAAATGCCTCTCCTATTAAAGACCACTGAGCACTTCCACTTGCTTACTGCTTCCTGATTTACAAAACTTTGCCATCCATAAAATCTTTACTTTCTCTGAATTGAATAAAATATCTCCAGGTGCCTTACATATGGAGGGATGAAAGCCCCCAGATGCATGGTGGGCTCTGACATGGGTTCAAGGGTACACAGTTTCTCAACTAGTAAAGAAAAATGCACAAACCTCCCACCCTTAAGCCATTCTGTAAACTTCAGTAGGCACCAGGATGTCAAAGCCATTTCCTTTATCCACTTAGTGACTGTTGGAGTTTGAGTGTGCAGAGTTTAGCTCCCTCAGGCCTGACACTTTGCAAGAGCTGTGGTTGTGATTTAGGTCAGCTGAGGCAAACCTCAGTTAGGAGGAGAAAAAGTTCTCTTCTCCTTATCGCAAGTCACAAGTTCTGCATGGTTTGGCCAAGAGGAAGAAGCTTCCTGCATACTTGTCCTGGGAACAGTACATTCTAAAGAAACAAATGCATCCTCAGAGGATTAGATAATGTCTACAAAGAACTTTGGGAGGGTACTTATCAAATGAATAGGAATGATCTGAATTTAGCTCTGTGTACCTGCTGAGGCATGGTATTTGGGCAATGTGGGTAAAGTGTTAATTGCTTGCTTTGTTAGAAGAAGAATATAAAAGGAACTTGCAAATAAATCTCAGCATGAAGTTGCAACTGCTGCCTTTGCTCTGCATCCGCTGTGTCCTGGTTATTTTGTGACCCTTACCCAGGGACCCGAACACTCTAGATGTTCACACGTGACCTCACACATAAGACAGAGGAGTTCAGACATTAAACCACCATTAAGATCACTTTGGTTGTGGGATTCCCACAGGCTCAGCAAATCTGACTTAATTACTGCCACCTTAAATGTAAGAAGAGGATGTTCTGAGGTTGCTTACTCGAAGAGCTTGCACAGTTTAAAAAATGAAAATCAACAGTGAAAGAGGAGACTACTGTAACTTAATTAAAAAGGAGCTTCTGGTGAGAAAAGCTAAATGGATCAGGATTGCTGATACTGAAACTGTGAGATACCTGAAGTGGCCTGGTAAATAGACTCTGAACTCTGCTTGTCTCTTTTTCCCATACTTTACAGAAAAGGGCTAGAGGGGAGGAGGAGCAATGAAGGAAAGGAAAGAAGGGAGGGAGGGAGGAAGATGACTATGTGAAATTGAAGGGAAAGCAGCTGGAAGAGGACCCATGAAGGAAACGCATGATGTTCTCAGAGGCCAGGCAACCACAGTCTTGAGCCAGCAGCCCCCTACACTTTAGTGTCTCTCAGTCCTGGAAAGATCTCTCTCCTCTTTCATTCCATCCTTCCAATCTCCACTTAAGTACTCATCTTTCTCTTAATTGTTCTTTATTCTCCTTCTTCCATTGCTGCTTGTGAATCAAATTGGAAAGCTGGGAGATGGGGTGCAGAGGTTCATAGTTGGGGATTTTCCAACATTGGTGCTTCCTTGAGTGATGGTTTGAGCCAGTCAACATTCCTGCAGAACCAGTTATGTCTCAGGGTACCTGAGGGACCTTTTGCTCAGAACTGAAATTAGGTTGGATACAGAAAAGAGTTCACAAGACATTTGAATACTGTCTCAAATGCTCTTGGATCTGCATTCTTGGGGGAGCTGAGTATGTGTGTCATTTAGTTAGCCACTAGAAGAGCTTATAGGTTTGAGAAAATACACAATCCCTATGCAGCCAGAAGTTACTGGGCCTCCTTTTCCGTCTCTCAAGGTTTGGATTTGCTGAGGAAATTTCGACCTTCTCTTTTCAGCCCTAGACCTCTGTATCCCCTTGTGGGCTAAGGGCTATTAAATGGCTACATTAGGGTCCATGCTGTAATCCACCCAAGGGGCCAGCACCCTCCTACCCCATTTTCTCTTTCAGAAGCCACTGTAGAAGGTCCCTCTATGGCCTACTAAAGCTGTAAATCCAGCAACGTGACTACTAAGCTATTCAAATGCATGACCTCCCATAAGCTCCAGGGTTCAAGAGCTATAAATGGGGTTCTACATCTAACCTAATTTCAATTCAGAGTGCCCCTTGACTCCTCGTGGGGTATGGGTAGAAGTGGGTAGACCTCAGTTTTTAAGATATAGAACATTGCTCTTCTCTGTCCACCTGTCTTGGGGACAGATAGAATCAGATGAGAGTCGGGACAGGTGAAGGCTAGAGATCTCCCCAAGTGCAGCTCTATCTCTTCCCTGATGAGAACTGTATACTTCTCATGCCCTTCCTGGGTGGGCTGTGGGGTCAGCCAGGCCTACAAGACAAGACAGGGGTTTCTGCAGGGATAGCAGCCCATTCTGCTTCACTTTGAGGGGTGGTCCAGGGCAGCTTTGACCACAGATGAAAAATGATGCCACTAAGAAGAAGGAGATGACTCAGGTGCACAAGAGCACTTGAACCTCCACACCTGGGGCCCTGCAGGCTCTGTGATCTGCGACTCCTGCACCTGGCTCAGGCAGCAAGAGGAATGAGTAATTCATCAAGTGCTGCATGTCCACACTGTTCCACCCCCTGACTCCAGTATCACTGTTAGAGGAGGGGCCAGCAATGAGAAGACTGGGTTGTGCCAGTACACTGTCCACTGCCCCAGCTCCCTGCATAAGGGTCCAGGCCCTCACACCAAAGGTAAGTAGGTGACTTTTATTTTATTAAGGAAGCAGAAGTGCAGCCTCTGTGACCAACAAGACTGCTTCATAGAGTGGACAAGAGCAAAGACTCTGGAATCCAAAAGACTGTGTTTCAATCCAGTCTCCAACCACTGCTCCAGTGATATCAAGTCAGTTCCTCCCATGGCTTTACTCTGGAAGCCACAGTTTCTCCGTCTATGAAACGGGGACGTCAGTAGGGCTAAAATTCTAGGTAGATTGTGAAATGGGAAACACCTGGCATCTAACTCATAGTAAACACTCAAGAAATAAATTATCCTTAATCAGTGAAAATGTTTGAAGTTACTAAAAAGATGGCCACCACAATTTTTATTTTAAGATTAACTTTACAGAGTTATAAGTTATACATGCCAAAACGTGTCTACCTGTACATTCGGCACCTTCAACCAATGGACGGCCTTGTACCTGCTCCAGTTGAAACACACTCTCTCCCACCCAAGGGCTCCCCTTTGCTGTCCATCTCTGCCAATGCATGACCCCAGGCAACCACTGTTGTGCTTTTGACACTACTGATTAGTTTCGCATGTTCTAGAATTTCATAGAAATAATCTCAGCATGTGCTCTTGTTCCTCGTGCCTTTCATTCAGCCTGTGGTTGTGAGAGCATCTCTGCTGATACATGTATTAGTACTTCCTTCATTGTTGAGTGCAGTTTCATTGTATAGATGTGACTCCATTTTTCACCCATCACACCTTGTTGATGAACATTTGAGTGTATTCCAGTTTGGAGCTCCTGTGAATACACATTTTTGGATGTTATACACTAGAATTTTGTTTTTAGTTTTGTTTTTCATGGTGGTGGAAGGAGCACATATTTATTTTTCTTTGGGGTAAATACATGGCAGTAGACCATCAGGTCATTTAATATACATATAATATACATGTAACTTTTTTAACCAGAGATTGAACTCAGAGGTGCTTAACCACAAAGCCTCATCCCCAGCCCTTTTTTATTTTGAGACAGTGTCTCACTAAGTTGCTTAAGGCCTTACTAAAGGCACGTCATAACTTTTTAAGAGACTACTGAACTGTTTACAAAAAGAGTTACTGGTATATCCACCCAAAGAAAGATCTGAGAGTTCCAACCCTTCGTATCCTCACTGACATTTGGTATTGTCAGTTCTTTAAATTTTAGGCTTTTTGTTTGGTGACTAGTGGTTTTAATTGGGTTTTCTCTCATGAATAATTAACAAGTATTCATGTACTTACTAGCTCTATTGAAAAAATACATAAAAATTCTTTAAATTTCACCTAGACTCTCATGTAATGATTACTTTTTTTTTCAATTGCCCTAGCAAATAGTTACAGATCTTACCTTCAATTTGCGTAGGTAATCTGCTCAGGTATATTTTAAAATCAGTATTTGCAGATCACTATAATTTGCAAAGGATAGTTTTATCTAATGGTTGTTTTTGCCTTTGCTGAGAGCGTCATGAGTACACCCCTGGATCCCTGCAAACTGTCCAAGCTGCCCACTCAGTTTACCTGCTGTCTTCTCCTATCCTCCAGTCTCCCTGCAACTAGCCCAAAGGAACAACTTTCCTTAGGATCCTTCAATGGCCCTGCTCAGAGTTTGGATTGGGAAACTCAAGAGCTGTCTGTACATGTCTCTGCACCCTTCACCCATCAAACCTCCCCTCCCCCTCATTCCCCTTCTTCCCAACTGTACCAAATGCCAGCTGTTGCCCTGAGGTGTCACAGTACTGCTTGCCTCTATTTTTCATATGCTGAATCATAGGATTCTCTTTCTTAAACTTGAAGCCTCAGATTAGCTAGCATCTTCTCCAAGTATCTGTCCTCCACCATGATGTTTCCCAATATTGCTCATGTAATGACATCCAGAGAAGTTATGATTTTGAATGGTAATGAATGGATTGAGAGAACCAAGAGGCCACCTGAGACTTCTCTGGCCAGAGAGGACCAGCCCCAACCCATAAGTCAGCACCTGTATTCTGTTTGCTTCTATGAAAGCAGTAGCTACAGCCTTCAGAGACACTGAGTGCCCCTGCACCTGTGTGACTGTCATAAACAAATGCAGCTGGTGAGCAACCTGGTACTGTCCCTGTCTGACCCATCACTGCACACAAATGTGACAGGAGGGACAAATTAGCAGAGCCAAATCTTATGGCCCATTGCCTTAATTATTGGCTACAAAACAATTAATTCCCTTTCTGGTATACTGGGTGGTATAGGTCAATATTAAATGTGGAAAATGGCATTTTCATTTCTATTATAGTGATGAGAGTTATCCCTTCCATACAGAAATTGATTTTGTTCCTCCTTTTTATACTCAACAGACTAACCCTCTCTGAATTTGAGGAATCTTCTGCAAATTGCAAGCATCTATTGTAATGAAGATTTCTCTTAGACTACAAGACTGCCAAGCAATTCCCAAGTCCCCCATGAAACATTCACTTCCACTAGTTTCTGTCCAGCAGCCTGAAACCAGAACACTGTGCACACGAGAAAACTGAAATGTGGCTCCATAATCATCATAAGAAAACTCATACTCAACAAATGTCCTTTCTATACTGCTCTTGTTATTTTTTCCTGAGTGGTTTAATTTAAGAGTTAATATCAAAGCTCCTTATGTAGCTCCAGGCATCCTTAGCCCCTCAAGAGGAAGAGTTTGTCAAAAACAACATGTATTCAGAAGAGACAGATGCTTTTCTTTTTTAACTTACCTTGAACTGAATACTATTTCCAGAGCTAAAATTAAAGATCTGCTCTGCTGCAGGCTATGGCAGCATCTCCAAACAAAAGCTTTCCTGGCAGCCTCAAAGCAAACCCATTTGACCCTGAGCACCCATCATTTCTGAGTGTTTTCACTGCCACTCTTCTCTCCATAAAGAAGTAAATCAGGAGACAACAAAGACAGGCAAGGTAAGCTGTCTATCATTTCAAATATTCATTTTTCTGAATAGAGTATTTTTTTCATGATTTGCTAAAAATGCATGGCCACTCATTTGGAATCCCTTCATTAATGTGAGACATCTACTTTGCCATTTTGGAGAATCGTCTTCATTTAAACTCCTTCTCTCATTGGAAGTTTAACACCTCTACCTCCCAACACTGTTTTGTTTTGTTCAAACCCCTGGATTCAGTTAAACAAGGCATTTTTATAATATCACCATAATTTACCTGAGAACAGAGCCCTGTCTTATTCAGGAGATTGATGTGTGCATGTGACAGTATCCTTAAGCTCTCAGAAAGAGCACAAACATTAACCACCTTTATTTTTATCATCTCTTCAGTACCTGATACATAACAGAGACTCAATGTATGTCTGTTGAATTAATCTAAATGTGGACAAACAGAAAAGACACAAAGGGAAATACGTCATGAGAATGATAATATGTTCCAAATAGAGAGTCGTCCCCTGTGCAAGCATTGCCAACCTCCCAGTGTTGGTCTTGGACCAGAGTGGGCTCCTGATACTGATTGCATACTCATAAACAGATGTCATTGCCATCATGGGTCATCTGGTGCCAACCTAGAGTTGCATTCAGTGCTCACATTTCCCAAAGAGAAAACTTACTGCCGGTGGCATCTAGTGAGCAATGAGATTTTCTGGTCCCACAGGGAGCCTGAGAACATCACCGCTACCCACCAAGAGAGCTCTTATCCTCAACTACACACCCAGAAGTCCCCTCCTGGCTACTCATGCACTGGACTCAACACTGTCATCAGAGAGTAACAAGCTACCAAAATGAGGATGTCTTTCACACAGAGGGTTTTCCACATTGGGATAAAGAAAAAGAGGTATAGAGATAAAAGTGGAACATAAAGGTCTTATCCATCACAGAGATGTCACACAGCAGAAAGGTGACATGCTAAAACTTGCCACCATAATGTCATGTTAATCTGGCTCTTCACTTCGTAAAGGGTGATGATAGCACATGGAAAAGGGACCAATAATACCAGGGCTTCTCAGATCCACCCAGAGAAAACAGTCCAAGAGCATATTTCAACAGGAGGAAGCAATGTATGCATCAAATTGTTCAGTGAAGAAATATCAACAGTAGGGAAAAAATGAGATGAACCAGGATGGAAGATGGAAAGCAGGTGTTCAGGCTAATAATGGACACTGTGCCCACTGTGCAATATTTATCCCCAACTTAAAAATGTGTTTAAGATGACTACCTTGAAACATGGACAAAAGTGTATAATAACATTAAATAAAAAGTAAAAGGAAAAATTAAAAAGCAATAGGCCATAGTTATGGATTACAGTTGTGTAAAAAAATAAGTGTTTGGAGAAAGGTTTGAAAGTGTTTTCAGATAGGTTTGAAAGTGTTTTCAGATGTTTTGGAATGGTTATCATTAAAAAGAAGCTGTCCAATTAAGGTTGTTTCAAAAAATATAATAGTTACTTCATCAACTTTTGAATTCAAAAGAGCAAAAATATTTGTTCACACTCAAAAGAGATTTTGAAAATTTAGATAAGAATCCTAAATAACTCGACATAGCAGTCAATTGAGAACACTTTCCACCTGGAGGCACACCTAACCTTGGGACTCTCAATTACAGATGCAGCAGTCAACTTGGGGCATTTCAGGAAAAGCTTTCAGGGGAAGCTCTAGAAGTGCTAAGCACGAATCCTCCTTTCAACTTTCCTAAAGCTCCAAAAGCCCACCAATGAGCACATTTTTTTAAAGAGAGAGTGAGAGAGAGAGAGAGAGAGAATTTTTCAATATTTATTTTCTAGTTTTCGACGGACACAACATCTTCGTTTGTATGTGGTGCTGAGGATCGAACCCGGAATGCACGCATGCCAGGCAAGTGCGATACCACTTGCGCCACATCCCCAGCCCACAATGAGCACATTTTTGAGCCCAACCCTATTTTAACTCTCAAAAAAAAAATTCTTGAATAGAACAATTCTGCACCTTGTAATCATAAGATGGGGTTAAGAAGTATCCGATGTGGAACAACAGGAAGAGAGTCTCAGTTATTTTTAAATGTTGGCTGATAGGGAAAGGAGTTACAGCAAATCATCCCAAACAGCGGGCACAGCTGAAATGAGTGAGGATGGGCTACACACATGACATCATCAGTGGGTTACACGTCAGTTCTTCCCAGATGCATCTCATTACCTAGCCCACCTGAAATAAGAAGAAGGTGATGTTGAGGTGCCTCACAGGAGGCATTGTGAAAAATGAAATTTTGTTCACTTACCTTGTTTTCTTTTAGATTTGAACAAGGCATTGCTAGTAAACCCTTCCATCAAACTCAAAAGGAAATTCTAAAAAAAAAAAAAAAAAACTCTTCATATGACCCAGAAGGCACCTTTAAGTGCAGGCTGAGTGAAGTGTTCCCATCTGCACTAGGGAAATGTTCCCATTTACATAGGAAGCCCTGGGGTAGAACAGCAGCTGTTGCTGGCAGCCCAGGAGGAATGGGTGAAAAACTGCTTCCAGCAACCCCAGGCATCCCTTAGAATTGCCTACAAAAGCTTACCCTTCACCTTCCAGAACAAGCAACAAATAGCTCTTTTCCCACATTTCGCACCAAAATATAATTTAATTTCCTTTCCCTACCATGTCACCCCCACTGTGTTAGGCTGCAGAAAATGTCAGCTTCCAAATAAGAATAAGTCTAGGAAAACAGAAACAACCTGCTTCCCACACACTGTCCATGGTTCTCAAAATGTCCTCAGATGGGCAGCATCAACCTCATCTGAGAACATGTTTAGAAAGGAAATTTGCAGCCCCACCCCAAATATCCTGGGTCAGAACCCGTGTTTCAGCAAGCTCTCCATGTGGGTCTCCACTTTACACTGTGAGTAGCAATCACCCCATTAAAAGTTTAAAGTGAGACCACTTGTCTGGACTCCGCTGTTGAGCTTGGTCACACTTTATGGTTTCACCAATGTACTCTCCAAAAGGGGAACAGCCTTCATGAACTGGCAGCAATAAAGCATGGAGCATAGTCTGGAGAGGGAGGGGAGAGCCTGGGCAGAGGAAGGAGAGATGAAAAGGCAGCTCGGACTATCAGGAAAAATATAAAACAGATCAACTGATCTACAAAACAAGATTAAGGTAAATCAGAACAAAACATGAACGGGGACCTGCAGTACACCTTCGTGACTCTCTGGATATTCAAATAGAATTCAGAATCTGGTCAATGCTAGAGGCAGAAATTTTGCTTCTGGTGGACAACTTTAAAAGCTGCATGGAGGCCCCCCAGCCAGGTCCTCCCCACTGCAGCTGCCAGGGAGTCCAGCTGTGCAAGTGACAGAGATGTGGGATGCCTACTGCTGATCGGCCCACAGGGCAGAGCTCTCCCCGTCAACTTGACCTGAGAATCGATGTTAGTGTTATTGAGGTACTGAGAGTTCAGGGTGAAATGTGCTACAAAGAGCACCAGAGGAAACTGAGGAGGTGGAAAGGTCAGCTTAAAGGGAGGTGAGGGTCCACACTTGTCCTGGCTAGGGTGTCAGCACTGACCAAACCGTTAGCCCCAGGACCCACATAATCAGGCATTATGGGAACATGACAAGACTCAAGTTATGCCAGATGAAGATAAGCCATCTTTACTTAGATGAGGTGAAAAGAGGAACAGAGGGACAGCCCTAGGCTGTGCAGTTGTCTCTGTGGTTGAGCCTGTGACAGAGAAGCAGGTGTCCTGCCCCATTCTGTCCTATAGAGGACAGCCCAGTCACCTGGAGGCACCCCTGTATACACCACCAGGCCCTCAGCTCTGCTAAACAGGCTTGATTCTCATCACTTTGTATGGCAAGTAGATCTAATAGGTTTTTTTGGTGATTGCTCATAGGCTTTTGGAACTAGGATCTCTGGAGTCCCCATAAGCCCCATCCAATATCTAGCCACTTTATTTCAGAATTCTCTCCTGGAATCAGAATTCTACCAAGACTGAGTGACCCTGAGGGAAGTGGGTATTGTGTAGCTTTCCTTAAAAATACTAAGCAAAGGAAACAACTGTTGATTCAAAACTTGATCAATTACCACAGGGAAAATGTGCACATTAGCAGATTATTAGTTGTTGTTGGGACTTGAACAAACTCCTTTCTTAACATGTACAATGATGTATTTCTGTGTTAATGAAATTAGGGCCTTAAAACATCTAATTTTTGCTCAGAGGATGAAATATAGTTATTCCACTGTCAAAATGATGACCTTGCTGGGCATGCTCTTGTCCTGGTGTGTATGGAGGAGGTTCCTGCTGAAGTAAAGGCTGGCCACCCACCGTGCTTGCCCCCTGACTCTGCTGCTAGGCTTGCTGCAGGGAGCAGCAGAAGTGGACAAGAAGGCCTGTCCAGCTGGCACTCATTGCCAGTTCTCCCATGAAGCAGTCTCTCTCGAGGATCATCAGTGTGGGGAGAAGAAGCTTGGGGAGGGGTCACAACTCTGTGGAAAGTCTGCCTTCAAACCCAAGGGACTAGGGAGGAAAGGCCCAGTTTATTGTTATTTTGTAATTTTATTTTACCTATTATATGTTATTTTTACTTTATTTATGGTCGTGGGCTGCACAACACTTTATTCAGGACCACATGACCTGGTCAATGAGGGATTAGGAAAAGGACAAACAGACACAAAAATACAGAAACATCTGGGGCTTGGAGTTTCAGCCTGCTGCTGGTGGGGGAACCTGGGCACTAGCTAACTGGGCACATGCATTATGTAGGTTTCAACATCAGATGGACTTATTGTGAGAAAGGTCTTCAAGATAAACAAAACCAAAGCTGAGGGTAAAGTCAGCCCAGTTAGAACTTATCAGCTTGTGCCCATAATCTTCTACCTCCAGGCAACAGATGTTTGAACCCCAGATTATGAACTAATAAAAGTCCTTGGCTAGCAAGAAATTTCCCTTTGAACAGGGCATCACCATACAGCCTGCTGCTGCACCATGATGTGGCAGAGGGCATCTAAGGCAAGACAGAGCAAGCATGCTGCAGGGTGGTTTTCACAGCACCTTTGCACTAAGAAATCCCCAAGAGAGGTGTCCCCTGTGTCTCTCATCATTAGGTTTTTATTTCTTACATTCATTTTCTTATTTATATATAAAGCATTAAGTTGTGAAAGTGGAGGAAGACTATTATTCCTCCATTTCATTGTTTCCTTCCACTAAATAAAGAAGTGAGACAAAACAAGGGCAGATGAGAAGTGAGAAAGAAGAGTGGTACTAGCACTAGAAATAGTTCCTGTTTCCCAGACTTCTGGATTCTCAATTTCAGGAGACTTTGCTGGTCATTGCTACCCCTGGTCCAGACAGATTCATAAAAAGATGTACAAACCTTAACATGATGCAGTTCTTTACATAGATGAGCTGTTCTCGGTCTATTTCTGTTGCTATGGCAAAGTATCTGAGGCTGGGTAATTTATAAAAAATAGAGTTTTGTTTAGCTTATGGATCTAGCAGCTTGGAAGTCCAAGAGAAGGGTGCCAGAGTCTGCTCAGGCTCTGGAGGGCCTCCTGCTGCACCATGATGTGGCAGAGGGCATCTAAGGCAAATCAAAAAGAAAGCATGCTGCAGAGAACTTGCTTTTATAACAGAGTCACTCAGTGACCCATTAAGCTGTGAATAGTCCACCCATTCAGGAGGGATGCCCTTCTGACCCAGTCACTGCTCAAAGACCCCACCTCCAAATGCCATTAACATATAAACTTGGGGACTATGCTTCCCAACAAGAAACTCAGGGATGCATTCAAACCACAGCAGACACCTCAAGTGGCCTTCACTGCCTTTGCCATGTATGAAAGACGATAGAGATGTGCACTCCTCTACTTTAGGACTAATGTTTTAATGTGTCAGAGGGAGGGTGCTACTTTCATGCCTTCTTCCTCTTATGGATCTCATCATCAGCTGCTTTGTGATTGTAGTTTTCATGGAAAACTGGCTGTGCATTTGCTTTACACTTTATTCTATAAGCAACTGCAAACCACTGCAAATCTTGCCTACATCTGACTTTCAAAAAATAACTAACATAGCAGGATTTTGATTAGTTTAATTACTGACCTCTCTACTTGCCAATCTGGTATTGGCAATAAGAAGTAGCCTGGCAAATTTTCAGAAATTTAATTTATGGCATAAGCTGTATGCAAAAAAATTCCCTCATTTAAAATCTGGTGCAATTTTTTAACCTCCAGAATGATGAATGCAGTCTAAATTTACCTGCGTAGATATTCTCCTACTCCCTCCATTGCTGTGGAACCCCACTGCTCAGGTGACAGCTGGCAAAAAACGCCATGACAAGCTCTTGGCACAGTGTCAACAATAGCATGATAACATGTTGCTCTATCAGAAAAATAAACCCAAATGATTAGATGACATACAGAGGAGGAAAATAGCCTATATAGTCCTATTTCTGAAAATCAAACAAGATCAAAGTGGTAAGTCTCTGAATTAGAAAAGGAGAAATGCACACGTATCCCTTTCCTGTGATACACAAACTCCATGGCATAAAAACAAAAATTTATGGTTGAAAGCTCCAGAGACCAGAAGTCTGAAACACTAACAGGTTTGTCTCCTGCTGAAGCCACAGGGGAGAATCTGTTCCAGGGCTCTCCCCTGCTTCTGGGGCATTGCTAGTGACCTTTGGTGTTACTTGGCTTGTAGAAGCACCTTCCTGAAATGTGCTTCATGTTCATGTGGCATCTGCCTTCTGTGCATGTCTGTCTCCGAATTTCCTGTTTCTACAATGAAGCCAGTGACATTGGAATGGAGCCCATGCTGAACACCTCATTTTAACTGGATTACCCTGTAAAGACTATGTCTCCAAATAAGGTCACATCTCCGTACTGAGAGTTAGGACTGCAACATATGAACTTGAGGGAGGGGACACAATTCAATCCACAGAAGTACATATTCATGTCATCTGGGGTGGGAGGTTGGGTTTTGCCATCCAAACATAACCTGGGACTTGCCAGTGCCTTTACTACTTGGAGAAAGCAGCTGTTGTGGCTGTGGGCCACATCCTGAACTGTGAGGAGCCACTCAGTCCAGGAGTTATTCTGGAGATCCCTTCCAGCTGACCAGAGACGAGGCTCTCTTAGTTAAGCTAATCTCAGAAATAAAATACCACTCCATGTAGTTCCTACAGAAACCTTTAAGCTTCTGTGGACAGTCCAAGAAGGATGTGATTCTTAGGCACAAACCTGGTTCCTCCAATTCAGCACCAAATAGAAATATTTGTTGATGTAATTGTTCTTTCATTTCCTAATCTTCTATATGTGTTTAGTGGATTGCATAATGTCCACCTCAAAAGACACAGATCCAACTTGTAACACCCCTTAACTACAGATGTGATATTATTTGGAAACAGAACCCTTGTGGATGGAATTAAATTGACTCTCAGCATGAGATTCTCCTGTTTAGAGTGGGCCCTAAATACAGTGACTGATATGCTTCTATGAGGAATGAGAAAGAGGTTAGACATACAGGCCTCCCAACATAGGCAGGACCCAAAATACCAAGACTGTGGAGTAAAGGAAAGTTCATGAGTGAAGGATGTAAAGTTAACAGTCTAATCACTCTTCTCCCAAAGTACTCTCTCAACATGAGATGTACAGGGGAAGTTAGGATCAAGAAATAAAGGAAGAAAAAAAGAAGAAGGAAGGAAGGAAGGAAGAGGGAGGGAGAGGGAGGGAGGGAGGGAGAGCAGGAAAGAAAGAAAAGAAAAAGCTAAAATTCTAAAGCAGAGCTATTGGAATCTTTACGGTATTAAGTAAATGAGTATTGAGACTGGATGAAGAGGAAGATCCAGGAAAATATTAGTTTTCACTTGGGACCCCTGCAGGATGCTACTGCAGGATGGTAAGGGTAAGTTGAAGCACAGCAGACCTCATGGAGAGTGGAAATGAGGCTGTACAAACAGTCCCTGACTCACATTGTTTGACTTACAATTTTTCCCACTTTACAATAGTGCAGAGGTGCCATACATCTAGTAGAAACTGCATTGTTTTGAATTTTGATGTTTTCACAGGGCGTGGTACTCTTGGGATTCTGGGCAGCGGCAGCAAACGATGGTGAGGGGCCACAGCTGATGCTCTGCGGTGTGTTCCTAGGACATGATGTTTGGTAGGCGAGGTGTGTTAAATGCAGTCCCACTTACCATGGGTTTACTGGGACCTAGACCCATCAGGAGTCGAGAAGAATCTATATTCATTCCAATCCCCACCTGAGTAGCACTGGTCTGCTCCTAACCAAGCTCCACATCAGGAGCTAAAGAGAACCTTCTTGGGAGGGAGATAATTGGATCCAGAGCCTCTGTAACTTCCCATGGGTACAAATGTATGTGAATTCACAACATTCAATAAAAATGTAGCAGCATAGCAAGAGACGGGACATATCAAGAGTCTGGAAAAGGAGAAGAAAAGACAATGGAAACATACCTCCCAAAATAGGTGAATCCACCAGGAAGATAAAACAAATGGTCTGATCCTGGTAAAACAGGTCTTCAAGTGATTGTTATGTTAGAGAAGCACAGAGAGGGGTGTTTCTGGGTGATAAAGTGGACTCTAGACAACAGATCTGGGCCCTGCAGACCACAGCATACGTAGGCTAAGGAGATAAGGAGGGAGACAGCTTAGGGACACTATGGATTGTGAGAAATGAGTGTCCTTCCCCTCATGCTGATTCCCTCATATTATTCTCAGATCTTAAGCAAGGTGTTTTGAGCAACCCTACCTTAATAAGTTTATGCCTTGGGCATTAAAGGAAGAGTTGTGTCAGAGTTCCTACATGAGGTGTCCTCAGGGGTTTGCCTGTGTGGAAAGGATCACCAAGATGGCACATGGAAAATGGTAGAAGACATCATAAGCAGGCACGTGTGGTAGATTCCTTGGTAAGGGACTAGACTTCTGTAGTCAGGTCACATGGAGTCCTAGGTTCTGACATTTGATTATGGCCTCTGAGAGGCTGAAAGCTTGGAACACTTGGGCTTCTCTTAGTTTGAACATCATGTTTACTTTTTTGGGAATAATTTTCCAACTATCAAGTAAAAAGATTTCCCCAAAGGAGATATGATCCCACTGTGACTGAGCAGGAGTTGATGGCTACAGATCCTGAGGAAGGACTTCCTATTTCAGAGGGAGATTTCCCAGGCAAGCCTGTTCTATCCACATGCTGGACATTAGTAGAGTTATAATCTTTTAAACTAAAAATGAGAAAATCATTCTATAAATATAAAAAGTAGGTTAACTGTGTGGCTTGAGGAGAACTTCTTGAAAGAGTCACTCTCTGCCTGCTGTGACCTGGAGAGTCTTGCAGTCCAGGGCTGCTCCTCAATGGCACTTGGGACAGAAACAAAAAGCAAGAGCAGAGAACCCAGGGGCAGCTGATATTCTCTAGGGACTCAAGCCGTGAATTCATGCTGCCATCAGAGAGAAGCCTGCAAAAGGATACATATATCCAGTTTGGGGCAATAATGGATCCTGCACCTGGAAGAAAGGTAAGATTGGTAAGGTCAGGAGAGCACCCTTATTGCTCCCGTGTAAAAGGCTCCATTTGAATATATTCTGATTTCAGAGATGGTAATATTATTTTAAAATGTGTCTTTAAATCACTGTCTTCAGTGGCCTAACCTATTATTTTGAGAAAAATCAATACACAAAAAGCAAGTCAACAACTAATTGAGTTAATATTAATGGAAAGAAAATTTATCTACCAACAACCACATTATTGAAAAGCATGGCCCTGAATTTCTAAAACGTCTCCTCAGGAGAGTAGAAACTCTTTTGATTTTGGCTTTTTCTTTCATACTGAGTGTGATTGCTCCTCTTGATTTTGCTACTACTAGCTGGATCCACAGAGACCTTCACTTTAACCTGGCATTACAATGGAGCACTGTTAAGTTTTGTGAAATAAATTTCCTACCTGCATTGAATTACTCGTAGAAGGGTTTATATATCTACACAGAACTGTCAAATTGAGGATGTATTCCAAAAGGGAGTTTTATCAAAACTTTATTTTAGGTTTAAAAATTAGAATTTTTTTCTTGCTGAAGGACTACAGTAAACTAGGGATGATTGTTTATTTCCTTGAAAACAATAATAAAAAACAGATCCTGGGTGGTTTTCCCTGGATGGTGTGCCCACAGCAAAGTTTGAGGGTGTATGTTTTGGGTGAGAGGTATCCCCCAAAAGCTCCCATGTGAGACAGTGCAAGAAGATTCAGAGGAGAAATGATTGGTTTGTAAGAGTCTTAACCAAGTCAGTGAATTAAAACCCTGTTAGGGAGTAATTGAGTGGTAACTGAAGTGCTGGGGTGTGGCTGGAGGAGGTGGGAATTGGGGCATGGCTTTGAGTATGTGTTTGTATCTGGTGAGTGGATTCTCTCTCTCTGCTTTCTGATCACAATGATGTGAGCTGCTTCTCTCTGCCACCCTCTCCTGCCATGATGCTCAGCCTCACCTGGAGCCCTGAGGAATGGATCCAGCCTTCTATAGACTAACACCTCTGAAACTGTGAGCCCTCAAACTCTTCCTCCTTTATAATTGTGCTGGCTAGGTCCATTATTCATAGCAGCAAAAAAGCTGACTACAACAGAGGGTACTCTTTGCCCAGGTCCTTTTGAGTTTCCATAATGAATCAAGTCACCCAACCTCCCAAACTAGGAAATCAAGATAGTAAAAGTTAGTCCATCTCTCTGCAATCCCATCCTGTTCCATCAATTGACAGGCCCTGACATTTTGGAAATAAATTAATTTTGTTTCCATGCACCTTCTCTCATTCACTTTCCCAGTCTTCCTTGATGTTGACTCTTACTCTCAGTCTAGTTTTATTGACTCTCTGACATCTCACTGGTATTCTCCTCTGATCCCTTGATGTCCACTCCTCAATAAGATCAATTCACTTGTCCTACACCTAGACCCACCCCCGGCTAGAGTAAATGGTTTTGAAGACTTACAGTGATGTGATGTGTTCTCCCTGCCAGGAAATATTTCGATTTAATAGAAGATCAATGGAGTCATCCAATGATTCTCAGACCTACCTGAACATTAAAATTTCCTAGAGCAATTTTTACAATTATCAAATTCCAAGGCCTCATCCATAGATACTCTGATTTAGTGCATCCAATATTTTTTTATAAATCCTCTCCAGGTGAATCTGTTGTCAAGAGATTGGTAAGAAATCACTATTACCCCAAGGGAAGGAGAAGCAGGTTGGTTACAGGACTAGGTGGAGGCCTGCTTAGAAGGCTGCCTCAGATCTGACCATGTTGATGACTGGCTACAGGGCTAAACACCTACCTGTATCCTCTTGTTGACTAATAGAAGGAATTTCCCACAAGCCTAATCTAATCAAAGAATAGAAATTGATTTCCTCTGATGACCTACCCACACCAAGATCTTTCAGATGCAGCTGGAACCGTGACATAGCTCTTCCTCAGAGTTCTTCCTTCCCAGGACTTGGCCATTTCTCCTCTTGTCCTCAGAGCCCAGACACATCCATCTTATGGGGCCCCCAAAGAAACAAATGATAAAACTTTTTTTTATATGTTTATCCTCTTTATTCCATTAAAGTGTAGCATAGACACCTGTCAGAGACAGAGAACAGAAGATGTCACTTGGCACTCCTACAGAGCAGACAGAAGGCTCTAATGCCCAGCATCCATTTCCAGGGACATCTATAAGGATGTGCAAGTAGACCATACTCCTCTCTGACACTGGCCATCCTTGGCAATAGCAGGATTACCTCCTACAGGAGATGCTCAGGAAATTGTCCTTCTGCTCTGTATATTGGCCTTACTATCATGTAAAAGTAGAACAGGGTAAGGCTGAACTGTTTTGCACATTATCTCAAGAAATTTTATGCTCCAGATTTACTTCCTAATTATATTATTTATGTTCCAAACTGATAGCCTTTTAAAATTGCCATTATACAAGCATCTTGAGTCAGTATAAATTGCCAGTGTTTGGTGACATGGCATACTGCAGTCTTAGAATGTTTTATAGCAGGTTAACATGATCAATGGCCCTGGTTAGGAAACCAGGGCTGGTGTTAAGTGGTCTTTGTCAAGTCCATGTAGCCAAAGAGCCTTTATATGTAGGCACTAAGAACAGGAGCTTCCAGAAAACAAGGAAGGAGAATCCAAAGGCAAGGAAAAGCCAGAGGATTTTGAAAACAGGTAAGACAGACCCGCCATTCACTGATTATCTCTTTCACTAGCGTTTTCCCACTCAAGAAGACAACGGTGTGAACTGGCAGTGAACTAGACTCACTAGTCATATGAAAACTATACATTCCTTAGCATAGTCACATGAATGGGACATCTTGGAGACATCTGAATGTCTTCCCATGTTGTCCTTTCCCTGTGATGCTTACTCTGGACTCATGATCTTTGAGAACACAAGGAGAAGGCCAGGTCCTTCCCTGGCCAGCAAGCGATCCTTTCCATGTCTCCACAGTTTCTGTGGCTTCTGGGCTATCACTAGGGACCCCTCTCACTTTAAGATTTAGATTTCTGGGGAAAGAGAAAGGTCTTGAAGTCTGGATGTCTTTTCCCACCTTTGACCTTGACATTGATATGTGGGTCTTTGCTCTTAGAATATCATTTTGCACACAAATGGGGGAGCAAACCAGATATCAAAGCAAATGTCAATTTAATATTCATTAAAATATCTAGAAGACCAGTTATTGCCCTTTACAATTAGGAAAAATGACCAGATTTGGTTTTCCACTCATTTTCATCCACCAGTGTGGGCTGAAATGCATCTTTTTGAATGATCTTTTACTTTTTCCAAAGTATAAAAATCTTTTCCTTATCTTTAAATGGTTTATGAATTTCTGAAAGTACCACCTCATAAAGAACCTTTTATACATTCCTGCTGTGCTGTATCTTGTTATAGCCATGCAGTTGACTTGGTGCCAGAAACTGTTACAAAGAATATATGCCTGTAACTTCTCTTAAAATTTGTATAATCAAGCTGGGTGAGTGTAAGTGTTAAGAATATTGGCTTTAAAAAATAACACTGATAATGGCGATAAATTGTCAAACTCTTGAGCCTCATTAAAGTCAACAGGATGACAAACGGAACCCTTGCACTGTCTCATGGCTTGGGCCTGCAAAGCCGTCCAAACATGATATGTGTTGTGATGAAGGGATTTTCTGGGTGAGTGTATTTATTGTTCAATCTGTCCACTTTTCTCCCACCCTCCCTGAACATCAAGAAAGGGGAGAATCACACTTAAATTACTCCTTTCATGGTTTAACTGAATAGATGCTCTTCCTAGGCCTTCCTCATGGATTCTCAAGGTCTAACTACTGAAGAAAAGCAGGTCTGAGAACAGCCACTCAATCCCCTCTGCAGGTGACACCATGGGCTGCAGATGCACCAGGCCATCACCTGGGTCATCTCCCAAACATTGGCCTCAGCCCTTAGCACCTTGTTTGCTTTGACCTCTGACTTATGCTATTGGCCTGGCTCTTTTGCTTGCAAGTGCTTCGGTTGTTAAAGGTTTGTTAGATGTTTCAAGGATGCACAGGGAGAGGCCAAGCTCCATTAGAGAGCTTCAGGGAGGATATTCTAACCAAGTCTAAGGGAAAGGAAAGCAGCAGAGTCTGTTTCCAGCCTCAAGAAGTGAAACACCAAGTGTCATTGTCCTTACTGCCAGTTGGAGATATCAGGGAAACCACTTCCCAGAATTCCAGCACTTGACATCCTACATGTGTCCATCCAAGGGCGTCTCATCAGCCCTTTCTATGCTCAAGCGTTGTCATTTTGTCCTTCTAATTACTAAGCTCTTCTTTTTTTTCTATTTGAATTTCCTTCCTCTGTGTTTCCTCAGCAGAACATGCCATCATTTAAAAATGCTCTTTGGAAGATAAGGCATTCATCACATGGGAGGGAGCAGGGTCTGTGTATGAATTACACACTCCTGGCTTTTCTAAATAATAATCCTTGAAATTTGAATAGCAGGTTGAAAATGACATTCAACACATCATTAGATGCTCACCAAAATGTTACAAAATAAACATGGGAAACCACTGCGGAACCTGGGCTCCAGGTAGACCTGTCCAGGTCCTGTTGCTGCCTGGTGTCACCTTTGCCTGCTGCCCTTCAGCTGTGCCAGCCTCCACGCATAAGGAGGCACAATCATCTGACCCCTCAGCTCTGGTTCTGACACCCTGCTGAAGGCCTAGGAGCTGAAACAGTGGAGCTGTAAGTTACTATGCCAGAGATGTTTGGTTTTCTTTCTCTGAAACCTATGAAAATTTCTCATTTGGGTAAGGAATTAGAATTTGCTTAGATAAAAAAATTAATTTAAATTTGTATTAAATAAACACACACATGTACACAAACACAGTCAGAGTCAGTCACTTGTGAAATACATTTTGTCTGTGTTGCACCTACAGCCTTCTCAAAAACTCATCGTCTCTAAAATATGGACCTTGTAGAAACAGTAAAATGATGGTTCGAAGAGACCCCATGCTCCTCAAAAGATACATGTAGAAAGGAGAAATAAGTTCAAGACAGCACTATGCCAATGGTTATAACACTGTATAATATACTTGAAAATTAAAAAGAGAGCTGACCTTAGATGTCTTCACCACAAATACATAAATATAAGTATGTTAACTAATACATGTTGATGAAGTTGATTTAGCTATTCCACAATGAACACATTTATCAAAACATTCTGTTGTTCACCATAAATGCACACAATTTATCAATTAGCTTTAATTCATTCATCTTTTAAAGGAAGTCATTGTCCTTATGTAAGTTCAGAGAAAGCTCACTGCATACCTTTTGTTAGCAAAATTTCTAACCATTGCCCTCATTGCTGGCAGAATGCACAAAAGCCACTTGTAGTAACTGTGCTCTAAGTTCACCAAAAATCCGAGTTTCCTATATATATAAAATGAAAGCAGGATAAATAGCTAAACCTGACCATGCTCCCTGTTTGTCTTCACAGCTCCCCTTCCCAAAGCCTGCCAGGAATGCAGGGGTGCAAAGCCCGCTCATGACCACATGGTTGAACAAACACACTCAGCAGGCTGGGGCAGAAGGCTGGGCTCGCAGGATGAACAAGTGTGAGAATCAACTTGTTCCAGCTCCTCAAAGGAGTGATCACTCAAATCCAGGAGGGGAACACAGAGGTCTGAAGGAGGAGGGAGAAATGCGATCTGGGTGATGAGACACAGTGAGAGGCAGCTGCCCTGGAGTCAGTGCTACCCAAGAAGAAGCCCCATATCCAACAGAAAAAGCAAGAGCCTCCTCGGATGTGCCCTGGCCACACCATGGCTGAGGATTCGCTAACGTTGAGGTCCATGTGTTTTCTGTTGTTGACGTTGTTTCAAAGATCATAGTTGGCTTAATTCTTGATTCTAGAACTGAGTGACACTTCATTCTGCAAACCAGGATAAGGGTTCCCAGGTCCACATTGTAAGAACAATATAGATAAGACAGGAAGCATTCAGAAGAAAGTGACCAAGGTGAGAAGCCCATTCAAAGCATGCTAAGCACACTGGGGTTGAAATCTATATCTTTTGAATGGCAGAATGTGTAAGGAGGAAATATGGGTACTGTTAGCAGGAATTGGGCCTCAGGAAACTCAGTGAAGGAGCAGTGTGCTCAGGCCTTCTCAGAGGACAGATGCAGGGGTCTTATCAGGGGAGGTCTAGCCCACCTGGGCAAAGGCCCTTCCAGAGCCTTTTTCCAACTCCTTTATTTCCCTTGCATCCTGACATCTCTCCCTGGGTGTCTCTGCATCACCTCAAAGCCAGAGCACCTCTTCTCAAACATCACCCATTGCACCCTCAGGGCCAAATGGAGAGAGTAATCTGAGTTTGAAACACAGATTCCGTGTCTCCCAAGAGCCCGCAATAAAATTTGTTTCATGGCTTGCCATTTTATAACATTTTCTCTCCTAAGATATTTATGATTTTGTATAGTTAAGAGGGTATTTTCCCAAAGTTTGATCAAAATGAACTCCCCACAGACGTGGGTAAGATTTATCTATAACTTTTTGTGTCTCTGCCAATTGCCAAAGTTGGAGAAGTAGTGTTTTTTTAAGGAAATTAGGGAACTCAGTTCTTTATATCCATTGTTTCTCTAAACCCAAACCCTGCAGTATAGTTCTTCATATGATATACTTAAAGTGATCTTTGCCCCTCTTCTGTCTCACCTGCTTCTGATTCTAGCCTTTGGTTCTGCTGTCCCTCCTTCCCTGATGCCATCTCTCTGCCCACCCTCCACATTAATATCTCTAAATTGAATATTCTCTAAAGACTTCCCAATATGACAATTCTTTTTCCCATTGCCCCACTACATTCAGGCAAAGGATTTCTTTATTGGAATTCACCCATGCAATTCACCAAAGTTTGTCAACCTTGTTTAAAAATCAATGTACAAAAATCAGTAGCATTGCTGTATGTGGATAGCAAATTATCTGATATAGAAATCAAGAAAGCCAATTCCATCTACAGTGGTACTTGTGTCTGGCTAGTATAGCATTCAGATAGATGCCACGTGAACATTTGCCCTCTGGAGATCAAGGAGCACTGGCTGAGTAATGTCTCCACTCATCCCCATGATGAAGGGGATGTGGCAACCTCATCTGCAGGCCTCAGTGAGGGAGCCTAGTCCCCAGATTCCCTGCCTGATGGTGGAGCCTGAAAGTACAGCTGCACATCTCAAAGAGAAGCACCCTCTGAAAGTTGACAGAGAGCCAGGGACAAGGACTGTCAAAGTAATTGTGACCTTCTCAATAAGAGGGACTTACATAATTGCAGTGGGCAAACCATTCTATTTAGATTTACAACTGACATGATTGGAAATGGTTGGCATGTAATTACAGAGTCTGGGTTCCTCAATGATGAATTAGATGCTGTGGCTTCCTTTTATGTGAGTCCTCCTAAAAGCCATACTGCCTTAAATAGAGCCCCTTTGATATGAATCATACTGTACATTAGAGACTGGAAAAGTAAATTACTCTGAAAATGAGTCCAAAAAATCTATTTTTTCCTTCTAAGCTGGCCAAAATTTTAAAACTTATATTCATGTGGGGGTCTTGTAGTACTCTTGGTCTCAACTCAAAATACAGGCTACAAATCATGTTATAAAAACCCTTTTCATTTACTGACTTATTTTCAAGTATGAGGAAAAGAATCCAACATTTCCTAGATCCACAAAACTAAAAGTGACTCTCAGAGGACACATGTGGAATCTCCCATGCGGTGTCCACTCAGCCTTCAAGCACAGCTACATATCAGCAATCAGCTGGCCATCAGTCCTCCCACCTCCTTTCTTTCTTTCTTCCAATCTGTCTCTTTTCTTTTAAAAATTTTTTATCATAAAATACACATAACATTTACAATCTTAACCCCTTTTTCAGTGTGCTGTCCACTAGAGCTAAGTCTATTCACATTGTCAGAGGCAGATCCCCAGAACTTTCCAAGTTTGTTAAACTGAAACGCCACACTTAGTAATCAAGGATCCCTGTTCCCCTCCCCTGGAAACCACCGCTATACTGTGTTTCTATGCATTTGCCTACTCCTCATCTTACCTCATACAAGTGGAGTCACAAGCTGTTTTATTGTGCCACTGGCTCATTTATTTAACAAATTGTTCTTGAAGTTCATCCATGTTGCAGTATGTGTCAAGATGTCCTTCCTTTGTAAGATTCAGTAATATTCCACTGTATTATAGCCCACATTTGATTTATGCTCATCTGTCAGTGGACACTTGGGTTTCTTCCTCCTTTTAACTCTTATGGAAAATGCTACTACAAATATTTTTTGAGACCTTGCTTTTAATTCTTTCGGACATACACCCAGGAGAGGTATCACTAGATGTTATGGAAATTTTATTAATTTTTAGGCACTTCTGTACTGTTTTCATTCTTTCTTCTCCTTTTAATGACATTAGCTTTGTTTTGGGTTTTATTCTGGCAATAAGAGTTACACATGGTCATAGTAAAGTCACCAAAAACAGAAAGAGAATATGACCAGTAATACCCAGCAAAAACTAAAGCTAATGTAGTATTCCACCTTCTAGACTTTTACATATATTTTTCTTGTTTATTGAGTTATTATCATCAACATATTTTAAAGGAGAGTAAATATGATAACTAACAGTTTTCAGCAAAATCAATTAATGAAATAACCACTTATAAAACTGATCCTACCCATGGAAGCTGTGGTCCAGGAGGAGCGGGCTCTTGGGAGACACGGAATCTGTCAGTGCCTTGGTCCTTGACTTTGATCCCTCAGCACCAAGTCATCTCCCTCCTTCCTGAGGCACTTCCCCATGGGGGTCTAGTTGTTGGTCCTCCCTTGGCTTTCCTCTCCTCCAGGCCTGTTGCTCACTCTGCTGTGTGTGATCCTCTTATCTCTCCAGCCCTGGCCCATCCTCAGGGACCCCATTGCTGCTGTTCAAATATGCAGGTACAGCCCTGGTTCATGGTCTCCGCACCACATCTTGCCTCTGCCTAGAGCTCTCCCCCCGTGTCCCTTCCATGCCCAGGGACAGGCATGGGACAGTCATGTGGTCTGCTCTGTGACACTCATTCTTCGTCTGTCTTCCCCTCTAAAAACCGAGCTCCACAGGAGCTAGCCTTTGTGTTGTCTGGTTTGCTGTGTCCTTGGTGTCCTTGGTGCCTGTGATGTGCCTGCACATAGTAAGTGCCTAATAGTTGCTGTAACACACCTCTCATAAGAAAATCTATGCTCCCAAACTCATTCAACACAGTTCATTATTCATTTAAGCATTAGTACTTAGCACCATTTTGTTTTTTAAATGCTGTAAGAATAAAAACATTTTCCAAAATTTTTTGTTTTGATCTTCAAGATAAAGTAATAAAATACATTTATTTCTTCTTATTTATTTTTACTGCAAATTTTTTGTGCCTTTTAGGCAAATTCACGTTAGGTGACCTCCTTCTCTCCCCTCATGGCAGTGGCTCCGCTTCCCTACCTAGAGGTGGCAGGACTAGACATATGGCAGAAATGTATTCGTGGCACAAATGCTGTCTATATAAGTTGCAATTTCATTCAATGCTGAATCTTAGAAAGAAAGAGAATATGACCAGTAATTCCCAGTAATGTGTCAAAAAACATAATTCTGTATCTCATTGCAATGACTAGGAATAGACCTTAATAGTCATGGCAATTGGAATCGTGAAAATTTGTAGAACATTTTCTATGCACCAGGTATTCTGTTAAGCTCTCGACATGCATTGCTTCCCACTTTTATCCTCACAACTCTGAGGGTGTGATTAATTATTATCTGTTACCTTTATGAAAAGGTAGGCTTAGTGGGTGATTTCCCTGGGATTCAAGCCCAGGCCTACCTGGCTCCTGGTGGGCACTCACATCTGGGATGCACCTGCCCACTACACCTATCTCAATTTCTCTGGTGATGAATTTCTAGTACTAGAACTTCTGTGTCAAAAAGATGTACAATTTGGCTTTTGAAACAAGCAAATTTCCCTCCAAAAGTGCATTATGAGTTTTTGTTGCTTGTTTCCCACAACTCAGCCATCCCTGTGTACCTCATTATTGCTATAATGCACATTTTCAAGACTATTGGTGGTGTTATGCTTCTGCCTTTATAATTTGCCTATTTGTGATCTGTGTTTTCCTACTGAAGTACACCTTTATCTCATATCCACAGAAGTTTTTTAATGCTTCTACTATTAACCCTCATAATTTTTTTCTGGTTTATTTTTCTTTATATGCTTAAAGTCTATCATTTAGCTGAAGATTTTCATTTTGATGTTGTCAGATTTCTTCTTGGTGGTTTCTGCCTTTTTGTTCAAGATCACATAATCACCAAAAATTTTATCCAGTTATTTTAGCTTTATTTTTTCTTTAAAATATTTAATTCTCCTGAGCTGTATGTATGTACATGGTCAGGTAGGGATTCCATTTGTTTATTTTAAAATTGTTAGCCAAAATCTCCAGTAACATCCACAGGGTATATCTTTTCTCCAGGGAGTTGAGATGCCATTTTTTTCTTTGTATTATCCCTGATTTTTTTCTAGAGCCACCAGTTTGAGGACCAATCTTCTTGTCTTGCATCAGCACTATACCACTTAAGTTTCTCATAAAATGATTAATGTTTGCTAGCACTATTTTAACCCCTTTCTTTTATTTTTATTTTTTAAAGTCATGGCTAAGACTCAGAGAATTAAGAGTTGATATTAGAGCAAAGTAAGGGATAAAATGGGAGGGGTCAGATATCCTAAAGACATAGGGAAGATCAATGGAGTAGAAGGAGATTGAGAGGGAGGGGGAGGGTTGGGAAAAGGGTGGAAATGCAGGGTGAATTTGACACAATTACACCATGAGCATGAGTGAACACAACACGGTGAATTTCACCCTTGACACTATTTATATAGAGCATCAATTAATAAATGAATAAATGAGTAAAACAAAGACCAGGAAAGTAGAGAAAGTGGAATAGGGGTAGGGAGGAGAGGAGGAAACATAGTCAGGGGGCACTGAAATGGACCATCCTGTATGATTACATCAAAATGGACCCAACTATTATGTATAATTCACAAATGAAAGGAAATAAATTATGGATATATATATATTCTTACACATAAAATTATGTATACATTAATATACTCTTTTTAAATACATAGAGGGAAATTACTTTAGGCTTTTAATTTGTAGAATAAATTAGATTAAAATTTTTAGCTCTTCAATTTAGAGTCTTTGCAAGTAAGGAAAATGTATTACTATTTACTAAAGTCATTGTTCATATTCTTTTTTCAAGAGTTAAAAAATAAATTCTGGGCCACGTTGTTTGTAAATTTTATTCCTAAAAATTTTGTCAGTGCTATTGAGAATGTCATCTTTTATTTTATTTATATATTTTTTACATATTTTTAGCTGATATATTAAAAAAAAAGATTAATAAAAGCAAATGTTTGGGGGAGAGTGTGAAATAATGAGGTTATATACACTGTAGTTGGAAAATGAATTGAGAGCAACTAGGCTTGGTTAGAAAAGGTGAAGAATATTTGGAATTTTACCCAGGCCCTGGTACATACTGCAGGTCCATGGGGCTGGAGAAACACTCACATTTGTGAAAAGGAGACTTTTACATGAAAGTTCACACCCAAGCAATGGAATAAGCAGAGCTGCATTCTGGCACTGCAATAACCCATAGCCAGGCAGTGGCATGCTGCAGCCCACACGCCCTCCCAGCAGAACTTCACCAACCTGCTGCCGACAAACACAAGCAGACTCAGAAGGAACCCTTTCAGAGTGACACCATTTCCATGGGCATCAAATAAGCCATATATGGAATCCAGGCATGCATACATAGACCTGTGTGCAAATGGCCAACAACCAATCTCAAGATACACACCACCTCCAAGGGAGAACGTGGTCAGGAGGGCGCTGCACCGTGACTTCTGCTGCATGCTTCTCTACAGCCAGATGACAGGTGCACAGGTGCACATGCAGCTTCCTTATATAGCTCAGTGTCTGGCGTATTTCATTCTAATTTGTACTAAAAACACTGCCACTTTCTGTATTTCAATTCTGTAATCTGTTTATTCAATTTTTCTCCTATTATTAGAGGTTTTTTCACTATTATGGTTGGGTTCTCCAGGCCTTTTTCTAACCAGGATATAGACCTCTGATCACAGTTTCCCTCTAACTTCATTGTATCATTCCCAGAACAATTTAACATGATGATTATAGAATTAACCTATATCTACTCTCATTCACCAAACATGACATTGGCTATTGTTACAATGCAGTGACAGGACACAGAATTTTTGGATTTGACAGGTAGGGAGTGTGATGGACACATATGTGTGATGGGAATTGTTTTTTTTTCCTTACATCCTATACAAGGCAACTTTCCATAAATTTTCATAAGAATGATTGTGTATAAACTGAGGAGTGGAATAGTTGGGTCAAATGGTGGTTCCATTCCATGTTTTCTGAGGAATCTTCATACTGCTTTCCAGAGTGGTTGCACCAATTTGCAGTGCCACCAGCAATCTATGAGTGTGCCTTTCCCCCACATCCTCACCAACATTTATTGTTGCCTATATTCTTGATGATTGACATTCTGACAGGAGTGAGATAAAATCTTAGTTTTGATTTGCATTTCTCTAATTGCTAGAGATTTTGAACACTTTTTCATATATTTGTTGATCAATTGTATTTCTTCTCTGAAGTGTCTGTTCAGTTTCTTAGCCCATTTATTGACTGGGTTATTTGTTTTTTTGGTGTTAAGGTTTTTGAGTTCTTTATATGTCCTAGGGATTAATGCTTTATCAGTGGAGCATGTGGTAAAGATTTTCTTCCAATCTTTAGGCTCTCTCTTCACTTCATTAATTGTTTCCTTTGCTGAGAAACTTCTTCATTTGAATCCATCCTATTTATTGATGCTTGATTTTACTTCTTGTGCTTTTGGAGTCTTGTTATGAGTCAGATCCTAGGCTGACATGGTGAAGATTTGGGCCTATGTTTTTTTTTTTTTCTATTAGGCTCAGGGTCTCTGTTTTAGTGCCTAAGCCTTTGATCCACTTTGAGTTGATTTTTATGAAGGGTGAGAGATAGAGGTTTAATTTCAATTTGCTTCATATGGATTTCCAGTTTTGCCAGCACCTTTTGTTGAATAGGCTATCTTTTCTCCAGTGAATGTTTTTGGCACCCTTGTCCATTATGACATAACTGTATTGATGTGGGTTTGTCTCTGTGTTCTTTATTCTGTACCATTGTTCTACAAGTCTATTTTGGTGCCAATACCATGCTGTTTTGGTTACTATAGCTCTCTAGTATAGTTTAAGGTCTGGTATTGTGATGCCTCCTGCTTCACTTTTCTTGCTAAGGGTTGCTTTAGCTATTCTGGGTCTCTTATTTTTCCAAATAAATTTCATAATTGTTTTTTTTCTCTTTCTATGAAGAATGTCATTGGGATTTTAATAGGAATTGCATTAAGTCTATGTAACACTTTTGGTATTATGGCCATTTTGACAATATTAATTCTCCCTATCCAGGAGCATGGGACATGTTTCCATCTTCTGAGGTTTTCGTCAATTTCTTTCTTTAGTGTTCTGTAGTTTTCATTGTAGAGGTCTTTCACCTCTTTTGTTAGATTGATTCCCAGGTTGTTTTTTTTAGGCTATTGTGAATGGAGTAGTTTTCTTAATTTCTCTTTCAGTGGATTCATTGCTGGTGTGTAGGGATGTGTGTGATTTATGGGTGTTGATTTTATATCCTGCTACTTTGCTAACTTTCTTTATTAGTTCTAGAAGTTTCTGGTGGAATTTTTTTTGGATATTTTAGATATAGAATCATGTCATTAGCAAATAGTGTTAGTTTGATTTCTTCTTTACCTATTTGTATGTGTTTAATTTCTTTCTTTTGTATAATTGCTAGAGTTTCAAGGATGATGTTGAATAGAAGTGGTAAAAGAGGACATGCTTGACTTGTTCCAGTCTTTAGCAGGAATGCTTTCAATTTTTTTTTCCATTTAGAATGATGCTGGCCTTGGGTTGAGCATATATAGCTTTTCCAATATTGAGGTATGTTTCTACTATCCCTAGTTTTTTCTAGAGTTTTGAACATAAAGGTGTGCTGTATTTTGTCAAATGCTTTTTCTGCATCTATTGAGATGATCATATGATTCTTTTTTAAAAATCTATTAATATGATGAATTAAGTTTATTGATTTCGGTATGTAGCACAAACCCTGCATCCCTGGGATGAATCCCACTTGATCGTGGTGCACTATCTGTTTAATATGTTTTTGTATGTGATTTGTCTGAATTTTATGAAGAATTTTTGCATCTATGTTCATCAGTGATATTGGTCTGAAGATTTCTTTCCTTTATTTATACCCAAAGGACTTAAAATCAGCATACTACATTAATGCAGCACATCAATGTTTATAGCAGTGCAACTCACAATAGCTAAACTATGGAACCAAACTAGGTATCCTTCAATAAATGAATGGATATGGAAAATGTGGTTTATATATTCAATGAAATATTACTCAGCTTTAAAGAAAAATGAAATTATGGTATTTACCAGTAAAAGGGTGAAGTTGGAGAATATCATGCTAAGCAAAATAAATCAATCCCCTCAAAAATGCCAAACATTTTCTCTAATATGTGGAAATAAATTCACAATAAGGTGGGAGGCACTAGAGAAGAATAGTGTTACCTTAGATTAAGTGGAGGTAAGTGAAGGGAGGGTAAGATAGGGGGATGTGGGGATAGGAAGGATAGTAAAATGAAACAGATATCATTATTGTATGTATATATGTGATTACATGACCAATATGATTCTGAAACATGTACACTCATAAAAGTAAGAAATTATAAATGCATTCTACTGTCATGCATAACTAATTAAAACAAATAAAAATTTAAAAATGAATGATTGGCCTGGTATGTATATTACATATTCTCATATTTTAATATATAAAGACAATCAAATGACTTTTCCTCATTCAATCTTTTAAAAGAGTATGCTCTATTATATTTTCTCATTTTAAACCACCTTTCCATTCTTGGAGCCTCACATTTGCACATTATTTTTTAAAATACCAGTGTCTTATCTCTGATGTTGTAATGATGACACTCTTCTGTGTTCAACATGGGTGGGATTGGGCAGTTTTCTCACATGTGCCCTGCTCTGTAGGTTACAGGGTTAGCTGACATCAGGAAAGAAAAAGGAGAGCCTCATCCTTCCTGATGTGAAGGAAGAGTCTAGGATTTATCAAGAAGATATGACAGAATTCCCCAAGGAAACAACAGTTTTCAGATGGAGGTACAGGGTCTTTTTTGATTAGTTTTTAAATTTTTTTCCATCTTAGGATTTTCTTTAGATCTTTAGAAATGAAATCCTAAAACAGCATAGTTTTACAGTCCCCACAGTTACAGCATCATAGTTCTACACATTCCTCTTGCAGCAGATAAAATTATTCTTTTGGAGACTGGAGACATATTTCACCATGAGTGTTTTACCTGTGGAAACTGTTTGGTTTTTTTTTTTTTTTTCTACATTCAAACTTTTCTTCCAAGTAAAATAAAATCATCTCCCCCAGTCTTTCCTCTTGTTATTTCCTGTTGGGGTTCAAGTGTGCAGAGTTTAGCTCCCTCAGGCCTGACATGTTGCAAGAGCTGTGGCTGTGATTTAGGTCAGCTGAGGCAAATGGTTAGGAGGAGAAAAAGTTCTCTTCCCCTTATCGCAAGTCACAAGTTCTGCATGGTTTGGCCAAGAGGAAGAAGCTTCCTGCATACTTGTACTGGGAACAGTACATTCTAAAGAAACAAATGCATCCTCAGAGGATTAGATAATGTTTACAAAGAACTTTGGGAGGGTACTTATCATATGAACAGGAACGATCTGAATTTAGCTCTGTGTACCTGCTGAGGCATGATATTTGGGCAATGTGGGTAAAGTGTTAATTGCTTGCTTTGTTAGAAGAAGAATATAAAAGGAACTTGCAAATAAATCTCAGCATGCAGTTGCAACTGCTGCCTTTGCTCTGTATCCCCTGTGTCCTGGTTATTTTGTGACCCTTACCCAGGGACCCCAACACACTAGATGTTCACAGTTACCCAAATGAAAGATAGCAGAGTGGAGAAAATTGGCCATCTCTTGTCTAAACTATGGCAATTTCTACGTGGCTGGCAGTTCCTTTTCAGCCAGTCAGAACATAACAGTGACAAGATACCCTTCTTACCAAGAAAGCAAAACCAAAAGAGAGATCTGGGGGAGAGAAGGACAAAGCAAAAGGAATTTCTCAGCAGCAGAATCTTAAGAGACCACCATAACAATCCTTGTACTTCTTTCTCAATGTTCACAGGCTATTGCTACAAGGTGGACAGTAGAAGTCAACTAAGATTGTTGGTTAGAACAGTTTTAGGCAAAGAAGTAAAGAAATCCAATATTTCAGTTATAATATCAGGGTCAGAGTCAGTCTGTAGAAAATTCAGAACAATGACTTTCTGTTCCATAACAGAAAAAAAAATATTGTTAAAAATGACTTTTAACTTTTTTTAAACTTGCCTTTCATAGATTTACAATTTATTCAGCATAGCATTTATTAACAGTAGTTATGATGGCAGTGTCCATTTTTCTAGACATTCCCAGTCAATATTCACTAAAAATCCTCATTGGATTGTTTCAAGTATTCTAGAAAATGATAATAAGGCCCAAGCCTCATGTAACTGGAGCTGGGTGTCCTTTCTCTGTGCGCCTTTCAAATTGTGAGGCTTGGGCTGGGGATGTGGCTCAAGCGGTAGCGCGCTCGCCTGGCATGTGTGCGGCCCGGGTTCGATCCTCAGCACCACATGCAAAACAAAGATGTTGTGTCCGCCGAGAACTAAAAAAATAAATATTAAAATTCTCTCTCTCTCTCTCTCTCTCTCTCTCTCTGTCTCTCAAAAAAAAAAATTGTGAGGCTCTTCAAGCCTGGACTGATAGCAGAGGTGCTCATAACTGCATTAAGACAACAGCCTCTCCTCATCCCCAGTTTGTCTTAGCTCAGATTTGAGAATGTGGCTTTTATCTGCCCACGCTGTGCGATCACTCCATAACTTACCTACTTAGGTAAATGTGGAATATAGCAGGCTGCAACCGGTTTGCTGCAGTGTCTGAGACCAGGACCTCTCAGGTTCCACTGAGTGTGATTTTTCCCTCGAGTCCTTCCCAAGGAAACAGGAGAATGATGGGTAGGAGCAAGGCCTTTCAGGCCAACAGGTCAGAGAAACTGCTTCATTTCATTTACTTCTTCATACTTATTTCATTTGCTTCAACAATGTTCAGCAAGTCAATCCCTAAACTTCTGACTTTTTATCATCAACATGTCCCCACCATAGGAAGGTTCTAAGGATCAATCAAGATGCCATTTACAAAGGGCTTGTAATGATACCTGGCATGTTGAATGTTTCCTAGGTAATATTTTAAAGGCCTTAAGGAGTTATCTAAAACAATGTCCTTTCCAAATTCCTGAAATAATATATTTCAACAGCACCCAGGCTTAACAAGAATTCTTTTCATATTTTCCTTAAAGTAATATGGTCATCATCTGGATCAAGGCAATCATTTAGGACCAGGATTTCTTAAGCCATGTGCTATAGAAGTTTATGTTTCCCCAAAACTCATATGCTGAGATCCTAAAACCAAGGTGGTGGTATTAGGAGGTAGGGACTACCAGAGATGCTTAGATAATGAGGGAAAATTTCTCAGGACAGAATTAGGGTCTTATTTTACGTAGGTTTTGGATTGCTATGACCAAAAAATACCCAGAAAAAACAAGTTAAAGGCCAGGTGCGGTGGTGCTTGCCTGTAATCCCAGCAGCTCCAGAGGCTGAGGCAGGAGGATTGCGAGTTCAAAGCCAGCCTCAGCAAAAGCAAAGCACTAAGCAACTCAGTAAGACTCTGTCTCTAAATAAAATATATAATAAGGCTGGGGATGTGGCTCAGTGGTCAAGTGTCCCTGAGTTCAACCCCCCCCCAAAAAAAGAAAATACTTAGAGTGACATTTTATTTGGTTTAATGGTTTCAGAGGTCTTAGTCCATAGATGGTTGACTCCATAGCTCTGGGCCCAAAGTGAGCAGAACATGACAGGAGAAGGTCCCAGAGGAGAGCTGCTTAGTTCATGGCAGAGACAGGAAGCAGAGCAAAAGAGAGAGGAGAAGATGTGCCCTTCCAGAACATTCCCCAGTGACCCTCCTCCTCCTGTCACGCCCTACCTGCCTACAGTTACCACCCAGTCAGTCCACTCAAAGTAGAATGGACTGATTAAGGTACAGTTTTCATAATCAGAACAATTTACCACTGAATATTTCTGCTGTAATAGGAGATTTGGGGGAATATTTCAGGTCCAAACCATAACATGCTCTTTTCTTGGAGAATCCAGAGAGCTAGTTTGCCTCTTCCATCATGTAAGGACACAGTGAGAGGCCCCATCTGTGGACCAGGAAGAGAGCCTTGACCTGATGCTAAATTCACCAGATGCTAGCAGCTTGATTTCATAGGCTCCCCAGCCCCCAGAATTATGGGAAACACATTTCTGTTGCCACTAAGTCGCAGGGTCCATGCGATTTGGCTATAATATCCCCCAACAGACTAAGGCACTTGCTCCTCCCTTGTTTTTGTGTTTGTGAGAGGTGTAGTACAAATTCCTTTGCAGAAGATCTCACAGAGATGTCACAGTCCTCCAAGCAGAGAGATGAGGTGGGAGCACTGAGTCATCACCCAGTACTGAGGAGCATGAGCAAGCCTACTCAACACCTGCACAGCAGGAGAGAGCCCCTGGCTCAGGCTGCAAGGTGAGCAGCTCAGGTCCACACCTGCAGCAGTTCACTGGCAGTGAGCACAGCAGTAAAGATTCAATGATGGCATTTTTCATTAGATGCTATTTTTATGCTTTGCCATTAGATTTGGGAACCACTTTTGCATTAACTGGTTCATCAAAATAATTCATCACAGATTTCAAATAAAGTTATAATTAGAAAGGAACATTTAAACTCATAACTGACACTGGAAGGACACTTATGCTACATTATGCTATGTGCAAGGCATCCTTCTAAAACAAGTCACTAATTTATATAAATGTGTCACATCCTCTAATTCCTACTCCAACCCTCAGAGGCAAGTGTTAGCATTTCATCCTTATTTTACAGATGAGGAGAGCGAGGTCAAAATATTCTTACAAGGTCCTGTATCTCAAGTTTGAGAACACAGTGGGGTGACATTTCTTGTCTAACCACCTCATTTTGTCACTTACAATGTTCCTCCTGCCCCAAGGCCCATTGCGATTCTGTTTTCTCTTACAAACCTTGACCCAAGAACAACATGGAAGAGCACACCACATGCACCCTTGGGGGTACACTGGACGTGGTAGCTCACCTACCTTTGAATCTCTCTCTCTCACCCTCTGTGTAACTATCTCCTCACATGATATTTTCCTCCATCAGGACAGGAAATCTGTTCTCCTTGCTGTTCATACTCTTTGGGCAGAGCACACAGGGTTCTGAATCTAGTAGATGTCTCATGTCTGTTAAATAAAAAGATCTCCACCCAAAGACTAAGACCACCCTGCACTGTTAATTTATCTGCTTCCATGTTTCACAAAGCCCTGAGGGACTGAATTTTGTAATCTTACTACAGGTTCTCCAGCAAGCACCCTCTGGTCTGTGCTCCAAGGCCTGCAGGAATGGAGAGCTCATTCTGGGGGAGGCACCATGCTGGTAGGAGTGCCATGCAGGTCAGTCCATCTTGAGACCATATTAGGCAATCTAGTATGGTCTTTGTGCCATTGCATTAATAATATCATATTAGACTTTGCACTGCTGGGCCCAGTTCTGCTCTCTGGTGTTGACTGACCCAGCCTTGTCTATAAGTACAAAGAAACATACCTGACAGTTGGTTTCCTTCTTCATTTTCTCATGAGGGAACTAAGGCCCAACGGATTTAAAACATTTGCCTAAGTTTACTCAGGTGAATACAGAGGCAAAGGCAGTTTCACATGTGAACTTGGCCCTCTTGATTGGAAGCTACTGGAAGATCTAACCCACGTCTCCAATTCATTTGCCTTCCTTACTGCCGCAGTCCAGGGGGGTGACGAGCAACTTGTGTAGACTGATACAGAAGGAGTGGGAGCCGTTTATTTTAGGGCGGGAGCGGTATATATACATTCCACACAGCTTATCTAATTAAAATAAACTCGATACAGCAGTCAACCAATAAGGAATCTTCACACTTAATGGCTCGCTGGCGTTACTTCACAAACCACTCCCTCTGGAAAATGCCATGCCCCATCCTGACTTATTTACAGACCTTAACACCTTACCACTTCCTTAACACTAGTCCTTGGAGATTTAAAATGAGTGTTTCTTCAGTGGATGAATAGGTGCATGAATTAATCATTCTGGGACCAATAAATGTAAGCTAAGTACCCAGATACTGTACCCTGCAGTTTCATAAGGCAGGCAGCAATTAGCCTGTAATATTTTGTGAAATAAAGCCACAAGGTAATTCATGAGATTATTTGGAGATGGTACAGGATTCTGGTGAGATTCTTGCCAGAAACAGTACACTACAATATGCTGCAAAACAGGCAGCACTTTGTGACTTGGCTCATGAAATATACAACATGGGAACAGCCTGAAGCACTGCTGAGCTCTGTCCTGGCATTTCCCTGAATTCTCTAAATACACGGAGCAAGATCCTCTGAAGGAGAGGGGTGAAACTGCTCACTCCACTTGGGAAATCAAGTGGGCAGACACTCAGTGATAGAAGGCAACCCCCTTTGCAACTTCCTCTGGTGGAAGGAAGGAAGAGCCAGGGCATCCTGCCCTGGACAGAGGCAGCTCTGCCCAGTCAGTGGGGGTGGCTATGGTATTGCAGCAGAAAAAGCAATGGAGGGTTTGCTGCCAGTAGCAACAAAGGCCAAGTGTCCAGGCAGGGCCAGAATTTGGTCAAGGGTGATAGCAATGGTAAGTAGGCCAGGTATCTGCAAGGGAAACCACATCATCTTTTGTCAAAACCAAGACTTATCTTTGTCCACAGTGGCTACCAGTGTGATGACTCCCAGGAGGAGAACAGAAAGGAGCTCCAGGAGAGGGACTTGGGGTGACATGTGTTGGAGGGTTGGAGGCTGGTGCTCAGCCTAAGGGAGATCAGGGATCTGGAGAGCAACAGCCATGAGAAGGAAGCTCTCTAGGGCTGTAGGGGCAACTTGCAGAACAGCCACATGGATCACGAATGAAGCAGATTGATTGATGGTCCTGAAAGGTGGCAGCTGGCCTGGCAACCAAAGGAGATGGGGACATCCTGAACTCCCTGAAGCTTTCCCAATATCCTTGGAGAATTGAACTGGTTTTCCTGCAACTGAGCAGGATGAGAGTTCAAGTGATGATCATTTGGAAAATTCATGTGGCCTCATGAGTCGTTTCATGGAAGAAAACTGAAATTTCAGCAGTTGACAGCTTCCCTGGCAGACAGAGGACATCCACTGGATGAAAATGAACTTCCCCAGAGTGCTAAGACTTCAGTCATGGTCAAAAGACCCAGACCTCCAACTTCTGAAACCAGCTTAATGCTGAGAAAGCTTTTGTGGATCCGTAATTTTGCAAGGTGGTACTAATACAAAAATTGTGAAAAAGAGTACTTTACCCAGGTGGCTGGCCTTCTTCAACACAATCCGCCCATCTTTCAGGAGTGAGACTTTGACTCCCACATGCACACTTAAAGTGTGTCCTCCAGGTTTACGGCTTTTCTAGTCTTCTAAATTTATATTCTTCAATTCCCAAGCAGCCTACTTCATTTTAAGGAGTTTTGGAAATGTCTAAAAAAAGTCATTTTGAGTGAATTACCTCTCTTGTAGATGACGGAAAGGATGTTTTCTTTGATTTATTTTTCTCCCTTTGTTTCCAGAGCTGTAGCACACAGACAGTAGGGGTTTGCACTCTTATTAACATACATGGGAGGCAGGACAAATCAATGGCTGAAGAAACCACACACAAAGAACCAGTTAACCAATCACCTGACTTTGCTTTGGCTTCAGGTGATTCGCTCATTGTTCCTCCAAGTACAGCCCACCTGTCCAGTAGTGGCCCGCCATACAGCAGATGTCCCAAAGAGAAAAGTCAACTTTCATTGGAATTAATACATTTTTCTTACACTGATCTGCTTTGAAAGAGATTTCTTTCATTTTTCTTTGTTTAAGAATAAAACATGCTATTGAACTAAAACAGAGCAAGATGGAGAGCCACATCAGAAAGCCCTGGACTCCTTGAAGGCCAGGCTGATCACCACCTGCTGCTTCTCACTCTTTTATTCCATGGCAAAACCAGCTCTGACTTCCTTCCTGCAAAGGCCTCTTTTATCTTGTTTAAAAAAAAAACAAAACTCATTAGCACATTTTGTCTTTCCCTAAGAATGTTACTGAGTTTAAGTCATAACAAAAGGAATTATGTAATCAGCCACAATCTTTGAATATTCCCCCTAAGTTCATAGAAGGAATGAGATCATCAAAACAATCCCTGACCCTAGGAAGAAGATGAAAACCATCTGGAGAAATGAGTCTGATGAGTTTCCTGAATCACAGAGATTGTCCATTCACAGAATCTCCTGTTCACACCTCTCTCTCCACTCATTCCTCACTCCAGGAATTCTACAATCTGTGGCTTCAGAGAAAATGTGCTACATGTGGAGAATGTGTCAATCTGCTTTTGGAATTGGTGGATGGTGCCAAGCAAGACAGGATTGCTGTAGTTCAATGTTTGAGTGTCCTGGGTCCTTTCTTCCCCAATTACCTCCAACTCACCAGAACTCATTTATGGCAGTCAAGTCAGGAATTAAACAGGGGGTGAGGGGAGTTACTTTTTTTTTCTTTGAGAATTTGTGTATAAAAATTCATAAAACTGTATTAGTCTGGGTTCTTAAGAGAGACAGATCCAATAGGATATACAGTCACCCCTTGGTATCCATGGGGATTGGTTCCAGGACCTTTCCTGGGTACCAAAATCTATGCATGCTCAAGCCCGTATATAAAGTGACATAGTATTTGCATTTAACTTATGAACATTCTGTATGCTTTAAATCATCTCTAGATTATTTATAACTCTTAATACAATGTAAATAATTGTCTTGCTGTACAATTTAGGAAATAATGATAATAAAAATATCTGCATGTTTTCAGTAAAGATACAGCTTTAAAAATATTTTAGTCTAATCTGCTAACACAGAACCTTCCTAAATATGTAGCTATAGATAAGATATAAATATATGAGAGAAGATATCTTAGAGAAATTCACTCCTGTGATTATGGAATCTGAGAAATTCATACTATGTCAACAATAAGCAAGAAACCTGGTTGTAGCTCAGGTCAAATCCAGAAGTCTCAGAACCAGAGAAACCAATGGTGTAATTCTATTTTTTTGGTGTGTGGGGGGGTACTGAGGATTGAATTCAGGGGCACTTGACCACTGAGCCACATCCCCAACCCTAGCTTGTATTTTATTTACAGGACTCACTGAGTTGCTTAGTGCCTAACTTTTGGCTGAGTCTGGCTTTGAACTCAGAAATCTCCTGCCTAAGGCTCCTGAGCTGCTGGAATTACAGGTGTGTACCACTGTACCTGGCCAAATGGTTTAATTCTTACTCCAAAGTCAAATGCCTAGGAGTCTGAGAGGGTGACTGTGCATGCTTCAGTGTCCAGAACATGGAGAAGCTGGAGTTATGATGTTCAAGGCACTAGAAAAAGAAGGCTCCAGCACTGAAAGAGAATTTGACCTTTCTCTGCTTTTTTGTTCTATCCAGTCCCTGATGACTGGTATGCCCAGACAACATCAGGGGAGGGCAGATCTTTCTTTCTCAGTCCACTGATTCAAATGTGGGGGGAAACATACTCAGACTCACCCAGCTCTCTAGGTATGCCAAATCTGTTAGTGCAGTCAAGTTGACACCTAAAGTGAACCATCTAGACACTGTACATCTCAAGTGTATTTAACCTAGGAAGAAAACCCAATTTTATTATAATTAAGCATTTCAAGACTCCAATTTATCTGTCATTTATATAAGCAATATCTGCTGCAAAACCTAAGTTTTAAAAAATAATTTTATAAGAAAAATTTCTCAATCACCTCTGCCTAATCTTATTCTCCAGAGAGAACTGCTGCTAATTAGTGAATAAGATTTCCATGAAAAGAATAAAATTTCATTAAATCCAGCTGGGGCTGTATCTCAGTGGCAGAGCACGTGCCCAGCATGTGTGAGGCACTGGGTGTGCTCCTCAGCACCACATAAAAATAAGTAAATATATTGTGTCCATCTACAACTAAAAAAAAATAAGTTTCATTAAATCAAGATTGCCCACCAACTTTGAGTTATTTAGGGAGTAAAAAGGGCAACAGGATATGGTTATCAGTGGGCACAGTGGCACACACCTGTAATCCCAATCACTCAGAAGGGTGAGGCATGAGAGCTCAAGCAAGGGAAGCCCGGGCAACTTGCGAGACCTTGACTCAAATAAGAAGTAAAAAGGTTGGGGATGTAGCTCAGGGGTACAGTGACCCTGTTCATCAATTCACCAACATTCTTTTCTGTCTCTTGCCCTCGTGCTTGATGAAAGGATATTACTTAGCACCACAGGATCAATTCACATTTCTGGCACCTGACCCAGCGTGGTTTTGCCCAATCTTACACGCATTCTGGATCCGCCCTTGTACTTGGTTCCTAGTCTACAGTTGCCAGCCCGATATTTGCCTGCATGCTAATGAGAGAAATCTCCGGATATGCCAACAGGCCTATCAGACACATCTCCTCCCTACACTCCTAGCCCATCTTGCCGCTATCTACCCATGATACTGAGCCAGAGAATTTGTTCCCAGGATGTAGGCTCCCTATTTACCTCTCTTATTGTTTCTCTTGCTGAGAAAAAACTTTTAAGTTTAATTAAGTCCCATTTGTTGATACTTATTGTTAACTCTTGTGCTATGGGTGTCCTATTAAGGAATTTGGAGCCCGACCCCACAATCTGTAGATCGGAGCCAACTTTTTCTTCTATCAGACGCAGAGTCTCTGGTTTGATATCAAGTTCCTTGATCCATTTTGAGTTAACTTTTGTGCATGGCGAGAGAAAGGGATTCAGTTTCATTTTGTTGCATATGGATTTCCAGTTTTCCCAACACCATTTGTTGAAGATGCTATCCTTCCTCCATTGCATGCTTTTAGCCCCTTTATCAAATATAAGATAGTTGTAACTTTGTGGATTAGTCTCTGTGTCCTCTATTCTAAACCATTGGTCCACCCGCCTGTTTTGGTACCAGTACCATGCTGTTTTTGTCACTATTGCTTTGTAATATAGTTTGAAATCTGGTATCTCTATACCACCTGATTCACACTTCCTGTTTAGAATTGCTTTTGCTATTCTGGGTCTTTTATTTTTCCATATGAATTTCATGATTGCTTTGTCAATTTCTACAAGATATGCCGTTGGGATTTTGATTGGCATTGCATTAAACCTATAGAGAACTTTTGGTAATATCGCCATTTTGATGATGTTAGTTCTGCCTATCCATGAACAGGGTATGTTTTTCCATCTTCTAAGATCTTCATCAACTTCTCTCTTTAGGGTTCTGTAGTTTTCATTATATAAATCTTTCACCTCTTTTGTTAGGTTAATTCCCAAGTATTTTATTTTTTTTGAGGCTATCGTGAATGGAGTGTTTTTCCTCATTTCCGTTTCAGAAGTTTTGTCGCTGATATACAGAAATGCCTTTGATTTATGCGTGTTGATTTTATATCCTGCCACTTTGCTGAATTCATTTATTAGTTCTAGTAGTTTCTTTGTAGACCCTTTTGGGTCTTCTAGGTATAGAATCATGTCATCTGCAAATAGTGATAATTTAAGTTCTTCTTTTCCAATTTTTATGCCTTTATAATTGTTTCACTTATAACAATTGTGTTTATGTAAAAAAATGCTCCAAAAGCCCTCATAGCCACATAACCATCATACTACTATCACACTTAAATATTCACAATATTTCTTTGGTATTACCAAATATATGATTTTCAACTGTCACACAGGCATTATTTTTCACAATATTTCAGAACTACTGTTTTAGAGTCATAAGAAATGTAAGACATTTTGCATCTGGAAATTACAATCTGGCTGAATGACTTCAAAGCATAAGACTACCAAGAACAATGTTCTAGCTGACATATATTTTACAAAATCAGAGAGTAGGGTCAATACTCAGTCTTATGCTTAGGAAAAAGAAAAAGTAGAGGAAAGTAGAATTTTACATGGGACTTGAAAATTAGGACTCAAACAAGCAGAATTTGAAATAGAAAGATTCAGAATAGGAAGAGATATGCCTCAAACCTCAGGTACAAATATGTATTGGAGACATGAATTGGTGAATAACATAATCATGACAGCAGAGGTTTTGTACCTTTATAACAAAATAATGAATGACAACATGAGATATTTAGGTTGTGTCTGATTCTGAAAGGTCTTCGGTATGAAGCTCAAGAGTTTTCAGTTTATCTTTGCATCCGAAGGCCCTTGAACTATTATAAAAGAAATTTGGCTTCATGGGTAGTGGCAAAACAAGAATGTAACATTTTGTCATTATACAAAATGAATTGAAGTGAAAGTAAGACCTATCTATCTTCATACCACCATCAGAAAATATAATTAAGGAGAAAAGTATCATTTAAATGATCGCCACTCACACACTGAAGATATTAAGATTTTTTTTCCCAGGGATAGTCTAACATCATTTGTCAACAGGCATCAAATTAAATTGGAAGAAAAAAAATAACATGACCAGCTTGTGTCTCCAGTAAAGATATTTGAGGTTGTTTATTGAACTGGAATTCAATCTCCATAATTCTGTGGCTCCCTCTTTTCATCCATAATAATTCATCTCTATAATTAAAGCCTAATGAACCAAACAATTTCTCTCTTCATAATCAAGTTCAGCTGTGTGAGTGTCCAACATTAAAACAGAATCTTTGCAGTAATGGATTTAGCGCTCCTCCTATAAGAAGAAAAAAATCTTTTTCTCTTGAAATTTTACATTCATTCTCATTAATTAGATTTATTTCCTTAAGAATGCCAGGAGGTCATGAAGAGTAGTAATAGGGATTCCTCATCACCCCAGAGCTACAGCAAAGCTACATTGTTATTAAATTAATTAATTGATGCTACTTAGAATCCAAGGATGTGCTGTGTCATTGGTTATCTATTCAATTCCTTTGTTTCATGATTTCTCATTTAATAATGCTCTTGTTCTTGGGAAGAGAGGATAGATAAGCAAGACGAAATTTCTACCCTAGAGTCTTCATTTAAAATTTAACCATCTCTTGGAAAATGAAGGCGTTAAGCCATTATCATCTAATGTCTTTGAACTTGATTAGCTGATATCCAGCTGGGACCAAAAAGAAGATTCAGAAGAGGGGCCCGTTGGAATGGAGGAGAATTTAGAGTAGAGCAAAAAGGATAACTTTGTCAGTCCCTGCATCCTTGAAAAATCATGCCAGAGAGTCCCTACCTTAAAATAAATCACATCCTCCATGTCCACAAACACCAGAGACTCCCAACCCCAAGGAATGACCACTACTGTGGAACACTATGAATTGCTAAGAACAATTCTAAGAAATATATCTTCTATAGATTGTAATTAAATCTTTTTCTATTTTTTTATTTGTACAATGGTTGTACACCTTACACTGTGATTTTTGATCCATGTATACATTACATAATCATCAAATCATGGTAATTAACTTATCTGTCACCATTCAGCATTTATCATTTCTTTGTGGTGAGAACATTGGAAATCCTCTTCTGGCTATTTTTAAATACATAACACATTGTTGTTAATTATAGTTATCCTATAGAGCAATAGAAGACGGAAACCTATTTATTCTAACTGTGATATTGCACCTGTTGATCAATCTCCTCCATCTCACCATCCCTACGCCCCTCCCCAGCCTCTCTTAGACACGATTCTACTCTCAACTTCTGTGAGATCAGATGCTTTAGATTCCACGTGTGAGATCATGTGGCATTCGTCTTTCTGTGCCTGGCTTATTCAAAAATAATGCCTGGCTTTGTTTAACACAGTACTCTCCAGGTTCATCCCAGTTGTTGCAAGTACAGTATTTCAACCTTTTGGTGACTGAGTAGTATTCCATTGTGTATACAAAATATACCACATTTTCTTTATTCATTCATTCATTGATGAACACTGACATTGGGCCCTTTTCTTAGATATTCAAACAGTGTTGCAATAAACATGGAAATGCAGAAGTCTTTTCAACATACTAACTCTATTTTCTTGAATACACATCCAGTAGTGGGATTGTTGGATGATATGGAAGCTTCATTTCTAACACTCTGAGTATCCTCATGTTGTTTTCCACAGTGGCTGTCCCAGGATATGGTCTCACCAACAGTGTAGGAGAGCCCTACATAATAATATATTTTCTACTAATATTTTTTCTTTTTTAATTGATTTTTTTAAAATGAATGACAGCGGAATGTATTACAATTCTTATTACACATATACAGCACATTTTTTCATATCTCTGGTTTTATATAAAGTAGGTTGACCCCAATTCATATCTTCATACATGTACTTTAGATAATGATGTCTATCACATTCCACCATCCTTGCTAATCTCCTGCCTCTTCCCTTTCTCTCCCACCCCTCTGCCCTATCTAGAGTTCATCTATTCCTCCCATGCTCCCCCTCCCTACCCCACTATGAGTCAGCTTCCTTATATCAGAGAAAACATTCAGCATTTGTTTTTTGGGGATTGGATAACTTCACTTATCTTCTCCAATGTCATCCATCTATCTGCAAATGCCATGATTTTATTCTCTTTTATTGTGGAGTAATATTCCATTGTGTATATATGCCACATTTTTTTATCCATTCATCTACTGAAGGTCATCTAGGTTGGTTCCACAGTTTAGCTATTGTGAATTGTGTTGCTATAAACATTGATGTGGCTGTTTCCCTGTAGTATGCTGTTTTTAAGTCCTTTGGGTATAGTCCAAGGAGAGGGATAGCTGGGTCAAATGGTGGTTCCATTCCCAGATTTCCAAGGAATCTCCATACCACTTTCTATATTGGCTGCACCAGTTTGCAGTCCCACCAGCAATGTATGAGTGTGCCTTTCCCCCCACATCCTCGCCAACACTTATTGTTGTTTGTCTTCATAATAGCTGCCGTTCTGACTGGAGTGAGATGAAATCTTAGAGTACTTTTGATTTGCATTTCTCTGATTGCTAGAGATGATGAGCATTTTTTCATATATTTGTTGATTGATTGTATATCCTCTTCTGAGAAGTGACTGACTATTCAGGTCCTTGGCCCATTTGTTGATTGGGTTTTTTTGTTTTTTTGGTGCTTAGCTTTTTGAGTTCTTTATATACCATAGAGATTATTGCTCTATCTGATGTGTGAGGGGTAAAAATTTGCTCCCAGGATGTAGGCTCTCTGTTTACCTCACTGATTGTTTCTTTTGCCGCAAATAAACATTTTAGTTTGATTCCATCTCATTTATTGATTCTTTGTTTTAATTCTTGCACTATAGGAGTCTTATTAAGGAAGTTGGGGCCTAATCCCACATGATGAAGATTAGGGCCTACTTTTTCTTCTATTAGACACAGAGTCTCTGGTTTAATTCCTAGGTCCTTGATCCACTTTGAGTTGAGTTTTGTGCCTGGGGAGAGATAGGGATTTAGCTCAGTTGGTAAAGCGCTTGCCTTGCAAGCATGAGGGCCTGAGTTCAATCCCCAGCACCAAAAAAAAAAAAAAAAAAAAGATTGCAGGATACAATCCACTAATATCTTCATAGTTAAGATTTCCAAACTGGCGCTTCTGGTGCCTTCTGTGTGGCCCAGAGTTTTGACCTGTTTTCCCTGAATTATGATTCTTAAAAAGCTAAGGCAGCTTTTAAGAAGAAACTCTATTACAAAAAGAGAGAGATTTCTAGATTCTCTTAGAAAATGAGAAGATGTGACCAAAGTGGCCCCCACTGTCCCCTCACAGTGATCTGTGGGCTCTTTGGAAGGAACATGCCCCCGTTCTTCCTGAGCTCCCAGGGCCTCCTGCTCTGAGGCTGCATTGGTCACCATCATTACCGTCGAGCTGATTTTTTTCTCTGGGGTAGACAGATATTTCTCTACACCTGCGTCTTCATAGACACTAGAAAGCTGACCCCAGCCGAGGGGACAACTGTCTGTCTGTACCATCCTCCTAACACACTCAGGTGCCCTGCCTGCAGTTACAGGCTTCTGAGCTCTTCCCCCGCCTCAGGACCTTCCCCTCCACACTTCTCCTACAACTGGTTTCTCTGAATCATTTTTTTCTTAATCTTCTTCCCTTTCATTTTGCTGTTTCCCCTTGTACCCTTTAAATAAATCCTAAAACCTAGAATTACCACTGCCGTGTCTTTCATTGTTTCAAGCATAAAAATTCTTTGATTTGTGTCTCTTGACGTTTCACCTTATCCCAGCTCTCTGGTGGGGAATTACCAGTGTGTAATCTGTCTGCAAATGTTATGAAGGGACTTTTCAAAATCTGGAAGTGTGCTGGGTCCTCAAATGGCATCATGTGCCCCTCGATTACTGAAGCAAAGGAATTGCACTTTTCCTAGTATTCTCAGTGCAGAACCATGGAAGAAAGAGAATTGTAACTTAGGAAATGTTGGCTGAATGAAGATTCCTGACCCTGCTTAGATTAGGAATCTGTAAACATCTTCTTCAAAAGAATATATGGATAGGGGAGGTAAGTAGAAGGCCTCTTAAGCAACTAAATTTTGCTATTGTAGCATAAAAGGAGCCCCGGAATATACATGAACAATAGGGCATTGCTGTATTCCAATAAAACTTTATTTACAAAAAGAGGCATTGGCAGGCTGGGGCTGTAGCTCAGTGGTAGAGCGCCCGCCTCGCATGTGTGAGGCACTGGGTTCGATCCTCAGCATCACATAAAGATAAATAAAGATATTGTGTCCAACTACAACTAAAAAAATATTAAAGAAAAAAGAGGCATTGGCCCGGATCTGGCCTGCGGCTCTGTAGTTTGCTTAGGAGCTGTGGTATTCTAAAGCATTTGGAGAAAATCAGTAGAAATAACTCTGTCTTCACTCACTTTCCTTCCTCTGTAGAGGCTAAGAACTTTTTTTTTAAAGGACCCATCCAGTTGCTATTGTAATCCAGGTATTCAGTGATATTTATGAAGCTCTTACTGTCATCTAGACCCCATGAATAGGTCTAGGAAATATGGTTGTAAGAAGGAAAAAGTTTCTTCCTTGAAGCAGTTTTCAATTAGGGAATAAAAAAACTTGTTCTAGACCCTCTTAGATTCCTATTTGGGGGTCTGCAAATTAAACAGACAGATCAGCAGAAAAGAAAAAGAAAACTAAATCTGAACAAACAAATTTAATTATGCATGCACACAAATGGAATTCAGGTAGGTGTCCACAGTTGGCGGCTTATATGCCATCTAAATAATGGGAAGGGAAGGACAGAGGGCCCATCAGAAGAACAAATGACTTGTCCTTAGGATTAATACATGGCAGATCTGGTAGTTCTATTAAAACGTCTCTTTAGGTATTTGTGATCTGCACTGACTCATCTTGTTTTCAGTGATAAGAGTCAGTCTTCACCGGTGGAGGGTGGAGTGACGCCTGCAGAGGAGATATATGACAATTAAAATTCTTTGCAGAGGCTTAGCTTAGGAATATAAAGGGCTTCCATAGAAGTTTCTTCCTGCAGCTATTGATTTTCAGATATCTTCAGCTCAAAATAAGTCTTACACCACAGTGGCGCATTTTTGGGGGGAGGGGAGAGTGGTACTGGGGATTGAACTCAGGGGCACTCGACCACTGAGCCACATCCCCAACCCTATTTTGTATTTTATTTAGAGACAGGGTCTCACTGAGTTGCTTAGTGAACCTTTGCTGAGGCTGGCTTTGAACTCGCAATCCTCCTGCTTCGGCCTCCTGAGCCACTGGATACAGGCGTGTGCCACTGTGCCTGTCTCACTGGCACATTTTGAACTCATTCAAGAGCTTCCTGTGAAAAACATGATATCACAGGAAGTGGCCAGGTAGCAGGATCCCCTGTGACGGCAGAAAGACTGGGGGATGCAGGGCCTAGTGTCACAGTTGCCTCACACGCGGGGCAAGCAAGACTGGGCGAGTGGGAGCTATTGGGGGGGTAGTTGTGAAGATGAGACAAGAGACTCCTGCACCCAAAGAACACACTGGAGCCCATGAAAAGGCACAGAGGAAGAATGTGGGGCTGTAGGTGGAAAAATGCAGTACTCACCTGTATTTGAGAAGGCAATTGCTGAGCATTAGTGCTGAATAAATAGCAGGCTCTTTGCTTTACTTAGCACACACACAATCACTTAACTTTGTGTTTTCTGTCCACTGAAGTCAGGAACCACATTCATGTGGTTTGTCATGGCACCCTGTGCCAGACACATTTGGGGAGATGCCCAATAAATACTTAACCGCCTAACCTTTGAGCACTAGGCTTAATCAGAAAGGAGAGAAGGTGTCACCAGACACGTTTTGTGATTTTTTGCAGGATTTTCCAGAGGCTTTTGCCACAACTGGCTTCACATGCCATTTGGGACTCTAAAGGAACCCGCTCATTCAACTTTTGGGCCCACTACAACACAACAACACCAGCCACAAAAAACATTCAAATTCACGTTAGAGCTTTTGTAAGTCTTATGAAGGCCCAGTATAGTGCATTGACTGCAGCCAGGGAAACAATCCATCACCTCCTCCCCAAGTCCGTGTCCCTTGTAATGTGACTTCATAGCTCCTCCCATGAGGACATGGAATTCATATACCCACCCTCCAGTCTGGCCTGGCCTATGACTCACTTTTGCCAAAAGCATGCAGCAGAAATGATGGCGTGTCAGGTCTCAGCTGTAGGGCTGGAAAGGATTGCTGTTCTCACCCCTCACTGGATCTACGGCTGAGTTATTGCTAACAGAAGACAGATTAACAAGAAAGAAGAATAAAAATGCATTTCAGATAAGTTTGACATGACAGGAGAGCCTTCAGAAATGAAGACCCAAGAAAGCAGGGAAATCTGCCTACTTTTTATGCTTAGGTTTGATGAGGAGGGGACTAAGCTGATGAAATAGGATTGCACCAAGGGTGTGTGATCTGGTGGTAATAAACTGGGAGATTTTAGCGAGGTCTGTCCGTTCAGACTCTTTTTTGGTGTCTTCGAGGTTGATGTTGTTCTTTTCTTTTAGATATAAGGAGGGTGTCTCTGGAATAAGGGATTTAGCATCTGCATCAAGGGAAGTTGAGTCTGGTGGCTTACTGTGAGAGAGAAGTGGTGACTGAAAGGTGAGGGTGACTTTCCTGCTTCTGCTGCATTCTCAAAGGCCAAGGTGGCATATTTTGGGGGAGCACACCCTGAACCCCATTGCAGTATAGACCTCCAAGTACTTTGTGTGCTTGGAAACCTGATGCGTCTTGTGTGTAAGCCTGGGTGAGCATGTTGGGTGTTGGGAGACACATGGCCCCATCAACCTTCTACCCTGGAACAGCCAACCAACTACAGACATGTGAGTGAGGTCCCCTTACCGTTGTTCCCGGTGACCTAAAACTGAGCCTAGCACAAATCAGCAGGTTCATACAGCTGACCCGCAGAGTAGGAGCAAAGTCACTGGGGTTCTGATGATTTGTTATGTGGCAATAGCTAACTGATACAGGAGGGAAAGGGGATTCATCTCTTCTGCTTTTCCTCATAATCTATAGCCTTTCCCCCCCATAGGATGGCTTCTATTTTGCCTCTCTTTAAAGCTACCCTTCCAAAAGGCTCTCTCCTGCCATTAGCAATCTTTTAAAAACCATGGTCATACTACAGAACAAAGTTTTTGATCATTGCTGAAAATTGAAAATAGAATCTAAAATGATTGAAAAGAGAATTTTTAATTTAATTTAATTTCTTTGGGGGGGGGGCATTTACTTGGGATTGAACCCAGAAATGCTTTACCCCGCCCATTTCTTTTACTTTTTTACTTTGAGACAGGATCTCACTAAGATGCTGAGGTTGGCCTGGAGAGCCAGGTGCATGTCATGCAGCAGCTAATTGTGTGTGCAGGGTTGACTGACTGAACATGGCCTGGAGAAGTTTCTCAGCATTCCATCATACCTTGCCATAAAGGAAGCACAGAGCTGGTATGTGTAGCCTGACATGCACAGGGTGAGCTCAGGTGGGTTCCTTTCCACTTTGCTGTTCACAGAGAAGGGGCGGAATGCTGTCTACCACAGATTGCTCTTTGGGCATGAATCTCTTCTTGATCCAGAGGAGCAAGCAGTGATCTTGTGAAGGGAACAGAAATAGGAGAAATGAGAGTTTTGGTGTCAGAAAAAAAGTGTTTTTTTTTTTCTTTTAATGGTCAATGCATAACAACTGTATAGATTTCTGGCATAAAATGAGATGCTTTGCAGGATTGATATGCAGGAACATGGTGGCATGATCAGATCATATCTGTCAACTTAAATATTTGTCATTTCTTTGTGATAAGAATATTCAAATATCTCTTCTCACTATTTTGAAACACACGACATGAGAATGCTTTGTTAAACCCCGTTGAATGTCTGTGTCCTGAACAACCATTTCCCCCTTGAACTTCAGGACCCTTGGGTCTGTGTCACTTGGCATTCTGCAAAAATCTCACACCAATATTGTCACTGTGGTTGGTATGTAGATTGAATGGTGAACTCCTAAGTAGTAAAGAGAAGAAATATGTGGTTGGTGAATCTTTTAGTACAGATAAAGAACTGATCTTCCCATTTCTGCAAAAACTACCATTCTATTCACAACTTAATATTTTGAAAACATTTTCTGAATATTTATAACATATCAAGAGACAAATAACATGCTCTGACCAACCACCCACCCAAATCATAACCAATTTAAGGCTAAGTGCCTAATTGCTGGATTATTTCATTTCTTTCATTTTATTTATTTAAGAAATATTTATTGAGCATTTCCTGTTTTTTCTTCAACTATTAAGACTTATAATACATACATAAAATTCAAATTACTAATTCATAAAAACAATTGTTGGTCAGTTATATATTTATGATAATATCAGCCAAAAAAAGCTGAATATGCCAAGAAACAATATATTATATTAAAATATTATTGCCGTTGTTAGCTAAGTAGGATAAATGTGGAGAGGAAAATATAATCTTTCTACAGGTAGACCCTGTTAAGCATCTATAAAAAAATGACAGGCACTGCAAAAATCATTAGGAAGCTGGTCCAAATCTGTTTTTATAAACCACAGAAATTAATTAAAATAAAAGCTTGAGTTGAAACTTTGAAAGAAAGAAATGGTCAAGGGCTCTATGTATGAATGGAAGGCAATGAAAGGAATTTTCTTTTGCTAAGGCAGACAGACTTGAAAAGGTAGCATCTAAATATTTGCCTAGAGCTTTGTAAGTTCTGTCACAGCAGGCTAGCCTAAGTCCTAGTGAACTTGTTCACTCTGTGACCTTCACTCACAGTGCCCACCCTCTCTACTCACTACCTGCTGAGTGGCTGACCTGGCTTTGTTGTCCAACCTGCTTGGATCTTGTGTCTTGTTTGCTGGAATCCACTATCAGAAACCTCCCTCATTGGATGACCCGTCCTGCCCTCTAATGAGAGTGCTTGTACCCATAGTTGAATTGGGCTAATCCCCTCCACTTCAGACCCTGCTCCTCAATACCAGACCCAAGTTAGAGCCCTGAGAGAAGGTCAGGAGAAGGAGGGCAGCAGCCAGCAAAACCGTGAGGTACCTCAGTTGGATGGCTTTGTGAGTTCGGCATCCTTGAATTCAACCAACCTTAGATCAGAAGTATCTGCACTCAACCTGTACAGACTTTTTCTTGCCATCGTTCCCTAAACAATGCAGTTGAACAAGTATTTGCATCGCCTTTGCAGTATGTGAGGTATTAATGATGTTTTATAAATCATCTAGAAATAGATTAAGTCTGCGGGAAGATGTGTGAAAGTTATATGCCAATACTACACCATTTTATAGGAGAGAATTGGGTATCCTTGAATTGGTGTCTTCGGTAGGTCCCGGATCCAATCCCTCTCAAGTATGGAGAAATGACAGCACTTGAATTTTTAACTCAGTTTTGCAAAAGAGGAACTTAAGATGACCTACTCATCCTACAAAGGCAACAGCCTGAGAAAGAACAGACTATGAAAATCCAGAGGACGAAAATTTCCATTCATTGCGTTCTATGAGATTTAATTTAAAACTCTGGTTTCTCCTTAGAGAAAGGGGGTCATTGTCAATCATACCCAAAGGTTTGTAGTTAAAGAAAACTTCTGCCATTGAATTGTTTGGATATCTTTGGTGTTCTTTGTACCCATTTCATAATACTGTCAAGTGATGTCAGATACACTGCATTAGATAACATGGCTAAGAACAATACATTCATGGAACATAAAACAATTGCCTTTAGGGTTTGTTTTATTAGTTCTCATTAAACATAACCTAGATGCATCTTCAGTGTTAGCTCATCAATGGAGAGTATTCCCTTATTTACTGTATTCTCTTTCTGGAAGGAATATTTTTCCTTTGTAATTTTGTGATCCTAAAATTTAACACAACAAGAGCCACTGAATAGTGCCTAATAAACAACGTGAAGAACCTGGAGAGGGTGGGACAATGATGGGCGCAGGGAAAGCTCTTAAACCCAGTGGATTTGATGGGTCCGTGTTGAGGGTGATGAGGCCGATGGTAGTGGTGGTGACAGACACAGCTGGAAAAACAGTCAAATGAACCGTCAGCTGGAAACACAGACACACTGTTTGCTGGTGGCAGAAAGGTATTTCCAGCATCTGACCAGGAACGTCCCCTCCCACTCTTTATGCCCCCCCTTTTTTTCCCCATCATTTATTACACAGGAATCATAGGCTTCATCCACCTGAATGCATGGGGAGGGGTGAGCCCCCAGCTTTGTGTTTTCCCCGCAGGCCAATGGAGATTGGGTGGAGGGAAATTTTGGCAGAATTTCACATAATATGTGCAGAGTGCTTTCTTTATAATATTTTTATTGGCCCGGCCGCTCAGGAGTTACCTTTAAATTTACTTTATGTGAAACCAGAGAAACCTCACCCCCAAATAACCATTTCAGGTGTTGTTCAAGCCCAAACACTTTGGATTATCTAATGACCTTTTCACCAAAACTCATGGTCAAGGTGACATTGTGTTTCTGATCCCTTGAAGTCTCCTTCTTCCCCCGCCCAATACATACCCAATACATGTAATAAATAGGGTGGGTGTGCTTGAGTAGAAGGAGATTGGTTGTCTAGTTTTCCAATGAGACTATCAAAGAAAATAAAATGGTGGTCCATTAAACTGTTAATGATCATAGTGAAAAAAAAAATAAAATCTGTATGCCCACTAGTGAACTAATTAGGTGATATGATATTTGAAAGTGCATGCTATGTAAAGCAATCCTTTGGTTTTTAGAAGTATTGGTCTTTCACCTTCACACAAATGAGGAATGCTATGCAAACATTTCCCTTGTGTCCATGTCTTCGCTGTCATTAAACCACTTTCCTTGAGTCATCAAACACAGTTTCCCAGAAAACAGCATCTCTGCTTCCGTTTTGAGATAAAGTCCTCTTGGGAGCTGCAAATAATGATGACACCAATGTTTTTGTCCCAAACCACTAGTTCCCATTTTTATAACATAAGTGCAGTTTTTTCTTTTTTTTTTTCATTCATCTTTGAGGGGGGTGATGATGTGTGACCTTTGCAACATACCTACTGTTTGTTTTTAAAAATAATATTTAAATGCTGGGGTTTCTTTTTAATTTTTTTTTAAGTCTCATACCACAAGGGATAATTATTGGACCTGTTTAAATTTCTTTGCCTCTTTTCTTTTTTAATAGATTTTGTCAGGTGTCCATTATTAAGATCCAAAGTAAGCTGTTGCAGGCTAATGTGTGCCTTTCCCAAATCATATGTTGTTCAATTGAAAGTGATTGAGAAAACAAACACAGTGTCCGAGAATTTGTAAGGATTTGAAAACAACACATCATCTTTTCTAACTGACCTCTTTTGGGAGGGAAAGAGAAACTGTGCTTCATATTCACATATATGTATATGTAAATTTTATTTCTTATACAAAACCCGAGTTATGTATGTTACAAGGGAATTAACTTGTGTTTAGTCAGCACCCTTGGCTTCAAAGATAGAAACTTAACTCACACTAAGAAAACATATAAAGAGTTTTGGTGGGTTACATAAATAGGGAGGGTCTAGGAGAGGGGGCTCCCAACTGATTGGATCCAAAGGCTAAAAGAATGTGGTATTTCACTTTTGCTTTTCTTCTCACTCTTGAGTAATCAGTTCCTCAAACCATCTTTCTCACCTCTACTCGTCAGTATACTGGGGTCATTTTTCTCTTCCTCTGTAAAGTTCTTTTCCACCTGGCAAAATAGACAGAGCAGGCAGCTGTGTCCTGAGTGAGCAACTGGCTTCGCCATACCCAGCATATCCCAAGCCCGGAGGAAGATCCTAGGTCTCTTGTTCATGTTTCGGACTCTTCATGGTGTTCAAACTTGTGAGTTATTTTAATTGACATAGATAAGACCATGCTTATTACCCTGACAACTGTCTTCTGTAAATGCCAGATCCCCTAGAAGTGGGAGGTAAGGTCCCCAGAGAAAGAAGAATGTTTTTGGAAAAAAAATGGAGAGGGAATTATGGGTGTATGAAAACCACAGAGTTCATTGTAAACATTTTCATTCTTTTAAAAGCAAGCTAAGTAAAAAAAAAAATCTTTTAAATAAAATATTCAGAGAACTGCTTTATCTTTTAAATAATTAACAAGCCATTTAATGCAACTTTCTTGCTATGAGTTTTCATTCTAATTGTGTTGACCAAAAGTCCAAAGTATCATCAGGAACTGATTTCTGCTCTATAAATGTGATTAACTTAATAACATTATATGTCTGTTTCTGTCTTAGCTTGCAAACAGGAAAGATCTAGTAATAAATTCATTCATCTTGCTGCTACTTAACTCTTTCTTTTACCATCAGACATGATTTTTTGAAAGCTTCTATTATTCTTTAGAACCTTGTAAAAGAAATAAAACCTACCCTACCTTACAATTTCAGGCAGGAACTAAAGTCCTAATCAATATTTCACCATATCTGTAATCAAAGCTTTGGACCTTCCTTAAGCTATAGACGGTTGTGTTTTGCTACAGACGGTTGTGTTTCACAACAAAATAGAATTCTTTTCTATTGCTCTTTGCAAAAGAATTCTTGCAACCTCCTCCATCTACCTTCGACTGCTTTTCCCAGCTGCAGGGGATTAAACAAGTTATGAGATTTTCCTAGCAGTAAACTTTCTGGAAAAATAAAACCCTACCTAACAGTTTTCCATTGTGGTGGTAGGGAATTTTTCAAAGCTTTAATTTTTTTCTCTTAGTTCTATTCCATTAGGTTTTAATTGGCAAAGTTTTATAAGTGAAATTAAGCAGGAGATTCAGATTTTCATTTACAAAAAGTTTCCAATTAGAAAGTCTTAATTAAACAATCCAGCTCTTACCTCCTTTTCTTTTACGTGGTCTGAATATAGGTATTTCAAAAAGAAAGGGGAGAATTTGAACCATCAGAATAAGATTTTAGACTTCAACATACACAGTAGTTCTAATGATATAAAGTGGATATGATGATGTGCTAGTCATCTTCCTGTCACTATAATGAAAAATACCTGAGATAATTCAAAAGAAGGGAAGGTTTATTTTGGCTCAGAGATTGCAATCCATGGGCACCTGGCCTTATTGCTTTGGGCCTGTGGCAGCAGAGTACATCATGGCAGGAGCATATGGTAGAAAGGGACTTTAACCTCATGGATGCCAGGAAGGAGAGAGAGTCACAAATCCCAAGATCCCCTTCAAGGGTACACCTCCAATGACCTAAGTTTCTCCTACTATGCCCCACTTCCTACAGATTCCACCATTTCCCAATATCATCACTTTCTGGAATTAAAAAAAAATATTTGCCATCTATGGTTGGTTAAATCTGTGGATTCAGAATTTGCAGATACAAAGGACTGACTGTAATGAACAGCAAAATAAATCAAAGACTCTGATACATCCTCCATGTTTAAAACGTGTGAGGGCCAGTAGGACTTATAAGTTATCACAGAATCTGAACCACCATAAAATACTAGGAAAATAAACAAGAATCACCCTTGCCCTCCAGCAGTCACCCAAAAACTATATTTCCAGAATTTGGTACATAGTTCTAGTAGAACCTTAATAACCTATTGGAAAAGAAGTGTAAGACAGAGAAAAAATGTGAGAGAAAAGAATGAAAAATGTTTAGATCTCTGTCTCCAGGATGCCAGTCCCATTCTTATGCTGGTAGTACATAGTCCAAAGCCTGAGAACATAACCTAGTTTCTGGGAAATCTCCCATCAAGTAATTCTGGCCCCTTTACACAGCATTTTAGAAGGTGATAATAGAGACATGTCTGTCTTGCAAATTCAGTCATGCTGCCAATCTGAGTCACCATCTCTCATCTCTCCTGTAGGCCCCAAGGTGTTCACTGTGAACTTGTAGTTTCTGTCTCCCTTTGAGTAGTCTTCCAAACATGTCTCTATTGAATGGAATGGTGACTTTGTGTGTGTGTGTGTGTGTGACAAAATTCCCATTTCTTCTTGTGAAAAGAGTTCTCCACCATTTGTGGTAAGGAAATTAAAGCATCTATCATGTTGCTGATTTTGCTCTTCTGATTTCCTCTCTTACTGCATCCTCAGCAAGATCCTACATGGTCAGGAAGCTTCCTTGACTTTTGCCTGAAAGCTTTGGTCTTTGCTTCAGAATATTTTAAGTTTGTGAAAACAACCTTCGACTGGCATTTGGCCCTCAACCTTAGAGTTGCTCCAGCAGGACCATCTTTCCCAATAAGTTTTTGAACTGGAACTATTAATGATAATCCATCTGAGTTTGTGTCTCCAGGTAGACCAATATGGCTTCTGCTACAAATCCCATGAAACTTGGCATCTCTCAGTCTTTGAATCTTTTAGACTCAGAAAGGTCAGCTCGAACATTCTTCAACTTGGGACAATGACTAGTGTTTCATTTTTCAGAGATCCAACAGAGTTTGTGGTCATTCTTCTGGCTTCTTAAATTTGTCCCTTCTCTTCTCAACCACATGAAGGAATAACATGGTTGACTTACTCTGAGGGTCTCCTCTTCTTGCATTTCTTTTTTCTTTTCTTATTTGGTCCAGATAATTGTTCTTCTTACATAGGATTCTAGATTTTTCCTCTCATGTCCTCCTGTCTTAATCCCTAAATAGTAAAAGAACCTTGGCAAGTTCCTAGGCTGACCAAGGCATCATTGTACAAACAACCCCCCTTCCCCTAGAATTGAATAGTTTGCATCTGGATGAGTCAGTCCAACATCTTCCCGGGCATGGACTCTGTCTATTGCTGTCTCATCTTCCAACTCTCCCTAGAGAATTATCTTCATGAATTTCCCTGGCACATCCTCCTGGGAAATCCCTGAATTTTCCCTTACAAAAAAACCATATCTTCTTCGAAGTCATCTCATAATGTTCCAGATGTTTGGCTGTGCTCTTCCACTCTTCTTCTGTTCTATCTATTCTGTTAAAAAATTAACACAGTGAAACATTTTTTTCCCAGATTGTAAAACATGTTCTCTTGAAGTATTTAAATAATACAAATTAGAAGAAGGAAATGAAATAATTGTTTAGTCAGCTTCTTCCTGGATGTGATCAAAAGACCTGTCAGGAACAATTTTAGAAGAGGACAAGTTTTGGGGGAGCTATATTTTCAGAGGTCACAGTCCATAGATGGCCAGCTCCATAGCTCTGTGCCTGAGATGAGGCAGAACATCATGATGGAAGAGTGTGGAGGAGGAAAACCACTCAGAACATGGCCACTAGGAAACAGAGAGAGCAACTTCCCTCACCAGAGACAAAATATGTAACCCAGGGACACATCTCCAGTGACCCACCACCTATAGGCACACCCTACCTGCCAGAGTTACCACCCAGTTAATCCCTGTCAGTGGATTAATGCACTGATTAGTTTAAGGCTCTCATACCCAATCATTTCACCTATAAAATTTCTTGCATTATCTTATATGAGAGCTTTTGGGGGACACCTTATATCTAAACCATAACATTAACATTTCTTTTGTGTATGTAAACATACATATATACATACTTTTATGAACATAAGATCATATCATACCTTTTTTTTTCAATCCATCCCATTCCAGGGAACCAATATTAACAACCCACCAAGTGTCCTAACAAATTATTTTCCATGCTTGTATAATGACAAGAACGATGAAAGGCCTTTCAGGTGCCCTCCTAGGAGTATGGTAGGAGGCTTGTGGCTGAGCAAGTAGCACATAGCAGATTCTTGCAGCATGACCTATTTTTGCTAAGACTCAAGATTCCTTCTTCTATATGCCAAGAATGCAGTGGCATTTCAAATTCTTCATTCAGTTCAAGGGTTGGTTAGGCAACCTCACAGACTATTCATGTGCAGACAGCGTAGTTCCAAAATGTGGGTGAGAACATCTGTCAGGGAATTTTGCCAGGTCCAAATTCAAATTTCTCTATCATCTTGACACCTTTGGGATCCACTCCCACACATATTCCCCAGCCTTCTGCGGATACACATTAGTGAGGATGTCTCACTCACTTGAATTTTAAACTACCTTCTCCTGGAGTAAGCCTTTTATCTCTACATCAGGGCTATGTAGGGCTCCAACTGACTTTAGGGATCTGGAAGCAATGAGAGGTGTTGGATATGGGTAGGGCGACTAATAGTTCCAGTTTGTCAGCAATTGAGGTAGTTCCTCTATCATGGGTTGTCAGTGTTAAAACCATGGGGATTCTAGGCAAATTCAGACAAGTTGATCACCCTAGATGTGGGACCTAAGAGAATGGGCATCATCTTGTGAGGCAACTACTCCAGGTGCTCTTACTGAAAGAGTTTTAGACCTGTAAGAGTTAGTTCCTTTATATTAGGAGGAGAGAATAGCGACTGCTCTTACCTTGGAGGTTCAAAGGAATGATGTTCCAGTTCTTAGTTTTGTCTGTGTCTCCCTTCCTAGGTCTCAGGGTTCTAGTTTTCTTAGTGTCACCTAAGAGATTGGGTGGTGTTGAGCAGTTACTTTGAGCTGATCCTCTATCACCCTTGAACTCACATTAAGGATTTAACCCTCAGCCCCAACTCTCCTTGGACCATAGGAGATAAATGCTTTAGTGCTTCTGTAGAGAATTCTGGTTTCCCATGCATGTCCTCCATGGTGTGACCATAGCATTGACTTTCTTTTTCTCTATTCACCGTCTGTGAGACTTAAGAACGAGCCTAATGTCAAGCCAAATGGAATATTTTCTTGTTTGTGCCACAAGAAATAGGGGCCATTTCTGGAGTAGATTATTAGCCAAGTCCCAACAGAAAACAGATGGCACAGTCAAAAAAAAAAGGCCAATCCCAGTTAGGGAAACAGATGGCGAACTCATTATGAAGTGTGAATGTAAGGGATTCACAAGGAGAGTGTGGTTACCTTGAGCAAGGAGAGACTGAAGGATTAACATTCCTGTGGCTAAAGGGACGGGGGGGGGGGCAGAGAGGTGACTGGAATTTGTAAGGGGAGAGAATTGAGTGGAGTCAGTTATTATGGGAGAATGAAGGAATTTTTGTCAAGAGACATAGCCAGTCCATGATGGTCTCATAAGGAAGGATCCCATTCTTGCCCCACTTCTGATCACTCTCTCATTGGTGGAAAGCAGAAGGAAAGGGAGCCCCATCCATGGAGTTCCTACAGGTTAGACCCACAGAGAAGATTGCTAGGTGTGTAAAAAGGGATAACATGAATCCAAAAAGGCAAATGGAAGAAATCATGGTGTATTCCTCATGAACTACCATGTGTGTGGAGGGGGCAGGTGCATGTATATAACTCATTCCAACAATCACTGTCTCTTTTTTTTTTTAATAGGAGAAAATAGCTCCTTTACCTTTAATTTAACTACTGATATACCCCATCTTATTCTTTCCATTTTGGTTTACATTGGGTTGGTTATTTTCATTCATCACCTTCAGTTTTGTCCTTAATTTTTCTCTTAGTTCAAGTTGGTATTCATGTCCATTTTTGTCTTCTCCTGGTTCTCTGGAAATCTGCTTTCTGTTTCCTTTCCATGGTTCATCACCTTCCCATATTCAACACACTTACCATATACCTTCGTACCATATTAAAAAAAAATAATAATAACTATTCACTCCTCCTGGGCAATCGCATCCCCAATTGTTTTAATGTCTATCTTGTGCAAACTATAAAACTTTAGAATAATAGGTTTATTTCCATCTCCTTACATTAACACTGCCCCATAATATCTATGTTTGGAAGACATGACTTAGTGTTTTCAGTTCCAGACTATCTTGAGACCTGGTGAGTCTGCTTCAGGAGCCCTGCTTACCACATACTGAAAGCTCCCTTCCATTCTCTTACCACCTGTTTTGGATATAACTGTACACAATTGTAGGTTTTCATTTCCTCATCATCTTTCTTATCTCAAGGACTTTATTCTAAATGGCCTCCTGATTCTTTTGTTTTGCGTCTAGAAGCGTGAAGATTCATCTTTGGTATTCAAAAATATCATAAGAGTGTATCTTGGATTTATGGGTTTATTTTTTAATTAAAACTAATTCTGCTTAGGGCTTAATGTGCCCTTTTCATTCACTGGTCAGATCTTTCTTTTCTTTTTTTGTTCAGTGACTGCCTTCTCCGAGTCTTTTTTCAAAGGTATCTAGTGTTCTGTTTAGGCCTCCCAGATCTACCCTACAAGTCTTTGCTATCTTCCCTAAGTAGATTTGTCTTTGGATTCTTTTTCTTCCCTATTTGCTTAATGTTTGAGCCATTTCTTCCAGTTTTTTTTTTGAGTCACATGCTTTCTTCTTATTCATCTATGAGATTTTAAATTTGTAAACTGGTTAAGGTCCTGCAAGGGCCTTTTGTTTTCCTTTAGTTCTGTATTTGATATTCTTTAGATGCCTTGGTTATTTGTTCATCTCTGAGTCTCCAGCGGTCTGCCCGTTAGCCTTGTTCAATCCCAGTGCCCCGTTTTGGTTGCTCTGCATATTCCTCCACTCTCAGGCTGAAACTCCTCACCTGGGCTGTTGTTTCCTTTTGTCTGTTTCAGTGGATGCTGCAGTGCCTCATCCAGATCTTCTCTGTAGGGACATTACAGGCATCTCATGCTGCCAACTTCCAGCAGTACCCATCCCTGGGAGTTAAATGCAGCAACAAGAAACTGTCTTGATCAAAGTCATGGGAAACCCAAAGACAATGACTCTCTGGTGTAAAGAAGATGTGCTCCTCCTGCTTCAATTTGGGACAACTCTGAAGGATCATCCCAGCTTCAGGATTCCATGGTGTTTGCTTTTTTGAAACCACATTGATATCAGATTTTTCCTGTGTCCTTTTCTCTCTTCCTCCCTTCCTTATAGATAAGTTTCCCAAGAACTCTTTCCAGCAAAACTTCTGCATTGCAACACTCAATCTCAGTCTGTTTCCAGGAAACCCAAATGAAAATAACAATATACTACTTTATTTGTCACAGTGTCAGATTGGGGCAGAGTTCCCCTATTATTTTGAGGTAGAGTTTGTAGGATGAGGGAGTGGTAGATGGCATGGTTTCTTCTCCATTTGGCTGATAATGTACCAGGTGGTAAGCTGCAGGACTCATATGGGGGGGGTCCCAGGATTCCCCTATCTGAGCCCAGGGTTCCTTGGTGGCAGAGGTCACAATTTAGAGGAGGAACTCAACTGCTTGACCTTTAAGTTCTTTGCATCTGCTTTGTGGCCACAGGTCTCTTTTACGTCTCTTAGGGAGATACACACACACACACACACACACACACACACATTTCTCAGGTCTGCCACAACAAATTCCCACAAGCTGCATGGCTTCATTAAAGCAGAAAGTTATTCTCTCACAGTTCTAAAGACCAGGTATCTAAAATCAAGGTGTTGCAAGATCACACAGCCTCTGGTATCTTTCAGATACTGACGCCAGTCATTAAAGTTCTTTGGTTTCCTTGGCTTGTGGCCACATCACTTCATCTCTACCTCCATCCTCACACCATCTTCTCCTCTGTGTGTCCATATCTTCTCTTTGTGTCTTCTTGTTTTTTGGATTCAGGGCCCACCTGGGTAATCCAGCATGATGTCATCTCAAGATCCTTAACTTAGTGACATCTACAACCTTTTGTGCAAATATGGTAACCAATAGGATCCCTTTTCCCCTCTCCCCATGTACAGCAAGTCCATCCCAACACATGAGTGGATGGACAGAGGCCATATATATCTGTATATATCTCTGTATATATCTCCAGAGACCCCTGCCCCTGTCCAGCAACAGTATACTCAAAAAAGGTCACGTACTGCAATTGAGAAAAGGGAAAAAAATCATATAATTAGGTGAATAAGATATTCTACTTTGTAGAATCTCACTGCTCTTCCCATTTAAAATAGTGATATTAAATTAACATTACAAATAATATCTAAAAATGCTGATTCTGCAGAAGATATACATCTCCCAAAATGTTCTAGCATGATAAAACACATTTAGATCAAATGAGTCACAGTTTGGCACTCTGATCCGTTAAATCAAAAATGACCACAGGTAACTCAATGGGAAAAACTTCATATTGAATTCAATAAGAGAAAACTGGCCAAAGTGAAGACACGAGGTTATTTTTTTGACATATTTTTCATCTAGAGTACATTTTCTGATTTCAGTTATTTGGAAAGCATCTGCAATCAACTGATAGGCAATGGTGTATCATCAGATGTCACCTAATTACCTCCAGAGAAGCCACTTTCTTCTGTACCTTTAAGCTTGGTCTTAGAAAGCAACATTTAACCCACGTAGTTAATGAACATAGAATATAACCATAATATCCCTCAATGGGGATGGCATCTGCTGTAACCATCCTTGTGAGTGACACATGGTGAAAAGTTCATTCTGAACTCACTGCTGTTCGGGGATTTTATGGTTTATTTGGTAAAATGTCAATGCTGGTAAGAGCAATGTGGCAACATATCTTCCTTCCTTTTCTGCTTCTCCTTTCATCCTCTTTGGAAAACAGTTTATTTCACTCTGTGGAAGCTCTAATTAAAAGGGAAAAAAATGGAGTCTGGGCCACATAAGCGAGATCTATACAGGGTGAGAGTTTATGGAGATTGAGAGGAAAACGTAAAAATGGAGCCTGCCCAAGTCACTGACCATACTGCTCAGGATGTTAAACTACCCTGGGTGCAGAACTAAAAAGATGGAGCTTTGCTGTTATTGTTCAGGAAATTACATTTACCAGCAGCACAAAAGTTTTAGATTTGTCCTGGCATAACCGCTTAAAGTGGGAGATGAACTTGCCATCTTTTGCTTGAACACTTTCATGGGGAAAGACAGTTGCTGCCAATTGTCAGAAAGACGGACAACATCAGTGTTGAGAAAGAGGTCTGGGGAAGTAGTTCAGAGGCAGGGCGCTCACCTAGCATGAGTGAGGCCCTGGGTTCAATCCCCAGCACTGAAAAAACTAAACAAAAAAATCAAGCTGAGAAAGAAAAATGTTAGGGAACGTGTCCTAAGCAACATTCAAGAAAAAAGGCTTTGTTTAAAAATAAAACTCAAATGTTCAGCAATTCCACTATTAGCAGGGTACATACAGAAGATATGAAACCAATATGAAAGACCTATGTGTACTTCCAGGTTCCTGGAGGCATCGTGAACAATAGCCAAGTTACGGAATCAACCCAGGTGTCCATCAATACAGAAAATGTGGCACAAATTCACAATGGAATGCTAACTCCGTCTCCATAAAGAATGAAATCCTGTCATTTGTGACAATATGGAAGGAGCTGTAGAACATTATGTGATCACTGTGTGGTCTCACTAAAACATAGAATCTATAAAAATGGAAATCTTAAAAGCAGAGAGTAGAGGGTTGGTCATCAGATGCTGTGAGGTGAGGAGGGGTTGGGAGGTATTGGTCAAAGGATTCAAAATTCCACTTAGAAGGAATAAGCTCAAGATGTCTGTTGTACGGCATGATTACTATAGTTAATAACAATGGGATGTGTTCTTGAAAATCACTGAGTGTATATTTTAAGTTTACTCATCATATAAAAAATGAGTATGTAGGGTAATATATATATATATATATATATATATATATATATATATATATATATATATGCTAATTAGCTTGAGTCAGTCATTCCACAATGTACACATATTTCAAAACACCACATGGAACATGATGAACCTATATAATTTTTGTCCATCGAGAACACATTATTTTAAAAAGAGAAAAGCTCTGTGTAGCATTATTTTAAATAACAAAGTGACCTTTAATATTGCCGTTGACAAACTAATATTCAAAGTCTAGAGTTAATGCCTATTCTATACCAACTATTATTGGTCATGCTCACTGAATAAAACAACACATGAACTTGCTAATTGTCTTATAATAGAGCAAATCTCAAGTCTGTGATACCACAGCACCCTTCAGTAGTATCAGCTCTTACCCTCTTGCAAATGTGACTGAGTGTTCAATTCTATCCAAATCCTCTATGTGTAGCAACTAAAGACCTGATCTTTTTGCAAGCAGCTTCTTCCTTCTCAGGAAGATCAGGTTACACAGGTAAGAATAATAAAAGGGTGATATTGTAGAACTGCTTTTTGAAGGACAAAGGATGAGCTAGTTTCTTCAGAAAAAGCCTCTAGAGGGAGTTGGAAGGTATTGAAGCCTGAGGTCTTTAGGGAACTGTGTATATGGGAGCCAAGACCAGACTAGTTACTGGAGTGGATGGGGATCCAGTCTGGCACTGGCTTTCTGGTGGTGGTGTGGTCTAAGGACGTAGTCAGTGTGTTTGCATAGAAGCACTGTGGGGTGCTTCTCCTGGAAAAGCTTTTCCAAATCTTTCTCTCTAACTAGAGTTTCCTCCTCAAATGACACCCAATCTGCAAGCTTGTCTTTGACACCTTCATATAAAAGACCCCACCTTAATTTTTTTCCATTGAACTTTCTGCTGGGCTACATGATTTAACTTTCATTTGCTTAAAGCTGTGATCCTATGAGAATATACTCAGGTCACTGTCCTGTCCCCAGTACTTGAAATATTTATTGAGGACCCACTCACTAAAATTTGTTGAATACATAAATTACAGAGATATATTTAAATATCAGCTTTTTCCTTGAACATTTAAATACAACGGACAAATCTATTATTCCATTCATAAAATTTGGCAAATTTTAATAAGGATTAAAAGGGGTCTTTGATTACTATTCATTCAATGCTGTTATTAAATTTCATCAATATGTTGAAATGCATTTATAAAATAATATGTTCAATTTTCTAACTAAATATGTGCTTATATTAAGTGAAGCTTATTTTGTATAGTATATCTAATACTTTCAGCATAAGTTAGAAAACACAACTTTTCTTAAATATTCCAATAATGTATACAAACTAAGTGAAATTCTTTTACACCTTTCAACCAACATGAGTCAAATAAGTTACTCAGTTATGTAATTTAAACTAGGATCACAGGAAAAATATCTGTAAGATGTGTTCACATGTCAATCTCTCTTAATCATTATAAATATATTTCAAATTGTATATGTACGGATTATTCCTAAATTTTATCAAATTCTTATCAAGGAGCTGTTTTATTGCTTCCCTCTCAGTTTCCAGGCTACTGATCCTATGAGAATATACATGCCTTGACTTAGTCCTGTCCCCAGTACTTGAAATATTTATTGAGGACCCACTCACTAAAATTTGTTGAATAAATAAATTCTATTGATATATTTAAATATACCACACTTTTACTAAGGAAAAGATCACTGAGGTCACCATCTCAATGAGTGAAGGTTGGTACAGGTCAGGGACTTAAGCGAGGGTGTGAAATCTGATAGTTTTCAAGACACCAGGGTTGAGCCTTTTCAGAAAGTTCTTCCAGTGACAGAGGTCTCCTAACCCATCTCCTTGGGCCCAAGATTCATATTACCTATTTCTTTCTTCTGATTTTACTGTGTCTCCTCCTCACCATCTTCCTCGTCACCCCCTTCTGCCATCCTTCAACAATCTGCATTGATTTTTATCACTTAACCAAATGGTTCAACTGATTTGTTTCATGTTTTTATTTTGTATATTTTACACTCTTTTTGTCTGGCTTGGATATAACTGATATATGTATATATCAGTTACATAAAAATGCTGATTCTGAAGATACATATATCTCCCAAAATGTTCTAGCATGACATACACAGTTGGAATATATATATATATATATATATATATATATATATATATATATATATATATATTCCAAATGTATATATATGCATTTCAACATATTGATGAAATTTATGTTATATATATATATATATATATATATATATATATATATATATTAACTCCCTGACCTTTACCAACCTCCTATATATATATATATATATATATATATATATATATATATATATATATATACACACATACACACACATCAGTGTCAATCTATTGTACTTTTACCTTTGTGTTGTCTTTGGGTTCCTCTAAGGTCATGCTAATGAAAATTGTGGCCTACTATGCACATCCTGTATTTAAATATCCCCACCCAACCTTTCCGTTGGCCTCATTCCTTCTCTGCCATGCCAGCATAGTTCCAGCCCCACCTCCTGTAACTTTTCTTCCCAGTGTTACCTCTAAGGAGCTCTTTTTCTGCTTCCATTATTGTTGAGAGCAATTCTGGAGACTCAACTTTTGCTTCAAAGCATCCCAAGGAGGTCTCATTCTGAAAGCAGATCTCTCAATGAACACAAGAGAAATTTTGATCCATACCATTTCTTCCAGTTTATTTCCAATGAATGGCAGAATGTTCAGTTCAGCTGATGGGATTATAAGTGATTTTTATTGTCTTCTCTTCTTCTCTTCTATAGCAAGCATGCATTTGTTTTTATAAGAAAATAAAAAATAACAGATCAAAATCTGAGTCTGAAGCTTTGTCTATTTATGTGTTCAGACATGTGTGGGCAAGGTTTAGAAAATGGATGGGCAAAATAGCAAAGTGTAATCATCAGAGAGAAATGATATTTCTGAGAATAATATAGTGGCTATCATACCAAACTTGTTCTGGGCTCCAGATGTACAGGCTGTGATTAACTGAAACAGAGTGACTTCCCTAAATGAGTAGGAGGCACTACTCTCTGATCTCTCAAACAGAACCTGCAGAGATCACACACAGCCTTGGCACCTCAAGGGCTATAGTATAGCACTGACATTTGGTGGGCAAGTTGGGTAGAGGAAGTGACTGTGGTACCTGGTAAAAACCATGCAAGGAGGGTAAGGAAATATCAGATAATAGATAATAGATCTTACTAATATTTTTGATAAAGATGACAGGGCCCCTGAGAACAGTGAATACAGAACTTTTTTTCAGATCCTGTGTGGTTCTTCCATGTTTCTTAGAAAAACGTGGCAGACTTCACATTACAGAGGCCTGGAGGTGTTGATTCTGAAGACAGGCCCAAGAATCAGCACAGTTAATTGGATTGATCACTAGAATACGAGGATGCCATCTTTGTTACAAAAGTGAAAAGACTGGGGAAAGTTAGGATTAAGTATCTTAGAAAAAATTTCTACTATGTTCCTAGCACTGAAATATAGTGATTCAAAAGCTGATTCAGCCCATTCTTTAATTTTAAAATCTCATACTCTAGAAAGATGTCTGAATATGTAGTCCTGTGTAATACCTTTATACACCATTATAGAATACATTAGATTGATTTCAAATAATTGAGACCTGGATGGCACTTTCAGAACCACTCCTGGCACAGTTGCTCAATACATATACATGAATTAATGGGTGACAGTTGCACCGTTGAATAATAAGTGTCAGGTACGTGTTGGTACTAAATAGTGCAATATTCCTGAAGACCAAACAAATAGGCTGACCTATGTTGAAGCTGCAATCAGGATGAAGTAACTATGAAATGCTTTGTGTAAGTGATATCTATATATTTTTCTCAGTAGAGAGAATAGTCTGATGTAGTCCCTGATATGCTCATAAATATATGAAATGCTGTAGGAGAGAGGGTAACAAATTCTCAGAGTCAAGAAGTTCAATGGTAGAAAGAAGGAGAGAAATAAATACTTCATAAAAATTGTGGCACCCAATCCTTCCTGGACAGAAAACCTTGGCAGGGTCCTTCGGTGACCTGGGTGACAAGAATGTAAATAATGCCAAAATGCAGTGAGTGGGTCGCAGAAAGTCTTTGATCTGCTTCTTGATTTCAACGGGTTTTTTCTTCACCTAATGAGACCCTGTGGATTATCAGCACGGCCTGATGCTTTCCAAAGCTCGAGCATCCCCATCCACAGCCTCAAGGAATGGTTCTTAAAGAGATGCCTAGTTGAGTTGTGAATTTCTTTCATGCAGGTTTCTGAAGTCCTGGCAGGTAATTCAATCAAATTCCACTCTCCACCTGTCCCATTTTCCCCTCACCCTTGCCCTACCTGCCAAGAAAGAAAGATAAATGGAAACCAGAACTAACTGAAAACCATTTGGAGTATTACATTCCCATCCCAGATTGTTTCTTCCTAAACCCCTGGGGTTTGAGTTGCTTTGGATCAACGCCAGTCGAGTTTATCTGAGGAAGCTGTGGACTGCAGCTGTTTTACAGGTTTCTAGCCTGAAAGACCTCAAGGTAGATGCAATTGACTCCTTCCCCCTGGCTCAGGGGAAGGAATCAGGTGGAATTGTGTTATCCTAATAAAGTCCTTGCTTAGACTCCCTTCTACTCCTGATTAACCACTGAAAAGCACCCACAGAAAGAATGTGAGGTCACATACCTAATGACATACATAGATTGCTTCTAGAAAGGATGAGTACTGGGCTAACAGTAACAAGCAACTAGCGGGGAGTGAAAGAAGCAAACTTTTTGTAAAGTGCACCTTGAATCATGCACGTATTCACTCAACAAATATTCGTTGAATACTTATTGAATGATGCTGAGGGCCATTACCAAGTAGGAATGATGCATCAAAATTTCCTTGCCAGCGTACCCCATATTAAATGGACTTGCCTTGGAATTTCGCTGTTGACATTGCATGTAAGGTGACCTTGCTCAAGGAAGGCGGATCCGGGTTTAGAGCTGATCAGGTTTGAGGAAGTATCCCGGTCCTTGGGTTAAGGGCGTTCCCAGTTTAAGACCTTGGGTTTTAGGGAAGTTGGATGTTGAAGATTATTGCTGCTGGAAATAGGGCATTCCTGCTACCTGAGCTCCCTTGGAGTTCTTGTGAGATTCAGAGAGCATTTTTGGGAAGAAAGCCTCGTGGAGTAGGTGAATTGGGTGGCAGCAGAACTGGGATTGCCCCAGAACGTGTGTGGAGGCCGGTGTGAGTTCGGGAATAAAGAATTGCTGTTTGAATCTACAAAGCTGTGTGGTGGCTCGTGATTCTGTGCCCAGCCAAGACCGTGGCAGAATACAATTAGCCTCTGGAATGTTCCTTATTCCAGAGACGGGGATAGGCAATAAGGCGCGAAAGATCTTGGCTCTAGACATTTTGAGTTCATCGTCTACAGTTCTAATAAAATGCTAAGTTATTAGAGGGCAATATGTTGAACAAGAATTCACAGAAGGCAGTGACTGACTCATCCTATGGGTGTTGGGAGGTTTCTCATACAGTAATATTTGACCTGAAGGCTAAACAGGCATTAATGTGTCATGGCAAGGGGAAAAGAAGGAAGAGCTTATGGAAAGTTCTAGAATCTGAAAGCAGCATGTAGTTCTAATTCAGGGATTCAAAATCAGTCATAAGCGAATGAGATATTGTCAGTTGCAGGAATACAGATGAGCCCTGAGGACATTAAGGGAGGTAAGTCAGGCATTAGAAAGACCAATACCACACCGCATGTTCTCACATGCAGAAGCCGAGGAAGTTGGTCTCCTAGAATTAGAGAACAGAATAGTTCTGGGAACTAGCTGACAGGGATCAAGCACGAATTACAAGCAAACTGCTATGAGGAGGTCAAGGACCGCTGCACCCTGGCTGAAAAACTGGGGGGCAGTGCTGTCATCTCTCTGGAGGGCAAGCCTTTGTGAGCCCCCTCCAGCCCCCTGCCTGGAGCATCTGGCAGCCCCAGACCTGCCCTAGGGGGTTGCAGGCTGCCACCTTCCTGCCAGACCGGAGGGGCTGGGGGGATCCCAGCAGGGGGAGGGCATTCCCTTCACCCCAGTTGCCAAACAGCCCCCCACCCCCTGGACCTTCCTCCTCCCTCCATCCCTGACGGTTCTGGCCTTCCCAAACTGCTTTTGATCTTCTATTTCTCTTGGGTTGAAACAGACCAAGTCTTCCCCCAGGCACCCAGTTTGGGGGGGTGTATTTTTTTAACGACACCCCTATTTCACACCTGTTCCTTCCTCATCCCATGCTGCCAACTTCTAACCGCAATAGTGACTCTGTGCTTGTCTGTTTAGTTCTGTGTATAAATGGAATATTGTGGAGATGATCCCTCCCTGTGCCGGCTGGTTCCCCTCCCTTTTCTCTTGGTCTTGACCATTCATGGAAGCAGGATCAGTAAGCGACCTTCAATTAAAAAACAAAAAACAAACAAAAAAAGACAACAATAAAAAGGCTTGTTAAAAAAAAAAAGAATAGTTCTGGGAAAGGGAGGCTGAGAAAGGGAAGGGGAGAGGACAGTTTATGGGTACATGGGTGCTGCTGCACGGGAGGAATGGTCTCCAGTGTTCTGTGGCACCATGGGGTAACTGTGGCTAAGAAATTTTGTATGTCGAACAATAATGCATTTCAAAATGTGGCATTATACACAATGGAATTTTACTCAGCACTAAAAAAAGAACAAGATCATGGCATTTGCAGGTAAATGGATGGCATTAGAGAAGATTATGCTAAGTGAAGTTAGCCAATCTCAAAAAAAGCAAATGACGAATGTTTTCTCTGATATAAGGGGGTAACCCAAAGTGGGTAGGGAGGAAGAGCATAGGAGAAAGATTACCTCTAGATAGGGAAGAGGGGTGGGAGGGGAAGGGAGAGGGAAGGGGAATAGTAAGGATGGTGGAAGGTGATGGTCATCAGTATACAAAATACATGTATATATGAAGATGTGAATTTGGTGTCAACATACCTTATATACAAACAGAGATATGACAAATTGTGGTATAAATGTGTATTAAGAATTGTAATGCAAAAAAAGAGAGAGAACATGTATAATGGCATAATTTGGCATGAACATACTTTATATACACAGTTACAAAAAATTGTGCTGTAAATGGATAATAATGAATGTAATGCATTCCACTATTGTCATGTATGTAATAAATAAATAAATAAATAAATAAAAATAACCGGGACAGAGGAATTGGACTGTACCTAATGCAAAGAAACAATACTTGTTGGAGGAGATAATACTCTGATCTGATCATTACACATTAACACGTATACTAAAATGCCATGCCGTACTGTGAATATATAAAATTAGTATGTATAAATTTAAAATAAACATTGAAAATCATCTTTTTGTACTTTGAGGATGGATTTTGTACCATCGAGTCAGAAATGATGAGGCCATGCTCTGCTGTATCCTGTAGGTGGTGGTGGTGTGGGGGGAGGGGCACAGATGCATATCAAGGTGGGAGGAGGCACAATAGTGAGTGTGACAAGAGAACACAGCACAGGGAAAGGCTGAATGTCTACAGTTCTGTGTACTCTGTTGCTCGCTGTTTGTCAAACTTTATGAAATCCACTTACCTTACGAATGCCAGCTTAGCTCTCTCTGGGTTAGACTAGCACAAGCACAACACTGTCCTCATAAAGTATTATCTTGAGAAAAAGAAAAGACAGTTAATGCAAAATTACTCAATATCTTTTGAAATGCTGTACTAGGGGGGTGGGGTGATTAACAATGCTATCATAGGAAACTGTCGCCATAATGTTTCTCCAGATTTCAGATTAGAGAAAGGCTTGCTTTTCTCTAAAGTAGAGATTGACACATCTGTATTTATATCCTCTCTTAATGTGCCAGGACTTTGGAAACCATTGGTGATTCATGATTTCATCACTGGAGAGTTGTTGGTTTGGACCATTTTAAGTGCCCAACTCAGTAGCATTTAGTCCATTCACAGTGTTGTGCAACCATCATTTGTCTCAAGTTCGAAAACATTTCCATCATATCCAAAGAATAAACCATACATATTGCATAGTCTTTGGCAATCACTAACTTGTTGACTCTATTGATTTGCCTATTTAGATATTTTTATAAATGTAATTTATACACAAACATATGTATATAATATTCCATTGTATATTCATTTATTGGCAGGAATTTGAGTTTTTTCCTTTTTGTTAGTAATGAACTGGATGCATGTCCAGGTGTTTATCTGCATACTTTTTCAATTCTTTGGGGCACTTATCTAGGGATCAATTGCTGAGTCATATGGTAAGCCTGTGTTTAACTTTTTGAGAAACTGCCAAATTGTTTTCCAAAATGGCTACACAGTTATATATTCTCATTGATTACCAATGAACCAAAATTTTAATTTCTTCTTGTTCTCTCCCAAGATTTATTATTTAAAGCTTTTATAAATAGTCATCTTAGTGAGCATGAAGTAGTGTATCATTGTAGATTTCATTTGCATTTCCCTAATGACCAATAATGTTTTACATCATTTCATATGATATTGGTCATTTTAATATCTTCTTTGGAAAAATGATTCAGTCCTTTGCCCAGTTTTTAATTAACTTTTTTTTGGCTTTTAGATATTGAGTTGTAGGAATTCTTCATATATTTGGAATACTAGACCTTTATCTGATATATGATTTATAAGTATTTTCTCTTATTTGTTGTCTTTACACATCAAAATGGACTTTGATGCACAAAATTTTTTAATATTTATGAAGTCTAGTTTATCTATTTTTTTCCTTTGTTGTTCATGCTTTTAGTGTCATAGCTAAGAATCCATTGTCAAGATTATAAGGGTTTATCTTGATGTATTTTTCTAAGTGTTTCAGAAATTTAGCTCTTACATTTAAGACTGAACCATTTTTTACTTGCATTTTATGGGTGATGTGAGATAGGAGTCCAGCTGTATTCTTTGCATGCAAACAAGCAGTTGTCCCTGCTATATTTTTGCAGAGACTATTTTTTTCCCCATCAAATGACCCTTACACCCTTGTTGAAAATCAGTTGAGCACTGATGTGTGGATTTGTTTCTAGGCTTTCAATCCTATTCCATTGGTCTATATATTTATCCTCTTGACAGTATCAGAACATTTTGACCATGGCCTACCACCTTTATGGTAATATGGGTTAGGGACTGGGGTGTCCGGTCGTGTCTCTTGCCACAGAGCCTTGCCATATGGCTTGTTTGGGCCAATAGATGTGAGCAGAAGGATATAAGCAGACTTCTAAAATGGGCTTGTGCCCGGGGCTTTATTCTCTTGGTGCCTCTACTATCATCATGAGGACATGGCCAAGGTAGCTTGCTGGAAGAAGAGACGCTTGAAGCACAGCCCAGTCACCTGTTTGCTTAGCAAAGACCATCCTAGATCAGATCTCCAGGTAGACAATCCTCAGATGTAGAAGGAAGCCCATTCATAATTAACAAAGTGCCTAGGTCACAGATTATTAGTCCCAAATCTTATGAAATTTTGTGGTTACTTTTTACACAGAAGAAGTTCACTAATATCCCATTTGAAGCTTCTTTGTCAAGCTCAGAAATATTTTGGGCTTTCATGGGCTGAGTAGTTTCAGGTGTCCGGCCAAAGAAACCTTCTTTTGCTTCTTTCAGATTTGGAAAGCAGCATAGTATAGAGATAAAAAGAATAGGGCTTTTTTTTAAAGTTATCATTAGAATATGCCTTGTTATCAGAAAGAGGTGCATGTGAATTCTAATTTTGACAAATGTAAACTCAACCATTGGAGAAAGTAGCTCTTAATTCTCCCTTCGTATTTCTGCAAAATGTGGACCAAATATTTGTTTTAAGAGATTACTGTGAGAGTTAAATAAATGCATGTAAGTTTTTTAGCAGGAGGCTTGATAAATGGGAAGCACTTTTGTTAATAATATCGTGGTTGTTTTTTCTTATTCTAAGGAAAAGAATATCTCCGGAGGGGAGGTTGCAGACGCCCATCTTACAACAATAGCCCGGCAGACTTTCCAAAGATGAAAACCCCCACACTGGAGCATTGTAAAGGACCCACACAGTGAAAATCAATGCAGGAAAAGGATAACAAAAGAAGATCTAACTTCAGTAGTAAAGCAAAAAAGACACAGGATGATAGTCTCTCTAGGACTCTGTTTCATCAAATTGAGAGCCACACTTTCTGGCACCATGGTGCCAATGGGCCCTTGACCTTGACCACAGTCACTCCTGCTTCTCTTCAAGGATACAGGGAAATGGAAAGGATGAAATGTTCCACACAAGATGGCTTAGCATGTAAAACTATCTTGATTTTCATTTTAAAACCTGAAGGACCAGAGACAAACTATTTTCTTTACCCAAACTCTACTTCATGTTCTTCATATTAAAGCTCAGAACAAAGTTTTTTCCTGCTCCTAAGAGAAACCCTGAAAGGGGAGTACAGAGGTTAATACCAGAAACACTTTTGACAAATGGTTGTTGAATTAAATTTCTGCCAGGTTTGTAGACAGAAGGAGGCGAACTAAAAAGAGACCTTGGGCTAGTGAGAATGTAAAATTCCACTCAGAAAGTAGTTCAGAAGCCTCTTATATCTTTGAACATACCTACCTACCTTAGGATCTCAATATTCTACTCTTGGCAATTTACCTAAGATCAATAAAAACTTTTGTTTACCCAAACACTTGTACAAAACTCTTTGTCGATTGTTTCCAACTAGAAACATTCCAAATGTCTATCAGTTTGATGAGTAGATAAATAAAACAGGGTACATCCATACAATGGACTATTACTCGACAGTAAAAAAGAATAAAATAGAAGACACAATCCATATCATGAAAAACTCTCAAATTCATTATGCTAAGTGAAAGAACCTGAACTCAACACACTAAATACTTAATGATTCCATTTAGATGATACTCTGAAAAAGGTGAAACTACGTGAACAGTCAGATCAATGGTTGCCAGAGTTAGAGGATAGGGAAAAAAAAAGTTAATCTCATAGTCAACGTCTCACCACCCTGACCAAAAGATTGGACAAAAACAATTTTAGAGAAGAAAATGGTTTATTTGATGCTCATGGTTTCAGAGGCCTCCGTTCATAGACATTGCTCTGGGCTGGAGGTGAGGCAGAATATCATGGGAGAAGGGCATGGAGTGGAAAGAATATCAGGACGTGGCAATCAGGAAGTGGAGAGAGCACTCCACTCTCCAGGGATGACCCCAGTGGCCCACCTCTACCAGCCATGCCCGACTTGTCTCCAGTGACCACCATGTTAGTTAATATCAGTGAATTAATGCGCTGATTTGGTTCAGGCTTTCATAACCCAGTCATTTCATCTTCAGACTTTCTTGCCTTGTCTCACACATGAGCTTTTGGAGGATAAACTCATATACAAACATAATGTTCCTTAATCATAGGAAACAGGAAATGGTAGCACCATGTCATCCTCCATTGTTCACTTTTTATGTGAATCATTTTTAAATTGATTTTACCACACTTCAAGAGGGTCTTTGGTAAGCCCAAAGAACCTGATAAAAGAAGGGTTCTGTGAGCAATGGCCTTCATTCTTCATTCTTTGTTGTTCATTATTGTTTACCCATTCATAAATGGCCTAATTGGTTTAAATATTAAAAAAATGTGGCATATTTACACAATGGAATTTTACTCAGCAATAAAAGAGAATAAAATCATGGCATTTGCAGGTAAATGGATGGCATTGGAGAAGACAATGCTAAGTGAAGTTAGCCAATCCCCCAAAACCAAATGCCTAATGTTTTCTGTGATATAAGGAGGATGACTCATCGTGGGATTAGGGCGGGGAAACATGGGAGGAATAGATGATTTCTAGATAGGGCAGAGGGGTGGGAGGGAAAGCGAGGGAGCAGGGGATGAGCAAGGATGGTGGAATGTGATGGACATCATTATCCAAAGTGCATGTATGAAGACATGAATTGATGTCAACATTATTTATATACAAACAGAGATATGAAAAATTGGGCTGTATATGTGTAATAAGAATTGTAATTCATTCCATTGTCATGTATTTTTTAAAACATCAATAAAAAATAAAAATTTAAGTTAATAAAACATAACTCAAGTACCCAAAGCATCACCACAATGAAGAGAGTACATGCTAACTAGTGAAGCAGTTATAGAGTAGATTACTCAATGAGCAGATGGTGGAGTTAGTTGACTCATACCAATCATTCCATTTATTATTATATAATTTTATATTATATCATATTACATCCACATCATATATTATTATAGTATATCATTCCAGGATGGACCTTTTCAAAGTTTCAAAATTACAAAGACTATATAAACTTTTCATTTCAATAAAACAAGAATATCCCACCTTAAGCAGAAGTTAGGATCTTAAGTACATATATGCTCAAGTTTGGACCTGGGATACCCCTCAAAGGCCCACATTAAAGGCTTGGTGTTATTGAATCCATTTGGGTACTGTTGGGAGATGGTGGAAACTTTCAGAACTGAGGACTCCTGGGAGATCTTTATGTTACTAGGAGTGTGTCCTCAAATGGCATTATGAGACCATGGTCTCTTTTTTTGTTTCCAGCTAGGAGGTGAAAGCTTCATCTACCATGGGCTCCTACCTTGATGAACTGACCTGCTATGGGACCAAAACCAATGGTCCAACAACACATGGACTGGAACCTCCATAACTGTAAAACAAAATAAAACTTTCCTTCTTATAAGTGGATTATCTCAGATATATTGTTGCAGTAACGGAAAGCTGACTGACACAGTAGACCACACAAATTGCCCTAAACTTTCTATAGGATGTTACCATGATGATGACCAACATTTAGCTCTGAAAATCTCAAAAGACAGTTATTTTCTTCCTACTGAACTGAAACAGATTATCCTTTCTTCAGTAGCATGTCGTCTGTGAAAGGAGTCACAGTGCATAACATTTCCCTCCTTTGCACATTATGTTCACCTGTACAGTGGTGAGATGATCACAAAGAAGGAAATTGCAGATGCATCTCTCTCTCTCCTTACATTTTCTCCAAGATACTGTTCTTGGGATGGATTGTGGATGGAATCACCTCCACTACCAACGCTGTAGTTTCTTTTCTTCTTTCTCCTTTTTATTTGTATGTGTAATTGGATTTGTACAAGTAAAAGCTAACCAGGGGTGACTTCATAGTAAATGATGAGGTTTAAACAAACTTCTCAGAGAATGACCACTAATTAACAATTCACAGGACAATGATAAAGGGAGCCATTTCCTCTGCTATCCATAGTCCAGAGATAAGCCCTGAGATGGTGTTAGTTAACATTAATGAATTCAGTTCTAACTGAATGAAACCTCCTTTGACTTCTCTCTCATTTTTCTCTGATGGATCTTCTTTCAATTTTCCTTTCTCTTTCTTTGCCTAAATTTCTACCAATTCTCCCTAATTCCTTCATTCTGAATTTTTTCCTCCCTATCTCCCTTCCTTATTGATCTTATAAGAAATATCAACCCAAAATTAACATTGTAACATTCCAGCTCCTGTTTTTTTAAATCCTAATCTTCTGTGAAGAAATTTTTTTTTGAAAATTCCAAGTTGTTCTGGAAAGACAACAATTAAAGTTAGTTTTCTAGAGTCAGAGATAACACACACACACACACACACACACACACACACAAATACACACATACACCCCATTATTTTATTGAGCCAATCTTGCTCTTGACACAATTTAATTATCTAGTGCAACAAACCAGATATCTTTCATTCCTGGGCACTTTAATGGAGCTTTGACATGAGGGATTTAATTAAGGTAGGGGATTCAAAAACAAAATTAGAAGTTGGACAATCTCTTTCCTGAGCAGTAAGCATAAAAAAAAATATTACTGAAGATGGACATTCCTAAATGAGGTTTATTACTTCATTTCTAAATGGGCTAAACCTTATTTCTGATGGTGATGCAGCCGTTTTCATTATTTTATCTAGTTAGGTTTTTGCCAGGAAGAGCATTGGGGGATCAAATTTTTTTTTCTAAGTATTCAATTATCTATATACATGCAGAAAACACACCTTAAAAGCTAGAAACAATCTTAAGTATCATTCCATTGGAGATTTTCTATATGTATTTAAAATACAAAATTTAAATTTCCAAGTGCCTACGTGAGAAATTCAATGGTTGGCTCAAATCACACAGGTGTTTAGAGGTAGCAAAAGGCATTGGAACTCAAGTCTTCTCTCTCAAAACATGTCATTCTTGGAGCCAGGTGTGCTGCTTAGTGGTTGAGTGTTTGAATGCCATGAGTGAGGCCCTGGACTCGATCCCCAGAACCACAAAAAAACAAAGCCAACAAACAAATAAAAAACTGAATCAGTCAACTTTCTGTTGCTACAACAAAACACCTGAGAAAAGTTTGAAGGAGTAAAGATTGATTGTGGCTCACGGTTTCAGTTCATCACCTGTTGGCTTCAATGCTTTCAGACCTGTGGAAGGCGGCACTTTATGGTGGGTAAATATGGGTATTATGCGCATATATACTCATGTATATGTGTGTGTATACATACATAATATAATGTTCATTCCTCAACAACCAGACTAGTCCTTACATCTTGTTCCCTGATATACTATTGATTAGGCACTAAGATTGAGATTGACACTGAGATCAGCTATGGACTGAGCAGGTCTTACAGGTTTTGTTTTGAAGATTTCAATCATGAATCTCTAATTCCTTTGGGAAGCAGACTTAGGAAGCCAGGTTTCTTTCTTTCTAATATTTTTTTTTTATCAAGTAAGTGATTGCACATATGAGTTATGACAGGATCTGTTAGCTTTCTTCCAATATTTGTTTCCTTCTCTTTTTTCAGAGAAGTAGACTTTCTAATAAAATAAATGGCTTCCAAAATACATTATGTTTCTCAGATTAGCTTGGTATGAGGTATGTCACTGTGGCCAAATTCTGACCAATGGGAAAAAAATGTCAGGTGGTAGTTTCTGAGGTCCTTCTTTAGGAGAAAACTGCTAAGTCCCTTTGTCCATTTCCCCACATCCTACTGTTGCTTAGACGTTGTTTGGAACGTGAGGCCACGACCCAGGAATCCTGGAGCAGTGAAGGACAGGCAGCCTGGCTCTCTGAGAGCCTCGGAAGCAGAAAGAGCTACCATGCCACCCCTGGGTTCTCATGGGAAAAGAATAAAACTTTCTGTCTTGTTCCAACCATGGTTTTGTTGAATTTACATGTTCCTTCCATCTCCAATCATAAATAACACTGTACTCCCATTTGGAGTAGAAGAAGGTGTATAGTGTGATATGTATTTGAAAGATTTTTTTTGTTACATGTTTACAGTTTAAGTGGACTAAAAGACTCCGCTTATGATTGGACAGAGTAGAAATTAATTAGCAGAGGCACTAATAATCAAGAATCCATAAAGCCAAGGCTCTTACTTAGTTTTACCTAATAGCATTCTAAAGGTATTATATGAGTGGGTTTTATTTTCCTTCAAGAAAGACACTTAACATTGGTATCTTAGATTGTGACAAGATTAGTATTTTTGCTACCTAGACCAAGGAAGCTAAAGGATGCAATAATTTATACTTATATAGTGGGTTTAAGATCAAAAGCCCCTGTGCTGTCTGATGTTTCAGAGTACTATCTCTGTCTCGAGGATGATTTGGATTTGAATATTTTCTCCATTGCTGTGTAACATTTGCTAAATTATTTAATTTCTCTCAGCTGTAACTTCCTTCTTGGTAAAACAGAGATAATAATTACCACAAGGCCTATTTTATGTGTTTTTAATGAGCATTCAAGGAGTCAATATACAATCTCGGTACATAGCATTTCCTTAGATGAGCAGCTCCCTGTCTGTTTTCCGTCACAGCCTATCTGGAGATGCCCCTGTTTCTGTCCCTTCACCTCTGGTGGATCTCTCCGGTATCACGGTACCATTTAGATGTAAGAGTCATTCGGCTACACAGGCCTCGTGCTGGGGTGGAAGAACCCTATTGGGTCTTAGCCTTTTGCTTTAAGGCTGTCTTAGGAATATCTGGGATGCATATGCCTCCCTGTGATTCCATGCCTACAAACCTATCTGATACTTTGGTTCCTACCATGTCCTTCAGCCACTTTCACTGAAGCCTCTCAATTATCCTCATGACTGGAGGCTCCCAATAATTTTCCTCCATGCCTCGTCCTGTCCTCTAGCCAAAACATCATTTTATAATTTCAAAGAAAAAAAAAATAGGGAATCATATAATTTTTTTCTTCTCTTAAATATCTTATCTTGATCAAAATTCCTTTCTATTCCTTTAAGGACAAGCATGTTTTGAAGTCCTAGCATTATGAGGAATCTCCTATATGTTGACATGCTTCTCCCCTGTTCTTCTTTGAGGATACACACATACTGATATGTCTACTGGGAAGTGGTAAAGACCAGAAGATAAAAGTTCTGGGGCAAATGTCTCCAAATCTTTGAAAATATTATCCTGACAAACTTATAAACATGGTATATACAATACAGAAGTGAAATGACTTATCCAAACAATTGGTGGAAATGGAATTGTACCCATATATTTTTGCCTATCGATCATGTGCTAAGAATTCTACAATGTGGCTGTCAATCTTGGAAAGAGAGTGATAAGTCACTATTTAGATGATGGGGTGTCCAGCAGCCTCAACATTAAGAGATTGCAAAATAGCTGTGACTCCAAAATAGCTGTCACAACATTCTAGAATAAAAGCTCATGTTCTTATCTTGCCATACTCTATATTTTTTTGCTTCATTTACATATCTTTTACCTTAACTCCACTTTCCAGGTCAAAAAAAAATAAAAATAGAAAGGAAGCCAGATATTAGAACTGTGCCATTCCTACGTTTCTAGATAATCTTTATCATTCACTTAGTTTTCACCTTCATATTGTTTTTTGACTCAAAAAATCTTATAGAAGCCACAGAACAGGCATCTGACAGAAGTTAGAAAGTATGGAAAAATCTTATAGAAGCCACAGAACAGGCATCTGACAGAAATTAGAAAGTATGGCTTTAACAGTCCTAAAACAAGGAAGAAAAAGACATTTTAAGAAACAATCTGGAAATTAGATTTTAAAAATAACAGCAGTCTATATTAATTTATTTAACAAAAAGATGAAACAGGTTTCAATATTCCATTTCCCCTGAGCGCAACCAGATTTACAACACAAAGCAATTATTATAATTCATAAGAATGACACCAATCATCACTAAAAGGTCAAAGGAAGGTTAATATGGTCTGTCCATGGGGGTTCTAAAAAAATGCAAAACGTAAAATATGAGAGAATCATTTTTTAAATTTTTGGTTCAAAGGACTAAAGCATAATTATCTGAAAGGCTGACTTATACATAACACCTTTCTGCCCAGTGATATTGAATAAATGAGGCAACAATTTTTAGCATTAAGTATAAAGGATCTAAAAAAAAGACTTGGGGTTTCTTAGTTCACTTCAACACTTTTTAATAGTTGCAAACTACTAAAAAAGCCCGTGTCTTGGTAAATGATTGTGAGGCCGTGGTTCTAAATGTCAGCCTATTAATTTCCCATTAATAGGATTCCTGAAAAATGTGCATTGAAATTTTGCCTTCAAATTTTAAAATGAGGTTAAAATCATGGGAAAAGTTATTTAATATAGAAAAGTAAATGAAATCCATAGTTTCAATTACAGATACAGAGTTAACATAGATAACAGTCTCAAGAGATGTCATGAGTTTTTGAGAAAAATTTCTGGATCAGTTTTCACAGAATCCTTTAGTTAATAACTACTCATTCCACTGAGAAAGGGCATCTTTGGTCTAATGTCTTATAAACTGGAAATACATTTAAATAAAAAGAAAGAGATACATTGTCATGTTTAGAATAGATAATCTACAAGTTATTAGAAGTAATAAGTTTAGCAAAACTACCAGATACAAGACCAATATACAAAACTCTATTGTACAGTTGGCCTTCTATATCATAACTTCCCCATAAAAATATTCAGACAACGGAGAATTTTAAAAACCCTTAAATTTTTTTGCCTCTATAGTAAACATGCACAAACATTTCTCTTATCATTATTACTTAAGAATACAATAGAACAATGATTTACTCTAGGATTTAGAAATCTAGACATGACTTAACATATGTGGAAGACCTTGCATTGCCTATATTACATTTTATGTAGGAGACATGAACATTCAAGGAATTTGGTATCTGCAGATAGTCCTGGAGTTAATCCCCCACAGATACTATGGGAAAACTGCATATGTATATATCCTCAACAAAATAAGTGAAATATGAACTTTAAAAAAGTGATATTGTCATAATATTTTTTAAAAACATGCACACCTTAGGGCCTAGTTATCAAATATCCATAATCTTCTGTACACTGAAAACTATAAAACTGGACTAATACAGTGGTCGCTAGCCATATGTGGCTTATTAAGCACTTGAAATGTGGGTAGGTCAAATTGAAGTATGCTTTAAACAAAAAATAGACACTGGAATTTGTAGATTTGGCACACAAAAAAATAATGTAAAACTGTAACCGCTCACATATATTGATTGTATGTTAAAATTATCATCAGGATATATTAAGTTAAATAAAATATGTTAACATCAATTTCATTTTTTTTTTTGACTTTTCAAAAATGTGGCATTTGGGAGGCTGGATTTGTGGCTTAGTGGTAGCAACCACAGGAGGTACCCTTGGAATTTGTGCCTCAGGTAACCCAGGCCATATCCAGAGAAGAGATGTCCTGGAAGGTCATCTGTGTCTGAGCCAGCAGCATCGGGGGGGCAGGGGCCTGGTGGTGTATTCTTATATAAGCATAGGAAAGTTAAGTCTCATTGATTCTACCCACTTTGCAATTCCCGTCTCCTCTCCCTTCCCTTGGTTGTCTCCTTTTGAAGCTCCCTTGGCCTCAGGATCACTCTGCACTTCAGGGGTCTAGGCTGGAAACCTTTCTTTGCTCCTCAAGTGTTCATATGCTGGTCAAAGTGATCCATTCATGGGTGACAGTACAATGTACAGTCCAGTCCAACTTCACAGAAGGGGAGAAACTGGTGAATTCCCTGCAAGGCCACACTGTTCTGGAAGGCAGGTTCAATGCTTTCATGAGAACCCAGAGAAGAGGATTTCAGATCTCATGATGCTAAGGAGGAAGTTTAAATAATTATTATAAACCTTCCTTTCCCCCAGCTCCTAATGTGGACCTCATTGTTCAGGGCCACCCCTATGGACCATCTACTCCTCTTGTTTGTCCCATGGAGCATGAAGTTCCCTACAGGAGAGATTGTCCCAAGGAACAGCCTCTGGGTTTGCCTGTGGACTGGGTCAGCTCCCCCACAGTCTTCCAGGAGGAAGTGGGTGCTCAGGTCCCTAGAGATGAGGGCGGGTGGAGATTAAGGGGTGGGGGCTCTGAAGGCAGATTGCCTCTGAATCCAGGTGCCTGGGGTGATGACTTGGGAATGTGAGCCAGTTACTTGACTGTGCATGTTACATGTTCTTCTGTGAAGCAGGCAACCCATGAGACTTAGTTCATAGGCTTCTTTGAGCCTAAAAGGAGCTAACACCCAGAAAGGGGGCATGTGGACATGAGCACAAGACCCTCTTTGACTTTTCCAGGGCATCACCACCCAGAGTTGGTCTGAGGTCTCACAGGAGACTTGGACTTGGCCTGAACTTTTGGGAAGTACCAGAGCTGTGGACACCATGAGACTCATGGAGACAAACGTCCTGCATCTTGCTCTGTGAGAAGGATAGGAGCTATTTAGAGACAGGGGCAGAATATTATATTTTGGATGTGAGGTGTCCATCATAAGCTCCTGTTAATGCCAGAATATTCAGAGATCTGAGGAGTAGATTGTGAGAGCTGAAACCTAATGAATTCACCCTAGTTTGAATGAACTGACTGGATAGTAATAGTAAGCAATGTTTGGAGAAGATGAGCCATAGTGACTTGGTCCTCGAGGTGTTCTTCCTGTGGCTCTTTCCTGTCTCAGTTTTCTGACCCCCATCTGTTGATACATTTCCCCCACTGGGCCCTCCTCCCATGATAGGCTGCTGTAAGGACCCAGAGCAAGGGAGCCAGTTACCTATGACTTCTGAAAATGTGAGGCCCCAAAATACTTTCCCTCCTCTAAGTTGTTCTTGTCATATACTTTGGTCACACTGATGGATAAAATGACTAAAGCAAAGGGGATGTGCCCTTTGGTTTTCTATCCCCATTTTCCTTCCACATTTGTGACTCTCCTGTGTTCCTCTGTTGCCACGGCAGCCAAGGTTCTCAGAACCCAGGCTTCTGACAGTTGAACTTCTCAGTTACTGGATTCAGTACCTGAAGGACTTCAGGTAGCCTGGGTCTGCCTCAGGAGTTGGAAGCTTCTCTTTCTGCAGAAAGTAAATAGAGTCAGGTGTGACAGAGTCTACAAGGTACGTGAGTGTGTGTGTGTGAGAGAGAAGAGCAGACCGAGAGAGAGAGAGAGAGAGAGAGAGAGAGAGAGAGAGAGAGAGAGAGAGAGAGAGAGATTTCTATGGAAAGCCAATGTTTGTATATTCCTTTCCCCAATGACTTGCTGGGCATCACAGGAAGTGCTGGACAACAGATGCCACCAGATGATGTCAGGATGGGTATTTAAATAGCTGTATTCTTTCTAGAAAGTAATTTAACACCAATTCTCATAATTTAAAAAATATTTGTAATCTTTGAATCAATGATCCCACCTGCAGGACTACTTAAAGAAAGGCAAAAATGTGTGGATAAGGTGGTTTAGTATCATTAATGAGACCATTCTTAATGGTCTTGATTATCTAAGGTTCATTGATCACCTATGTTAATGGTGGATGAATTCGTTAGGTTTCAGCTCTCACAATTCTACTCCTCTGACCTCTGAATATTCTGGAATTAACAAGAGCTTATGATGGACACCTCACATCCAAAATATAATATTCTGCCCCTGTCTCAGGTGATCACCAGAGAGAGTTAATGAGAAAGTTCTTAAGGATTACAGAATAGCCATATATGTGTTTCCTGCAGGTTGTGCTACAAAATTTAATAATCTCACTGTCTTTGGTGTGAATTCCCATATATATATATATATATAGATGTGTTCACACATGCATATATGTAGATAAGAGGAAAAAGAAGACTATAAAGGATTATCATTCCCCTTGGATGGTGGGATACGGGTATTTATTTACGTCATTGACTTTCCTATATTTTCAAATTTATACAACTACCTTTTATGGCAGGCAGTTCTTCCCACTGTAGTGATAAGACAAAGCATGAGAGGTATCAGGTGGAGAGGCTCAGGGCAGAGGGTCATTATTCAATAAAATGAGTTTTCCAAGAGAAAGAACTGCCTCTTGTGCCCTTGACTGGAGAGTGCAAATACAGGATGCACTTCTGCCTGAGTAGGATAGCTGGGAATGGATAAAGGAATGGGCATCATTTGGAAAAGTACATGAGTAGCTTCCCCCATATCACCCATTAATGTTTTTCTTTTGAATTTTCCAGGGTCCAAAGAGACTAGGCATTTGAGCTCTTGGACACCATGGACGACTCGTCCTCTGGCAGCAGCTGCCCTGACATAGAGCAGTGCATTTCAGAATCCAAATCCAACCAGAGCCTCTCTATAGGCAATTTCCCCTCCGAGGAAAATGTTGGCAGTGAGGATGTCACACCCTGTGAAGATGTGACCTCTGAGGATCCTCCCTCCCTCCCTCCTGTCCAAGGGGCATGGGGAACCAATGATGTGTCGGGACCCATGGGGAGAAGAAATGAAATTCGGGAGAAGCCAGAGGAGCTTGGCGAAGAAGACATCGACGAGGTCGTGAATGCCTATCTGCACAGCCTCCAAGAAGACTCAGAACCTAACTCAGCTCAAAGTGACGATGACCAGAGGATGGACAAGTACCAAAAGGAAACAATAACCCAGACTGTCTGGGAACTGGATGATTTCTCGAAAACTATTATGGTATGTCTAGACAATCTGAATGATGATGAAGATGATGACCCTGTACTCTCTTATTCTCAGGAGGAGGATGTCCAGCCGTCCAGCAGTGTGTCTTCCCAAGTCAGTCCCGAAGAAGAGGAGGCTTGTCAGGACTTGCCCAAATGTATACCACAAGAAAATGGAGACACCAAGCAGTTCCTAAAAATGCCTCCTGGGCTTGAGGAGGATGAAATTGTCGAGGTGAGCACAGAGCTGCCCCCCTGCAGAGGAAGGACAGGCCCAGTGGGGGTGCCAGGTGGGACAGCATGGAGTCCTTGTACCTGCTGTGAAGCAGAGGAGGACCCCAGTGTCTGGGCAGATGAGCAATGGGAGAAGGTCCTCAGCCAGGAAAGGGGTCAGGGAAGAGGTGTTGGGGAAGTGCCAGGGAGCACTGAGAGAGGGAGGGGAAGACAGAGAGAAGCACTGTACAGACCAGTGTGTGTGCCTGTGTGTGGCTTTAATGTGAGTGAGTCCTGAAACTTTGCATTGACAGTTGGCGCATTTTGGTAAAAAAGTAAATTGGAAATCCATAAATGAATAATATTGGCCCCATTGCTGCTGACCCTGAATGTCTCTAAGTCCTCCTCTTTGTCTTGGCAGATGGAAAGCCAGGAGTCTGGCACTGCTGAAAGCTCCCCGGTCTCAGCATTGCAGTCAGAGGAGTGGGACATGCCTTCAGACAAACAAGGCACTTCCTGTATGAATTTCCAGGGCTTTTTCCATTGGCTCAGGAAGCGACTGGTGTCCTCCCTGCCAGGGAGAAAGCGCCGCCATGATAAGGCCAAGAAGGTCCCATCCTGCTGGCGTTAAAGAGAAGACATTTGGTTGGAGGCCACAGACTCCAAACTCAAGGATCCCTCTAGTTAGGAACCCTATGCACCCAGAATTTTAATTGATTCCCCCGCCCATGTTGTAATGTTAGCATGGTTTTGCGTTTTCCTAATAAAGTTCTTGTTTTCCATGTCTTCCTCCTCTTCCATCATAACATCTGGGCCCAGGTTGAAAGTAGGAATGTTGACCAGAAGACTGAGGTTGACTCTGAGGACATCACAGGGAGTATCCTGCCTCCTACACAGAAGGCCTTCATTTCTCTTTCCCTAGGCCCCTTCTTACTGTATTTCCCCTATTTATTTTTTATTTAATGTATTTCAACATCGTTTATCATTAACTCCTATCTGCAGTGTCAGAGGCAGCAGGACCCCTGTGACTCCCAAGAGGCAGGATGGTTCGGGGGGGAACTTGTGGGTCTGGAGTGAGTGGCAGAGGGCAGTGAGTCACTGGGAAGGCCATGTCAGTCAGTAGTGTTAGACAGAGAGCTGTTCTGATGACCCTGGGCACCAGGTGGTTCTGGCACATTATTCTAAAATGTCCTGGCATGGTGGCCGGTTCTAGCAAATCTATTGGCATAAGCGCAACATGGAGGGGGGGAAAGTGGGGGCTGGGCATGCCACTTAACCACACTGAGCCTGGTGTCTTCATAAGTTGAGAGAGATGTTATTACAGACCTCACAGGGTTGTTCCAGAATGAATGAGATAAAGCAAGCCCTTGATAATGACTGTGGCTCGTTGTAGTGTCCATGTTCCTGCGGATCTCCTAATCACAAGTCATTCAGGGATATCTAAGAGGGACTGAAAGTCAATTCTCATGGAGCTATTTCCCCACACTGAAGCCTTTTTACAAAAACTTAACATTTTCAGAAGATCTTGATTTAACCAAGTCCTCTCAATCCACCGCACTGTGCTCCCTGAATTTCCTTTGCAAGTGTCAATAAAAATTCTCCCTACACTTTAATTTCTTTGAGGCTGGCTGCACTCATCCTTCTTGCTGACTCTTCCTGTGTTGCTAGTTCACCTCCAGGGTCACCATCCTCCTCCTCACTCATCCACGGATTCCTTTGAAAGTCTGTGTCTTCTACCTTTTACTACCACCCTGTTTTACCTTCATTGTTCACGTTTTGAGAAGCCTATTCATATTTACTCTTTAGAGTCTTTCTTTCCTCAATTTCAACCTCCATCTTTCCTTCTTCCTTTCCATAGACCTTGATAACATAGGCTTCTAACTACTATAATACACTAAAAAATGATATCTGGATTTTGGGGGTCCGGGGGCTTCTCATTCAAGAGTTAAAGACATGTACACCTATGAGCATAAAGGGTTGTGGGTGAGGTCATCTGTAGCAAGTTCATGAAGTGTACTAAAGAAAGAATACTTCAGCCTGAGAGGGTTGAATGGGAAAGTTTTCATAAAAAGCATAACAAAGTCCATTTAAGTTTTCTCTGTGTATTTGGTTAAAATACATATAAATTTTATCAGTTTAACCACTTTGAAGCATACAATCCAGATATACTGAGTATATTCCCACCTCCATAAATTTTATCCTCTGAGTAAAACAATATACTCACATGAAATAGCATTAAAACATGCATACAGTGGACATCAAGATGAGAATAGTGCTCGTGAGGCAAGTGGGAAGCAAACAGAACAGCCAAGAGGGAGATCAGGGGTCTAAGTATTATGTATAATAAATTCTTTTTGGGGGATGGGGGGTTCTAGGGATTGAACTCAGGGGCACTCAACCACTGAACTGGTTCCCCAGCCCTATTTTGTTATTTAGAGACAGGATGTCACTGAGTTGCTTAGTGCCTCACTTTTGTTGAAGCTGGCTTTGGATTTGCCATCCTCCTGCCTCATCTTCCCAAGCCTGTGGGACACAGGAATGTGCTATCATGCCCAACTATAATATATTCTTTTTTTAAAAAAAAATTTAGTTGTAGTTGGGCACAATATTATTTATTTTTGTGTGGTACTGAGGATCAAACCCAGTGCCTTGCACGTGCTATGTGAGCGCTCTACTGCTGAGCCACAACCCCAGCCCTCTATATTATTCTTATTAGAATGTAGTGAATCAAATATCCCAAAGTATTAAGGCCTGACAAACTTAGTTGTAATAAGTGGTTGTTTTTTTTTTTTTTTTCATTTTTCCTACTTTACAGTGTTTGCTTTTGACCTTTTCATCTTGGCCTCAGTGTGCACTTCCAGAGAAGGTGCAAGCCTACTGAAGGGCATCCATATGTCCCTCAGCCCACTGCTCCAAGGGTGACATCTTACACGGCTACCACAGTGAGCAGACCATGGTGGGAACTTTGGTGCAGTATCATTGACTAGCACAGAGAGAGCCCTGGAGCTGCCCCGGTTCTCCCACTAAGCTCCTTTCCTACTCTATGAGCTCATTGGAATACAAGTTTCACTTAAATGTACTTTCCCATGAATGGCCTGCACTGTCCTGACAAGGATCACATATTTTGTCACATGTCCCACAGTTGGAGTTGTCTGTCACTTTACCATAACTGCAGTAAGGTGATGCATGTGAGCAAGAATCCACAGGTTCCACACAACCTGTGACAGGTTCAAAATGCCTCTTTTTTATACTTTTAAATGACATCATCATTTCATAAATGGAAGCCAGGTGAAGTGGTACATTCTGTAACCCCAACTACTTTGGTGACTGAAGCAGAAGGATTACAGGTTCCAGGTCAGCCTGGGCAACGTGGAAAGACCCTGTCTCAAAATAAAATTTAAAAAAGGGCTGTGAGAGTAACTCAGTGGTAGAGTGCTTTTCTAGTGTGCACAAGGTTTGATCTCTGGCATTGCAAGGAAGGAAAGAAAGAAGGAAGGAAAAAAGTAAGGATGGAGGGAAGGAAGGAAGGAAGGAAGGAAGGAAGGAAGGAAGGAAGGAAGGAAGGAGGAGTATAGTATGTAATCTTGAATCTCTAGAAAAACAGAATAAGTAGGAAATTGTAGTCTGTGTGTGATGGTGCATGGTTGTAATCCCAGTTGTTCAGGAGCTGAGGCAGGAGGATCTCAAGTTCAAATCCAGCCTCAACTACATAGCATGGCACTCTTAAGTAACTCAGCAAGATGATTTTCTCTAAATAAAATATATGTTAAAAATATCTGGGGATATGGCTGAGAGGTTAATCACTATTGGGTTCAGTCCCTAGTACCAAGAAAAAATAATAAGAAATATGAAACAGATAGAAGATTGTACACATAGAGAGAAACATTTCCAAGTTATGGGCTCATGGACTTATGGTGGGTGAGAAGTCGGGGAGCTGCCATCTGCCAGCTGGAGACCTAGGAGTGCCAGTGGTAATGTTCTAGTCTGAGTCTGAAGGCTTGAGAAGCAGAAGGGCTGATGGGACAAGTCCAGCCCAAGTCCAGAGGCAGGGAGGACTGATGTCCAAGCTCCAAGACAGTTGGGCAGAGCAGTCTTTTGTTTTATTCAGACCTCGAAAGGATTTGGAAGAGGCCCACCCACACTGGGGAGGACAATCTGGTTTACTGGGTCTACTGGGTTAAATTTCTTTATTTATTTGTTCGTTTTTTTTTGTTTAGGTACTGGGTGTTGAACCCATTGGCACTTAACCAGTGAACAATACCCCCAACCTATTTTATGTTTTATTTAGAGACAATCTCACTGAGTTGCTTAGGGCCTTGGTAAGATGTCAAGACTGGCTTTGAAATGACATTCCTCCTGCCTCTGCCTCCCAAGCCATTGGGATTCCAGGCTTGCACCACCCTACCTGGCTTAGTGGAGCAAATATTAATCTTATCCAGACACATCCTCACAGGCACACCCAGAATGATGCCTAACCAAAAAATATCTGGAAACTTAATAAATAGCCCATCGAGTTGACAACATAAAATAACCATCATATAGGCTTAACTTATAAATTAGAAATTTCCTGTATGTATTTATGTTCCAAGTCCTATTGAGTCAAAAAGATTTCAGGAAGTGTTTCATCTCTTAAAATCACTCCAATTACTGACTTTAGATCTAAAGCATAGATCCACAACTTATTATCATTTTTTTCTTTTTTTAATTGATTTTATTTTTTAAATACATGACAGCAGAATGCATTACAATTCTAATTACACATATAGAGCACGATTTTTCATCTTTGTATATAAAGTATGTTCATGCCAATTCATGTCTTTATACATATACTTTGTTTTTTTCTTTTTGTTTTTTTGCATTACAATTCTTATTACACATATATACCACAATTTTTCATATCTCTGGTTGTATATATAGTATCTTGACACCATTTTTGTGTCTTCATACATGCACTTTGGATGATGATGTCCATCACATTCCACCGTCCTTGCTAATCCTCTGTCCCCTCCTCTTCCCTCCCACCCCTCTGCCCGATCTAGAATCATCTATTCCTCCCATGCTCCCCCTCCCTACCCCACTGTGAGTCAGCCTCCTTATATCAGAGAAAACACTCGGCATTTGTTTTTTTGGGATTGGCTAACTTCACTTAGCATTATCTTCTCCAATGCCATCCATTATCATTTTTAATATCTGATAGATTTAATACCTGAAGATTTATTATGATCTTACTTCATGAGAAGGCAGTTGATGGCATTTTAGATAATCAAACTGTCATCTAAAAGAGCTGGGCCAGCAAGTCTGATTAAGGCCCTAGAAGGAAAGGAACCCTGGAGGTATTGTGAAGGAGGACTCCAAGTCCCCTAATCTGTTAGGAGAGGTAAAAAGTCAGTTTTCACTGGGAAGTGACTGCACTCCTCAGCATGGCCACCAAGGGGGTGTGTGCCATTGCTATTTCTATGATGCTTTAGAAAAACATTCTAAATAAATCAAAAAACATATTAAACTACAAACAGTATCATTTTTTTCTGGGGCAGGAGAGGGTGTGAGTATCTGGGATATTCACTACCTTATTTGCACATTTCAAATAGGGACAAAAGATGTGTGTGTGTGTGTGTGTGTGTGTGTGTGTGTGTGTGTGTGTGTGTGTGTGCTCTTTTGTTGGCTGAGAGAAATACAAAAATGCATTTCAGAGAAATGGTAAAAGTAAATAAAAGCTCATTTTTTTCTTGAGCATCTCTCTCTCTTTTTTTTTTTATTTCCAAGATCTGTGCTTTATTTTCCCTTTTAAGCAGCATTACTGATATATACTTCACATACCAAGGTCTATAATGCAAGTAAGTGGTTTCTTATATATTCACATGGTTGTGAAACCACCACCCCGTCTAACTCTAGAACATTTTCATCACCCAGAAAGAAACTTTGGACACACTAGGAGGGGATTTGTTTTTCAAGAGCAGCTCCTGATTTACTTTTGTTGTCTCTATATTTGCATTTTCTGAATGCTTCCTTTTCCCATTAAAGGAAGCATTTGATATGTGATCTTTTGTGAATGGCTTCTTTCACCGAGATCCTCTTTTCCAGGTTCCTATATGTTGTGTCATGAATCAGTACTCCTTCCTGAGTAACGTTCCATGGTATTATCTGCCATATATAGTTTACCCCTTCATCCACTGATAGATCTTGGGGCCATTATGAGTAATACTTCAGTGAACACTCATGTCCTGGTTTCTGTGTAGACAGAGTCTTCATTTCTCTAGAGTGCATGCCTAGGAGTCGCACTATTGGGCCATGCAGTTTGAGGAATTGCCAATCCATCTTTGCATGAGGTTGCACCATGATCTGTCCCCACTGGCAGTGGACAAGGATTTGGTTTCCCCACATCCTCAGCAACACTTGCTATTAGTTGTCTAATTGATTGAGGCTGTCCTAGTGGTTATAAGGTGGGAGCTCATTACATTCTTGATTTGTTTTTGATGGCTAATGATGTTGAGCATCTTTTCATGGACTTGTCCCATGGAGCATGATGTTCCCCACAGGGGAGATTCTTCCAAAGAACAGCCTCTGGGTTTGCCTGTGGATGGGGTCAGCTCTCCCACAGTCTTCCAGGAGGACATGGGTGCTCAGGTCCTTCGAGATGAGGGTGTGTGGAAATTAAGGGCTGGGGGCTCTGAAGGCAGATTTTCTCTGAATCCAGGTGCCTGGGGTGATGACTTGGGAATGTGAGCCAGTTACCTGACTGCGCATGTTACATGTTCCTCTGTGAAGCAGGCAACCCATGAGACTTAGCTCATAGGCTTCTTTGAGCCTAAAAGGAGCTAACACCCAGAAAGGGGGCATGTGGACATGAGCACAAGACCCTGCATATACTCAGGGAGGCCATGGTCACTCATGGCAGCTGGGGCAGCCTGGGGCATTTGCCAGGCTGCATCTATTGAATAGTAGGTGTTTCTCGCCAACCCCAGCTCTGCCTATTCATTGCATCATGCCATCAAAACCCTGGAAGAGAGAACTTCTACAAACTTCGAGAAGAGAAAGTAGGTATTTGAGTCAACTACTTCCTATAAGCAAATAGAAATGATAGCTAAATAATCTTTAAGTGAATAATATTAAATATCGCAATTATGAAAAAAGTAAAGAATGTGAGTTATTTAATATTTTTATCGAATTCCAACTCACTGTTTTGCCTGGAATTACACTACATTATGTTGAAGTAATTGGTAAACTATACTATTATGAATGTAAATTTTACAAATATTGAAATTACTGCATTCTGAATAAAATCACAAACTCTTAAAATGGGATATTTAAAGAGGGGAAATATTAACTAACACAACTATCTAAAAAATTTTATTATACTTTACTGGGCAGTCATAGTCATAATATTCTTATAAATACTTTTTAAAACATTCTTTTTATAGTTGTAGATGGACAGGCATATATTTTATGTGGTGCTCAGGATCAAACCCAGTGCCTCACACATGCTAGGCAAGCATTCTGCCACTAAGCTACAGCCCCAGCCCCAACGCATTCTTTTTAAGTATCATTAAGTTTACACATATTTTTTTGGAAGGGATTGAGTATTTGTTCATCTATGATCAACACTTTTAGGCTAATTTTCTGTTTTAGCTCAAGTTTTAAAAAACCTGCTTTTATTCACATTAAAAACAAACTGCTTGATATGTACTCAATAATTAGATGATGAATTAAGATGTAATTATTCCTATAAGTAGGATGTGGATGCACTGGAGCAAACAACAGCAAGTGCTGTATCCATTTTAGGGATCCAATTTATGTGGTTAACAAAACTTTCAACAAATTCATTTCATCCTCACAACAATTATACAATGGGGAGATCAACTTAATCTTCATTTTACAACTTGGGAAACTGAAGAACAAAAATATCCCATAACTTATATAAAGTGGCATGCCAATAGTGGCACAGCATGGATCTGAACATTCTTGCTTCAGTAGCAGGAGTTTTCCAACCTCAATAGACACACAATTCAGTTAGCAATCTTATTAAATTCAGATTCAGACTCAGTACTTCTGGTTAGGAGAAAACAACATTTTGAGTTTTAACAATCACACCCCATGATACAGATGTTCCTAGTCTGTAGATCACACTTTAATTAGCAAAGTTCTAATCTACACTGGACAATAGTGAGAGATATGGCAACCATCAGAAACACAGTTTATCCTCAGAATATTACTCTTATGTGCAAATTGCCAACTTCTGATTTAGAACTTATGCTACTTCTTTTTCTTTCTTATAAATTTAACAAAATTTGCAAGTATTATAGTATTTACAAGTATTGTAGTAGCTGACTTCAGGTTTTGCTAGTCAACATATGATTAATATAAACTTGAAACTATAATATCTACCCCCCAATAAGGCCTTTCCTCATCCAAAAATGATTTACAATTACTCTTGAATATCTTCTTTAACATAGATTCAGTCCAAACCCATTAATATTTAGGAGTACATGTCTGTACCCTCTACATAGGAAAAGAAATTCAAGATTAACTTAGAAATCCAGCACCTTTCTAAACTTTTGCTGTTTACACAAGTGCTGACTGTAAGTGGAAAAGGAAGCACATCCTTTGATAAATAGAACATAAATGTCAACACATTACTAAACAACTCTCGTCCATAACTTTCTGTAAAACAAAGGGATGTTCATAATAATTTCCCTTCACGCTCACTGGTGAATTCATTTTTATACCCTAATCTAAAATATAGAATGTAAAAAGTATAAATGTAAACCAAAAAACATATATTATTTCTCTGTGTTTAAAATGCATTGGCCCACAGGCCTTCAATACTTAAAACCTAAAATACCATCAAATCATTAGAAATTAAATCTTTATCAAACTTTTTTACTAAAAGAAAAAGAAATATACCTATTGACATATAATCAAACACTTTTAAAGTCATGCATTTAATTTGACAATGATATCTACCCAAAGGCCATCCTGGATGTGTATATTAGACCTAATTATGTAACTAAAGAATAACTTATTAATTAAAACAAAAGATGGGATTTAAGACAAATCTCCCTAGTACAAGTAATTCTGGTTTTCCTATATCTCATTCAACATTTTCCTGAATGTACCCAGATACACTTAACATTTCTTCCCTGAGGGATAATTAACACTGTCACATACTTTGACAAGTTTATACATACATACATACACACACACACACACACACACACACACACACACACACACACCAAAAGCCATAATTAAATAATTGCACGTGGAAGTAGCAAGCATAAGGTTTCAAAGGTCTCATGCAATATTAACCCACAAATTCTAAATGTACTTAAGATTGTGGAATCCCATTTTTAATTACAACATAAATTAACAAATCTAAATAATACAACTACCATAAGCTAAAATTCTCATTTATGCAGCTATGAGTTAAAAGAAATGTAATACCACAATCTATTGCATTTTCTGGCATGAAAGCAAAAACACAATACAAATTTAGGCTTTTCTATCAAAATTACAAGAACTAACCTTCTACCCAGAAGAATCCAAAGACACACAAAAGCATCTGCATTATTTTACATATAAGGTATATGGAAAAAAGTCTCTCCCCAAAGTAGTAAGAAACAACTTCTAATTTCCTAAGAAACTTGTATTTTACATTTGTTTTCTTCCTGAATCACTTACACAGCCATAAAGAAACTCAGATATTAAAGAACTAGAGAAGTTAAAAGATGTCCTTTTCAATAGCCAACAGTCACCAAAGACTGTGACAAAAGAAAATAGATATAAGTATTCCATGTTACTATGCACAAGCAAACCCAAAGTTTTACTGCTTCACTAGTTAAATCACTAAATGTTAAGCATTATTTCATGAACTTAAATGAAATCTGGTATACAAAGAGAAAAAATACACCATAAGTGAAACTTACTTTCTATTTCACAGAAATATTATTATTATTTTAGATTATTTTACTCCATCTAAAATAATCCTGTGACCTTGTGGAAACAGTCCCGGGTTAAACACTTAAAGTACATTCCTTTACCAAATGTACCAGTACATTACTGCTCTGAAAGCATTCAATATGTCTACTATGTTCTCTAGATGTATATTCATACACTGGTTTAAGCCATTTGCAGAAAATCAACAGAAACCCTTAAAAACGTTTGACCTGACATGCAACTTTAAGACATGTGAGTTTAAATTGACAGATCTTTACATCTTTCATAATGGAAATTATCAGAATATACTCTGAAAGTTAAGTGATTCTTCCACAGAGCAAATTTAATTTGACCTCCTAAATGGTACATATTTGACACACCATTTAGAAGGCTAAAATAAATACTCATTTACTTCTTCTCTAAAGCAATACTGTTTCACAAAATTATAATGCAAGTTACACACGTAATTTTGAATTTTCTAATAACTATGCTAAAATGATAAAAAATAAAAATTTTAAAACACTTACTAAACATGCCAAATATTATTTCAAGATGTAATAAATATCTTTAAAATATTTATTCTTTTACAAATTGTAGTAAGTTTTCAAAATCCAGTATGCCTTTCACACTTTCAGCATATCACATTTTCAACTAGCCACAACAACCTGGTCCATAGTCAGAATGTGGCTAGTGGCTACAATATTGAGCAGTATACTTTTTAAGTAATATTTTGAGATCTGACATACCACTCTGTTTATACTTAGTTCACATTCATGTCTCCTTTTTAAACTGAATGGTTGCGACTACAAATATAAGCAAAACTGTTAATTCACTGGATAAATCAGGATCAGATCCCCCTTATCTGGGGATCTTGTTAACACACACAATAAGTAGCAAATGGATTATTCCTTATTATGTCTCATGTAGACTTCAGAGATGGTGCTGATCAACATGAGCAAACACAATTTGTAGCAAAAACACAGGTTAAACACCAAAACATTTTTATATAAAATCATAACGCTGCCTTAATTCTAGCATCCCTTCCCCTCTCATTCTTGAGCACATACTTCTATGCAATTTATTTATAATATTGCTCTCTAAATTTGGTGAATTTTGTCAACCATACAGTCACCATTCAAAAATAAACAGAACACTATATAAGACACAAATGAAAAAAAATCAACCAGCTACTTTTAATACAATTTTTCAACCAATCTTAAATTCTGAGTTCCACTGAATTTGATTCTTCTCACAATTCCAATTAATTTACTGCTAAGAATTTTCCCAAGTCATTAGGATATTTGCTTAAAATGTAAATAATTCCAACTATGTGTTTTCTAGAAAATAACAACTACAACCATAGCTTAGCACATAAAAGTTGTCCTTTAGGCAAGTTACTGAATAAATCAAACAGAAACAACTATACTCCTGTTTAATGCTTTTACATTTTGTAACACCATATTCAACAATTTCTAAATTTGGAAAATCAGTTCAGATTGCACACAAGCACTAACTTAAAAACTTAAAACCTTACAGGTTTCTACAAAATACTTGTGAATAAATGTATTCCACAGAAAAACAACAGAAAAATCAACACCACTCAAATCTCAGGAAGAAGCACAAGATCAGTACATTCATAAGTACAGAATATATGATACATGCTAAAGAGTATTTTTCTCCTAATTTAATTTAATTCACCTAGGGAATTTTTGTTTAAAGCACTTGCAAAGCTTTAAGGAAGCAAACATAGCTAGCTAGCCTCTTCTGCTGCACATACATACAAGGATAATACATTCATCTCCTGATATCGTTCCACAATTTAGAAATCAAAATAACAAAATTTGTTTCTTACCTGCAGTTAGGAGAGGATTAAGGGTTATTTCAGCTAGCTCCTTCTGAATTCTGTTAGTGAAATGGGAACAGACAAAAAGGATTTGAGACAGTCTACAGAATAACCAGAAAATCAGAATGCCCTCTACCATCATGCAGGTAAATGCATGGCTGGTTTTGCCTTCAGTAATGCTAACATGGCTGCTTCCTCTTTGTTCTCAGAGGCATAACCCAAACTCCTTAACAGAAAATTTCAGCTTTTTTTCTCACTTGCTACTGTAAATAGGTAAGTCATTTACACCTGAGTTGAGAAAGTCCTCCACTACTACTCAACAGAAGGATATAAAATCTATTTTAAAACTCTTTTTACCAAAGAAATTCTCTTTTGAAGCTTATATGCAAATGAGACAAAATGGAAGGAGGAAAAGCACTAGAATATTTTTGACAATGACTTCAATCCACTTTCACTGTGGTAAAAATTAGAAAGCTATTGCAAGAGCACATTAATAGTTTTGTCAATATTTTATCTGTTTAAAAAAAAGTTTAAAATTTACAAATACTTTTACCAATGAAAAACTTCCAAGGACTATTTTAGCAAGCTTACTTAACCATTTCTTTTCTCTGATCTTAGGTACAGCACGTAAATTTAAATTTCATACTCTTGGAGGAAAGAGGGCCTTGAGGTAAGGGGAAAAAGAGCATTTCTCTGATTTTCTTGAAATTTAAAATGTTTTCAAAAGTTGTTTATTGTTCTCTCCACAAAATTACAACACACTGAGAAGAATTTTAAATTATTTCAAAGACTGCTGCTATTCAATATAATATTCTCAAGTTCATTAGTGTTTGATTAATGGTGCAATGACGGTGAAAATGTATAGAAAAATAAGAACATGAATAAAATGCAATAATTGATCAGTTTTTATATTTTCTTTTTCTTTTAGTTGTGATCAATGAAAAACAACAAAACATCAACATTAGGTAATGCTATAGGTACATTTTGTTTGATACAAGAGTTCTACTCAATACAACCACTATCACTGATGGAGTCCCATTGATGGATTTTTTTTTTGCCATCATAGAAAATAAAAGTCAGCAGGAAACAAATAATCTTTCACTTACAACCAACAAAATGTTTTTTCCTGCTGTTGATTTTCACTACTATGTCAAGAACATCCATGAGTTTTAAAGATGTGCAAAGTTTTAACAGCAAAGTGTCACCTGAGATTGTTAACGGCTGCTTTTCAGTTTTATTTGTTCTCACAAGAACAAGGAGGGATAACTATAACTACAAAAAATTATACCTATTATGAAGGATTTAAAGACTGGTTTGTAAAACTAAGCAAATTTAAAATCTGCTTTCAAAAAAAAGCCAAGGCCTGACATTCAACATTTTTTAGCAAATATAAACTTTTTTCATCATTTCCTTTCATGAAATGTGACACATTTCCTTTTATGAAGCTGCCACCACAGATGCCTGGACTGACACCCACGTGAACACATGCTAATTTCACTCAAGAGTATAACAAAAGGAAACATCCCCAATGTACCATCTAATTCAGTTTCACAAATTTTCCTTGCCAACTCCTTAAACTGTCAGGATGAGAATCAGTCTCTAGGACTCTTCCTGAAATTACCAAAGTACAGAATAAGTTTGCTTAGAAGCATAATTTTAGTGAGGACGTTTTTATGTTCCCTAAAGGATGACAATTCATTCAAGTACAAATAAAATTGGTCATGAAGTATTTCTGGAGTATTGTTCTTGATGTAAAAATAAAAGCATCCAATTGCTTGGAAGACAACCTGACAATGTTACCTTTTAGCACTAGTGGATAACTTTGCAGTGGTTTTGCTAGAGAGTTTGGTGCTTTTCTTCCGCTGGGTGACAGAAGGTTCTTTCTTCATGATCTTCAGGCTCTGGAGCAGAAGGGTCTTGCTGGTCTGAATCTGAACTGCCACTGATGGTGCTGGGGCTGTCATCATTGGACATTTGCTTATCACTGGCCATTTGATGAAGTTATCACTTGGACAACTTTTTTAAAGAGAAAAGAGAAGAGGGAAGAAATGTTAATCTAAGAAATCAATCAACAGCTTTTCCTTATCTTAATATCATTCCCAAATTGTATCTCTATAAAAAGGTTCCAAAAGTGTTCACATTCATTGTATGAAAATGTTACTGGGGATAGGATGAATCTTACAATGCCAGCTCTCAGGGATTGTCCGAAATCACCCACTCACATTTTTTCCATTCCTTGGATAATCTATCAATTGTCTACTTTCTCAGAAGGCATGAAAAAGATTTGCTGGGGAACTTAAGGCAAGGGGTATTAACAACATAACTGTAAATAACAGATTTTTATGAAAAATGTTAAAAAGTCACTACACGTCTAAATATTCACAGACTGACATGCGTCAGAGCTACCAAATTCCCTTTCCCAGAGGAAACATACCCTGTTAATCGCTCATATGCTTATTTAAAGTGAACATTCCTCTTCTATGCATGTAAAACCTTTAAAAACAACACTGGGAAATTTAAAATTCAACTAACAAGCTGCTCTAGCCTTTTCCACAGCCAGCAGTGAAGATTCATCCAGCCGCCATTATAGGAAAAGCAGAATCCAACCTGAACTTTCGGCAAAGCTCGCCACATCACCAAAGTTCCTTGCTCAATCTTTACATCAGGGGGACATTTTATCCAAAATTAACAAAAAGAAGGGTAAAAGCCCAAGGAAAAACAACAAAGCCCCAAGAACTGCAACAAATGTCTGCGCCCTCATAGGCCAGCCGCTGCTGCTGCCGGCGTCCACGCAGCTCCGCGGCCCTTTGTGGGGAGGGCCGCCCACGGACAGCTTGACGCCCCAACCGCCAAACAATATGAGCAGCCAAAAGGCCCCGCAGATCGCGGACACCGGTGGCGCAGACACCCAGTGTGAACGTAGCTGCCGCCGCCGCCGCCTCCCTAACTGCCCACCCCCCAGGACCCCAGCCCCGCCGCCCTACCTTGCCACCTGAAGGAAGCTGCCGCCGCCGCCGCCCCTACTGCCCCCCACGCGGAACCCAGGCCCGCCGCCTTACCTCGTGGCGAGAATGAAGCTGCCACCGCCACTACCGCATCCCTAGCTGCCCCGAAAGCCGACCTCAGCGCTGCCACCTTACCTAGCGGCAGAAACGAAGCCCCCACAGTCGCCGCTGCTGCCAACCTGGCTGCCGGCCGACCGCCACGCCCGCCGACCGCCACGCCCGCCGACCCCCACGCGCCTTACCTTGTGGCCAGAAGGAAGCAGCCGCTGCCACCCAGGAGCCCACAGGAGCCCAGACCCGCTGCCTTACCTCGGGGCAGGAATGAAGCTGCCGTCGCCACCGCCCAGGCTGAAGCCCACGCGGACATCATCCCCGCTGCCCTACTTCCTGGCGGGAACGAAGCTGCCACCGCCACTACCGCATCCCTAGCTGCCCCGAAAGCTGACCTCAACGCTGCCACCTTACCTAGCGGCAGAAACGAAGCCCCCACAGTCGCCGCTGCCGCCAACCTGGCTGCCGACCCCCACGCCGACCGCCACGCCGACCGCCACGCCGACCGCCACGCCGACCGCCACGCCGACCGCCACGCCGACCGCCACGCCGACCGCCACGCCGACCGCCACGCCGACCGCCACGCCGCCTTACCTCGCGGCCAGAAGTAAGCCACCGCCGCCCCCCTCCACTGCCCCCACATGGACTCGGGCCCCGCGGTGGGAAGGAAGCTGCCTCCGCCATGCCTAGGCTGCCCCCCACGCGGACCCCAGCCCCATGCCAGGTGGCCAGAATGAAGCTGCAGCCGCCGCCCTGGCTGACGCCCACTGGACCCCAGCCCCACCACCTTACCTCGCTGTGGGAACGAAGGTCCTGCTGTCGCCGCCCTTCCTGACCACCAAGGGGACCCCAGGCTCCTCCCCCGCCCCTTACCTCGCAAGGAACGAAACTGCCGCCACCGTGGCGTCGCCGGCCCCCCCTGCACCGGCTGCCCCCCACGTGGACCCCAGCCTCCCTACCTTACCTCGCCGCTTGAAGGAGGCTGCCGCAGCTGCCCAGGCTGCCCCTCACGCGGACCCCAGCCTCGCTACCTTACCTTGCCACGTGAACTACGCTGCCGCTGCCGCAGTCGCCTTCGCCGTCGCCGCTCCAGCTGCCCTCTAAGGGTACCCCAGCCCTGCATCCTTACCTGGCCGGGTGAGTAGTTTTGCTTGTTGTGTATAACTACCCCACAATAGACTTTTGTTATTTAAGAGGGCTACAGGAAATCTTTGTCTGTTCTTATATTTAGGAATACAATGACAAGGAAAGTGAGTTTCTGCATGGGTGCACTCATAGCTATGTGAATTGAGTGCTTAACCCTCCACATTCATTCACCAACTGCAGAACCATGTCCTGGGCACCTGACAAAAAATAGGTGCAATATGTATCTCAGCAAATCTAAAACCATCACCCATCACAGACTACCCCAACTTCTGAGAAAGTGTGGGAATCAGTAATCTTTATATTCTAAGGGTCTCCCTATCATATGTAACATATAAATATATATGTGATATCATTAATTCTAACATGTGCCTTTTATCATCTCTAAAATCAAAATGTACCATCCAATAAATGATGTTGTCAATCACTCTTAGGCAGCAATTGTGATGCAATTATCATTGCTTGGGATTGCATGAACTTGTCCATTGCTCTTTATATTGTGGTGTACGATAAAAATCCAAGAACAAATAAGTTTAAGAAAATTATTTCAATAAACATAAAATAAAAATTCTAAGTAACAAAAATATTATTACAGTTTAATTGGTAATGATTTTTCATTTATAATGGCACATAAAATGTTGCATCTTTGAATTAACTCTTTAACTTGATATTATAATTTATGCCATTGTTTAGCTGACAACAATTTTTCTTAGAGGCAAAATAATGATTATATTATAATCAAACTTTCAATTTCATGTCATGGCAAAAGCACATACTAATTTTTAAGACTAGTCATTTATCAATTTGTTGACTATGTTAAAGAACTCAGAATTATTGATATAGTTAAATGCATTTATCTATTAAGCTAGGCAGTAGACATTACAAAATGTTTATACTAGATCTAGAAAGATGATTATAGCTAATAGTTCTTAAGCACTTACCATATGTCAAGCACTATTTTCAGTTCTGTACATGTCCTAGGACTTAATCCTTTTGCAGCACTATAGGGTTAATATTATAACTATCCCTATTCATTTTATATATTAAGAAACCGAGGCACAAGAGGCCAAAAAATTATCCAAAAGATACATAATAATTGTGGAGACAGGATGTACCTTAAGATTGTCTGACTGCAGAAACTCTGATCCACTTAGACACTATAGTCACAAATGTTTGTCCCTGCCCTTAAGCAACTAAGTCTAACAGAAGAAAAAATGTACCAATTAAATTTAAGGGTAATGTCATAATGGAGTTAGATATAAAGTTCAAGAGATGTGCAGGAGAAGGATCATGTAAGTTCGTTTGTCACGACATATTTGTGTATCATTATCTAATAAATGTCTGTCTTATTAATAAATCTATAAGCTAATCAAGAGGCAGGGACTTTGTTGGCTCGTTGTTTGATCAGCTGTTGACCTAGTGCATAGCACTTAATTGTTTTCATTTTTGCCTCAGGGAGTAAGGAAGGCTAAAGAGAAGCAATATTTGAGTAGACACTCAATGAATATGCTTTATGATTTTTGTAAATTTAACAATATGTTTCAAACCTGTACAGTAAGCAACATGTTGGCTCTGCAATTCCAATGCTCATAATTCATCCTTGAAACTATATGTAGTGCTGAGAATCGAACCTAGTGCCTCACACATGCTAGGCAAGTGCTTTACCACTGAGCTACGACAAAAGCCCCCTCATGCTAAGGAAATAATAAAAATTAAGGCACTTTGTCCCAGTTGCTATTAAGGCTAGGTTTGTTAATGTAGTAGTACATAGAATAATGTACCTTTTCCCATGAATAGATATATGTCTGAGAGTTTCAGAAAGAAGGCGGACTCAAATAGCTTTTGAATTAGCTTCATATTTTAGTGTACATGTTATATCTGTTCTTCTAATAATTCAATAGATAACGGAGATTAAGTTATGCTGCCAAATATATTAGGCATTTCATGCACTAAAAAAATAAAGCCAAACCATTATCTCATTATAACTCTGCTCCTAAAATTATCCTATTTGTTTATGGAATTCTGTAACAAATTTATGTTGAATCACTGCACCTGAAAATCTCATAGTACTAGTGACTTGGGGAAAGTGATTGGGAGTATGCAGTAATAAGGTTTGAAATTTATAACTTGCCATCTTAGGCATTAAACCTAGCCAAGTTTCTTAAAAGACAATTTGAGACACTAATAAAACTTCTGCCAAAATAACCTTTTGCAGAGCCAAAATAACTATAGGTATGATAAACTGGCCCTATTACATGAACTTATGAAACAAACAGACTATCTGTAGTTCTGATATTGCTGTTTGCTTGAAAAGTATGCATGGGAGAAAGCAATATTTTGTATAGCAAGTGGCAGAAATGCAGACAGGCTTCCAAATGATAATAATTTCTATTCATATAGAATTGTATAATTTCTAAAGATTCTTCACAAGAAAATTCTTTATTTGGTTTCTATGGTTATTTAAAGAAGTCACTTCACTTTTTGGTAATGTTATTTCTTTTTTTCTTTTCTTTTTCTTTTTCTTTTTTTCAATCCTGGAGACTCAATTCCAGGGCCTCATGCATGCTATGTAAGTGCTGTACCACTGATGCACATCACAAGCCTGATAATATTCTTTCTTAAATAAATTTTTTATAGCTCCAACAGTGTGATAATAAGGTAATTTGAGAGAGAATTCATGATTGGTTGATGAGAAATGATCACCATGCTGCCAGGAAATATAAGGTAAGTCACTACAATGTTTACATCTGAAATTTTTGTTGTTTGTAATTAGCGTATTTATCTCTGCTTCAGATTCTACATCATTATCCTTCAAGACTCCACTTTAAATATATTCTTAATGTTATATCCTCTAAATAGACAATTGGAAACCACAATAGTAAACACTGATAAGAGGAAAATTTGACCTCTTAAAAGGAAAGAGTTGTCTACTGAGACTTGATGTGAACAAATGAATATTCATTCAAATAAAATTCTGTTACTTCTATAAGCCATTGTAGTAAATCAGTTTTAAGAGGCTGTACAGAGATGAATATAATATCATCCTCCCTCACCCCAAATCAATCTCTTATAATGGAATCTCTTTGTTGGGATTTCATATAACACATACTACATTAAAATACACTGTAGTTATTTAGCTCAGGCAACACAGAGCCTGTGCATATGCTTCTGGTATCAGTCCCTAATGGCTGTTTGTAATTATTTGGTATTTGCAACACACAACTTCGGTGAGTTTATTAAGTTTTATGGTTGTTAATGCTGCAATGTTGATCCTCATTTGCAGAGTCTTTTTAGTAAGCAGGTACATGTTCTTGTAGCAAATTGAATACCTGTGCACACACATACACATGTATATATATGCAAACATACACACACACACACACACACACTCACACACACATATATACAAGAGGAAAGAGTTGCTTTGCTAGAGTGATTACATCATATTTAGTTGTTAATTCAAACATTATTTATATTGGACTAGGCACAGATTTCCAGGTGATGCTTGGAATTTTCCTCAAACAACAACCTTACATGACTATTATTTGAATATGCTAACATAGTTAATGTACAAATATAATTTCTTAGTATCTTATGTTCTTTACAGGAATTAAGAAATTTCATAATTCTACAAACTATTCTTCAACCTACATTATGGATGTTTTGTGAGATAGGTAGATAGAGTAAGACATTAGCCTTTGGAGATTAAGTTCAACCTTTATCCTTTCTTGCCTTCTCAGACTTCAAGTAATGCAGAGGAAATTTCCATGCCTCTAATGATTTCTTGATCTTTCTGGTAACCAGCTCCCATCTTGTAGGCATGTAGAGGTAGCATTCAGTCACCAGTCCTTATGAGCATAGAGAAGGCACTTAGACCACTGGAGATTTTGTCATTTTTTATTGCTGCATAGTACTCCATTGTGTATAGATGCCACATTTTTTATCCATTCATCTATTGAAGGGCATCTGGGTTGGTTCCACAGTCTAGCTATTGTGAATTGTGCTGCTATGAACATCGATGTGGCAGTATCCCTGTAGCATGCTCTTTTAAGGTCTTCAGGGAATAGTCCGAGAAGGGCAATAGCAGGGTCGAATGGTGGTTCCATAGAATATTAAGTTAATGAGAATTACCATGAAGAAAATAAATCACAAAAATCCTCAACTACAAGTGTTTTAACAATGTTTGACTTAAAGTGGTCAAGGAATAGTAGTTTCATTCATTAAGAAGTTCATTCATTCATTCCTTCATGCATCCATTCATGAAAAAGTACCTGTGGAGTGCTATTTGTGCAAAAACAGTACTACATGCATTAATTATTCTTCTGATTAAATTCTGAAAACCTGGCATTAGCTGTGTGCCCACATACTCATGTATAGACACAATCATGGGCACACACACTCATGCACATACATGCACTTGGTTTCTTGTGACTAAAGAGCTTCTATTCAGGATAAAACTCTGTGCTGAACACCTGCAGTTGTCCTGCCTCCAGTACTGTACTTTCCTTGACTGCATCTTGCAAAATGGCCTTGTATTTTAAGTTAAGCTTTTTAAAAAGCTCTGAACATATTTATGTAGGGAGAGAATTTAGGGAGACAATGGCATAAAAAAGCACAGATACACAAACATGTTCCTGCAATGTGACCAACATTCAGATAAGGAAAACAGGGCACTGAGTTTTTTTTCACAGACCCATTCTACTTGCTCTCAGTGCTGAAATTAAAGGATACAATTTAAAGAGAACATATACTGCTGAAGAAGTCCCTAGAGATTTAGCACAGCCCTGAAGATGTAGGGGGTTGAACAAACTGTCCACATCATATGGCAGATCTAGTTTCTTCTGCAGATGGCTCTGCTATTTTGTGTCCATCAACAATGACCACATCCATTCCCTTTCTAGCCAAGAGGATTAAATATAGCTAAAATGTCTTATGTGAAATTCTCCAAAAGAATATCATGAGAGAAGAATTGCAAAACATACATATTCCAACCCTGTTACTGAGTCTGACACAGGATAGTTAGTTGATCATTAAATGTTTGCTGTGACAGAATAATGGACCCAAATCATGCAAAGGTAAATGACTTCTCAAATTCCACAAAATAAAGGAGAAATTATTATTGTTCATCATCATTGAAAAATGATGTCTAGCTGTTAATAAACTTCTTGGTAATTCACAAATGTACCAGGCACAAGAAATGTGAAAGTGGTATGTATCTACAGTGTGATTCTGATTTGGGGAGATGAAAAAAAAAAGAAAGAAAGAAAAAGAAAATGGTCTATCACAGAATATACTAGCAGAACTCAGGATCTAATTTAAAATAATTCTCTTCAAGGGCCGTAGTTCCTCTGAACTAGGGATAATAATAACCTTCTCAAAAAATTTTTGGCAAAATGCAGCTAATACATTTGGTTTGATATGCACCACACTGTGATATCTGATATAAAAGAAATATTAGCATGAAATCATAAAGTCAAACTATTAAAAGTGGTCAACTTTGAGGGTTTGGATTATGATTTCTTGTATTTTTTTGTGATTTTCAAGAAAATAAATTCACGTTAATGAAGCTGTCAGTGATCTGATACCTAGAGGTTAAATAGTAACCATATAATTAGAGAAAAGATATTGGTGTCATCTTCTGAATACTTCCTAATGGCTGTTTTCTTTCCTTGGGTCAGTTATGGGACCCATGAAGAGTAGGAATAAGGAGTAAATAAAATATTCTAAGTCTTCTCACTTTTCACAGTCCTTCATTATCCTAAGTGATTAACACTGGTACAATGTCACTGGGTAAATGAACTATTTATAGAAGTGCCATTGTTCATTTGTGATGCTATGACAAAATACTATAGGCTGGATAATTTATTTAAAAAAACAACACTTTTTTTTTCTCATAGTTCTAAATGCTGGGAAGTCCAAGACCAAGGCAGTTGCAGATGGGCTGTCTGGTAAAGTCTGCTCTGTCCTTCCAAAAGGGTGCTTGTTGCTGGGTGCTCACCTGGCAGAGGAGGTGCACAGTGCACCCTTTGATGCAGAAGGCACAAATGCTGTGTCCTCACATGGTGGAAGAGTGAAAAGGCTAAGGGGATTAAGAGCCCCCTCCATGGTACCTGTGATGAGATTATTAGTTCCATTCATGAGGGTCCCCTCCTCATGGTCAGTTCACCTCCTAAAGCCCCCACCTCATGATGGTGATTAAGTTTCAACATATACCTTTTGGGGGACACATTCAGACCCTATCAATTTATGCTGGGTGAATTCATTTAAATTAAGTATTACACTATGTGTACAGAATGACAAAGGAATACCTTGAATTATCATAGGATGGTCAATAAAGTAGGAAGACGAGGGGGAGAGATGAGGACAGGGGAAGGAACTGTGCTGGGGAAGGAGATGGAGCCAATTATGCTATGTGCATAATTATATGTAAGAATCCCACTCTTCCATATGATTATAATGCACCCATAGAAATAAATAAATCAAAAGGAATCAACTGAATATATCAATACTTGCAATATATTTATCTTTGAGCCTTTCTCTTTTCGATTGTTCATTTTACTTATAAATGAATTTATGTCTTTTTTAAGTAATACATACAAATTAAGCATCATTATGGATACCATGTGATGTTTTGATACATGTACACGTTCTGAAGTATTTAAATCAGGTTAAACATACCTGTCTCCTTGAATATTTATCCTTTTTCTGTGATGAAAACTTTCAAAGTCCCTTCTTCTAGATTTGTGAAACAACATATTATTGTTGTCTGTAGGCACACTACTGGGCCATACTCCCTGGAGCTTCTATTTTTATAATTTTTAAAATTTTAATTTGTTATATATGACAGTGGAATGCATTACAATTCATATTACACATATAGAGCATGATTTTTTTTATATCTCTGGTTGTACACAAAGTAGAGTCACACCATTCATGTGTTCATACATGTACTTAGGATAATGATGGCCATCTCATCCCACCATCTTTCCTACCCCCATTCCCACTTCATTCCCCTCCCTCCCCTTTGCTCTATCTAGAGTTTGTCTAATCCTCTCATGCCTGGCCCCCCACCCGGAAACCACATTATGAATCAGCCTCCTTAAATCAGAGAAAACATTTGGCACTTGTTCTTTAGGATTGGCGAACTTCACTTAGCATGATATTCTCCAGCTCCACCCATTTACCTGCAAATGCCATGACTTTATTCTCTTTTAATACTGAATAATATTCCATTGCGTATATGTGCCACATTTTCTTTATCCATCTACTGAAGGGCATCTAGGTTGGTTCCAGTTTAGCTATTGTGAATTGTGCTGCTATAAACTGATGAGGCTGAGTCCCTGTAGTATGCTGATTTTAATTCCTTTGGGTATTCTTGCTCTGCCTAACTGTACCTAGGTAGCCATGATCAATCTCTTGCCATTCACACTTCCACCCTCCTTCCCAGCCTCTGGCAGACCCTGTTCTCCTCTCAACTTCAGTGTTCTATGAAACCAACTTTTGTAGATTTCAAATACGAGACCTTGCGATATTTGCCTTTCTGTTCCTGTTTTGCTTCACTTCACACCATGATCTCTATTCTCAGGTATAAAGCGGTGGTGAGTGGTCACTATAGACCCTCCTATTCAATCTGCTTTAACCTCCCTTCCTCACCTCTCATTTTCAAACACCCCACCTCCACGCTGCAAGCGTTGTCCCAGAAGGGAGCACTCAATCACAACTTCGTTTCTTTGTGTGCCTCTGCTGGTTATTTACAATTTATATTGGAAGCAAAGAGATTTACTTCATTCTAGGATTTCCCCTAAGACCAAAACCCTGGTATCTCCATCCAATCTCTTCAATCCAAAAGGTGGCTAGCAATGCTTAGCACAGTCTCCCAAGGCAAACATTGCCTTGATGAGTGACAAACTAAAACAATAGGAGCTGTTCCTGTTGCCATGGAAACGGGCCTTTGCATCCGAGCAGCTCCATCCCAGGATTCACAGTCCAAAGCTTTGCAAAGGTATGCTGGTCTTAACTCCCCTACTGGTTAGCCCTCACCACCAGACTAACGCCACTGAGATGACTGGCAAGGGAAAACAATGGGGGCCACCCTGTGTTGCCAGGGTAACCCAGGTTTCCAGTAATTTGCCTTAATGGGAAGTTAAAAGAACTGTGCAGCAGATGTCTTTTGCACCAAAATCAAATGACTAACTTAAAGAGAAGAAATACGATAAGTTCCATGGAACTCAAATGTATTCCTTTTGGGTGTCACTGATGACAATGTTGTCTAAAAAAGAAATATATGCTCCGTGGTACTTTAGTGAATCACAACTTAGATCATGCAGGATTGGAACGGAATATGCTGTATCTCCCTGCAAAGACATTTACATTAATACAAAGAAATTCTCTCGAAAGAAAGAGAAAGCACTGAGTTTCTAAAGGCTGTTTTCTCTGGGAGTCTTTTGAAGGGAAGGATTCTGTGGGACAACAGGACAGATACCTCAGGGGAATCAACTGAGGGACTTGGTACTCATTGTATTCCTGCATGTCATTTCATCAGCAAACGGGGACTCAAAACATCTGACTTGTCAAGTTATGTCGAGCTGATAATCTATTATCCTTATTTCAAAAATCAAAATGAGAAACAGTTATTAAAATACTTTAGGCATAATGGATTGTTATCCCAGGATTTGCTGAGGACTCGATGTACAGGGCAGGCATTGTAACTATCCTTCTTCTCAAGATGAGTCTGTCAGTGGCAGTGCTGTGAGTACTGCCTACCCTGTGTCACTTTGAATAAAGTGACCTAAGTGAAATAGCAGTCAGTAGTTGGGAAAACAAACCTTTGGTGCTCAGCCAAAGCTTGATTCTGCATCTGAAGTTCTTTTTATTTTACCATCTTTATCTAACCTGCTCAATATGTACTTACAAAATACTATTAAAGAATTTAACCGAAGTGTAGTTTGGATCCATGTTGAGTGAATCTGTAGTTTCAGATGCCACAGGCCACACCTATATTCATATTCTCTTTTCCCTGTGGCATGCTTCATGGATATGAATGAGGAACAGATCCCATTTCCCCTAGAACAAATATTATGACTGGCTCTGAGTTCTAGTCAAGCAAGAGGCTTGGGATAAGTCATAGCATATTTTATCTGATGTGTGTCAGATAAGCATGTCAAAAGTCATAGACTCCAAGATTAGGGAAAACTAATGAAAGCAGGTTCAAATCCCATGAAAGGTGAATAAGGGTTAGTATACACTGAATATTCAGGATTGTTGTAGTCATCCATTGTACATAGAGAATCCACAGAATATGGTGCTTGAAGCATCACCTATTGGCTATCTCTTACTGATAGAAGCAGAATATTTTATGAGCAATAGAAAAGAGATGGTAAATTGATGAGTTTGAATGCCAGTTCTAATGTTTACCAGCTATATGATAGTTGGCAAGCCATCCAATCTCTAGACCTCAAGGTACTCTTTTACATAATGGGGATAGTAATCCTTAACCACAAAGTTGGTGTGAGGATTTAATAAAATATGGAATATGCATCATCTGACGCAAGGACTGTCCCACAGAGAGGATTCAAGAGAAGTTAGGTAGCATTAATATTTGTTCTTATGGAGTCAAAGGTCAAGTAAGGCTGGATATTTCATTTCTTTTTTAATGATTGAGGAAACCTATAGAGGTGACTTTCATTAGCATAATATCCAGGAAGACATGGTTTAAAAGAAAAATAGAGGCACTGTTACCGTTATGCATTTAAATAATAGAGGCTTTGCCTCCTAAACAAAAGTATATGTTGCTGTTACCCTTTGGATATAAGATGTCCCCAGAAGTGCAGGAATACTCTGAAGGGGTATGATTAGATTATGAGAGCTGTAACCTAATCTGTGGATTGATCCACTGACGGATTAATAATTTGAGGACTTCTGTGCTGGCTTTGGCTGGAGGAGGTGGGTCCCTGGGAGTGTGCTTTGGGATTGATGTTTTGTCCCTGGTGAGTGCAGTGTGAATGCTTATGTGCTCGCTCTCTCTCTCTAGCTTGCTCGTTCTCTCTCTCCCCCTCACCCCCTCCTTCTTGGCTAACATGATGTGAACAGCTTTCTTCCACCATCACCTTCCTATGATGTTCTGCCTCACCTTGGGCCCAGAACTAGGGAGCTGACCATGGACAGAACCCCTGGAATAGTGAGCCCCAAATAAGCTTTTCCTCCTCTACGTTGTTCTTGCCAGGTGTATTGGTCACAGTGATGCAAAGCTGAGTGACACACAAGTGCTTTGGCAGAAAGTATGAAAGGTTCAGAAAGGGTGCAGGGTAAGTTTCTTTGGCTTACTATTAGCAAAGAGGAATTTACAGCTGATGATTCGCATGTAATCTTCAGACTTTTTTTTGCGGGGGGTGGTACTGAGGATTGAACTCAGGAGTGCTTAACTGCTGAGCCACATCCATAGCCATCCCCCCTATTTTTGTATTTTATTTAAAAACAGGGTCTCACTGAGTTACCTCGGGCTTCACTAAGTTGCTGAGGCTGGATTTGAACTCACAATCCTCCTGCTTCAGCCTCCCGGGCTGCTGGAATTAACAGGTGTGTACCACCAGGCTCAGCCAGATTGTAGTTTTTAGTGTATTCTGACAGTGATGGCTCCTTTTTCCCTTTTCTACTACTTCCCAACATTGACCGGATGGAAATTGTAAGGAACATTAGAACATATTCATCAAATGAGTAGATCAAGATGTGTGGAAATGAGACTTGATTTTAATTAGGCAACTTTGGAGGAAAGACAATAATGAAATATGAAAAGCAGGAATGTAGTAACTAGGCATTAGTAACTTGGAGGTGGTTTGTTTTTTCCATTTAGACTGTTACAACCAAATATCCTAAATGGATTTGCTTATAAACAACAGAAATTTAGGAGGCTGGAAGTCCGGGATGGAAACACCAGCTGATTCAGTATCTGGTGAGGACCTCTTTCTTTGTTCATTATGGCAAATTTTCTCTCTGTCCTCAGATGCTTGGGGTCTTTTTTCATAATACAATCCCATCCACAAACACTGTGCCCTTACAACCCAAGGCCCACCTCCTCATACCACCACGTTGGGAGCTAATCAATCAATATTTTGAATTCTGAAGGATACAAACATTCACATGATAGCAGTCTTTCTGGCTCATTAAAACCCACATCAACACGTCTTACTGCGAAGTATGGGATTCTACAGTTAGCCTTGTAATAGGAGATTCCACTCTTGGACACATTTGATTGAGTCCATCTGGGAGGATCGCTGACCCAAATTATATTCTCTTTCCAAAGGTGCAAGGATGTAGCCCTTATTCAATCATCAGAAGCAGAAAGAGGAATCAGTGCTTGTGTAGAGAACAATAAAATTAAGACCAAATAATGCCTAGGGTCCAGTTACCTTTCCATCCGGTGTTGCCAAGTTGGCTACATGTGTCCCAGAGTGAAGATCCTGGGCCCATGGAAAACAGTTTTTAATTTTTATTAGTAAGTTCCCATTCTGTTTTCATGAGCTAGCTGAAATTGATTTCTGGTCCATTTAATTAAGGGATGAAATAGCACATCTGGGGAATTTGTTCCTTTGGTGACCAAATTGCCTCTTCCAAAAAAATAAAATGGAGAGTTTTATCTCTGTTTCAGGATACTAGAAAAAAAAAAACTGAAAGAAAAGTGACTCTAAGATTTTTACAGGAGCGACTATTGTAATACAAGTGTGTGACCACTTCTCAGAGTTGGAGAGGTAAATAGAATCTTCTCTTTTCTTCAGAGGAGTCTCTGTATTGAATATAAAATGCTGAAAAGTAGCAACTTGGTATTACTTCATAATACCCCTATTAAGTAATTCAAACAGTTCCTACAGTCACTGCAAACGTGAAAATTTATTTCTATTGACTGATATTGGAACATTCCCCTGCTGTCTGATTTATTAGTATGCAAGGGCATATTTTGCCCTAACTACTGGTGGTGGGTTTTTTTTAAAGTCAAAATTCCAGTGTATTTTTGTCATTATGTTTCCCCTGTGGGGGACTGAACCCAGAGCCTTGTGCATGGTAGGCAAGTGCCCTACTGCTGAGCTACATCTTGGCCTGTTATCTTTTATCTTTAATGCATTCTTAGCAATATTTTCTACCTGTTGTGAAATTCTGATATTGGTACCTAATGGTTTTACACATTGTATATGTTTCCTTTCTTTTGGTTGCTGCTCCCCAATTTTTTCTGTAGCCAACTGTTCTTCCACATTTCTTGCAGCCTCGCTGAGATTGCCAACCCAAGTATTCTAGTTTGCTCTGAAACAGGCCTTTGGCTCTCATCTTCTACGTCCTGATGTAGTTCTGGTACTTTCAGAGACCTGGTTGTACCAATTTTCCTTCCAACTAGTTAGTGACATCACATTCTTCCCCAAATTGCCTTCATATTCTTAATACAGTGTTACTCTATGCAACCAACGAATGCTAAAGGAAATAAATATTTCTACATGGGAAAAATAACCTGCCAATGGATAATCCCAATTTATTTCTGAATGGGCAACGAGATATTGTGACTAACTGTGCTTTGGAAACTTTCTATCTTTCTTTAGATAATAATCTACACATTCAATTTTGTTTGTGCTAGGCATGCTTTGATTCCATTTTTAGAGTTTAAAAAAAGTATTTCTAATAATTTTTTACATGATAGAATTTAAAAAGCAAATCCACATTCAATTTGTAAATTCACTATCATGCTTGAAATATTTTTGATTACTTATTTTTGACCATGTCCAAAATCTTGAAAAGGCAGGAAAAAATACAGTGAAATTCCATAATAAAATGTAAGGCTCAGAACAGTGTTTAAATTACCTAAAGTAGAATTATTTCAAACTACTTAAAATGTCAAATAATAATTGGCATGATTTTCTGGTAGATACTTTTCATATAAAATATATATTGCCCAAATTACTCACCACAAATCAATCACATACATACACAATTACTGTCTTCATGGGTTTTTGTTTTGTTTTGGGTATCAGGGATTGAATTTAGGGGGACTCAGCCACTGAACCTCATCTCTGGCCCTATTTTGAATTTTACTTCGAGAAAGGGTCTCACTGAGTTGCTTAGCACCTCGCTTTTGCAAAGGCTGGTTTGAACCCCCGTGATCCTCCTGCCTCGGCCTCCTAGGCCACTAGAATTACAGGCATGTGCCACTGCACCCAGCAACTATCTTCTTGTTTTTTTTTTATATTATCTCCTGAGTACTAATTTTATGCAATCACACAGATATTTATAAAATCAAACATGTAAAGAATCCCTGTATTTAAGTGTTTAAATATTGAAACAATATTTAAATATACCAAAAAATGGAAGAAATTACATTTTATGTTACATAGATATCTGGGGGAGACTTTGTGCAAGGGTGTGTATATATGAATATGTGTGTGTGTGTTTGTGATTTTTTTTTCTATTTATCAACTCATAATGGGTGAATGACTTCCTTTGGTGAAGACGCTTATCCGTGTTTATTCCTAGTTTTATTCCTTAAGATGTCTCTGAAGATGGGCCCTCACATAGTAGGTGGGTTTTGAGATCATTTTAATTGTTATGGAGAACTTTGGTGCTGTCCTTAAGTGGAAGCCTAGCATATTTAATCCTTAAGAATTCATCCACCAAAACCAAGGACCAACCATGGCTCATCTTCCCCTGCTGATTCCCTCCTCTACTTCTACCATTCTGAAGTGAGTGATTTTCTGAAGTGAGTCCCAGACACATTATATTTTGTTTGTTAAATTCAAGAATGTCCCTCTGCTTTCAGGACCGCCACAGCATCCTTATCACCTCTAAAAGCAACCTGTGGTTTCACGTCTGGTAATGGTGGAGTAGCAGATGTCAGATGTATCCTCTTGTTGTAAAATGATAAGCTCTAGACAAAATACATGAAAAACATGAAGACATGAAAGAGGCACCGGTAGCAGAGAGGAGGAAATAGAGTCCTTTAAATAAAAGAGATAGAGCAGGTAAGATTTACCTTTGGCCAGTGTCCCCCGAGGGAACTCCCAGCCACCAAAGGTTGACTGCTCTGCTTGGCTGCACATCAGGCATTGGAGCATCTCATCTAGAGAGATGAAAAGTTGGAGAAAATGTAAGAAGGTAATTATGCGAAGACTGGGAAGTTCCCCAGTCTGCATACTGATTCTCTTACACATGTTTGATGTGTTTCTATAGTGTAACTGTGCAGAATGAAACTCCAAGGAACCCAGCAGAAAGCAATAGACAGAGGGCTAAAACATCAGCAAATACTTTATCAGCTTCCATGATGGAAAACAACATTTTGTTGTTGTTGTTAACACACACGGTCAAGTTGGAGGCTTAGTAGAAGGGACATACACTAGGAATAAAACCTATTGTGTGGTGCACACCTGAAGATCAAGAGCAAAACCCAAATAGCCCTGCTCTGACAAAGTCTAATAAAAAACTTGTACAGGATTAAAGTGATCCACCAAGAACATGAATGCATATTTTAAAAAAAAGTATGCAGAGGAAGCTAAGAAAATGTATCCTCTCTGTAAAGTGTTATCTTTAACTCACCATATAACAATCATAATCATAATCATAATAAAAATATTAAGATTACCATATGTGTGAAAACTCAGGAAGTTTCCCATGTTTGAGAGAAAGAAGAGGCAATATAAACAGATACCATTATGACTCAGGAGTATAAAGTCTTTATAATCATGATTATTAAAATGTTGGATAGAGGCTGGGACTATAGCTCAGTGGTAGAGCACTTGCCTTGCATGTGTGAGGTTTTGGGTTCAATCCTCAGCACTACATAAAAATAAATAAAGATATTGTACCAACTACAACTAAATTTTTTTTTAAAAAAAGATGTTGGATAATGTATAGAAAGTGAAACAAAATTAGTGAAAGCATGGGCTTTTCAGGAAAGGAAAAATGCTTAGAATGTGAATTTGAAACTCTAGAAGTAAAAGACACACTCTCTGAAATTTAAAAGAATATCATGGGGTGGGGTTGTGGCTCCTTGGGAGAGTGCTTGCCTAGCATGTGCCAGGCACTGGGTTAAGTCCTCAGCACCACATAAAAAAACAATGGACAAATAAAATAAAGTTATTAGAAATTTTAAAAAGGAATATCATTAGTTGGGATTATGAAATGATTAGACATGGTCCGCCAAAGAAGCAGTGAGCTCAAAGAAGAATTAATAGAAAATTGATGTTAGATGCTTTCATTATAATTTATAAGTTTAACTCAGATATAGTTTAAAATTTAATGCAAACATGCCAATAAACATTTAAGTTGGTGAGATATAAATTTTCACATATCTTAAAACAACTTTATTTTACAATTTATTTCCTATATTGTGTCAATGTCTTCCCATGTTGTCACCCTTCTTCCTGTCACCCGCGTATGAAATCTGCTGGCCAAGGCTCTCCTGATACTGTCTTCTAGTGTATTATCAAATCTTCTTCCTGCAAAGTTTGGCTCATTATTCTAATTATTTTCTCTGCTACAACTTCATTTCTCCACAAAATAAATATGTTCCCCTCCTTCAAATAAAATCATAGATTTGGGGGTTGATAGATGGGATTACTGATGAAAAAAGATAGATAAGGCAATCTAGTGCCTGATTTTTATTATTCTTTCATTTATATAGACTTCCTCTTACTGTCTCAGTTAAATTCAACTTTTTTCATTACTATCAGTTTTTTTTTCAAATATTGGAAAATAGTCATATTGAAGATTAAAGATGACACTTTACAGAGATGCTACATTTCATTATCATCAATTTTCTCTGGGCACTGAGTAAGTAGATCGGAAAAAAATGGAAGGTCCTCATCTTGTTCTCAGGAAACTTGAATTTCTTTAAAGGAATGAGATTTATGTGACAGACTTTGCTTTTTTTCTTCTTCTTCCTTTTTGTTTTTTTTTTCTTTTGTTGTGAAGGGTATTGCACCAAGTCTTCATTCATGCCAGGCAAATGCTCTACCACTGAGCCATGTCCCCAGCCTGTGATAGACTTTTGATGTTTCTGTTCTTGTATTTATCTTTCCTTTTCTGCTATCAAAAGCAGCTTTTTTAAAAAAAAACTTTGTTAAATAGTGATGTGTTCTTGTTTGGCGGATAAATCATGAATTTCTAAATGTATTTCTATCTGTGCCTTTGTGTGTGTGTGTGTGTGTGTGTGTGTGTGTGTGTGTGTGTGTGTGTAGTGCTGGGGATCAAACCCACACCTGGCCAGCTTCATTAAACTTTTGAACAGGCTTTAACTTCCTGTTTCTAGATATCTTATAAAGTAAAATAACTGTAGTTCTGGTTTAAGTAATTTTTAGGTTTTATTTTGTTTTGTTTTGCCAAAATAGAAAAAAAAAATCCCTAACCAATAGAGCCTATATACATGAAATGGTTTCCAAGAAACCATGTGATTAAGTTACCTAAAATGACAACAGGCTATTAAGTTATGGAAAATCTAATCTGAACAATTTCTACCTTTTTGAGTGCCAGTGAAAACTATTATGGAAATATTTCTTAAATGGCTAAGAGTTGTACAGATTATTAGTTTTTCCAGCTGATGGAACACAAATAAATAGTTCAACCAAACAACATCAATCCATTTTTTTTCACTTATAAGTTTTTTTTTTAGATTTTGAATTCATGATCTAATGAAGTTCTGTATATTTATTTTGCTTTAACTTTCCTTGGCTAATGCAGAAAAATCAGTTCATAGCATATGCACATTTTTCTTACAGTTACTTATTGGAAAAAAATCTCTGAGCCCAATATCCTTCTTCCAGTAGTTGAACTCCCTCTAAACATCTGTGTCTGCTGGGAGTATTCTTAAATTCCACTGGTGATGAGGAATGGGAATCAGCAAGTTTTTACCACCTGGTGATATTTAATGTATAGCCATTCTTTCCTTCTTTTGAGTAGAAATAGGTACTCTGTGGTTCCTTCCCAACAATCTGAGTCCTATTGCATGGAATCACTCATGAAAACATTTAATGGGAACTATTACTCCATCCATGATACTTTTCCAATGTACTCTCCCCAAATTATTTTGTTTACTTAACTGATACATAAATATTGTACATATTTATAGGGTAGCATATGATGTATTGATACATACTTACAACATAAATATGTTCACATCAGGAAAAACTTATCTGTCTCTCCAAACATTTGTAATTTCTTTATGGTGAAAACATGCAAACTCCTTTCTTCTAGCTCTTTAAAGAATGTGCCACACGTGGTCATGCCCTGTACTCACCCTACTATGCAATACCAGGCCAGACCTTCTTCCTCCCAGCCATAACTTATTGTCCACTGGTCACCCTTCCCACACTGCCCCCTGCCATTATCCCAGCCACTTCCCACCAATGTACTCATAGCTCTAAGACACTGACTTCTTTAGATTCCACTTATGATTTCACCTTGTCTTTCTGTGCCTGGCTTATTTCACTTCACACAAAAACCTCAGTTCTACTTTCCCAAGTTCTTAGTTTTCTCTCTCTCTCTCTCTCTCTCTCTCTCTCTCTCTCTCTCTCTCTCTCTTAGTAGTTATTTTTTTGGTATTGAGAATTGAACAGGATTTTGCTAAGTTGCTAAGTGCCTCACTAATCTGCTGAGGCTGGCTTTGAACTCATGATCCTCCTGACTCAGCCTGCTGGGACTACAGGCTTGTGCCACCATCCTGACCACCTTCAGGGAATGATTTATAGTAAACTCATTTTATAAGCCTCAGTCATTTATGGGCTACAACACAACTATCACCAATTCACACTTTTAAAAAATAATTCTTGCTTCACACTCTAAGCAGTAACTGACATTAAATCACTAGTTTGGCACACAAGTCATATTTTAACAATAGAATTATAACAAACACATCTTAAAATAAAAAGCTCAGGTTTGGGCTCTACATATGAACATACGTGCTGAGAAACCTGGTGCTCAGAATTGTCCTACAACACTGTTAGAACTCCCCCAGTACTGTGTCAAATCCTGCTGGTCTCCCTTTCTTTTCTGTTTCCTTCCCACCTTCTTTTCTTGCCTGTGACAGAAAAAAATAACTTCATTTAATAGGAAAGTAAAAAGTGTAATGATTTTAAATCTTTTAGCTTTAAGAGACCTATCATTTCCTAATTAGAGACAGGTTATTTTTTTCTCTTTGCTGCTGTAATAAAAACCAGATTCTCCTATATTTGTTGAGGCCTGTGCTCTTTGATCTGAAGTAAACAGTTTTTTTTATTAAAAATCAGGAAGCATGATCATTTTTCTACTCGTATTTTATTATATCACTGTAGAAATGCCTCAATTGGAAGGACAGCTCTTTGAATAATTATTTGATCTGCTATAAATTCACCCTAAATGTAATGAGTATAAGCAACACAGACTTTTGGTTGCACCTATTTGCAAGGAAAATTCTTGGTTCTATGAAGGCAATTAATTATGTCTCCATGTAACATTTTTCAAATAAATAGCACAGAATGATTTTAGTATCATATAAATGAGAAAATTACTTTCTAATGCTCTAATGCAGCAACTCAAAATCAGGAATAACTCTATAGAGGTTGATAAATTGGAATAAAGTAAGGAAGACCAATTTTAATAAATAATTTTAAGTGAAAATTACAATATGCTGATCTTTTGTCTTTTAATTTACTTTTAACTGATGCATAAAAGTATAAAAAGTATCCATGTAAATTGGGTGCCATATAATGTTTTGAATCATGTATACATAACAAAATGTTCAAGTAGGGCCAAACATAATTATCTCCTCAAACATTGGCCATTTTTTTATTATTTTTTTAAAATTTATATATGACAGCGGAATGCATTACAATTCTTATTACACATATAGAGCACAATTTTTCATATCTCCGGTTGTATACAAAGTATATTCATACCAATTTGTGTCTTCATACCTGTACTTTGGATTATAATGTACATCACATTTCGCCATCATTTCTAACCCCACGCCCTCCCTTTCCCCTCCCACCCCTCTGCCCTATCTAGAGTTCATCTATTCTTCCCATGCTCCCCCTCCCTACCCCACTATAAATCAGCCTCCTTATATCAGAGAAAACATTCAGCATTTGGTTTTTGGGGATTGGCTAACTTCACTTAGCATTATCTTCTCTAACTCCATCCATTTACCTGCAAATGTCATGATTTTATTCTCTTTTATTGCTGAGTAATATTCCATTGTGTATATATGCCACATTTTTTTATCCATTCATCCACTGAAGGGCATCTAGGTTGGTTACACAGTTTAGCTGTTGTGAATTGTGCTGCTATGAACATTGACGTGGCTGTGTCCCTGTAGTGTGCTGTTTTTAAGTATGCTGTCTTAAATTACCTGAACTATTGTATGATGTGGAATTCCCGTAGTTGCTTTTGTACCTTGGACGCAAGTGTCATGCTAAAGATTATATAAAAATGTATTAAGCCATTCACTGAGTGCTCCATGAAATGAAGTCCCCTTCAAAAAGTAAGAAACAAGGGCACTAATGAATCATTTCTCTATGAAAAAGTAAAAAAAAAAAGAAAGAAAGAAAAAGAAAAAAATCTTAATGAAAAACAAAATATCCTAACTCCCAGCTGGTGATTGGGTTCTGTGATACATATTTGTGTTGAATCAGAGGTTGTTGTTGCTGTAAATCAATTTTCAGCAGGTCTAATATCTAAATTGCTTGTTTGGGCAATATTCAAAATTCTGTTTATATTGATTTCTTCATAGTCCCCTACCCAATCATCCCAGTGGTAATGATCTATATTGAGGATCATAGTTATAAAAATAAGACAAAAATACAACAGGAAAAGTATAATTGGCCTATTACTTTGGTAACCTCATGGTCTGCTCATGCAAATTACAGCTGAAACATTATTATGAACCAGGGCTGAATTTTCCTCTTTTGCTAGCTAGCAACAAGTATATTTCATTCATGGTTTTTTATCACAGTCTGCATTTTAGTATTAATGCCCCTGTGTACCTCTGTAGACTGTGTTGCCCATCTATTATAAAATAGATCTCATAAGAGCAGACACTGTCTCTCCTGTTCCTAGTGTGCTTCTGGCACCTGGAAGAGTTTGCTTGAAGGAGTCCATGAATGGTCTCAAGAACTATGCCATGTACTAGGAGCTCCCAGTGTCTCCATACCCTTACCTCAAGGTTTTAATGCTTGACCCACCTTTGAGTTCCCAATCCAGTTCCCAAGGAAGTGATTCTAGGCATTGCATAGGTTATACATCGTGTCATGCATTTTTACCCCTTAGATCAAGAGAAATGAAGACACTCATGCAATTTATTTTTGGAGATAGACATCAGTCCTCTTCCAGTCTCCTATTAGTCTCTCCCAGAATAAAGCACGAAAATTACATTCTGTTTCCTTTGTGTTGGGTTTTCTGGTATAATCCTCCAGTGTTTCAGTGCTTGATTGTGAGGGACAAAGAGGGCTACAGTTTGAGTGTTTGTGGTGTCCCCTCAAAAATGCATGTTGAAACTCACTCCCCAAAGCAAGAGTTTAAGAGGGCAGGCATTCAGAGGGGATGCGGCCACCAAAGCTCCACCTTAATGGATAGAATAGCACCTCATAAAAGGACCCGTGGGAACTCACCAGGCTCTTCTTGTCAGTCTTCCACTTCTTGCATATGAGAATAGGAGGTTTGACCTCCAGAGGACACAGTTTGTAAGGCAGGATCATGGAAGGAGGAATAGCAGCCCTCACCAGACCTGAAGCCTGTCAGCATATTGATTTCAGACTTCTCAGTTGGAACTGTAAGGAATAAACTTCTGGTCTTTATTAGTTACCAAATTTCAGGTATTTAGTTATAGCAGCACAGATGGATGAAGACAGTTAGTTACTAACTTTGCATACAGCAGGTAACCAGATTCAATTAATACAGGTGAGTGATTTGGAATCCATTGTATGACTAAGTCTTATGGAAAAGTCTTGGAGCAAGTAGAAACACCAGCTTTTGCCTCACGATGTTGCACATGCAGATGATGGAAACTAAACAAAACATTAGTATTGGGAATCAGATGTTTTCCATTGCTCTCAGGACATCTAAATTCCCAATTTCCTTGGCTTTTTAATAAAGGTTAAGAAAAAGTATATATATCTATATCTATATCTATATCTATATCTATATATATATATATATATATATATATATATATATATATAACATGTAATTATTTGTCTATGAAGTTCTTAAAGATTTTATAATTTTTAAGACATAGGAAGAGGTGAACAAGCGGGAGGTTAGGCTGTGACCAGTGAAGTAGAGGTCATTTGCAAAGACATTATTCTAAGGGGAAACCACACATGATATGACAAGATTAACTTACTTCTCAATAAAGTAGTACAAGGATTCAGTGAATAATTCGCAAGGGAAAGATATTGTGGATATTTTTCAATCATCAAGCTGGAGAGAGGAATTCATTTAGAAAAGTCATTTAATTTCAAAAGTCATCTAGATGACAGGCAAGAATGAAAATAAGGCTTTTTTTCTTTTTCTTTTTTTTTTAATACATATGGTCATGAGACAAGTGTAGAAACAGGAGCCAGAGATGATTTAGGTCAATGACAGGTCAGTCGTCCAAGGGTAATGACTTTTAAATCACATCTGGATGGCAGTCTTGTGTGCAGTTCTGTGATGCTGTCCACGGCCTAAAAATTCTGTGTTTGATAACAAAACTGTGTTACTCTGAGACCAGACCACCATGGAGTGATGGCTCTAGTGGGCCCTCATGGGGCTGTCTGCTTTGCTTATATGAAATATTTGGCAGTTGACACTGATCAAATACACACAGAAGGTTCAAAATAAAAGTTGATTTGTAGAAAAAAAGGGGTTTATCTGCTTATTCTCCTCTTCATCTTTTTTTTTTCTTTTCTGGTTAAATTTAAGGAAACCCAACATAAAATCCTTGTACTTTTACTTACAAGGAAACATCTAAGTGTTTCCTAGGCAGTGTTTTCTGCTAATGACTTCATTTTTACCTTTTTTGGCTCTATATTCTCCCTATATTTTCCCCCAACTCCAGCTAAACTATTCTAGCTGGGTTCCCCAACAGAAATAGCTTCTTCCTCCACGACACCTTATCCTCTGTCTTCAATATTGCTCCCTACATCTTGCCAGAAGGAAATTATACATGCCTTAAAAAATCTACCTCGATCGGTTTCTCAGGAGGACCCTTATGGAACCTATTTCAAATGTGTTTCCTCTTTTCTCTGAACTCATTTGTATGTAGAAACTTGAGATATTGGAATTCAGAAATAATATAGTGTTGTACGTTTTGCCCAGGATAAAATGCTCAGTTATTATTTTTTTAACAGTGTTTGAAGGTCTGGGTTCAGAAATTAGATAGTCTGTGTTCAAGTCTATCTCTCTGACCGTACTTTGTGAATTGAAGGAGTAGGCAGTGTCTCTAAACCACACTGAAAGTGGATCGACAGGTCTGTTCGGAGCCTAAATCAGCTATGTTATGGAAAGTGCTTGGCACAGTACATACCACAGTGCACTCAATAAGTCTCAATCAACAAGTGTTAAATAAATAGCTTGGTACTGAACACTGGGAAATCACATTATTTAATATTGCACAAAAGGGTATGTATTAAAAGCAAAGAGGATTTTGAAAACAAATTTTGGATAATTTATGAATTAAGGTGCCCGGCTGTGGAATGGCTGTGGAATTCCAGTGACTATAATGTACAACCTTTAAATTTGAGAGACAAGAGTATGTAGTAAGCAGGTGCAGCATTTTTGAAATGAGGATATTTAGGGAAACAAAAATATGTAGACACTTATGCTTATCATTAGTGCAAATTAATTAAATTAATTTATACAACTGTTGGAGGCATACTAAGAGTTAGACCTAGTCAGGTAAGGGATACATGCAGACTTAGGGATTTAAATGCGACCTAACGTACCTCCTCTGTGTTTCCCAGGGAACACATTGGGGCAGAATATTTTTGGCATAGTGCTATCCAGAAATTTGAACACATGGACAGCAAGAAAGAGTAAAGTTCCCCCTGGCATCTAGGAGATGGCTGGGTGGGGTACCACCGTGGGAACTTGGTGTTTCATCCGCTGTCCTAGGACTTGACATTCCCCTGCTGACTATAAGCACTCTTAGGACATGCCCACATTGTTTTAAACATGACAGAACAAGAAAGAAACAAAACCACTTGTTATTCCTGTCTTGCCCACCACACAGGGACACTGCCCACAAAATAAAACGTCACACTCCCTCCTGAGTGGGGCCTTCCATCCATCATGGCCCCAGGATCTGGTCTTCCTTTCTCTAGGTGGGGATTAGGGCAATGTTCACATCACAGAATTGCTCCTTCCATTCCTGAGAGTAGCAACCCAGAACAGAGCCCTTCTTCCTTGAGTTCTCCCCATAGCAACCCAATCCCCAGTTATGTGCTGCATCCCTAGAGTGTTTTCATGCCCTCAGTGCCCTAGGATATGAGCCCAACCAGAGCAACTGGAGCTGTGACCCTGGTGGGCTCTGAGGGGTCACTGGCAGCCGACACCTGTGTACAGTTTTGGGGAGTGTTGTAGTTTGGATTTGAATGGCCCCCAAAGGCCCATATGGAGAAGGCCAATCCCCAGTTTGAATAGTGGGCCAATCCACTATTGGGGAGTGATGAACAGAGGTGGGGCCTAGTGTGGGGTCTTCCAGTTATGGGGAGCATTCCCTTGAAGAAAATAGTGAGATCCCAGCCCTCCTCCTCCTCTCTTATACATCCAGATCATGAGCTGAAAGGCTTTGCCCCATGTACCCACAATGTGCTACCTCCCCACCAACCTCAAAGTCCTAAAAGCAATGGGTCTGTTAGATCATGGAGTAGAATTTTAAAACTGTGAGTGAAAATAAACCTTTTATCTTATTAAGCTGGTCATCTAGGGTATCTGTTATAGTAAGAGAACACTGACTAATACACACAAAATGATGGTGCCACTGGGGATGAATAACCCTTCTGCAAGTTTAGCTGACATCTCTTCCTAGATGCATTGAAAGATGCTCCTCCAGTTGTCTTGTCTATGTGCTCCTCCTTTTAGGCAGATTTGTTAAGAGTAAAGACTGATATATACAATAATGAAAGCAGTTAAAGATTGTGTAAACTCCAAGTATTATTAGTTCTACTTCAGAGCTTATCATGGGAGAGTCCTTTAAATTACAAATTCTCCCAGTGCACTTAAAGTGTGATTGATTATCAGAAATTTGATTTAGGTGAATGTTTCCATGAAAACATTGAGAGCAGGGTGCAGCTATAAGGGGAAATGTTAGCACTTGTTGGTCTAGACAGTAATTTGATTTGCATTCACTTTTTTTGTATCCAGGTACACTATTCTAAACTTAATTAAAGTCAACTGGGAAAAAATCATTTGAAGAAAGGATATTTCTTAAGGGCTCATGTGAAGCATGAAAACGTTTGTTCTTTTTGAGATGAACTTTTTATCTCTTGAGATAAAAGAGAAAATGTATGTTCTCTATATTTTCTAGAGAACAAATTGGTGCAAAATATTTTTAGTAATTCAATTTTTAAAGATAAACAGTCCCTGTTTTTTTCTCTCTTACTCTATCTTTTAAAATGCTGTATAACAAAAAGACAATCTTTAGAGCAGATGTCTTGTATGAAATTGGCTTTATTTCAAAAGCTCAGCACTCAATAAGATCTTTTATAAAAGGATTGTGTTGGAAATATATATATATATATATATATATATATATATATATATATATATATATATTCTGTTTTGGAAATAGGGATTAAATTCAGGGGTGCTTTACCACTGATATACATTTCTAGCCTTTTATACTTTTTATTTTGATCTAGAGTCTCACTAACTTCCTGAGGATGGCTTTGAATTTGAGATCCTCCTGCCCTAGCCTCCCAAGCAGATGGAATTATAGGTTTGTGCCACCGCACAGAGCTTGTATATTTGTTTAATGTTGTTGAAAATGAACCCCTGATGTAGTAGTGTTCCTTCAAATTGCTGTCATTCATTGTTACAGAAATTCAGTAACCATAACGACTTCTTATTTGCTATTATGTACTATATGCAAAGTGAATATTCATGGAATCTGTGCACAGCTTAATTAGAGGTTCTGTTTGTTGTAGGAATAAGACACCTTAGATATTTGAGGGAGAAATTATGGGCAAGTATAATGTTTTCAAATCCTAGTCACAGTTATCTACTTGCCTGTAGTGTCACATAAATTTTCATGCAGTTAATTAAAGTGAGTCTTTAAATTTTAAAAAAATGCAGATGACAAGGTAAAACCCTAAGATCAGCTCGGTATAAGGCGCAGGTCAGTGCTAGGCCCTGAGGGTGTGACCTGGGGACACCCCAGGTGGCTGGGATGCAAACAGTTATCATTTCGTGGCGGTTGCTGGTCCGTGGTGCGCCCGTGCCTGGTGGGAAACTCATCTTTGGTTGTGTCTGCGCTGATCTGTGCTTTGGACTGTCTTTATGTTCCCATCCCGATCTTTTTCAAATAAAGGGTCCCAACTCTTTTAAAAAGGTTAAGCCAATCTTGTTAGCATTGGATCTTATCATTTCCAGTTCATTTAATTTCCTCTTACTCAAATGATCTTAATTTTAATCTTAGTTTTGAAGACCATGGAACCTTAACCTACAGTTAGAGGATGTATTCATCAAATCACTTAGTCTAATGGTTTACAAAGGGATTTAAGGCACAGAACATGTTCTCCTAATTAAGCCACATTCAGAAGCCCAGCATATCCCGTGTAGGCCAGGCTTTACTTTATGGAGGGAGGAGAGAGAGCACTAAGCTCTCCCTGTTCTTCTCCTGACACCCCTCCATGGTGGCTCTGGAGACATGTTAAATCCTATGGCCTTCCAGAGCAGGGTTGGCAAATGCCCCAGGATGATGATGCAAGTTGATTGGGAGGTGATTCAGTTCCCACTATTGTTTGGATTTGTAATGTGCCCCAATGAGTCACATGTTCAAGACGTGATTTCTGGTCTATAGCATCACTGGGAGGTGGGACTTGGTGGACGGTGTTAGGTCTCTGGTGCCGTGCCCCTAAAGGGCATGGTGGGATGCTGGTCTCTGGCTGTTTCTATTTTTCAGGCCATGAGATGAACATACTCCTGCCACACACTCCTGTAGTGATGTACTTGCCTTCCCAGGTTCAAAAGCAATGAGGTCAGTCAGTCACATACTAAAACCTCTAAACTGTAAACCAGTTTATTAAGTCGATTTACCTTAGGTGTTTTGTTATAGCAGTGAAAAGCTGACTAACATGGTTCTTTACAAAGGAAGGATTTTGAGAGCCGTCAGCTGGGGAACTACCAAGTGATAAAAGATTGAACCAGAATACAAACACCTTCACTCCTAGCCCTGTTCCCTTTAGTAACTCTTTCCCAGCTTAATTATGATCATTTAAGCATTAGGTCAGTTCTAGATAAAGAAGGTGTATACCATAAGGAATAGGAAAGTACCCCCAAAAGAACCATGGTTTGAGTAGAAAAATAAATCAGGAGGCATAAAAAATTATAATTCGCTCATTAAATCTTCCATTATGTTTGTTTTTATATTTATTTCCACAAGGACTTTGATAAGCAACCAATAACCAGCTGTCCACATCACAGGGCCGTCTTGTTGAAGAGGCTTTGAGCTGAGACCACAAGAGCAGGTAAATTTTTTTAAAAAAATTGTTTCATGTCCCATATAACTGCTATAAACCTATTTAGTAAATAACATAAAAAAAAATTAGTCTCTGCACAGCCAGTTGCTTGTTATTCCTCAAGGATCAGATAAACTTTATTTCCTCAAAGAATATGTTCAGCAGATTCTACCTGTCATTTTCTATGGTGGCACTTGTTAATTTTGCATAAATGGAATAACCTCCATTTATCACCTTTTAGATGAGTTTCTTTACTGTTTCTCTCTCTGCACATCTGGACGGTAAGTCTGAGTGTTGCTTCCCTGTTCTCTGCTGTATCTCTAGCAACCATCATTGTTTTTAGTCACATGTAAAAGAAAAAAACAAACAAACAAACAACAACAACAACAACAACAACAAAAAACAGGCACAATGATATCCTAAAGCATTCAGTGGAATAAGGAGCAATTCATGAACTAGGAAACATCAAGCCTAAGTAGGTTTAGGATTCCAATGTCAGGTGCCTCAGGAGAGTGTTTGTAGGGCGAATAAGAAAGCAAAATAAAGTAATTATCTGGTTGTAGTGGCAGAATCTCCCTTTTTGGTTTATTGTATTATAAAATCTGCAGGTGCATGAGCATGTGTTATTTGGCCACTCCTGATTGGCTGGGGTTAAGTTTGGGTTTTGTCTATCGTAAGCATTTATCAGAAATGGTGCATTATGTTTTGCTTGTGTTTGGAGTTTACTGAAGTAAAGGCATAGTCAGTTTTCTTTGTTCAGGAATTTTGCTTTAATACAAGGCAGGGACTTAGTATGTAACAACCAAACACACAAGTGGGCTGGGCACAGTGGCACATGCCTGTAATCCCAGCGGCTTGGGAGGCTGAAGCAGGAGGATCAGGAGTTCAAAGCCACTCTCAGCAAGGGCAAGGTGCTAAACAACTCAGTGAGACCCTGTCTCTAAATAGAATACAAAATAGGGCTGAGGAGGTGGCTCAGTGGTCAAGTGCCCCTGAGTTCAGTCCCTGGTACCCCCCCAAAAAAAAACACATAAGTGAATATGTTATGTAAAAAGTCATCTCTTGGTGCCATAATAGCAATGGCAAATTAATACTTTCTAAGAGGCATCTATTCAATATATGCATATATGTTGACATTCAGTTCTGAAAACAGAGTCCTACCTATCCCTGACATTGTGAGTGGCAATTACCAGGTGACATCTTCCTGTGCATTTGTGGCTCTTCACTTCAGTGACAGAGTCCAACGGGCAGACTTCATGCCATATGCCACGTCAGAGCGGCAGGAAGAGTGTGACTAATATCTGCAGCTTTTTCTCTCAATAACTTTGAATTTCCAAATGGTTCAGTGACTTCCATTTGAGGTTTCTTCCATTTTTGGCTCTCTCTTTCCTTGCTGAAAAAAAATTATATGACAGGATTACAAGGAAAGATTAGACAACACAAATGGAATGTTTTATATCCTTCAGGGTACATGTAACTTTGAAAGCAATAACACAGCAAAATTACCGAATTGTGTTTAATAAACATCTCAGAGGGGTCCAGTCAATCTGTCAGTCAATCATTGGACTTCCTCTCTATGCAGAGCCCGGGTAGCATTGTGGTACAGACTGTAGTTAGATAAGAATGAGTCCCCTTTTGTCAGGCATCGAATATAATATCCATTAACGATTAAAATGTTGCCCTGAAAATCAACTAATTGCTTAAGGTAACCAACTGGATTATGTATGCAATTAAGGTAACTGAAGTGATCACAATGAGCTGGGATAATTATGGAGATCTAATGGAGGAGTTAGGATTTCATCTCAGCCTGGAGACATGGGATGTGTTTGGAGGGGTGAAGGCCCTTTAAGGGCCAATGGAGGTAATTGCAATTAAGGTAACTGAAGAAGTCAGTGATCACAATGAGCTGGGATAATTATGGAGATCTAATGGAGGAGTTAGGATTTCATCTCAGCCTGGAGACATGGGATGTGTTTGGAGGGGTGAAGGCCCTTTAAGGGCCAATGGGAATGGGAAGGTGCATACCTAGAAGTTCAAGTGTTGAAGGAGAGCAGGGTGCATTGCATAGACTTGGCTGATTCGGGAGAGCTAGCCTTTTGGGAGGTAGAGGCAAATGAAGTGGTGTTGCAGGGTGAGAGAAGTCACAGGGGTTCTTAGACACACACCTGTTCCGTGCAGTGTGCCAGAAAGACTCATCATTGTTGCCTTTGATTTAAAAAAGTGATGCATGATGTATCTTTAGAAAATGAAATCTGACAGTGATATGCAAAATTAATTTACAAATGGAGCTAGGGAAAGGAAAATAAAGATATACGTTTAGTTCTCCATTTGTCAAGAATTTCTAGCGTTTACGAACAAATTGTATTTATTTGCGTACTGGGGATTGAACTCCGGGGGAGTTGTTTTAACACTGAGCTGCATCTCCAGCCCTTTTTATTTTTTATTTATTGATTTTGAGACAGAGTCTTGTTAAGTCACTGAGAACTGCAATACATTGCTGAAGGTGATCTTGAACCTGTGATCCTCCTGCCTCAGTCTCCCGAGTTACTGGGATTACAATTGTGTATACCACTGTGCTGTCTCAAACTATCTTAAGTCATCCAAAATATATTTTCTGCCTAGAATAAGATGAGTCACCTGCAGCTTCAAAACTGCAAGTTGGGTACTGAATGAATCCCCAAATGCAGATATAGGCTTGGGAGACATGTTTGCTTATGTAGGGTTATCCAGTTGCACATCTCCCACCATATTGAAACTGAACAGTCACAGGCCTCTCTGCGACAGCTCTGCACAGATGATGTATGACCATTAGGTGTATAAACAGAACCCAGAACAAACCCACAGAGGAAATGAAATGAGCAGAAATTCATAACGGTATCTCAGGAGCATTCAAACTGATCAGTAGATAGTGAGTGAGTGGGTGATTACCATTGATCTATCTCATATGCGCATACAACAGATGTTTTCTTTAAGCACCTCCCAAAATGTGTTTCATGCTGAAATACACAATCAGTAGTCGTAAAAAGATGGAAGGCTTGAGATGGATGTCAGTGACAAGATAACATTGGCAGCCGCTGGGTCCCTGTCAGGAGAAGCAGCATTTCAAAGGGAGCAATAAACAGCTCAGGCAATTTGATCTTGGATTTCATTCCAAGATGTAAATATAGATGAAAGAGAGCACTGTATTAGATTAGCTACATCCCAAACTAGAGGGATTTCATTCCCAGAATTAACCAGTTATTTACCCATCTAGTTGAGCTAACCAGACACTGGGATATCCGTGATGAGCTATTTATTAACGTGGCCTCATTTAATAAGCGCTATTGATTTTTCTAGATGTTATTGTAATCAGTCAGCTTCTCAGCCTCTCCACTTCCACCCCATGTCTGAGACACTGTCACCCCTTTTCAGAACTTCTGTCATTATGAACTCTGCATTCATGGTGGTCCTCATCCAATCTGCACTCCACATAGCAGCTCTTCTTCACCTCTTCCTATTGCCACATTAAAATCCTCCCACAATTTTTAATTCATAGGAAACTATCCTAAATCCTTAACAATAACGAAAAACCGAGTTTAGACCCCTCTCTGTGTCTCTCTGAGGTCTGGTGACTCACGGCTCCACCAAGCCCGGGCGGACAGGGAGCTACCACCTTCGCCTTCATGGGCTCTCAGCACCTGCTGTCTCTTACATTTGGAAAGCCCTTCTGACTCGTCTTTTTGTATTTGGTTGTTATTCATTCCTTGAGTGTCCTGAGAGGAAGTCTTTTTGGAGCTCCTAGTCAGAACCCACGGCATTCTTATACAATGTTGTTGGATCATCTTCCTCTAATTCAGAGTGCCCAGTTCATCCATAACTATGAACTCATCAGCTTGATGTTTTATTTTGCATTTATCTCCTGTGCTAGATTTTGTGCTGTTTGAAAGTTTGACTCAGGGCTCTTTTGTCCTTTTTATCCCCCAAACCTAGCATAATGGCTAGCACACAGCAGGTAATCTAGCTGCTTTACTGGTATTTCTTAGGCCCATTTGAAAGATACTTTGTACACAAGTTACTCTTTTCATAGCTGTCAAATGTAGGATCAGGAAATCCCCCTTCTGTCAAAATGTGTTCCTTCTGGAAGTATCCATGCAAGCCAAATACAGGAATTTTAACTTAGGAATCTCCCCAAGACTCTGTGACTCAGTAACTCAACTCCTATCAACTCAGCCGAAGTCCTGCATATGTCCCCGGTGCATCACGTGTAGGAATGATCTAGCAGCATTGTCATAACACACACACATTCAGCCGGGAACCCACTTGTATCAAGGACAGGATGAATAAATAAGCCATGACATGTTTATGCTGTGGAATATGGACCCACAGTGACAATAAATGCAGTTCCACAAAAGGACATTAAAGTGGTTCAGCTTCCCGGGAGAAATGTGGGGTGAAGGGTACCAGAGACAAGGAAGCACAGACTGTGAGTCCCTTGATAAGGAGGCAGAGGAATGGTTAATCTTTGGGGCTTGTCGATGAGGAAGCAGATGTGCTGATAGGACCAACTGAGGTGCAGTTAACATTGCATCCCTGGATAAAGAAAGTGTGGAATATATACACAAATGGATATTACTCAGCATTAAAAGAGAATAAAATGATGGCATTTACAAGTAAATGGATGGAGCTGGAGACTATCATGCTAATCGAAGTAAGCTTCCCCCCAAACCAAAGGCTGAATGATCTCTGATAAGTGGAGGCTGATCCATAACGGCAGGAGAACATGGGAAAAATGGACGAGCTTTGATGGGGCAAAGGGAAGGGAGGTGAGGGATGGGACATGGGGGCAGGAAAGATGGTGGAATGAGAGGGACATCATCACCCTAGGTACATGTATGCCTGCACATATAGTGCGACACTACATCTTGTACAACCAGATAAATGAAAAGTTGTGCTCCACTTGTGTACAATGAATCAAAATGCATTCTGATGTCATATAGACCTCATTAGAACAAATAAAAATAAAAAATAAGTTGCATCCCTGGATTCATAGATGGTTACCTGGGAATGGCAACTCCCTTATGAAGAAATTAATGAATTGGGCCTCCATCAAGTTGTGTGTTTTCCATACATCTGTTACATTTAATAAAATGTTCACTGTATAAATTCTATATGATTTAGTTCATTTCAAATCCTAGTATAATAGAGGGATGTGAGGAAATAGGCCATGTCCAAAGCAAGTCAGGATATTCATGAGGAAGTTCAAGGAAATGACAATATCAGACTTAAAGATTGATGTTATTGGAAAAAAAATTAGTTATTATTTATGATAGAGGTTGTTATTTACATATCAAATTATTTCTACTTTGTTATATTGTCTTTACTAGGAAATGATAGTTTACATATGAAATGTGTTAACTTATGTGCATTCTCCTGCTTGTTAAAGAGATGCATTTTTATTATTCTGTAGCCAGATACTACCTACCTTTTTGTAATAGTAGATGACATTAAAAGAACACTTATAGGACAGATACTGGGCCAAATACCTTACAGGAAATATCTCACTGAATCCCCACAACAACCACATATGCTACAGAGAACTGTTTTTATTATCTTATAAACAAAGGTGTTGAAGTTGGGAATTTTGATATGTTGATTGGGTGAGAATAAATAAATGGCAGAGTAGGAATTAGATCTGAAATTGACACTCTAGCCTCCGTATCTTAACTATCTTTTTGCCTCTCCATAAAGATGATAAATAAACTCATTAATATTTATGTTTAACACAAAATTTAACTAAAATTTTTTGCATAATTATATTTATTGCAGCTTTCTAATATTTTCTGAGAGATGGGCTTTTACATTTTAAGTGCTTACATGATTAGAGCACAGATGAATTTTGGGCAACTAAACTAATGTAATTTTTCTGTTTTTTTAGCTCAATCAGTTTAATTTCATCAGACAAAAATAGCTAGGGCTTAAAAAATTCTTTAATAATACAACCAAAGTTTTAAAATAGCCCCAATAACTTGTCCTAATAATAATTTGTCCTACTAAGACGACTACATTTTATAAACAAAGTAAGAAAATAAACTATGTCTAAATAGTTGAATTGTGATTAAATATAATTTACCAACGTTTTAAATTTCTATAGCCTATCACCCAATTAGTAACCTAGTTTCCTTAGCAAGTATTTAATGTCTTTTAATGATCTTAAATAAATTTTGGTGTTCTCCCTACAAACAGTTTTTATAAGGACCCTTTTGAAATATATAACATATAAAAAGTTAATACTCTTTAATAATTTTTACAACAAAAGCAAACTATTTAAAACCTCCATGTAATTCACAAGGAAGTTCAAAATCTATGAGCAGAAGCATAAAAAGATATTGCTGATAAACTGGATAAGTTAGAGAAATAATTGTTAGTGCTAACTTTACAATCAGTCATATTTCTAATACTTGAGAACACTCTAAAATAGATGAAAATAATTTGGCAAGTTTTTAACTGTAAGAACCATTTTATAACTGCTTGCATTAAAAATAGCTATCTATTATTTATCAGAAGGTAAAAACTGTCAGGAGTCAGAGCACAATGATTGGTGTTGATATTAATGCAAAAATAATAGTAGCTGGCTATTCTGCAGGAAGTTTCCTCCCATTAAATGCTAAAAAAATATCACATGAGCTAAAGTCGTTTTAGACAATGCCCCACGGTCATCCAAGGCAATAACTGCTAATGTGAGTATAAGAAACAAATTCCTCAATTTTGATTTCCTCCACTTTGCTATTGATCTAAACCCAGAATTCCCTTCGGGTTTAATGGATGACTGGTAATCATGTCAAGAATCAACATATTTCTGTCATTATTTCTAGGAATTGAACCAGCTACCATTGCTACTCTTTATTTCTATGAGTCCTAGATTTCTGTTGATCTGTTTTTTGTATGTTTTATAGTTTTTAATTTATGTATCTTATCAGTGCATAAAAATTGTACAGGATAATGGGTTTCACTGGGGCATCTTAGCACATGAGCATAGCATGACGTGATCACTTTCACTTCCTGTTGTCTCTCCTTGCCCTCCTCTGCGTCCTCCCATGGTCCCCTCCTCTACCCTAAGAGTCTTCTTAGCATGACATGTTGTTCATTTTTTTTCTCCTTTTCTCTCTTTAGCTTCCACATATGAGAGAAAACATGCAACATTTGTCTTTCTGGGTTTGGCTTATTTTGTGTAACAGGATGTTTTCCAGTTCCATCCATTTTCTTTCAAATGACATGATTTCATCATTCTTTACGATTGGGGAAAAAAAAAAAAACAAAGTCCATTGTATACACTGACTGCATTTTTCTGTGTTCAGTCATCTGTTGACAGACAACCTAGGTTGACTTCTTGCCTTGACTATTGTGAATGGTTCTGCTATAAACCTGAGTATGCATGTATCTTTAAAGTATGCTGCTTTTAAATCTTTCAGATAAATGCCAAGAGGTGGTAGAGAGTAATTCTATTTTTTAGCTTTTTGAGGAAACTCCACCCTGATTTGCAAAGTGGCTGTACCAATTTACATTTCCACCAAGTGGGAGTACAGTTTCTCCCTGTATCCTCAGCAGCATTCATTGTTATTGGTATTCTTGATTGCCATTTGGAGTGGAGTTATGTGGAATCTCAATGTAGTTTTGGATTGCATTTCCCTGGTCTCTAAAAAGCTGGAACTTTTTTTTCCCATATACCTGTTGGACATTTGTATTTATTCTGAGAAGTGTCAGTGCATGTGATCATTTATTGACTGGATTATTTTATTTATTTATGTAATTTTATATTGAATTTTTTGAGTTATTTGTATATTCTGGTTATTAATCCTCTGTCAGGAGAGTAACTGGCAAATATTTTTCTCCCATTCTGTAGGCTCTCCACATTCTTGTTTCCTTTGCTGTGCAGAACCTTCTAAATGGAATGTCATACCTTATTAATTCTTGCTATTATTTCCTGTGCTATCAAGTCCTATCCAGGAATTAATTACCTATGCATACATGTTGAAGTATTTTTCTTATGTTTTCTTCTAGTAGCTACAAGGTTTCTGATTTTATACCTAGCTCCTTGATCCGCTTTGGGTTGACTTTATGGGGTAAGAGATAGGGATCCACTTTTTATTTTTCAAGCACCATTTGATAAAGAGGCCATCTTTTCTCCAATGTGCATTGTTGGCACCTCTGTGAAGGATCAGGAAGTGTGTATCTGAGTAGGTTTATCTGTGTGTCTTTTATTCTATCCCATGATTTATATGTCTGTTTTTATGCTGTTTATTGTTATGATATCTCTGTAGTCTAGTTTGACATCAGGTATGAAGATGCCTCAAGCATTGCTTTTATTTTGCTCAGAACTGCTTTTGTTATTTTGAATCATTTTTACTTCTATATGAATTTCAGGAATGTGTTTTCTATTTCTGTGAAGAATTTATGGGAGTCACATGGAGTCTGTACATTGCTTTTGGTAATATGTCAGTTTTCATAATGTTAATTCTGCCTATCCATGAACATAGGAGGTCTTCTTGTGCCTTCTTCAACTTATAGTGTTCAGTGTTCTGTAATTTTCCTTATAGAGCTCTTTCACTTTTTTGTATTGATCCCTAAGTATTTTATTTTATTTTATTGAGGCTATTATGAATGTAATTATTTTCTTTATTTTTTTTTCTCATAAGGTTCATTATTGGCGAATAGAAAGGCTTCTGATTTCTATATGTTCATTTAGAATTCCTTGATTTTGGAATCTGATGTGTTCATTTTTCTAGATGCTTTTTGTTTGTTTGTTTTCCCAGAATATAGGTTTTAGAGAATGGGATATAAACTTTTGAAACTTTAATTTCTCAGAATATTTTTTTCTTCCCTACCATTCAATTGATAGCTTAAGTGGATATAGAATTTTAAATTAGAAATAGTTTTACTTTAAAAATTTAAAGCAATGGCTCCTTTTTTGCCCCTTAGATTTCAGGGTTTTAAGAAGTTAGAGGCTACGTTGATTATTTATTCTTTAAAAATAATCTTTGGGTTCTTCTTGGAAGGTGTGTAATGTAGTGTTTTGACTGTGTTTTGTTTAGATCTTTAACAATGCCTTTTGCGGGATACATAGTTAGTCCACTGAGTCGGGAAGCTTAGTCTTCCAATTTGGGGGATGTTTTCTTGAATTGTTTTGCTGACAGTTTCAACTCACATGTTTCCTTTTGTCTCTCATCCTGTACCTCTTATTACTTGGATGTTGAAACTCCTGAAGTGATTCTTAATTTTGTAACCTTTTATTTTACTTTCTGGAAGTTTCTCTGACTTTTTTCCTTCCAAACTTTTAAAACTACTGTTTACTTCTGTTTTCATATTTGCATTGGTTCATTGTTCATTTCTCACTCTTTTTTATTAAGTTCATCTTCCCTTTTCATAGAGCACTACACTTAAAAAATTCCTATGTTCCTTCATTGTCTCTATTTAAATCTCAATCTCTCTCTCTCTCTCTCTCTCTCTCCTAGAAGTTTTCCTCAAATATCTGAACATTGGATCCTGTTATTAATGAGTAACCAAAACCTGCTTTAAAATTCTCTGTGAGTGTTTGGGGCTGGCTAACAAGTAACCTTCACTCAAGGTGCTCAGGCTAAACTGGTTTTGGGAACAATTCCCTCAGCTTCAAGTATCTGTAGCTATAAAGAATCCAGCCATATCTTGCCTTGGGCATGAAGTTATTGCCAACATTCTGGTACCAAGAGACGAAAAAGGAGTCAGGGACTTAGCTCAATCCAGAGAGAGGGAGGAGGGAGAGAGAGAAAGAAAGGGAGAGATAGCATTTGTTTGCCAAGGATTATCATTGACTTGGCCAAAAAAAAATTTTTTTTTCTTAACTTGGGGGTTCATAGACCATGCAGATAATACAAATTTGAGCCCATGGAATGTAGTCTAAATCGGTGATTAAACTTCTTAGAGGCCTTTTTTTATTATTACATGCAGAATTCAGGCCAAAATAAAAGGCAAGCTTCCTTTTTGTCTCTGTGTGGGTGGTTGTATTTTTTCCCTCTAGTGGATACTTTCACCAAGATTGTAGTATTTTAATGTTTTTTTTTCTTTTTCACATATCTCTTTCTTTTAATGTAAAGATGTATATTTGTGCACCCACACAGATCCTCTGCTTTGTCCTGAGTGGACCTTGACAGCCATACAACTAGATAATCATGGCTGACCAGGCCACCTTCCCTCCCAGGGCAGCCACATTGACAATTCTCTGGCCAATTTCTCTGATTCATGGTTCCCTCTTCCTTTCTAATTACCGGAGAGTCGTCTTCTTGCTAGCATAGGCAGGTCCTGATAACGTTAGCTACTATATTTTTATCTAGCATCTCTGTGTTTTTATATTAGGAGAAATTTCAGGCCATCTTGTCTGCACACATTGTTAGTCTTAAATTGTCTCATTTTCCTCGTTACAATGATGGGTTTTACTGGCAAAGAAGCTGAAGCTTGTGAGCCTAGATGCTGAACCCAAGAGCAGCAGATGAGTGGCAGAGCCAGGGCTACTCCTCTGGTCCAGGGCTCTCTCTCCAACACACTGTATCCTCACTTTGTAAAACCCTCTGACTTTTAACATAAACTGGTATGTATGAGGTCATGCTGTTGTATCTATGATTGTATATTTAGAAATGAAAATCAACAACATAGAAATTAATAGCAATCAACTTCCTTAGGTTTAATATTTAGTGACTTCCACTTGAATCTTTTATCTCTTCTAACAACCTGCTAGATTGTTCATGAGAACTTTGAGCTGTTAACACAGCCAGGTCAAGACTTCAACGTACTTGCCAAAAATAGGGCAGTTAAAAAAAAACCTGATAAAAACACAAAACAGCTGACAAATGCAGTCAGCTGTGATATATGAATTTGCATCTTCTAACTGGAGATTTGACACTGAAAAACAAATCAGCAGAGTAGTCTCACTACCTTATTTTTTTTATTGACAATGAAATCCAAGTGCACTTTCAACATTGAAAAACTTAAGAATATGTTTTGTTCAATAAACCAAAGAATAACGAGTGCTGCTTCCTCTATTTGCCTGTTTCTTGGAAAATCATAAATGTACCCTTGCATGTGATTGTGACAACATACGTGGAGATTTTATTGAGCAATTCTCAGATGTATACAGATGAGCAAGTTAATTAAGATATTTTGAAATACAAAAACTGACTTGTTGTTAAACAATATATTCCAAATCAATGGTTTAAAAAAGATTTTTTTAGAGCAGTGATATCTCTTCTTCAAAATTAAATATTACAAAGGACACTTAAACACAAAACAGATAAAAATAAAAACATTTCCTTTAAAAAAGTGAAGGGTGTCTTCTCACTACTCTAGTTATCTTCAGACTCAGGCACCTTCAGATGTAGTTATAAACAAACCAAATTATGTACAGAAATGATATGAATCTAAAAATCAAGTTTTAAATTCCTAACACTATAGAATAAAGACATATTCTACCTGCAGGATCAGTTTATTTAGTAGACACAGTAGAAACAGGGCCCAGTGTCTATCATAACTTTAAAGACCCAAGAAAATATTTTTATGGTAATTTTATTTAAAATCAGAAAAATAAATAAAATAAATATATAATGTTAAGTCCAGACCAGATTATTTGTTTAATACCAAAGTTGTCATAAAAAATAATTTTAATGTTGGTTTTTGAAGAAATCCACAAGGCACCAGTGCCTAATGTCTATAAAAATCACAGTGCAGCTATTGTCTAGCTATAGGCTACTTACTGGATGTGATGGTGTGGGCTTAATCCCAGAATTTTTTGAGTATTCCACAGAATTAAAGAGAATTGATTTTGCCTACAAAGTTTAGTATACAGGAAAATTCCTATGTCATTCTTGATGTCATAATATTTAGTGATACAGACTGAAACAACTATACAGATGCAAATTGCACTTAAAAAATGATTAAAATGTTCTTTCAGTGATAGAATTGAAAAGATATTGGAAGTGCTGCCAAAAATTGAATCTTGCTTTGGGTGAGAGCTGTGTTAGCTGTTGATTCTTTTTAAAGAGTTCAGATGCTCATATGGCAGGATGACTTAAGGGAATCATCCCAGTCTTTCTATCTCAAAAAAGATGTTGGCATACTTTTGTTATCCCGGCTAATAGGGAAGCTAAGACAGAAGGATGGCAAGTCCCCTGCCAGCCTGGGAAATGTAATGAGACTCTGTCACCAAATTAAGGTTAAAAAAAAAGAATGGGGATGTAGCTCAGTGGTAGAGCACTTGCCTATCATGCGCAAGACCCTGAGTTCAATACCTAGAACTGCAAAAAAAACCCAAAAGTCCTCTTCCAAGTGCATTCGTAGGCATTAAAGATGACAGATGACAAATGCATGTTCTTCCACCAACGCTATAATTTACTTTTATTACAACAATAATTCATTAAATTATTTAATTATTTTATATATGTGGTGAAAATGTTCAGTGTTCTCTTGAAGACATTATAGAGTGCGTAGCTTTAAAGAAATGTGAACTCAAGTCTGCTTTGTGCAGATCACTAAGGCCAAATATGAACACATTGCCTTCACTGCTCCTTTTTCTGTGTTGTAACATTTTTTCTCTATGAAAATTAGTGCAACCTCAGTAGAAAATTGATCACAATTATCCCCTGCTAGAAACAGAATAAACCTCTTATAGAATATACTCAAAGACACTTCCCACTTAATTATAAGCTTATCTAAAAATATTTTAAAAAATTTTTTATGACAAAAAGTTGCAAATTACTCTACTTCACTGGGCATATTGTTTTGGATAGATGCTGAGGAGGTCACTGTGCCTAATGAGTTTAACATGGCATTGCTCCCAAGTTCCTTCAGACAACCAATGTTTATGCTGCATGCTGAGTGTGAACATGCTCACCAAGATCTCACATGGTAAGTAAAAACTTACTGTCTTATTTAATCACCTATTCAGTACTCTGTACACATCATCATTCTACATATGGAGGACACATATCAGTAAAAGTTATCATGAATATCTCTGCCCTGTTCAAGCTTTAAAGTAAAGGACTAGGTTAACCAGGGGATCTGAATCACTTTCCATATGTCTTTTGAAAACTTTAACATGTGTCATTTAATTTTGTCACATGGTTTGATGAAGTTTGGGCTGTTATCACAATTTAAGTTTTTTCTATTATATGAGCTTTGTCTTGTAAGAGGTTCTGAAATGAATCTTGAAGAAATATTTGAGCAGTAAAAAAAGTGTTTATTTTCTTTTATTGCTTCTAACTAATTCTTCCTCTTTTCAGTTGCAAAAAAGAAAAAAGTCCTCAAAATTTGTGTCAGTGCTTTAAGTATTGCAGCAAGAGTGATTTTTTTCATGTATACACTCTCTTTTCAAGGAAGTGCAAGTTCAGGCCCAAACTACTTGTTTGCATCTCTGTAAATATAAAATAGTCACTTTAACTAAGGGCAGCCTATTCTTCCCATACCAATTGCTGTGTTCGCTCTAAATGAATGGACTGGGCATCTTATCAAGGTCTCCACCACCCAGTTTATTTCCAGGGAGCACTGGGATCAAAAGAAGAGGTCATGTCACAAGATACAATTTTCAGATATTTCTTTTTTGGCCTGTTTTCATGGACTTCAAGGTTCTGCTTTACACTTCCTGTTTCTAACCACCCCATTATATGTTCCTATTTTAAAATGCAATTTAAAAACACTTGAAAATCCCACTTTAAAAAAGGTAAACAGAAAGGGCCCTAACCCCACAGACTCTTGAGTATTTTGGTACACCTGGACTCTGAGCTTTGTGGGGAGAAAAAAAGAGTCATTTGGATTTTATATTATGGTCATTTAATTATTTGACGACCAAAATAACAAAGAGGAAATTTTAGGAACAACAACTTCATTCAAGATAGTTTTTTAAAAAACAACAGTTATTTTTTAGATGCAAAATGCTTTTTAAAAAAATCACAGAAGTATGGATACTTCTGACAAGACATGGGGTGATGCTCCTGCACTCCAGGGGCAGATGGAAGCTCTGTGGGAGAACAGTGTGACCGTAAAGAGCCTGTGATGTGATGTGAACGTGGCTGACACTGCAGGACGAGTATCAAAGGGCTCACCAATGAGAGAAAAGTATTATGTCTTCCATCACTAACCACAGTTAATTTCCCTGATATTAAAGGCTTTAATAGCATAAGAGAAATGGCTCATAAATTAGAAAACGTTGAGAGTAGTATTCAACTCATTGATCATGTAGGTCATAAAACCTTTTATTGATATCAAAATACATTTATTTTTCTTAATCTTCAGTTAAGAGTGGAATTTATGTCAGAAGCCCCTGGAAAGGTCACTCTCCACTATAATGTATTTTTTATATGACTGTAGCTACCTGGTGTCCATTATTTGTAAAAAAATTTGAATTTGACATAAAAGTCTAATTTTAAATAAGGCTTCTATTTTAAAAGCTTATTTTTGGGGGCTGTGGCTGTGGCTCAGAGGTAGCACACTTGCCTGGTATGTGTGAGGCACTGGGTTCGATTCTCAGCACCACATATAAATAAATAAAATAAAGGTTTATCAACAACTAAAAAAATACTCTATATAATATAAATACAAAACTTTTTTAAAAAGCTTATTTTTTGGAATATCTAGGTTAGAATGAATATATGTGCAGTCCCTGTCGCAATCACCAAATATTTCTAGTTAGAAATAACATTGGTAAAGATTGAACTGTGCTATTTATTTGACTTAAATATGTGACTAACTAATCATGACATTGTTATATCATTCCATATGGTGTAAACAACCACAAATTAAGGGTGATACTTGCATGGTTTTATGGGTATATTCCAAACATCCAGATTTCACCAACTTCTCTGCTAGGTTGGTGATGAACTAATGGATCGCATTCAACAAAACTGCTGAAATTCTAAACTGAGTGAGGTGGTGAGGTAGATTTTGATCACGGAAAATGAGTAATGAAGACATAATAGTTGGCAGTCCTCAAGAATGGCTGCAGACTTACTGGTGAAGTCAGTAAGCAAATAATGACAAAATACTCTTTGATAATAAATGAGTCAGATCCTGCGTATGATAGAGAATAACACAGAGGAATGACTAATTGGAGTAAGAAAGATGAGCCGGTGAGGGAGAATGGGCAAAGAAAGCTAAGAGCCTGTGACAAGTGAGGTAGTCTAGGGACCATGAGGACCCCACAGAAACATATGGAAAAGAAATCAAACAGAAGGCAGAAGAGCAACAGAGCTCCTTACTGATGTTGAAACATGGTGTCAGCAAAGGCCTGGGTGAGGAGACCAGAGTATGTCAAATCACAAAATAAGACCAACTGGAAGCTTAACTATGACTTGGGATAATATGTCTGAAAGGAAAAACCAAATTTAAAAGAAGCCAAGAAAAGAGAGTTACACTTCTCAAAATTGCCTTCCCTGAATACTTCTTGGTGAGAGATCCTCTGGAGTAATTTGGAAGGTGGAAGAGGAAAAGAATCCTTTACTCACCACAAGAATTTGCAGCTAGGTGTGTGGCCCACCTGGGAATCACAAAGGTTTTTCGGGTGAGCCATTGAGATCTACCCATTTCACGTCTGCATGCTGTGGTATTTGTGGGAGCTTCTGAGAATTTCTTGAGAATTGCAGCAGCTTTTGGAAAGCCGTGGAGAAGGCCTACTTTGGAGTTTCAGGCTGAATGCAGCAATATTCCCTGAAAAATTCTCGCATCTTCAGTCTCCCAGATCTTCCATGGTTGGTGTAAGCTTCTAGTTCTCATATTAAATATTTTATAATTGGAATATGTACAATGGCTTCTCTTTTTCTGATTGGACTTTGACTTGGCTTTAGTTTTACTGTCTTATCTCATATTTGCTTAGTTATCTTATACTGCTAGTCATAGTATTAAAAGGCGTGTTTCTTGCAAATAATTTGGTGCAAAGTGAGAATTTTATTCATGCCAGGTACCTGAAACTACTAGTAATCCAGAATTTTATTAATTTCATTCTAGGAATTGCAGGTGCTATGTGTCCAAATTTCCTGTTCTCACTCAATCCTTGGATTCAGCCTTGAAAGGCCACAGAAAGCAGATGTTTTCCAAGACTCTGATGGGGTAGGTCTCAGGTTCTGTGGCTTCCCAGCCTCTCAGTTACTGAACCACTTCTGATATTGGTAAACAATGGTAAAGGGAAAATTAGCCCCAAATACCAAGGTCTCCCCTGTAGATGTTTATCTTCCTGTGGATTTTTAATCTTTCATTACTGTTACATTAATTCTTCATAGTTTTCAAGGCGATGATTTTTGTAACTTTATGAGAAGTTTCTTTAGTGTTATTCATTAAAACACAAGTATCTTATTTTATAATAATAGTTTTTAGCTTGGTCAAAGAGATCATTATGATAACATAACTAAATTAAATAGGAATAATTTTAGTATGAAAAGGGCTTTTCTAAGTCAGACATAAAAATTAGAAATCAGAAATTAAAAGAGATTAAAAAATTCTATGTAAAAATGAAATTAACTATACATAAAAAGTAACATGATACAGATTGAAACTAAGTATTTGATATATTTAAATAAATATGTATGTGAAAAAATTCTTCATGTCCATCATTTTTCATATCCTGAATTCCACTTTTATTTTACATTTTCTTACTCAGCACATTTCTTTCTGTTTCCTTCCTTTCTCTTTCATTGTATTAGCTTATTCTCTCTATAGCTTTACCTTCATGCTTTCTAGATTCAAGCACTTCTTGCCACCCTCTAAAGAATAATTTTCTAAATGATTTGTTAATTAATTCAATGAATATTTACTGAATATTCTGGGATCTGGGCTGCAATGGTTAAAAAGAAAAGCAAATATTCTTATTCTGGTAGTTAAAGACAACCAGGGTTCTAAAGGGTTCTGTTTTTTCTTCTGAATCTTCCAGTATTTCCTTTCTTGTGCCTTGTAGTGGCTGGTGATCATGAATTCATTTAAAAACTTATTTATCTTTGAACAAAAGGAGAGGTCGGCCCCATGCCAGTGGAAAGACTGGAATATTATGTCCGGCTCATTCCCTACTGAGTTCACTTTCCCTTACATTAACTGATAGTTTATGGAACATGTAGCTCCTTGCCCAGCTCCTGATTCGGCATTTGGATGCATAGGGGATCTTCTCCAAGACCATCTATGGTACCTAGTTTACAAAGGAACTTAAAATGGATAAATGAAACCCATAACCATCACTACTTACTGTTATAAAGGCTTTTCTATCCTATCTCTGTCTATGGTCACTTGGTTCCCCATTTTTGGCAGTTACCACATTGCAAGCTTGCTGTCAATTGCTGTATTATTGTATAGTCTGTTTGTAATAGTGTAAATGTACTGTATTTTACATCTTGCTCCATCTAGATTGTAGCTCATGGAAAACTGGGGCTGAGGTGTTCAGTGTTTATATTTCCAAGTTGCCTGGCACTGTGACTTGCCTATAATAACACTCATTTTCTTTTGTTGACTTTGATTTGATTGCCGTCGCCAAATGCTCTCGGACCATTAATAAAGCACGAAGTTTCTATGTCAAGCAAGACCTTGTACACATTGTGCATATACAAAAAATAAATTATCTGGTTGGGTAAAGGTTGAACACACAAAAAAAAGACAAGCTTTGGGGTCCTTATGCTTGAAAGGCATTCACGTTGTCACAGTAAGACTCAAGGGGGCTGCCGCGTGGCGGGGGCAAGGCTTTGAGCTCTGTGAGAGTTGGGATCCCGCGGGATCAGACGGGGCCAATCAGCTGCGAGGATGGAGCCTGCCATTAGTCCTGGAGTCCACGACCTTCTGAGCGCACGTCTGACTTGGGCTGCGGAGAAGGGACTCAAAGCATTGCCTGCCCAGCCCCCAGTATCCAAAGTGGGGAGTGGGCCCCCGCAGGGCAGCGGCCCAAAGGAGGTGGAGAGCAAAGGCCCTGGCTCCGTGGTGGGTGCGGGCCGGCTGGGCAGACGAGTGGTTGGCAGAGGGCAGCCTGAGGTGGAAGTGGTGACTTGGGGAGTTGAGGCTGGGAGTTTGGAAAGCCCGACTCGACTCGCGTTGTAGCTCAGGGGTTCATTCACAGCCACGGAGAAGGGGTAAAGGACAGCTTTGGGGATTCATGGATGTGAGTTGATTTACTCAGGGTTCCATTGTTATTACTGCCTTCCACTTCAGTCCACTACAACATGGATCCCACATCCTCCCCAAAATATTCTAGTGAGCTTCCCCTCCTGCTTTCATCACTTCAACTATGTGTGGGCTTTGTAAGTTTTAAAAGTTTTATTGGTACCTTGATGGTTCTGACCCCCTCTGCATTCCTCTTTTTACACAAAGTGAGACTTCACAATGGTCTGTACGCTTATTAAGAACGGCTTCACTTACTTCTCTTTCTTTTCTCACTTGGGAAAAAATTTAAAAATCTGCAATTGTATTCAAAGAAGGATCTCCTGATCACTTTAAAAACAGATTTTTAACTGCTTACAAATTTGTGACCCTAAATATGCCCCTTAATCTTTGTGTGCCTCATCTTCCTCACATGCGAAAGTAGAGATATGAATAGCAACTATCTCATAGGTCTTTTGTGAAGATTAAATGACTTGAAAATATGTAAAAGGCTTAGAATATACCTGAAATAGAGTAAGCACATACCATGTTTGCTACTTTTATCATCTAGTTAGTATTGGAATACTTTATTGTTGGATGAACGATCAGGCTCATATTAGAGGTCACATCTTTGCCTATTTTAGTGAGATATTTCTTCTTTAATGCTAAATACTGGTAGAGTGTCACATAACTATAGGACAAAATGGTTTCCTTTGATATTCTGACCCATCTTACTGTTGATGAATGTATTGATTTTATTGCACTTGGAAAAGGGTCATAGGCATTTGCACCAGCATTAATCTGTGATTAAAGGTGGCAGCCATAAAAATTTTAATTGTGACTCATACTGGTAGTTTGAATAGTGATAATAGAAGGTTTTTTATAAGTGACTTTCATGTGAAATTTATAGCTTATGAGTAAAGTTTTCAGAATTATTAGTAACATTTTAGTTGTTATAAACAATCAATCTGATCTTTCTACCTTTATAAAAGGTGATATCTAGGTAATATTTTATTTTTATGTGATATAGATTTTATGGTTATAGTGAATGTATTTTACTAAAAGGTCATACATTTGCTTTTCTGGTTGAAAATTCCCTTTTATGGCTTCTGTTCAAAGGCTCACTTTATCCTGAAACTATTAAGATAAAATTAATAAAACTGTTACATGTAGAAATTGAATGCAATATACTGAGTGATGTTTGGAATCTTAAAGTTAGCTTCTTTCTTAGATAAAATAAGTTTTCTTACCCTGCTTTCTATCAGACCTAAAACATTGATTTCTAGTTTTTGGATGCTGCCACCTAAAAATCAACTGTCTTTCCTTTAGGTGCATTATTGACACTTTTATCAGCTTGCACATAGATCGAAATAAATTAGATATTCATTTTGTAGTTTATTGTACACTAGCCTTTCTCTGAATAATAGTTAGCTTTAAGCAATACTGTATTCTTCAATATTGGCAGATTAATGCAAACATTATTTCTTAATAGGGAGGTATGGATAAATACATGCTTAGGATTGTACTCTCAAAGAATTAGGTACTTTCATGATTTTGATAATAGTAATTTGTTATGTTCAAATCCATCCCAGTCCCTGCCTCTAGTGTATTTATTCTTCACTGAGCATGAAAACAAAACCCATATAGAGCATTCACTACCATTTCAAAGTATAATTTTGATAGATTGAAAATATTTTCTTTTTTATGTCATTTTAGATGGAGGAGACAGTTATCTAACAGAATTTTTGGTAGTCTTCATCAAAATGTCTTTGTACAAAATCTCTTGTATATATCTATTACTATACAAAGATCTTATCTACTTTAAAAACATTTATTTTCTACATTAATATTAAATTGTATTAGTGCTGACTGAAGTCAATAATGTTATTTCTGATTGCTTTCTAGTAGTGCTTGATCTAGTCTGATGGACTGATTTACAATTAAGAGTGTAAAGTAAATGGGAATCTATTTTACATATAGCTTTCTGTGGCCTCATTCTTTTCTGTATGATTTTTAATTTTATAGTTCTATTATTATAGACATATAGTAATGCATAATAAATTTCATACTTAAGCACTTCTCCAATTTATTCTATCCTTATTTCTTAACTAAGGAAATGCAAAATTAGACCTATATGCTTCAAATAATTTTTCATGTTTTTAGAGGTGAAAAGGAAAGAAATACAGAGGACTTGTATAAACTGGTATAATTGTTTGAATACTGAAGTAAAGTTAGGTTTATTCTAATAGCAATTTGTGAAGTAGCTATGACTGGAAATTTAAAATAAATGAGATGATTAAGTTTTTAGTAAGTTATTTGCTATATCCTCTTTTGAGCACTCATACATTAAAACAAACATGCTATAAATAACATGTTATGTTTAATATCATTAGCATTCACTGCAGCCAAAGTGATGAAATAACTTTGGGTTTCCAGCTTTGCAAATCTGATATTTTCTTTGGTCTGTGGTTTAAGGTTTCCTTGCCAAACAAAATGGGAGATGCTGAGGCAGGCAAGAAGATCTTTACTCAGAAATGCGCTCAGTGCCACACAGTGGAAAAAGGTGGAAAACACAAGACAGGTCCAAATCTCTGGGGTCTCTTTGGCTGAAAAACAGGACAAGCACCAGGATTTTTGTATACTGATGCAAACAAAAACAAAGGTAACAATCATCAGTGGTGGAAGAACTGAGATATTTTGTCACAGAAAGAAAAGCAAATGATTTGGCCCATAATTAAGGGCTTTATTTGCATTATTGAAAATGGACCCTTGTGCTTATAATACTGATACATTGATTTATATCATAAGATCTGAATTTGGATAACTGATTATCCTTATGATAAGAAGAACTAGCAGTTTTGTATGGCATAGGTTTTTGCCTGTACAAAGTATTTTATTTTGTGAAATATGTTTATCTTGAAAAAAGTGTAAGCTAGATTTAAAAGAACTCAAATCATATTTTAGTGGTAGAATGGTAGTAGTGATTCTATCTATAATAATTATTCTTAGCAAAGTGGGGGGGGATATTATGCAGTTGGAAAAGTATATTCAACAATTTCTTTGTTGGTAGAAAGAGGGTAGAAAGTAAATGAGAAAGCATTTGAGAACTGAGATTAGAAATTGTTAGAAAGATTATAGTATCTTTTAAAAGCAATTTGTTACTCCTGGATATACATGTGAGACAGATATCTCTCTCTCTCTCTCTCTCTCTCTCTCTCTCTCTCTCTCTCTCTCTCCATATATATAGATATATAGATATATATATCTCACACACACAGGCACTCATACATTAAAACAAACATGCTATATTATTTGTGCTAAAAGTAACACATAATCTTCGTTGATCCAAGAATATTTTAGTACTTTTAAAATATCAACATAGTTATTATTAACACAATATTATTATATTCAGATGTGCAAAAATTCTGGTTAACTAATATTGTATAATAAATAATTTGGTTTTGGTCCTGAGTTCCTTTCCAAGAATATGTAAAACCTTGGAATTTCCTAAGTGTTAGGAATGTCTTTGTTATCATTGTTGGCCCCTGAGACCAAGACCCAAGATATGCTGAGATAATATGATGAATTCATAAATCATTTCAGAATGGAGGTGACTATGCTAGAAAGATCAACTATGTGATTGGAGAATTGGGGCATTGAACTAGGTTATATTAGTCTAATCTCTGGGGAAAGACTGAGGATTGGAGATTGAGTTTAGTCATGTGGCTGATAAGTGATCAATCATGCCAATGTAATGAAATCTCATTAAAAACTTTGGGCACTTATAACTGGAAGCTCCTATTGAGTTTCCTAATTGGTGAACACATCTGGGAGGGTGATAAGTCCTGATTCCACAGGAATATGACCCAGAAACTACATTTGGACCTTCCCAATCTTTGCCCTATGAGTTTCTTAATCTAGCTGGTCCTAATTTGTATCATTCATAATAAAACTATAAATGTATGTACAGTGCTTTCCTGAGTTCTGTGAGTTGGTCTAGAAAATTACTGAACTTTGGGAGGTGGTGGGAATTCCTGGATTGGTAGTCAATTGGTGAGAAGTGTGGGTGGCCCATTATTTACAACTAGTGTCTATGGTGAGGGTATTCTTATTGGGTACTGTAGAGTCTATGCTGATTCTGAGCAATTAGCATTAGAATTGCATTGCAGTTATTGAACTAGGATTTTCAGTTGATAGATTACTGGATAAATCATTTTTAAATTTACATTTATTACTTGCCATTATAATGGCTCTTAAATATTTAAAGTAATATTTTGCTGTAGTATCATTTTAATATTATTATTCTGTTACAATAGCAAACTTTTGAATTCCTAATTTGTAAACTAGTTATAAACTAATATTTATGCCTGTAGCTACCAAAATTTTAAGGCATTTATTACTTATTAGTATTGATTTGAAATTGTATCAAAATTTACTTCGAATGCATCTTTTATTATAGATTGTTGTCAAAGGTTGAAAGCTATAGAAAAGGCTTGGTTTTAACATTATCTAAGAATTAGAAATAAAATATCTCTAACTTTATTCAAGTAATTATTTTTATTTTTACTTATTTTTATTTTTACTTATTTGAGAATATATTATTATTTATTAGTTCCATTGATAAAATAAGGATAATATAAGCAGCTTGCTATGTTAATTGAATTAGGATTTTAAATTAGATTATTTAAAATAAAATGAGGACTAAGAAGAATCAGGAAGTCAATAGTCATGTTAATATAAATTATGGCTACTATCAACCTTATTTTATTTTCTGTGTATAATCTTTTTAAAATTTTGTTCTAATTAGTTATACATTACAGCAGAATGAATTTTGATTCATTGTACACAGATGGAGCACAACTTTTTATTTCTCTTGTTTTATATGATGTAGAGTCACACCATTCATGGAATCATCTGTATATAATTTTTTTTGTAAATAATTTCACTTTTTTTTAGGAAGATGTGGAAATTATTATATTTTAAAGAAGACCCTTTGTCTCATGATTTGTGTGGAGTACAGTTTTACAAAATTCATGATAATAACAATAATCTTATATTGTGTGTTTTAAAGTTTTTGGTAAAATATACATAATATAAAATTTATCATTTTAATCATCTTTAAGTGTATGACTTTGTGTTTTAAGTATATTCATATTGTTTTGTTGTCATTACCACCATTTATCTCCAGAACTTTTTCATTTTCTCAAACTGAAATTCTTTTCCCATTAAGTAATCTCTGGCAATTACCATTCTACTTTCTGTCTTTGCCAATTTGACTATTTAATGAAATAATATCAGAAAAATTTCCAAACATGAATAATGAATTGGAAAATCAAATATAAGAGGCTATTAGGACACCAAATATATAAAATCTCAATAGATTCACACCAAGGCACATTATAATGAAAATGCCTAGCATACAGAATAAGGAGAAAATTTTAAAAGCCACAAGAGAAAAGAATCAGATTATATTTAGGGAGAAACCATTTAGGATATCTTCATATTTTTCAACCCAGACCCTGAAAGCTAGAAGATCCTGGAACAGCATGTACCAGCCCCTGAAAAAAAATGGATGCCAACCAAGAATCTAATATTCAGCAAAATTATGCTTTAGATTTGATGATGAAATAAAAACCTTCCATGATAAACAAAAGTTAAAAGAATTTACAACTAGAAAGCCTGCACTACAGAACATCCTCAGCAAAATATTCCATGAGGAGGAAACAAAAAACAACAATGAAAATCAGCAAAAGGAGGTATTACACTAAAGGAAATACTACTAATCAAAGGAGAAACCAAGTCAAGTTAAATACCAAAAATAAACAAATATGACTGGGAATACAAATCAGGTCTCAACAATAACCCTGAATGTCATTGGCCTAAACCCACCAATCAAAAGACATAGATTGGCAGATTGGATTTTAAAGAAGAAACAACAGTATGCTGCCTTCAAGAGACTTATCTCATAGGAAAAGACATCCATAGACTGAAGGTTAAAGGTCGGGAATAAATATACCTCTCATATGGACTGTGGAGACAAGCAAGGGTCTCCATCTTCATATCAAATAAAGTAGACCTCAAGCCAAAGTTAATCAAAAGGGATAAAGAAAGACAATTCATACTGCTTAAGGGAACCATACATCAGTAAGACATAACAATTATAAGTATAGATGCCCCAAACAATGGAGCATTTACGTTCATAAAACAAACTCTTATCAAGTTCAAAAGTCAAATAGACCACAACACAATAATTTTGTGTGACTTTAATGCACCTCTTTCACCACTGGATAGATCTTCCAAACAAGCTAAACAAAGAAACTATAGAACTTAGACTTAACTGATATATATATAGAGTATTTCATCCATCAGTGAGTGAATACAGTTTCTTCTCAGCAACACATGGATCTTTTCCTAAAATAGACAATATATTATGCCACAAAGCAATTCTTAGCAAATAAAAGAAAATAGAGATATTACCCTGCATTCTATCAGATCATAATGGAACAAAACTGGAAATCAATGATAAAATAAAAAATAGAAGCTACTCCAACACCTGGAGACTAAATAATATGCTATTGGATGAACAATGGGTTGCAAAAGATATCCAAGAAGAGCTTAAAAAATTCTTAGAGGTAAACGAGAACCCTGATAAAACATATTGAAATCTCTGTGATACTATGAAGGCAGTACTAAGAGGAAAGTTCATTGCATGGAGTTCACTCCTTAAAAGAAGAAAAAGTCAACAAATAAATGACCTAATACCATATCTCAAAGCCCTAGAAAAATAAGAACAAATCAACACCAAAAGCAGTAGAAGACAGGAAGTAATTAAAATCAGAGCTGAAATCAATGAAATTGAAACAAAACCAATTGAAAAAAATTGACAAAACAAAAAGTTGGTCCTTTGAAAAAATTAATAAAATTGATAACCCTTAGCCATGCTAATGAAGAGAAGGAAAGAGACAACTCAAATTACTAATGTCTGTGATTAAAAAAGGAAATATTATGATGATACAGAAGATATTTAGAAATTATTTTGAAAATTTGTACTCCAATAAAATAGAATATATTGAAAGAATAGGCAAATTTCTAGAGTCATATGATTTGCCCAAATGAAATCAGGAATACACAAGTTAAACAGATCAATTTTAAGCAATGAAATAGAAGATGACATTAGAAGCTTACCAACCAAGAAAAAGCCCAGGACCAGATGGATACACAGCTGAGTTCTACAAGACCTTCAAACAAGAACTAATACCAATACTCCTCAAATTATTTCATGAAATAGAAAAAGTAGGAACACTTTCAAATTCATTCTGTGAGCCAATATCACCCTGATTTCAAAACCAGACAAAGACACATCATAGAAAGAAAACTTCAGACCTATATCTCTAATGAACATAGATGCAAAAATTCTCAATAAAATCTGGCAAATTGAATACAAAAACATATCAAAAAGATAGTGTACCATGATCAAGTGGGGTTCATCCCAGGGATGCAAGGTTGTTTCAACATATGGAAATCAATAAATGTAATTCATCACATCAATAGACTTAAAGATAAGAATCATATGATCATCTCAATAGATGAAGAAAAAAAACATTCTACAAAACACAGCACCTCTTCATATTCAAAACATTAAAAAAACTAATAGGAACATATCTCAACATGGAAAAAGCTATCTATGCTAAGCCCCAGGTCAACATCATTCTAAATGGAGAAAAATTTAAAGCATTCCCTCTAAAAACTGGAACAAGACAGGTTTGCCCTCTTTCAACACTGTTTTTTTTTGCTTCTCTCTTTTTTTTTTAAATTTTATTTTTTTTATTGGTTGTTCACAACATTGCAAAGCTCTTGACATATCATATTTCATACATTAGATTGAAGTGGGTTATGAACTCCCAATTTTACCCCAAATGCAGATTGCAGAATCGCGTCGGTTACACATCCACAATTTTACATAATGCCCTATTAGTAATTGTTGTATTCTGCTACCTTTCCTATCCCCTACTATCCCCCCTCCCCTCCCCTCCCATCTTCTCTCTCTACCCCATCTACTGTAATTCATTTCTCTCCTTGTTTATTTTCCCATTCCCCTCACAACCTCTTATATGTAATTTTGTATAGCAATGAGGGTCTCCCTTCATTTCCATGCAATTTCCCTTTTCTCTCCCTTTCCCTCCCATCTCATGTCTCTGTTTAATGTTAATCTTTTCTTCCTGCTCTTCCTCCCTGCTCTGTTCATAGTTGCTCTCATTATATCAAAGAAGACATTTGGTATTTGTTTTTTAGGGATTGGCTAGCTTCACTAAGCATAATCTGCTCTAGTGCCATCCATTTCCCTGCAAATTCTATGATTTTGTCATTTTTTATTGCTGCATAGTACTCCATTGTGTATAGATGCCACATTTTTTTTTATCCATTCATCTATTGAAGGTCATCTGGGTTGGATCCACAGTCTAGCTATTGTGAATTGTGCTGCTATGAACATCGATATGGTAGTATCCCTGTAGCATGCTCTTTTAAGGTCTTCAGGGAATAGTCCAAGAAGGGCAATAGCAGGGTCAAATGGTGGTTCCATTCCCAGCTTTCCCAGGAATCTCCAAACTGCTTTCCAAATTGGCTGCACCAATTTGCAGTCCCACCAGCAATGTACAAGAGTACCCTTTTCTCCACATCCTCGCCAGCACTTGTTGTTGTTTGACTTCATAATGGCTGCCAATCTTACTGGAGTGAGATGGTATCTTAGGGTGGTTTTGATTTGCATTTCTCTGATTGCTAGAGATGGTGAGCATTTTTTCATGTACTTGTTGATTGATTGTATATCCTCCTCTGAGAAGTGTCTGTTCAGGTCCTTGGCCCATTTGTTGATTGGGTTATTTGTTATCTTATTGTCTAATTTTTTGAGTTCTTTGTATACTCTGGATATTAGGGCTCTATCTGAAGTGTAAGGAGTAAAAATTTGTTCCCAGGATGTAGGCTCCCTATTTACCTCTCTTATTGTTTCTCTTGCTGAGAAAAAATCTTTTTAGTTAAGTAAGTCCCATTTGTTGATTCTTGTTATTAACTCTTGTGCTATGGGTGTCCTATTAAGGAATTTGGAGCCCGACCCCACAATATGTAGATCTGAGCCAACTTTTTCTTCTATCAGACGCAGAGTCTCTGATTTGATATCAAGCTCCTTGATCCATTTTGAGTTAACTTTTGTGCATGGTGAGAGAAAGGGATTCAGCTTTATTTTGTTGCATATGGATTTCCAGTTTTCCCAACACCATTTGTTGAAGATGCTATCCTTCCTCCATTGCATGCTTTTAGCCCCTTTATCAAATATAGGATAGTTGTAACTTTGTGGATTAGTCTCTGTGTCCTCTATTCTATACCATTGGTCCACCCGCCTGTTTTGGTATCAGTACCATGCTGTTTTTGTCACTATTGCTCTGTAATATAGTTTGAAATCTGGTATCGCTATACCGCCTGGTATAGCGATTCACACTTCCTGCTTAGAATTGCTTTTGCTATTCTGGGTCTTTTATTTTTCCATATGAATTTCATGATTGCTTTATCTATTTCTACAAGAAATGCCGTTGGGATTTTGATTGGCATTGCATTAAACCTATAGAGAACTTTTGGTAATATCGCCATTTTGATAATGTTAGTTCTGCCTATCCGTGAACAGGGTATATTTTTCCATCTTCTAAGATCTTCTACTTCTCTCTTTAGGGTTCTGTAGTTTTCATTGTATAAATCTTTCACCTCTTTTGTTAGGTTGATTCCCAAGTATTTTATTTTTTTTGAGGATATTGTGAATGGAGTGTTTTTCCTCATTTCCGTTTCAGAAGTTTTGTCACTGATATACAGAAATGCCTTTGATTTATGCGTGTTGATTTTATATCCTGCCACTTTGCTGAATTCATTTATTAGTTCTAGTAGTTTCTTTGTAGACCCTTTTGGGTCTTCTAGGTATAGAATCATGTCATCTGCAAATAGTGATAATTTAAGTTCTTCTTTTCCTATTTTTATGCCTTTAATTTCTTTCATCTGTTATTTAACATAGTTCTTGAAACTCTAGCCAGAGCAATCAGATGAAAGAAATGAAAGGGACATGGATAGGAAAAGGACTCAAATTATTATTTGCTGATGATATGATTCTATACCTAGAAGACCCAAAAATTCCACAAGAAAACTTCTAGAACTATAAAATGAATTTGGCAAAGTAGCAGGATATAAAATCAGCATCCATAAATCAAAGGCATTTTTGTACATCAGTGACAAATCCTCTGAAAGAGAAACTAGGAAAACTTCCCCATTTACAATAGCCTCAAAAAATATATAAATAAAACAAAAAACCTTGGTAATCAATTTAAAAAAAGAGGTGAAAGACCTCTGCAATGAAAATTACAGAATGCTAGAACACTAAAGAAAGAAATTAAAGAAGACCTTAGAAGATGGAAAGATTATCTTGTTCTTGGTAGGCAGAATTAATATTGTTAAAATGACCATACTACCAAAAGCAGATTTAATGCAATTCCAATCAAAGTCTCAATGACATTCCTCATAGAAATAGAAAAAGCAGTTATGAAATTTATCCAGAAAAATAAGAGACCCAGAATAGCTAAAGAAATTCTTAGCAAGCAGAGTAAAGCAGGTGGTATCACTATACCAGACCTTAAACTATAATAGAGAACAATAGTAACAAAAACAGCATGGTATTGACACTAAAATAGACTTGTAGACCACTGGTACAGAATAGAGGACACAGAAACAAAGCCACATAAATTCAGTTACCTCATATTAGCCAAAGGCACCAAAAACATATATTGGAGAAACATATATAGCCTCTTCAACAAATGGTGCTAAGAAAACTGGAAATCTATATGCAACAAAATGGAATTAAGCACCTATTTCTAACCATGCACAAAACTCAACTCAGAGTGGATCAAGGACCTAGGAATTAAACCAGAGACCCTACACCTAATAGAAGAAAAAGTAGGCCCAAATCTTCATCATGTCGGATTAGGCCCCAACTTCCTTAATAAGATTCCTATAGCGCAAGAAATAAAATCAAGAATCTATAAGTGGGGTGGATCCAAACTAAAAAGCTAAAGAAACAATTAGTGAGGTGAATAGAGAGCCTACATTTTGGGAGCAAATTTTTACCACAAGCTCATCAGATAGAACACTCATCTCTAGGATATATAAAGAACTCAAAAATCTTAACACACACACAAAAAAATAACCCAATCAATAAATGGACCAAGGACCTGAACAAACACTTCTCAGAAGATGATATACACTGAATGAAAATATATGAAAAAATGTTCAACATCTCTAGCAATTAGAGAAATGTAAATCAAAACTACTCTAAGATTTTATTCCACTCCAGTCAGAATGGCAGCTATTAAGAATACAAACAACAGTAAGTGTTGGCGAGGATGTGGGGAAAAAGTACACTCATACATTGATGGTGGGACTACAAATTGGTGCAACTAATATGGAAAGCATTATGGAGAATCCTTGGAAAACTTGGAATGGAATCACCATTTGACCCAGCTATCCCACTCCTTGGTTTATACACAAAGGACTTAAAAACAGCATACTACAGGGACATAGCCACATCAATGTTTAGAGCAGCACAATTCACAATAGCTAAATGGTGGAACCAACCTAGATGCCCTTCAGTAAATGAATGGATAAAGAAACTGTGGTTTATATATACAATGGAATATTACTCAGCATTAAAAGAGAATAAAATCATGGCATTTGAAGGTAAATGGATGGAGTTGGAGAATATGATGCTAAGTGAAGTAAGGCAATCTCCTCCCCAAAAAATGCCAAATGTTTTCTCAGATATGAGGATGCTGATACATAATGGGGATGGGTGGGGGAGCATGGGAGGAATGGAGGAACTTTAGGTAGGAGGGAGGATATAGGAGGGGACAGAGGGGTAGGAAAGATGGTGAAATGAGATGGACATCATTACCCCAAGTACATGTATGAAGACACGAGTGAGGTGACTCTACTTTGTGTACAATCAGAGACATGAAAAACTGTGTTCTATATGTGTACTATGAATTGAAATGCATTCTGCTGTCATATATAATGGATTAGAATAAATAAATTTTAAAAATAAATAAAATATGTAAATTTTAAACTATATGTTTTAATAATTGTATTTTATCCATTTTTTTAAAAAAATCATACTTGGGCTATCCCTTGTGTGAATCTTCGATCTTCTTTGTCTAAATGTCTTCTATATGTATCATTTTTCCTTTGATTTGAAAGCTAAGTGATCATTTTAAATGCTTAATTATTTCCATTTTCTTTTTGTCAATATTTTCAAGCCCATTTGTGCCATCAGCAGCACCTGTTCAGTTAGCTGTCACTTTTATGTCTTTCTATTTTATCATTTTTTTGCTTGAGCATTTTGTAGTTCTGCATTGAGCCTTTAATTTATAAATTAAATTAAATTAGTAAATAGTACACATTAAATTAAAATGGTTTCTTTGAAACTGTGGGAAAGTAGTTATGGTTTTCATCTGCTTAATGTCTATAATTTCTGATGTGTATTTTTCTTTTAACTTTTTAAATATTCATATCTGCTTTGTATTTATATGTGGTATGTGTTTGTGCATACATGTTATGTATATGTACTTTCAACATTCTTACGCTGTTTCTTTTTTGATTATTATTCACCTTTTGATTAGAACAGATCTTCTTGGACTAATTGTCTGCAGAAGTATAGTAAGGGTGAAGGTCTGAGTGTACCAGTTAGTTCTTCTTTCCCTACAGTTATATGTTAAAGATGTGTATATATATATATTTGAGTATTTGTAGGTATATTTTGGTGATGGTGTTATTTGGTCCCTTTTTTCACCTGACAGAGGACTATGCAACTCCTGTAGTTTCTCTTTTATCCTATAAAATTGAAAACCTATCCTATAACACGTTGGGATCCTTCTTTCAAAGATGGCATGTCTCTGTTTTCTTTAATTCTGGCTCCCCTGTCCTCCATGATGTCAAAGTGAATTTAAGGAAACTTTTATGTCCAACTGATACACCCTATTCTTTCTGAACCAAAATGGGGTTATAACTTTGCCCTTTAGGATGTGTCACCTACTTTGAAGAACTCTTCTCTTCTTCACCCTAGATCATTAGTGACATTGTCTTCTTTCTTTGGTCCATGTTTCATATCCTTGGTGTTCTTCTAATTATATCAAGTTTTGGGTTATAGATGTTTCCTGAAAAGTTTTATCAAAAATAGAGTTAGCATTAGTGTTTCTCTTTATCTATGTTTTGATTGGTTTTAGAAGGGAAAAAGGCAACCTTCCTTGTCATCTTGATTCTGGATTTCTGAGTCAGATTTTGATGGGAATGTGGACAAAAGGAACTTGGTTTGATTGACTGATGAAAGAACATGAAAATATAAGTTAATAGTTATAAATTCTTCACTCAAAGCAGGCTTGTAATTTTAAGGGAAAATACTTTCTTCTCTTTGGATCATCATTTACTCATCTGCATAATAAAAGACTAGATTAAATGATCTTTAAGGTCTTCTCTAAAAGGACGTGAGATTATAGGAGGATGAGTTACTACTTAGGCACAATGTGTGTGGGGTGATAGCTCATTGATTTATTTTGGATAATCCTAAATAACTTGTGACTATGGATTTCTTTAGAGAAGGCAAAGAGTGGAGTCTAATTTTGTAATGTTTTTCTAAGTCAGAATCTGTACATATTCTTAGTTAAAAGTCTTCTGTCCAGTCAGAATATAAACTTTTATTCACATGTGTATCACATTAGAAAACAAGCCCTGCAAATGTAACTATACAAACTTAAAAACTTATTTTCAATTTTATAGGTGTTGTCTGGGGAGAAGACACTTTGATGGAATATATGGAGAACCCAAAGAAATATATCCCTGGAACTAAAATGGTCTTTGCTGGTCTTAAAAAGAAGAGTGAGAGAGAAGATCTTATTCAGTATTTGAAACAGGCAACATCTTCCTGAAATACTATTGCAACTTAAAAAGTATCAATTTAAATATTGTACATTTAAATAAGTCATATTTGATCATTCTTGATCAGCCTGTAATAAGTTTAATGTTTAAAAATAAAGGTTGTTGTTTTTGATTATGTGTAATTTGATCAGATGCCCTGATAAACCCAAACTTACTTTTGTCTGCTCAGTGATAGTCAGGAAGGAGGAGGAGAGGGAAGGAAACTGAAATCTACTGGGCTTCCGTAGTACCTGCATGTACAACATATTTTATAAGCCTAGCAACTGCTGCAGGTGATGGAGATAGCTTCCACATACTTATTTCTCTGTAATTTGAATGTAGATATAACAGACATTAGCTTTAATTTTCATTAAGCTGAGTTTGGTTATGTGTTTACCTTTTATTATAAACAATACTCAAAGTAACTTAAGGAAAAAAGTAGGGAAAAGAAAGTCAAATAGTTGATCTTACTTTAAGAGTACATTTAGAAAAAAAGAGAAGCAAATCATCAATCTGGATGAATAAAATTTGACCTGGAGGGAAGGAGAGAAGCATTTTAATAAACATGCCATCTAAGGTGTAATATTTTTTAATTCATATTTTAATGATACCCTGCTAATCCTGAGCAGTATAAAACTGGATGGACTTCAGGGAGGGATAGAAGGGAGCCTTGTAAGAGAATGAGGGAGGAAAAAAGAAAACCCTTTTCTGTGTTTTTTTTAATTGTTGTTGTAGATGGACACAATACCTGTATTTTGTTTATTTATTTTTATGTGGTGCTGAGGATCGAACCCAGTGCCTCACACATGTGAGGCAAGTGCTCTACTGCTGAGCCACAACCCCAGCTCCCTGAAACCCTCTTCTTAAGTGTGGAAAGAGCGCCCTTCTCGCTATAAGAGTGAGACCTGGTGAGGCAGATCTACAGCAGGGCCTATATGGAAAGGAACAGAGCTCTGTGCACTGTGAGGCAGCCCCTACAGCAGCTAGGAGGTACTCTGTCACCCACATAGTGACAAAAGTAAACTGCTTTCATCCCAAAGAGGTGGGAAGATGATTGTTGGGGGGTCATTTTGGGTGCAGAGAAGACATCTGTTATCTCATTTACACTTTACAATAATCCTGTGAGGTTATACCGTCTGTAGTGAGCCATAGACGAGTGTGATGCCAAAGCCACAACTTGGGTTTTTCACTCCAGTGCCTGGAAACCTTTTACCATTATCATAATATAATAATATATTAATTAGTCAATTTATAGTAGACACTACTACTGTGAAGTCATCCTAAACGGGAAGTTCTCGGAGGAGGGGAATATAGTTGAAAAGCACTACTTTCCAGAAGATTCCATTTAATATGTTTGGTGCTCAGATGTACTCTTAAAACTTCTGGCAAGTGGGAGAAAATATACTACTCTTGGAGCCCAGTGTCAGTATTGTGTAGAAAAGTGTCTCTGGGGGCCAAGAAAGGCTTCAGGCAAAGCTGACTTGTTACTCTCTCCCTGGAGGAATTTTCTGATGAGAGCTGAGACATCTGCAGGGACTCCAAGAGTGTACTCAGAGCAGAGCTGGGTTTGCAAAGATGTAGAATTAGATGACATAACTCATATCCCAACTTACATGAGGCCTAAAAACTCTGTGGGAAAGAACTTGAACTCAATTCACATTCATAATTAAAGTTCAGATTTATGCAACCTGACAGATGGACTTGGCATTCATTAATAAAAGCCACATTGCAGGAAGGAGTAAAAGAACCTCATGTTCAGAGTTCAAATATTTTTAGTTAGGGGAAGTAAAAAGAAGCTAGTATGAGGAAAGCTGAGATGATGAAAGGCAATTGGATGGAAATAGGAAAGTATTAATTGAATTTCCATTTAAAAAATTGCTTGGTTAGTGATAATGCATTGAATTAAATTTATATTTATTTTTAGTAGGAGTGAAATAGGTACCTCTGCTGGTAGCAGTGTTTCTTGTATTAGAAAAGTTGGAGGAAAAATTGCAAATGAATACAGTAATTAGATCAGTATTGTGATAGGATTTATTATTGAATGTGTTATCTCAGAGGCTTAAGTTTGTTTTAGGATCAATTCATATGAAGTAACTTCTAGATATTGTGGTGATTTTATTCTGTGCCAATTTAGTGATAGTAGAATTGCATTTCTCAGAATTCTCTTTTCTGCATGGTTCCAGTTAGGTCTGGTCATAAGAGGAATTTACCTAAGATTTGGGAGACAGAGTAATCAAGCAGAAACTTTTACATTTGGAAGGTTAGTTCAGGGTCCCAAGTATAGCTCACACTTGTCAAAAATGTTTTGGTTCTGTTGTGTGTGTATGTGTGGCAGAGAGCAGGTGCTCCTCCAATTTTTGCCAGACCTTCTCTTTTAACTTCACTGAAGTTTTAACTCAGGGGTATGTGCTGTTTGGGGGTGGTAGATCGGGGGAAGGGCACAGCTTCATTGGATTGTCCATATCATCTAGGTTTGAAATGATGAGAGACAACACAGGTACTGGCTGTCAGGTTTGTCCTTGCTCTCCCTGTTTTGCATCTTTTCTTCCCAATTATCTGCCATATAGATGTATAACAACCTTAAACCCATCACTGGATGCAAAACCAATAACAAAGAGTCTACTTTGATCAAACTGAAGTCAGGTTTCTCTAAGCCCTTTTCTTGACCAGGCCCTCTGTCCTTGGCCCACTTAGTTCAGTTTTAGCAAAAATCCTGCTAAATCCTCACTCTTGGTGCCTGATCACCTTGACCTGCATTCAGCAAGAATCTTATCAGAATGTTTTATCCAGCATTGCCATACCCCAATGTTTCCTCATAGTATTTTTTCATTCACTCATATGATGCTTCTTGACTATAAATCCCCACTTGTATTTTTATATTTATAGTTGAGCTTAATCTTTTTCCCCTTCAAAAAATCCTGTTTGCAGTAGTCCCTTCTTCAATAAGATCTTCCTTGCTATCTTTAACAAGTGTCAGAATAACTTTCTTTTTTAAAAAATATTTTTATTAGTTGTTGATGGACCTTTATTTTATTTATTTATATGTGGTACTGAGACTCCAACCCAGTGCCTTACACATACTAGGTAAGCACTCTGCAACTGAGCCACAACTCCAGCCCCCAGAATAACTTTCTTTAACATCAAAAATCTTCTGTAGTCTTCTTCACCAGCTTTCCTTTGTGGTCATAGTAACTTCTCTGATCCATTAGCCATTCCCTTCTGAATCATTTTCTTCCCAGCCTTCCTTCAACTATAAGATATAATCCCTATAATAAGTTCCTGTTCATGTCACCCAGAGTGGTCCTGCTTCCCTGGTCAAACTCTGATACAGGAACCATATCTATACAACAACACCTATTTTGTGAATGATAAAAACCTGTGAGACAGTTACACTCTAAATGCTTTTCAACCTAAAATAGGTATGTCCTTATAGAGTAGAGGAAACAATAAGTTTACTAAGATCTAAAATCATCAAGTTATTAAAGTGTGCCAATATGTCCTAAACTTGAATGCAATATTGAGTAGGAAAACGATTCATGTTAATAAGAGTACAGATTTCTTTGATGATGAAATCTAAAAATATAAGTACCTTGGTTTTGTAACATCATTAACAGGAACAAGAAGACAACATTTCCAGTGACGAGGAAATGTTATGCTGTCATATCAACAAAAATATATTTTAAAGTATTGCAAACTGTTGGACAATTATAGAAAAATGTTTATTATTTTTAGTTTTGGCAATTCTAATATACATCTTGACAAGGATCTGGAAGAATAAAATGTTTTAATTAATTAAAGTCAGAATATGAGATTAATTAACTTCTCAATTGTTTGTATGTTATGGAAGGAACAGAAAGAATTCTTCAGAAAGCAGTAGAACATTGTTAGAACTGCATTCTTTTTTAGATTTTTACACTAGCAAGTGAAGTACTTCCCAGATATAAAGCTCTAGACAGTAGTTCTTGTAGGAAACAACATACCATTTATTTTTTAAGAAGAGTAGCTTTTTGAATTGAACCCTTGTGTCCTACAAGATGTATATAATACAGCATAGTTTGGAGAGTGTGTTTTTCCTTATCCTCCCTCCTCATCACCTAAAATATTAACATAAATAGGGATTTAGAATCAAGTTGTTATCTCTGCATTTTTCATTTGGTGATCATTATCATCCACTTGTGAGCTTGAAATCACAATTTCCTGTAGTTCTTCAGCTTGAATTCCTCATTCCCCACAAAGTAGGGCCTATGAGAGTAGGGCAGATTGGAAGGGGGCACTACCATGGGGAATGGGAGGTTGCATCAGAATACAAAAGCAGATGCTGGCACAGAAAAAGGCTAAGTCTGTTGCACAAAGGGGTACTATTTCCTCATCTTTTAAATGTCACATGAAGGAGCAATTTGGGCTAGATCTATTTTCTAATATATTTTATTTACAGAACCATTTGTTTAAAAGAAGTCTACCTCCAACGAAAATTCAATATTTAAAAAAACCATTCTGACCGAGGAAGGGTGAGACACCCTCCCTACTGCCCCCATATCTTTCCTCCTCACCCCTGACATGTAAAACTTCTTTGGAACAAAGGATACAGAGGCTGAAAAAAAATTGAGAACTGATGGTTGCCATATTCTCATTTTAAAAATGAAAAAAACTGAGGCCCAGAGGCATTTCCAAAATTAAATATCTAGTTAGTGTTAGTCCTCAAAACTGAGGCTGGAATCTGGGACCTGATTCCCCAGCATCTGATTTTCCAACTTTTTAGAGACAGGACCTTGCTCAGTTACTGAGGCTGGTCTCGAATGAGCAATCCTCCCACTTTAGCCTTTTTTTTTTTTTTTTTTTTTATTTTTTTAAGAGAGAGAGAATTTTTTTTTAAGAGAGAGTGAGAGAGGGGAGAGAGAGAGAATTTTTAATATTTATTTTTTAGTTCTCGGCGGACACAACATCTTTGTTGGTATGTGGTGCTGAGGATCGAACCCGGGCCGCAAGCATGCCAGGCGAGCGCGCTACCGCTTGAGCCACATCCCCAGCCCCCACTTTAGCCTTTTGAGTAGCTGAGGTAACAGGCATAAGCCACCATTCCTGACTGACTCCCCTACATTTATGTGGGGTTCTGGCTCAATCCATAGACTATCTAAGGTGCATACATTAAATTACCATCACCCATCTCCCTACTTCCTCACATTTAATTTTCTGTTCTATTAAAAAAAACTTGCAATAATCATATAGAATCATAATCTTCCTGTATTAATCCATTCCAGAGGCTCTTTTTTGGTTAATTTTTTTTTTGGTATAGTATTTAAGATAGCATGTGAAAAACCATGACTGTATTATGTTTGAAATGAATATAAAGGTGGAAAATAAAGACGTTTGCTCATCTCTGCCATAAGAAGAATGTGGCCAGCTACAGTGGAAGGCTATTCATTAATTAGTTTATTCAATAAATATTTATTGTGCATTGTGGTATCTTATGTCTAAAGATGCCCTCAATAAACTATGCTTCCAGGTATTTACACCTGGAAGTCAAAAGCTCATTATATTTATTACCTGTCATCCAAGTTATTGCAGGTGACATTTACACCAAATATTTTATTCTTGCATAACATGGGTTACCATTTTCTAGCTTCTGATAACAGTTTTTGTGCCTTTTGTTTGGTGTTGAAGATAGGACTACATATTCATTTGTAGATGCATATCACTTATAGGTACCGATTTCTGTATTGACTCACTTTGCAATAGAAACAGGGTCTTGCAAAAAATAAAACATTTATTTCTCATTTACATAGAATGTAGGCTGTGAGTATGTGTAGGAAAAAAACATAAAATTGAACCATTCTGTAAAAGTGATCATTTATTTGCTTTCTTTACTCAAAAGTGTATTATGTGGCTGGGCCTGGGGCTCAGTGGAAGCACACTTGCCTGGCATGAGTGAGGCACTGGGTTTGATTCTCAGCACCACATGTAAATAAATAAAATAAAGGTCTATCAAAAACTAAATTTTTTTAAAGAGAGAGAGAGAGAGAATTTTAATATTTATTTTTTATGTTACTGGCGGACACAACATCTTTGTTTGTATGTGGTGCTAAGGATCGAACCTGGGCTGCACGCATGCCAGGGAGTGCACTACTGCTTGAGCCACATCCCCAGCCCATAAAAAAAACTAAAAATTTTTAAAAAGTGTATTATAGACATCCTTCTATGTGAGAACAAATAACACCTTCAAAAATATTAAAATCCATAATCAGTTATCTTCAAATAAAATTAATACTCAAAGAAAACTGTGCTTAATCTATCCAGAATTACAAAATATATAACTTTCTTTTCTAAATCAGAATTGAACCTCTAATGACAATCTTAACTGAGATTCTCAGATATACTGGTAAAGATTCTTCTAGTCCTCACTATCAAAGAATCTCTGTTGCCCAATTATTTCATGCTTTATGTAAAGTTGAGCAGTAATTTGACCATTAGCCTATAGTTAATCTAAAATGGAATTTTATGATGGTCTGATGTTTTTCCTCACATATCATAGAGAAATAATGGGAAAACAGGGATAGTGAGAGCAAAACAATAATGTGACAAGCCAGAATGGGAGAAGGCAGGCTGCAGGCAAGTATAGGAACCAGAAATGAGAAGACAGCAAAGTTGACACCTGGACTATGATATGTCAGGGAACTGGGTAAATCAAAGAGCAATGAGACTGAGTGCAACAGGGATTGTATGAAGTGAAAATATGAGGAAAGGAAAGGCATATACATATTTGTGATACATGGCGTTTTGTTTTCAACTATATACCACCTTCTTCCCTCTAAAAGAATGACATACTACTGTCATGTAACTGGCTATTCCTCCTTTCAGGGGAGTATATGATCTTACTTCATTGGCATAAGCCATGGCTTTATCTTATGACTATATTGTATCATGAATTTCATAATTTGCCCAATTGATAGGTTTATTTTTCCTCTGTAATGTTAATATAGATTGGTTTTGGTGGTAAAATAGGTGGTAAAGAAAATTTTACAGCATATACAAAGGTCTCATTAAAAAGTAAGTTACATAAGTCAGAAAATCTTTCAGGAGAAGTACTAGCATCAGGTTCTATATTGGATGTACAGGTTCCATAATATACAGGACTGTTCTTGTAATACATAGAAGTGATGTAATTAAGAGTTTCTAGAATGATAAATAACATGTTATCTACTATTCTACATTATATTCCACATTAGTAAGATTTGATGAGAGATTTGTAGTTTCTCAAGGTTAAAACTATCTTTAATTTTGATGTATTTATTCAGGAAAGGTAAATTCTGTCATTAAAACATTATAAATGTTTTATGAGTAACTTGTATATTTTTTTAAAATGCTTATTTGAAAGTAAAAGTTCTTGGCTTTATTCTAATCTCTCATTTATCATGGTCACTCAAAAAATGAAACAGTAGACATGTTTGTTTTTGTTATTAGTTGCTGTGAAAGTTACTCGTGGGAGTAATATTTCATCTTTGAATCAAGTCATAAATAACACATGAGACAAATGGAGACTGTATTTCAAATGATAAGGCATTTATTTATATCCTATGTTTATAAAATCTTTCCTATGAGCCATTTTTTAAAAAATATTTATTTATAGTTGGACATAACTTTAATTATTTATTATTTTAATGTGGTGCTGAGGATCAAACCCAGTGTCTCACACATGCCAGGCAAGCGCTGTACCACTGAGCCACAACCCTAGCCCTAAGCCATTATTTTTGATTTAGTGAATGAAGGCGTGGTAATTAAGAAGAGAGGCACCAGTGTTTAACATTTATTTCTGCTCTTCTTACATATTTCTTCCCTAAATTAAAACCTAAATTAAGATCTGTTGTTGATTTTTTCCCCTCCAATTTTCCTCCTTTTGTTCTATTCGTAAGTCTACATTCTCAAGACAAGTTGTGGATTACATTGCATATAAACCATTTCGAATGGTATCCAAGAACACTTCTAGTTTCTTTTATAGATTTCCTTGAGTGTCACATTCCATCAATGGTATCTTGTATTATCAATTGTACTTAAATATAATGTCTTATCTCCCTAGCTAGAAGATGATGATCATTACACAATGATCATATTTTTAGTAAAGTTACTTTTATGAAGACTCAAGGGATTTAAAAAATATTGAATTTGTCCTTATTCATAACTGTTTGAGTCTTTAAAAATATAGAAAGTATTTTTAACAATTAAAAGCCAATAGATGTGTGTTATCAACAAATTGTTCTTCAATAAGATACTTTGTTGTCAAATTTTCTGTGAGATCAAATTCTCTATTCACTTTAAAAGAAAATAATATCTAAGATATTCATGGAATGATAATGAAGCTTATTTTTCTGTAACTGAATGGGTCATTATTGTTCACCTAGATATCTTTCAAATTTTAAAAACTTGTCTTTCAGGTAGTTATTAATTTTGAATATACTTATAAATACAGGGGGGCTTATTGCTCAGAGCAGTTTTAATTTCTAAATTAAAAAATAGATGAATACTAAAATGTACTTTAATGTAAACACTTTTAAAAAACTGATAATTAAGTGCATCATGTAGGATTGAGTAAATACCAAGCATTAAATAATTTCTATCAGCAATTTGACCAAAATATGGGAAAGGAAGACAGAGCACAGTTTTTTAATGTAGAAGCAGGAAACATTTCACAGAGCATGTTAAATAGGTCCAAATGGAAAAGAGAAGTGTGAGAGGCAGGGAAGGAAGGAAGGATATTTCAGGACAATGCTCAGAAGAAAAGGAGGCTTTTTTTGGGGGGGGAGGTAATTGGGGATTGAATAGTGAACCCAGGAGCACTTAACCACTGAGCAACATCCATAGCACTTTTTATATTTTTTTTCTCTTGAGATAGATCTCTCTAAGTTGCTGAGACTGGCCTTGAACTTGTGATGCTCTTGCCTCACTGGGATTACACACCCTTTTTGGTAGCATATGAAAATAGAGACAAAATAGAGATGTAGTGATGAGGGGTCTGGTATTAGTTTCCTAGGATTGTTGCAACAAACTATCACAAACTTGGTGAATTGAAACAATAGAAATTATTATTTGGCAATTCTAGGGGCCAGAACTCCAAAATCAAGGTGTTGGGCAGGTTGATTTCTCCCCTATCCCATCCTGAGACTCAGAGTAAATCCATTTCATGCCCATCTCCTAGCTTGTGGTGACTTCCAGCAGTTCTTTCCATTCCTTGGCTTGTAGACACATCAACCTCTACCTTTACCTTCACAGTGCCTTCTCCTCTGTGTGTTCCGTATCTTCGCTTATATATAAGGAAAGTATCATTGTATTTAAGGCTCTCCTTGAATCCAGGATGATCTTATCTTGAATCCTTAACTTAGTTATGTCTTCAAAGATCCCCTTTACAAATAAGATCACATTCACAGATTCTGGATTGGTATATCTTTTAGGGGACTGCCACTCACCTATTACATGTCTTTTGACAAGGATTTAATCCTATAAATATAACATTTATAAACAAGGCTCTGCCATTATTATGCTTGTTATGTGGCAACAATACTGGATGGTAGAGAATGGACAGATAACAGGGCTGGGGATATGGCTTAGTTGGTAGAGTGCTTGCCTTGCATGCACAAGGCCCTGGGTTCAATCCCCAGAACCACAAAAAAAAAAATCTCAGAGAATAGACAGATAATGAAGGCTTGAATTAGGGACCATAGGTTTGGAGAAGAGATCTGGAATCAAAGAGAAATATACAGAACTGAGTGATTGAAGGCAGGGAGGAGTTAGTAATATTGGAGAAGATAAATTTGAGGTATCTGTGACATTTAGGAGCAAATATAGCAGTGGGAAAAATGGGTCTGGGATTCAGTAGAAAGCTTATGGTCAGCTAGTAGGTGAGTGGCTCCCAGTGAACCACACCTGAGAGTATTCACACGCTTGTCCATCCTTCTCTTGACTCTGCACTGGGCTATACAATTGGTTTTGACAAAAAAATGGCATACTCCCTCTTGGAAACCAACTGTCACATTGTAAGAAAGGAAAGGCTATCCTCCTGGAGAGAGAAGCCATGTAAAGCCGGCCTAGGGAATGAGACACCATATGGAACTCAGCTTCTCAGAGGAGAACTGAGCAGCCTCAGCCACAGTTAGCATTGAGTCTGCAGAGCTTTTTCTTTGAGCTGACTCATTTGTCTTCACAATATCATACCTTTTCAGGTAGGATAGTGCTCTAAGGGATTCTGTTGACTGCACAATATCTTCATAATATCATATCTATTTTCATAATATACCACTTCAGATATGGTAGTTTGTACCTATGAGAGGGTTCTGTAGTCTGCAACTGTTGTAGAGTGTATTATAACAGTTTTGATTGAATTAGTTGATGAGCAGAAGAGGGCAGAATTACACACAAAATTCTTTGGAGTCATATTTACTAAGGGGAAATATATCTTAATTCTATTTCCTAAAATGACTTTTTCAAGGTTCCATTTTGGGTCAAGTGTTTTCCATTTGATTCTCTAGGCCTTACACAGATCCTCCTTTCTCTCTCCTACTTTATGCCCAGGTAGGATGACTATATGGATTCCATCAACAGCCTCCAACATTTTTAGCTTCTGGTCACTGATAGGAGGGAAGGAGGAAAATAAATTCAAGGTGTTTATTGCTGATATCCCTCCTTTGAGGTTAGCTTCACCTGCCAATGTCCTCTGACAGACCAGCACTGCTCCCTTCCAGGCCATTGTCACCACATAAGACTCTCTCCTTCTGGGTCTGGGATCCTTTCCTTCTTTCCTTCAGTCCTGGAGGTGGGAACTTCTATGATGCTGTGAGTCAAGTCCCAGGTTTCTTTACTATCCCTGTGGTTTATCTATAGATAAACCTTTTAATTAGTCCCTTTGTAAATTAACCCTCTTGGAATTACTTCAAGTTGAATGTTTTTGCTCTCTTGTTGGGAGTATGACTAATACACACCATTCTACAGATCTAGAAAAAATAGGAAATGGTAACTGGAGCCACATCTACACAATCTTATTATACAGTCTTCTATCACAGCCCTCTGGACTATCTTAAGTGTGTCCCATGTCACATTCTAATTCTTTTCTCCAACCACTAACTCCTTTAGTCACCTCATGTACCAAGCAGGAAGCATGACTTCAGAACCAAGCCAGAAATTCCACATTCATTTCCCTACATGTCTCTTCTATTGCTTTTTCCACACTTCCCAGTATTCTTCCACTTTCTGTCCTTACTGTGGACTGAAGTCCTCAATCAAAAGCAGAGGGTTTGTTTTGGTCTTTTGTCTCCAGAGCCTGGCACATGATAAGTGCTAAACAACTGCTTGTATAATGAATACATGGAAATGTCGTCTATTAAACCTTCTGTTTCCAGGCAGCCCAGGGCTGATCCATTTTCCTCCCTCCCCTGGGGATGCTCACTGCTTTTCTTGCCTCCATCCAGTACAGTGCTGCAGTACTGTGACTAGTATTATGCTAGTAAGTGGTTTTTGTTGTTGTTTTGTAACAGCTTCATTGAAATATAATTCACATACCCTCTCATTCTCTTTTTGAAGTGTACAAAGTAATGAACTTTAACATATTCACATATTGTGTAACCATCATCACAATCAGTTTTAGAACATTTTCATCACCTCAGCCACCCCTCCCCCAAAACCTACACCCTTTAGTAGTCAATCTCCTTTCTCTCCATCTAGAAAGTAATATATTTTCTGTCTCAGTGGATTTGCCTATTCTCAAATTTCATATAAATGACATGCTACAAAATGTGGTCTTTTGTGAGTGACATAAAAACATTACTTATGCCGGGCATGGTGGCATATGCACACTTATAATCCCAGCAGCTCAAGAGGCTTAGGCAAGAGGATTGAGAGTTCAAAGCCAGCCTCAGCAACTTAGCAAGGCCCTAAGCAACTCAGTGAGACTCTCTTTTTAAATAAAATACAAAAAAGGAATGGATATGTTGCTCAGTGGTTAAATGTTCCTGCTTTTTGTCCCTGGTACCAAAAAACAAGCTAGCAAACAAACAAACAAAACCCACTACCACCACCACCGCCACCAACTACAACAACAAACTAACAACAAAAAACATGACTTGCATGTTTTTGAGGTTCATCCAAGTTGTAGCATGTATCAGTATTTCATTCCTTTTTATGGCTTAATAATATTTCACTGTATGGGTATACTACACCTTCTGGGTCTGGTATCCTTTCCTAACTGATAGGTTGTTCTCACCGAATAATGATAACAGTTGAACAACAAGTAATCTGTTTTTTCAAAAATATCACATGACTTGGAACATCTGTAGATTTCCATGATACAATATTTCCATTTTGGTTGATTGCAAGCTACATGATGTGACTGAACACATAATTAGAAAGAGATGCTAAAATAAGCTCTTGTGAGTACCTATGAGCTAGTTCCAATACACTACTAACCATCTTTATTCTTGGTTTACTCCAGTGACTAGTGATGTGATCCCATGCAGTGATATTTCCCATACTATTACTTTAGGAGAAAAATAAGATAACAGTCAGTATTTATTAAGTACTTTCTATGTCCAAGGCACTGTGCTAAGCACTTTTTCCTTCATTTAATCTTTGGTCACTATTCACCTTCTTGGCTGCCATCAGCTCCAAACTATCAATAATCTATGCTTGGTTCATTGTCTCCTAGCTGTTCTCCCTGCAGTTCTCAGATACTCCACAAATGTGTTACATCTCACAACTTTAGCACTGGCTTTCTTTACCTAGTATGCTTTTACTCCATATATCCTCACAGGTCATTCATTCATTTCTATCAGATGTGTGCTTGGGTGTCCCTTCCTCAGAAAGGCTCTTTCACTAGCTCATCCCCTTATCTAATCTTTTGCTATGTTTCATTTTTCTTCATAGCATTTATCATGAACATTCTGTTACTCTCTATTTATTTTATGGTTGATTTTCCCACATAATGTAAGTGCCTTAAAAGGCGGTCTTTTGTTTCATGCATACTGTGTCCCAGTTCCAAGGCCATGCCTTTTACCGTGCTGCTGTAGCTGGGAAATTCAGAAATTTCAAACAAGTGATCTCTTCTTCCTCCCATTGCTCCTTTCAGTGCTATCAGAGGAATGTTTAGAGGATATTCTATCTCAACCCTGCAGTCCCATTACTGGTACAAATTCTGGCACAGATAGAACTCAGCTGACATAGCTGGGAGACAGTTCATAATGTGGCTACGAGTGTGTCTCATTCTGGAGCCAAACTAGGTAGACCCACAGCCCCGCTCTGTGTGCCTTGGGTCAAGTTACTCAACTTTTCAGAGTTTTCCCGTCTTTAACATGGGATAAGTTCACATTTCATTCATCTGTTGAGATGGTTAAATTAATAAGTTCAACTGATTAATCTATAGCAAGTGCTCAATAGAGCTTGTCTTCAGAGCTCTCAGGACATCTTCTAGAAGTGTTACTATGGAAGTCACTTGTTGATGGTTGCCATGTATAGGCCCTGTGCAAGTCTTTTTTTTTTTTTAAATATGTAAGGATTTTGTTATTTATGATATCAAAAATTATAATAAGAGTATATTTTATGTGGAATATAATATGGATGAAACACAATATTCGCTGAAAGTTAAGTTTTAGAAGAATGTTTAACATGGGAAATACTAATAATGTGGTTTTAGAATTTTAAAATGCAAAGCACAGACTGCTTGCTGCTGCACTGACCCTAAGAGTTATTGATTTATTGGTTTTTTTGTTCCTTTATATTATTTTTATTTGTTATTTTTAGATATATATGACAGTAGCATATTTTTAATTGTCAATGGACCTTTTATTTAATTTATTAGTTTATTAGTTTATTAATTTATTTATATGTGGTGCTGAGAATCAAACCCACTGCCTCACACATGCCTCACACTCCAGCCCCTGTAGTGTATTTTGACATATTATACATACACAGAGTATAAGTTATTCTAATTAGGATCCATTCTTGTGGTTGAACATGATATGGAATTTCACTGGTGATATATTCATATATGAACAGAGGAAAGTTATGTTTGATTCATTCTACAGTCTTTCCTATTTCTATCCTCCCTCCCTTCCCTTCATTCCCCTTTGTCTAATCCAATGAACTTCTTCCCTCCCCTCACCTTTTTGTGTGTAAGCATGCATATATCAAAGGGAACATTGGATCTTTGGTTTTTGGGGATTGGTTTATTTCACTTCATATGATAGTCTCCACATCCATCCATTTGCCAGCAAAAGTCATAAAATAGTCTTTTTAAATAGCTGAATAATGTTCCATTGTGTATATATTTCACATTTTCTTTCTCCATTCACCTGTTGAAGGGCACCTAGGTTGGTTCTGTAACTTAGCTATTGTGAATTAAGCTGCTATAAACATTGATGTGGCTATATCACTGTAGTGTGGTGATTTTAAGCCTGCACAAGTCTTGACATGCATCTCTGCAGCCCTTTCTATTACCTGCATTGCTGTCATTCTGTAGGAGCACTTTTGGATTGTCCTGCTGCCCCATGTTCTTCACCTGCATTCGTTTTCCACAGATGAGGACCCCTGGATTTCAAGAAAGTGTCATAAGCCTGTTCCTTTTTTTCTGACTAAACACCTAGATTAACTACCAGATTTAGAAAGGCCCAGGGGAAGCCTGATATTACTTTCAGCCTGACTAGCATATCCAAAACATCCCCAGAGCAGGAAAAAAGACATCCCATAAAGAAAACACCTTTACACATAAGTTCCAGGACATTGAAAATAAAGAAAGCATTAGAGGTCTTGTGAGAGTGAGTGGAGAAAGAAGGAGATGGCAAGTCATTCATGAAAGAAAGAGAAACTATCTAGTGTGCAGAACTGGCTGGAAAGAAAGCCCCTAAGCCCTCAAGTCCATTTTGCTAAAAGTCCCTGCTAGGCAGGTCTCCCCAATCCAAGTAACTTGTAACTCTATCCCTCTACTCAACTCCATCCCCCGCACCTCCCAAATTCATGGAAATTTGGTTAAAGTCATGAATTTCTCACATGGAGAACTTCATTTGCTAATTTCAGGGAAATTCAGTTTCATTAATATTTACTGATCATCCACAAGGTGCTGGGCAGTCCCAGGAATCCTGGGAACCCACAGTCTACAGCCTCATCCCAGAAAAATAACTGTCTTGGAGCATCCTCATTTCTGCGGGGTCCGCTTCTGGGTTCTGATCCCTGCAAAAAACATCAACACTTCTTCGTACTCAGGTTCCCACTGAGCTCCACAGAGGCCTCCCTGAAGCGCTGAAGGATTAAGGGGCGGGGAATGAGAGGGCTGGGAAGGTAAGGAGGGAAGGAGGGGGAAGGAGTTAGGTGCCTTTCCCCCTTCTAATCGTGTTCCAATCAGGAGTCGATCGTGTTCTCAGGAGTGGATTCTGGCCGCCCAGGGACTCTTCCAGGAACCGCCTGGCATCCTGGGCCGTGGACTTTGGCTGGTCTGGCGTCCCAGACTGCCTCCTCCCCTTCTCTCCTCCCTCCAGGCTCGGTGCCTCACTCAGGGGCGTGTCCTGCCCTACCTCCCTTTCACAGTGGTCCACTCAGCCGGTTACAGCGGCAGCAGAGCGGCGGCGGCAGCCAGCGCGAGAGCAGCGGCAGCCCGAGTTTCCACGACAGGAGCGGTGGCTGCGGCAGCCGCTCAGGGCCCGGCACCTGTGCGGAGCAGGAGTAGCAGGACGAGTGTGGGTGGTGTTGGTGCCAACCACTCAGAGCCCAAGGAGGACAGGACATCTCCCAGCTGGGATTCCACTCCTGGGAACAACCTCCGGCTGACAGGGGAGGTGGTACCGAGCTGGGAACGCTGGTGCGGGAAACATGTGCAGGAACAGCTAGAGGCCTCCGGGCAGGTCAATGTTTGCTCCAAGTGTAGAGAGGCAAGCGGTGCCTGGATCATGACAGCCTCCCGTCTGGACTTCGGGGAAGTGGAAACTTTCCTGGATAGGCACCCAGAGTTGTTCGAAGATTACTTGATGCGGAAGGGGAAGCAGGAGATGGTGGAGAAGTGGCTGCAGAGACACAGTCAGGGTCAGGGGGCTTCAGGCCCAAGGCCTGCTCCGGCTGGCACCGGCAACTTGGCTCATGCCGGTGGCAGAACCAGCAATGCGGTTGGTGGTAGCACTGGACCAAATGGCTCTGCCAACAGCCAGCCCACTCCTGGTGGTGGGGACTGTGGTGGGGTTCCCCTGAGTCCAAGTTGGGCCAGTGGCACCCGGGGCAATGGGAGCCTGCAGCGGAGAGCTTCTCAGAAAGAGCTAAGGAAGAGTTTTGCCCGCTCCAAGGCCATCCATGTGAACAAGACCTACGATGAACAGGTGACCTCTGGGGCCCAGGAGCCCCTGAGCAGTGTACGGCGGAGGGCACTTCTCCGCAAGGCCAGCTCCCTGCCTCCCACCCCAGCCCACATTCTCAGTGCCCTGCTGGAATCAAGGGTGAATCTGCCTCAGTACCCCCCGACGGCCATCGACTACAAGTGCCATCTCAAAAAGCATAATGAGCGTCAGTTCTTCTTGGAACTGGTCAAGGATATTTCCAATGACCTTGACCTCACCAGCCTAAGCTACAAGATCCTCATCTTTCTTTGTCTCATGGTGGACGCTGACCGCTGTTCTCTCTTCCTAGTGTAAGGGGCAGCTGCTGGCAAGAAGAGCTTGGTCTCCAAATTCTTTGATGTGCATGCAGGAACCCCACTGCTGCCCTGCAGCAGCACAGAGAACTCAAATGAGGTGCAGGTCCCCTGGGGCAAAGGCATCATTGGCTATGTCGGGGAGCATGGAGAAACAGTCAACATTCCTGATGCCTACCAGGTAGGACTTTGCCTTGTCCTCTCCTCCCTGAACCCCACTGGTTTGGCAGCCAAGCCTTGCATTATTACCCTTGGGCATCCAGTAACACATTCATTTAGATTCTTTAGGATACAATCTTGCTCTTTGAATTCCTTTTTGAGTTTAGGCTCCTTAGAATGTTACCACATTATCTTTGATGTAATGGTCTTTTTCTAACACAAGGTGGCTTATGGGAAATTCATGTATCACCCAATATTACCACATGTTTCTCTGTCAAGATACTCTGTCTTTAAGAATGTCAACATATGTTTTTAGAATGTATTTGTGAACTGCTAGGAGAAAGAAAAAAAAAGGAATCTACCCCAGAATTCCAGTATTAGTCTGAAAAAAAGGGGGGTATTTTGGTATCTCTGATATTTTTTTGGGGGGGTGGGGGGTTATGATGCTTTTTCTTTCATTAATTCAAGATTGGAAAGGAAATAAAGTTCCTAACTACTTTCTTATTCCCTCTCATAGCTTATATTTGTAATACTTCCACATTAAGAAAGAAAAAGAGTTTTGAACATAAAGGGATGCTGTACTTTGTCAAATGCTGAGGAAAATACTACAGTAAACAAAGACGAATGGGGGGAGAGAAGGGGAGAGATAAGGGAAAGCATATGGAAATGGTAGGAGACCTTCAATGATACATAAAATTATAAGAGGTTATGAGGGGCAAGGGGGAGGGAAAAAAGGGAGAGAATTGAACAACAGCAGAGGAGGTAGAGAGGGAAGATGGGAGGGGAGGGGAGGGGAGGGGGGATAGTAGGGGATAGGAAAGGTAGCAGAATACAACAGTCAATAATATGGCATTATGTAAAAATGTGAATATGTAACAGATGTGATTGTGCAATCTGTATTTGGGGTGAAAATGGGAGTTCAAAACCCAATTTGAGTCAAATGTATGAAAGATGATATATCATGAGCTATGTAATGTTTTAAATAATCAATAAAAAAAAAGAAACAATCAGTAATGTGAAGAGAGAGCCTACAAATTGGGAGAAAATCCTTACCACATGCACCCCAGATAAAGTATTATTTTCTATGGGGTAGAGAGAGAAGATGGGAGGGGAGGGGAGGGGGGATAGTAGGGGATAGGAAAGGTAGCAGAATACAACAATTATTAATAGGGCATTATGTAAAATTGTGGATGTGTAACCGACGTGATTCTGCAATCTGCATTTGGGGTAAAATTGGGGGTTCATAACCCACTTCAATCTAATGTATGAAATATGATATGTCAAGAGCTTTGTAATGTTGTGAACAACCAATAAAAAAAAATAAAATAAAATAAATTTAAAAAATTAAAAAAAAAGAAAGAAAAAGAGGAGAGGAGGAAAGTTAGGAGAAGAATGGGCCTCTGACCCATTTGGCTCTTCCTAGCATTGTTTCTGTTGTTGAATTTAGAGAGATTGGACAAATAGAGGGACTAGTTATCTTTAGGTGTGAATATAGTATTATCTGCAGTCAGCTTTTGACAGGACTGAGAAAGCAGGGTTTTAGTTTGTAAAATAAACAACAACAAAAAAAATTGATATATTCTTTAGCATCTCCCAAGGCTAGGCAGAGTAAACACACTTGTTTTAAATGGAAAAGAGAAGTCAACATGCTATCATCTGGTTTTTCTAACCCTTTCATTTTCACAGTGATTTGTACTTGATACTTGATGCTGAATCTGAAAGCCAGTCAGTTCTAATTTCTTCAGTATCTATTCACTGAATGTGATGAAGCTAGATGTCACTTTCTATGAGATGTCTTCAGGGTTCATAGAAATTGAAAGTTCTTATCTTTTGTTATGAAAATTTTATAATCATTTGATGACTATTTCTTCTATTTGTTTCATAAAAGATGTTTCTCCCGTGGTTTGGTTGCTATTGATCACAATTGTTAGAAGTGGTGGGAAGAACACTAATTGTAAAATTTTCCTCTACTTCATCTGAAAGTTTATAATTTTACATAAAAAAATTGACTGAGTTGTTCTAAGCCTCATATTTTTGTCAGATGGCTATCAATGTATCCTCTAATATTAAGGGATGCCTATTAAAATACCACTTTTGTTAGGTTTTTGTTGCTGCTTAGATGAATTATTCATTATATCCTTCTTGAAGACTTTGATAGGTTTAGATCCAACAACTAACTAATGATTTTCAACAAGTGTCTATTTCCCCACAACCATAGAAAGCTATGAGAGGAAATAAAAGCATTTAGGGCTGGGTTGTGGCTCAGTAATAAGCGCTCACTTAGCATGCATGAGGCACTGGGTTTGGTCCTCAGCACCACATAAAAATAAATTATTGTGTCCACCTACAACTAATATATATATATATATATATATATATATATATATATATATATATATATATGTTGATATGTCAAAGATTCTATAAAACAGGTTAAAGAATCACAACTTCTTTCCTTTGCTATTGTTTCCACATTCTTTTTGTGCTTAAGCTACAAAAATCCCTTCCTCATTGGAAAATACTTGTTAAAGCTTGGGACTGCAGTGTTTTTATTTTTATTGTCTTTACTTATTCATTTTCTATTGATTTTCTCTTCTTTCTGTAGTTTTTATTTTTTAACATTCTCTTTCAGCTCCTAACTTTAAGACTTTTCATATGCAGCCCTTTATTCCAGAGTGTGATTCTTGGTCTCCTCAACAGTTAACTTGTCTTCCTGCTGCTTGGAATTATGGTTGTGGGTGTTGTAACAGGCATAGAAAATCAGGTTTCAGCAGTTGTTGCTTCCTGTGGGTTCTGCTACTACTCTGCAGACAGGGTGAAAGCTAAGTTGCCTTTTAATATTTGGAAGCTGACATTGGGAAAGGTGAGTAATGATGGCTATAAATAAGACTGGGATCTTGAGAGGATTAGCAAAAGGCAGGTAGGGGAAAGGTGCTATATGGACTTGGAGCTTGAGATCTTCTTTAACCTGCTTTCCTTTCTTTCTGGTTAGAAAGTTTGTTTTCTTTCTCCATTGGCTTCTATTATGCATTTGTGTATTTTAATTGGAATACATTTATGTATTTATAATTTTACTTGTGCTATTCTTCTTTGATAAAAAATACATTTTTTCTTTATCTTCATATACACCAACCTCATTGGTGTAAACTAAGGAGAATTTATATATCAGTATCAACTTCTCCATCTGCATAATGGACATAATAACTCCTACTTAGCAAAGTTTATTGTTATAAAAATAAAATGAGATACTGCATTAAAGCCTCTAAAAGGGTCCCTGGCATATTTTAATTACTCAAAAAAATGTTTAACAGTTTATAGTGGTGATGATGATATTCAGTTTGCTAGATTCTTTTTCTTTATCTCATTATCAGTTGTTTTCCTCTCATCCAAGACTGAGCTCTGAATTCAGCACAGCACATTTTGACCAGCCTACTCTTGCCCTGAGCCATGTTCCAACCTTAAATTAAGTGCTTTACAAGGAATATAGAAAAAGTGATTCTTCCACAATCTACTTAGAAGTCTCCTAAATGTGATTGTAACATCTGATCATATTCTAGCCTATTGAAAGTTCTGTACTATTCTTCTTAGTAAGTCATGCAATTTGAACTTTTTACGGAATCATGTTGATGTTGTGTCCTTCTCCAGTTCAAGCATTTCTCCCCTCCTTTTTATTTTTTTAATTTGGTACCAGGCTGAATTGCAAGGCCTTGCTAAATTCCTGAGGCTGGCTTTGAACTAGTAATCCTCCTGTTTCAGCCTCTCAAGCTGCAGTGATTACAGGCATGCACTCAGCTCCCTCCTCCTTTTTATTTCCTGCTGTTATACATTTTTCTTAATGAAAACTGACAACTTTCCAAATGCATGTATTTTTTACTATGATGTATTTTAGTTCTTTTTTTTTAAGAGAGAGTGAGAGAGGAGAGAGAGAGAATTTTTAATATTTATTTTTTAGTTCTCGGTGGACACAACATCTTTGTTGGTATGTGGTGCTGAGGATCGAACCCGGGCCGCACGCATGCCAGGCGAGCGCGCTACCGCTTGAGCCACATCCCCAGCCCCTGTATTTTAGTTCTTATCATGTATAAATATCTTGAAGTTTCTAGGTAAAAATATAACCATCCTTCCTGATTCTTTATGAACTAATATTTTTTAAAAATTTTTCTTGCTCAAATTCATTAGCATTCTTTCTTTTTCTTCATAAGATGAAATTTTATTATGAAATTTTATTATGCAGAGTTTCAAAATTTCACCTCCTGACAATTAGATTCATTTCTTAATCATTGGATGTTCATAATATGAGCAAGAGAAAGCCATTGAAGACAATTATGAAATTGTGATAGTAAGTGTGGCATTCTAAAGTCAAGAGTAGAATGTTTAAAAAAATACTGAATAGTAAATAAAACTGTGGCAGCAAAAACCTCTCTTTGTTTATTTCATTATATTGTGTTAATTAGTCCTAAAAAAACATTTGAAAGTAGGAGGAAAAACAAAGAATTGCAAGTGGAAAAATAAATTCATCTTAGGTACCTAGTATGATCACAGTGAAAGCAATTTACCATTTTTCTCTGAAAGTTATAAGTTATTAAATAGCCCACTTTAATATAGTAATGAATAAATTGCCCTCAAGAGGTTCAAATTCAAAATAAGAGCACTCAAGTAACAGGTGTTCTCTTTGAGATTATTCTAAACATCCAGAATATAGCATGTTTAGAGACGAATTTGTGTTAGTGTTGATAATGATGATACAGGTGTTGAATGGGCTTGGGTCTGAAAAGCAGGAGAATGTTTTGTTAGGTGAACTGAGAAAAAGAAAGAGGATGACGCAGAAGAGTTCCAGGTGTGCTAGGCTTTCAGAAGACCTAATCTGTTTACATAACAGATTCATTTGTTCATCAGATCCAACAAACAGGCACTAAAAAACCATTATACCCAAGGCCTTGAATAGGGAGCCTCGGGGTATACAAAGGTGAGAGAACATACTTCCTGTCCCCTGCGTGCTTACAGTTGAGGACCATGTACTCTACACAAACAGCCAACATTGAGCTGTACTTAAATGGCAAAAATAAATGGTACTCCTCTTGGAGAAGAGTGGAGTCACTATGTGACTGAGCTGATGATGGTAGACTTCATGGAGGTGGTTCTATTTGAGCTGTAAAAAGGGTTAGGTTTCCTAGCTTGGAGATAGTTTTTGAGTTGAGGGAATATGAAGCAAGTACTGCAAAATGGCTTTAGCAGACACAGTTATGAGCAGGCACAAAATATGTATAGGGGACATTGAGTGTTTTAATTTGCCCAAATTTTGCATATACTATATGTAGCATGAATATGCAAAAGTAAGATAAAGGCAAAAGAAGAAAGGACCTTGAGCACCTGGCTAATAGGTGGTTAGGAGCCTTTAAACACATATTAACAGGATCATACTGGTGTTTTGAATAACTTGGTGTTGGTGGCTGAGTGGATTGAACAGAGAAAGACTCGAAGTGGTAAAAATAATTAAGTGTCTATTATGATGATCTGATGGAGCCATAATAAACAACTGAACTAAAATAGCAACAGTGGGGATGGGTAGCAGGGGACAGATGGGAGATGTCCTGCAGATGTGGATTTGGGCTAGGAGGGAGGGAAGTCAATGATGACTCAGAGAGTCTAAGCCTGGGAAATATGGAGAAGGGTTATGCCTTTATCAAAAGACAGGAAGAGAAACTGGTTTAAAGGGAAGAAATTCTAAGCAGGATCAGCTATGTAATTTGTAGAACTTAGAGCAAAATGATAAAGCAGGGCTCCAGCTTGGGATGGAGAAGTCAATCTCCCCTTCCCAATATTTTACTCTCCAAACCACAGCAATTTCCATACAGGGAATTCTAAGGGGTTGCAATTTCCAGGTTGGGAAATTCTCAGTATCTGGATTGGAGATGGATGAGAATTGCTGCTAAATGTGCCCCAATACTGCCAGCTCTGGTAGAGACAATCACACCCTTGCTCTGAGATGACATGGGAATTGTACCTGACTCTCCCCATGCCCCCACCCAAACCTCATCCAAGAACAAAAGGCAATGACAGACATGGGACTTGGATCTCTCCCCTGACTTATGTGACTTGGTTGCTGCTCTTGGTCTCAGGCAAGTGGTGAGGTGGGTAGACTGGATGGAACCTAAGACACCAGGGAACAGGGAGCAAGTAACCAACAATAAGTGGCAGTGGGAGAGGAGACTACATGTCCCAAAGCTCCAAGCTCCAGATTCATAGTTTTTGCCCCATTGGAACTGTGATTGCAAATCACAAGTTCAAAGATTAAAATTATTAAAAATGTCACATGGGGGCTGAGTTGTTGCTTGCCTGGCACATATGAGGCACTGGGTATGATCCTCAGCACCACACAAAAAAATAAATAAAATAAAATAAAGATGTATTAATAATAAAAAGAATGTCACACAGGGCAGCATTAATCCTCAAGCAGTCTCCACCCCTACTCCCCAGATGCATTGGTCACATGTTCATGAAGCTGGTCCTGATTCTGAGTCTTATTGAGTGTAAGGTGGAGAAGTTCAATTTTATTTCAGCCCAGTGTCTACTACGGTCTTTTACATAGCCTCCGTTCCATCCTAATTCAATTATATGCCATTTTCAATGCCTGGATAGTGTTTCTCTATTTATGTGCTTTGCATCTTCCTTGCAGGACTACTTTTTCTCTATTTTTGCTCATCCAAATCGCCTTTGTTTCTCATGATATAAGAAGGGACAGTTAATTGCTTGTCCTGGAGAGGAGATGGAAAACAAAACAAAATATTATACAATAAATTATATTTGATAATACATTATACAATGCAGATATATTTATTATGTGTATTAACTAATACTATAATAATAAATAATAGTTCATCGAATTTAATTTTTCACCTCATTTCAGAATAATCTCCATTGAAACAACTATATTTAAAGTGTTAGCCTTAGACAGAATTAATGTTAAGAATCTAGAAAACTCAGTGACAAAAGTTTTCCCATCACTGATTAGGCAGTGCTGACAGATGTGATCTATAGACCTGTGATTGAGTTGCTAAGATTTGCTCAAAAAGGTAGATTTTGGCCCTATTGAAACACTTGTTTTATAAAGGAGTTTCATGAAATCTTATTTCAACTTTGCACACAGTGTTTTAAAAATTCCCTTAAGCCCACAGTCAAATTCAGTAGCCCAGAGTCAAAATTGATTTTGTGCTTGCAGCAGGAAACATTTGCTATTTCAGCCCCTCTTCCCAACAGACATATGATCATGATAAACACAATGACAAATTGCATTTTCTGCATTGGACATGAGGATAGATTACCAAGAAATACAGTTCCTACAGAAGCATGGAGAGGTAATCTAAGGTTAACTTCTTTTTCCCCAACCCATAATAAACTAAATGTTTACTAATCTGACCAATTTGTTTTGGTTCTTGAGGTTTGGATCACCTGTTTATTTACAAGGCAGGCTTAAATTGGAAGCTAGGGTCTCATGTTTAATATAGTGTTGAGGAGTCACATATAGTTGCCCTCTGAAATAGCTGGGAGTTGTTTTATAGAAAAGTCAACAGATCCTTAAGGCATACAATTGCTCCCTAAGTCACTTATTTTAAGGGTAATATTTTGCAATGTAACCACATTCTTTTGGACTGTGGAATCTGAATCATAAAAAGGCAGTCTAACCATAAGAGAGTGGTTGGGTTTCTAATATTTTAGGAGAAACTTTGGTTTGTGAACATTTATAGGCACTGAGGCTAAATTTATTTATTTAGCTTTGGATTAAAATAGTAAAGAAGGTTTCCTGACATTAAAACATTTGTACTTTGTATAATTCCCATGCTTTCTTATTAATTGGTTGGTCTCAACTGAATAGTGGTTCTACATATTAATGATACATGATGTTTCCTGTTGTAAAACTCAGCTTTAGGTTGTTGCACATTTAGGACAAGAAATCCTCCTTTCATCTGCATGAAAATATAGGGATCCTATGAGATGCCTCTTTACAGTGTCCTATCTAAAACAAAACAATATGCTCATGTAAGGTAATGGTGCACCCCACTGTGGTTTAACCATGAGCCAGGCTTTAGCTCTTTAGCTAGCATTTTTCTCTTTTAATCCTTACAACAACCCATTTTATAGAAGGAGAGACTGAGACTGGAGGCATAAGGTAATTTGCTCAAAAGTGACTCAGCTGGTAGGTGAAGGAGCTGGTGTTCAAGCTGGAATCTGTGGACTGCAGGCCTTCATGCTGCCACTCCCCGGCGGCCTCTCCTGACCACCAACTATTGCATACACACTCGTGCCTGTCCCTTTGCTTTATCCTTTCTGCTGGTCTAATTCCTTCCACTCTTGAAACCCTACCTCTGTGAAACTCACACTAGTCACTATCCCAGTCCACCCAAATTGGACATGATCTCTCTCTCCTTTGAACTTCTGTAATGAATTCACTATTTTCTCAGTATTATAACTGGGTACTTGCATTTCAAGATGTCTCAGATGTGAATTCTTTAATATCTAAATCATGACTTCCTCACTTCACATGTACTGCAGTAGATCCTATAGTGCTTAATACAACATTTTCTATTCAATGGAGAAATTACCACTTTCATCAGTAGGTTCAGATGCTTCCAAACAGAAAGCTCAGCCTACTTAGATGATGTATACAGATCAGTCTGAAAATTCATCCCCTGAACACATATTTTAATCTTTGATCCTAAGTTTGAAATTTTTTTTAAAACCTAGGGCTTATGAAGTCCAGATAATTGGTGCACTAATAAACTCTCCACATTAATTGTTTTACTTCTCCCTTGCATTTTGGGAGGCTGAGGTTTTTGATTTTTTTCTTGTATTTCATTCCATGTGAAGACCATTATAGAGAAAGCAGACTAACCCTAACTAAACACTAACAACTAGTAACAGCCTGCTGCCAACTTCTAGAGAGGGCATAGGGCAGAGTATGACTACTCTGGATAGATGAATTTTCTAGTTTTTGTATTACCTCATTCAAACGGTACAACTTCTTGAATGTAAAGCACCCTTTCTAGCATAAGACCTTGCAAATGTTAGGATTTTTTATTTACATATTCTTTTAGATGTGGGAAATTATATTGGTCAACTTTGTAAGTATTTATTTTTCAGGAATATTCAAGTTGATTGTTTATTGATTACAATTGATTACCAATCTTATGATGCCCATGTTCTCAAAAGGTCTCACCAAAATTGAAACTTATAACCTACTTTCCCCAGGTTGTAGTTATTAGACATCTGTGGCCCATTTTCAAGTAAAAACCATCTGTTATGGTTTGGATGTGAGGTGTCCCTCAAAAGCTCACATTGAGACAATGCAAGAAGGTTTGGCAGAGAAATGATTGGGTTATAACCTTAGCCTTATCAGTGAATTAAACCCTGATGAAATTAACTGCATGGTAGCTGGAGGCAGGTGGCATGTGGCTGGAGGAAGTCGTTCATTGGGGTCATGGCTATGGGGTATATATTTTGTATCTGTAGAGTCTTATCTGTCTCTCTCTTCTTCCTGATCATCATATGAGCTGTTTCCCTCTGCCATGCTCTTCCACCATGATGTCCTGTCTCACCTTGAGCCCCAAGGAATGGAGCCAGCCACTTATGGACTGAGATCTTTGAAACTATAAACCCCTAAATATGCCTTTTCTCCTCTACAGTTGTTCTGGCCAGGTCTTTCAGTCACAGCAGTGAGAAAGCTGACTAAAACACCATCTTTTTCCCTTCTGTTACTATAGTTGGCGCCAATAAATTGAGTTGATTGCTAAATTTCCTCCTCTTCCCACATCCCAAATTGCCACTCCTAGCTCTAAAGAGGAGGATACAACTGCCAGACCCAGAGAGAAAGAACAACAGCTGTGGGAAAGAGGCCCTCAAGCCAGAGATGTGCCCTGGGGGAGAGGAGCTCAGCCACTGGCAAACTGACCTGGTAAAGAGAAGGCTAACAGTGTCCTCCTTGTGCTTTCACCTCCTGGCAATTCACTCACTGGCTGAACCCACTTGGAGACCAAGGGGACAAAGGGAGCCTGGTGGAGCCATTTCCAAGAGTCAGCTTCCTGGTACAGAACAGGACAGTGAAAGGTGCAGGTGCCTCAGCACTGGAAAATAGGGACTATGCAGCACAGTTGTGCATATGAATTTATTCACTAGGGGTGTGTGTGGAGAGACCAACTCAGGTAGGAATAGCTTTATTTGACTTGAACACTGAATTTCTTTAGTATGTAGAAAATGGTGATCTAAACCTGTTGAAACAACTTCAGAAATGCTGTAATGATGTTTCACTCTCTAATTCTTTCCCAATAATCCTTTTTTAAATATATTTTTTTTTTAGTTGTTGATGGACCTTTATTTTATTTATTTATATGTGGTGCTAAAAATCGAGCCCAGTGCCTCACACATGCTAGGCAAGTGCTGTACCACTGAGCTAACAACCCCAGTCCCTATTTATTTTTGATATTCTATATCCATTTATGAAGAAGCTCCATAGATGGTAAACTGGGCCAAACACACCTAAAGAGAAGAGATGACTGGTAGTTTATGGGAAATTTCCCATTGCACAATCTGATTAAGCTCATTTATTTGACAATTGAAGTCCTGGGTTACTAATAGTGTTGCTGTAAAAGACATCACAATGTAATAGAACATGTTTTAGATTTGGAATCAGGATTCTTGGATTTTATTCTCAGTTCTGCCTTAGTTTTCTTCAGCTATAACAGAGATAATATGTCAGGATGTGTCTACTTTATGGTGTTTTGTAAGGATCTAATCATTAAATCTATTCATTACATTCTCATGAGATAAAAGAAAAACATTTTCAAAAGAATAAAGTAAAAAAATGTAAGGCTTTATTAATGTTTCAAAGTATATAGTCCATCGTTCACAGGGGCTGGCTCTGGAAAGCACCCTGCTCATGAAAGAAAACTTGATCTGAAATGTGGTAGTACTGATGATGTATGTATAGAACTGTAGAGAATATATGTTTATTTTCTTATTTTCTGTTTTTTTTTTTTGATACTCTGGCATTTGGGGCCTAAATCCTGAAGAGACTGCCCCTCCCAGAGCTAGCTAATTCCCAGACAGCAAAGGACACTCCACCAGGGTGCCTTTGATACACAAACCAACCAATTGAGAGCCTACACCCCCTAACCAATCCCTTTATCAAACAGTCACCTGCCATACCAATATTCCCCCTGCCCTAAATCATTCCAGGGCCAGGTATCAGAAAAAGGAGGACCAGCTCTATGGCCTAGAGCCCACTGAAATTATTCAGACTAGCGAATCCTAAGTTACTCAGTATATTTTCCCTGCCTTGTCCATTCCTTCCCTCAAGAATTTTAGTGCAGGCTTTGGGCCAGGCTCTGCCCTGGGCTTTTTTTTGCTAACTGACTTACCCCGGTCCTTCCCCAGGTGGCCATTTGTGCATGATATGCCTCTTGTTTCTGGGGTGCATTAATAGAAATTTCTTCCTTCATGAAAATCATTTCTATATCTGGATAAAACAAATCCTGGGTATATTTTAATACAGCACCAAACACACATGATGCCTTATACACAGGTAATGATTATTTTAAAATATTAAGTAATCAGATGCTTTAAATGAAACATTAGACCGTGAGGATTTTATGGGTCATAATACACAGTTTGCAGGGCTGGGGATGTGGCTCAAGCGGTAGCGCGCTCGCCTGGCATGCGTGCGGCCCGGGTTCGATCCTCAGCACCACATACCAATAAAGATGTTGTGTCCGCCGAGAACGAAAAAATAAATATTTAAAATTCTCTCTCTCTCTCTCTCCTCTCTCACTCTCTATTTTTTTAAAAAAATACACAGTTTGCATTTGACAAGCAAAAGTAAGTTGAATTTTTTTTTTAGAGAGAGAGAGAGAGAGAGAGAGAGAGAGAATTTTTTAATATTTATTTTTTAGTTTTCGGTGGACACAACATCTTTATTTTATTTTTATATGGTGCTGAGGATCCAACCCAGCGCCCCGTGCATGGCAGGTGAGCGTGCTACCGCTTGAGCCACTTTCCCAGCCCAGTTGAATTCTTTTTTATAATTGATCAATATGTTTATTTTTCTAGAATTATATGTAATTCCAAAAGTATATGTTGGGTTTCTATGCTATAAATCCTCATATAAAATGCTCAGAATGGTCATTTGCAGTATTATTGTTGAAATCTTACAAGTTTTTAAAATAGTAGTATTTGGATCAAGCACTTATAAACTAAATAAATTCTGGCAGCTAACATTAAAGGATAGATGAAATCTGAGTCTCGGTTCTTATCTAACATCCAATAATTTGTTAGGCTAGGTGGAATCCATGACACAGTTTTACTTTAAATGTGTTGACCATTCATTAAATCAAAGACTTTACGCTTTTTGTTTGTTACTTTTAAGACTAGGAACTGTTATTCTTGCATTTTTACTGTCTGTACTATTCTATTGCATTACCAGAATGTTTTCACCTTTACTTTTTCAATTAAAAAAAAATAGATGATATTCCTTTTTCATTTAAATGCCTGTGCACAGTTTAATGAGCTAACGGTTTTTATGGGTATTTGGCAACTTAATGTGCATGATTACATATTTAAAGTTTAATAACAGCTGTAATGGAATTAAGAACTACAGGCTTGGGACATTGTGGGAAAGATTATCCCAGAGTTGCTAAGGAAACCTTTCTAGATTTTTTATTCTTTTCTGCATAAGTTTCTCTGGAAAAGTGAAGCTATAAACCCTCCTCTTTAGTGGCCAGTTCACAAAGTACTGATGTTTCCATGTTGGCCTCCTCCTGTTTCTAGAGGACTGCTAAGTGGGAGGGTGTATATGCTGTGCAGGTACTAGGACTGGCTGCTTCTTTCTCTCTCTCTCTCTCTTTTTTTGTCTCTAGGTATGTGAGACTAGGATCAGACTCTTCTCTCACTTCCTTTCCTCTGAGCACTGCTTTGAAAGCCCAGTACAGCCACATCTCCTTTTGATCCTAACCCTGAGATAATCCTGCAGAAAAGCAAGGAAGAGAGCAGCCCTTGGCAGTGACTGTACCAGGCTGAGTTAACCCTGCAGGGAGGGGGCACAGATCTCTGGAGAGGAGGCTGACAGCACAGCTGGGAGCTGAGTCATCTCTCACTTCTCCTTTGCAATCCCTTTTTTAAATGGAGAAATAAGAGGAATAGCTTCTTATTTGATCCCTCCTTTTTACGTATGCCTACTGTGGATAGACAGCAAGGAACTGGCAGTCATGTAGTGCCTACTCATTTAAAATACAAAAGGCAAGAAAACATTTTACACCTTGAAATTGCCAAATTGAGGTTCTGCTATGTTAAATTAGAGAACAAAAAGGTCAAATGGGAAAAGAGAAGTCACTATCACCATAAGAATGTTTTATATTTAAGATCTTGGGTCTCTGTTGAAGGAAGATCCAATTTTATTTCTTAGAAACAGCCTCTAAAGAAACAGAATCAAGCATTCGTGTATGTAGGAATATAGCAATGTCAATAATTTATTGTAGTAACCTTGGGAGGCTGTATAATTTCATGTAGAATTATATGGAAATAATTTTTTTAAATATTTATTTATTTTTTGTTTTCGGCGGACACAACATCTTTGTTGGTATGTGGTGCTGAGGATCGAACCCGGGCCGCACGCATGCCAGGCAAGCGCGCTACCTCTTGAGCCACATCCCCAGCCCCTGGAAATAATTTTTATACCTTTATTTATTTATTTTTATGTGGTGCTGAGGATCAAACCCAGTGCCTCACACAGGCTAGGCAAGTGCTCTACCACTGAGCTCCAACCCCAGCCCCATATGGAAATAATTTAATGCTAAATTATATGGGAAAATATGAAGGTATATTATGAAACAGATATGCTTTCTCACTAGTGAGGGAAACTTAAATTTACTTCCAACCTACTTCCTCTCTTTACTCTTCACTGTTGACCTGACCCTCTTCCTTGAATGCTAACTTAGTAGCTACCACAGTATCTGGTAACTAATAAATCATATTTAACCTGATAAATCATGTTAGAATAAGTGAAAGAGTCTTTATTATAATCTTCATTTTGTCTCAAGACTACATCCACTGTTATGGCTGTTGTGGAGGTTAGAGTGTATATTAGGGTTCTGCAGAGAGACAGAACCAACAGGATAGAGAAATAGTGAAGCTAGAATTAGACAGGCAGTCAGCATAGATAGGTAAATCGAGTCAGGTCGGATCAAGGAGGCCAATTTTGAGTGAGTCTGAGAAGTTGGAGACTGTCCCCTGAAGGATCAAAATGTTAATCCTTCAAAGCCCTTCCTCCACCCTTAAGAACTTTCCCCTGCTCCAACCCAATGCTAAATTAACCTGTCCCAGGAATTGCCCCTCCCTACAGGAATCTATAAGATTGTTAATTAATGTGTCCTTGGCTGCTCCATCCTGCCCTTCCCCCTTCAGCACACCTGTTTCCCACCTTTAGGCCATCCCATCCTAGGTCTAGTCAAATGCCTAGTCACAAATGCAAAGAGGAGAAAGTTAAGTGGAAGAGGGCAGGAGAACAAAGGAACCTAGGACACGTAAAAGGGCCGAACACCTTGCTGCTTGGCATACCAGGATACCAGCTATGGCCCCCTTCTCCCTCCCTGGAGAAGTCTATATTAGCCATTTAAAAATAAACCCTGCTTTATGTGCTTGCCTCAGTGTGCTTCTCTAATGTTCAGACTTCAACATGAGAGGAAGCAGGACTCCTCACTGATAACCAGCAGTATCAATAGTGTTTTAGTCTGCTTTTTCATTGCTATGACCAAAAGGCTTGACAAGAACAATTTTAGAAGAGGAGAAGCTTATTTGGGGCTCATTATTTCAGAGATCTCAGTTCACAAGTGGCCAACTCTGATTCATGGTAGAAGGGTGTGGCGGAAGAAAACAGCTCAGGACCTGACAATCAGAAAGAGAGAGAGAGAGAGAGAGAGAGAGAGAGAGAGAGAGAGAGAGAGAGAGAGAGAGAGAGATTTAACTCAGCTCTTCAGGGACAAAATATATATCCCAAAGGCATGCCCCCAGCACCCCAGTCCTCCAGCCATACCCTACCTGCCTGTAGTTATCACCTAGTTAATCAATTCAAGTGGATTAGGTTTAGGCTCTCAAACCCCATCATTTCACCTCTAAACTTTCTTGCATTGTCTCCCACATGTACTTTTGGGGAACACCTCAAATCTAAATTATAATAGATAGATAGATAGATGAAAGGGGAACTGGTTTATGCAATAATGAAGGCTGAAGTGTCCCATGACAGGCTGTGTGCAAGACGTAGACTCTGGGATGCTAATAGTGTGGCTCAGTCCAAATCCCAGGGTTTCAGAACAAGGGAGGCTGATGGTATAATATCAGTCTGAGATTAAGGTCTGAGAACCCAGAGACCACTGTAGGTCCTGGAGTCCAATGGCTAAAGAGGAAACTGGAGTTTTGATGTACAAGGACAGGAAAGGAAGAATATATCCCAGTTTCCATAGGTAGACAGACAGACAGATAGATAGATAGATAAGCAGACAGAGACACGTGAACTTTTTTCTGTTTTCATTCACTCTGGGTCCTAGGCCAATTGAATGGCATCCACATTGAGGGCAGATCCCCCCCACCCAATCCACTCAAATATGCAAGCTATCTTTTTCTGGAAACATTCTCACAGATACCCCCCCCCCCATTATGCTTTACCAAATGTCTAGGTATCGCTTAATCTGGCCAAATCAATGCCCCAAATTATCAAGAGGTTCTCAGCATTGGCACTATTGATATTCTGGACAAATAATTTTATAACTTTAGTGAGTGAATGGATTACCTGTGCATTGCTGACTGTTTAATAGCATCTTTGGTCTCTACCTGTTAAATGCTTGCTCACTCTTTACAATTAAAAAGTCTATAAACATTTTCAATTGTCCCCTGGGGGCAAACTGCTCCTCCATGACTTTGATGTAAGACAATTTGTCAACAATTATATATTACCTTAAGAATATATATAGCTTCTAACATAACATCCATGTCATCCCAAGGAGGTTTTCATGGGTATGTGTACAAAGATTTGACTCTATGAATATTCATTGTAGTGTTATTTATAATAGCATAAAATTATCAACCTAAACATGCAACTAAAGGGTTGGTAAATAGATTATTATTCATCTTAAAATGGGATATTTAATCAAAGGAAATTTTTTACAAAATGCTATTAAGCAAGCATATTTGAAGACTGGAATCTCAGTTGTCTTAGCAATAATGACAAAAGCTCGAGGGAAGTGGTGAAGGGCAGGAGTTTTGGAATCAGACACACTGCATTTGGTTCTCAGCTCTACTGTCTAAGAGCTGCCTCATATTTTACCTCTTCAGTTATTTGTTCTGCAATCCCAAAATGTGGATAATGATTCCTATCTTAAAACATTGTTGTTAGGACAAAGTGAAAAAAGCTTAGCATGCTGTTTGCCGCTTTGTGAGGACTCAGTAAAAAGTGATGAGAGTAGTCCATGGTGAAAGGCTGGAATGTGGTATGCAAAGACTTCACGAGAGGCAATCTCAGAGCAGTGGGCTTTAATTTTTCTTTTATGTTTTCTTTTATATATTTTCCCCAAATTCCAAAATATGTTTTAGTCAATAGTTAAGGAAACTATCGTGGCTTTTATAGACACTCATCCAAAGCTCTTAAGGAGATTGTCTTCCCCTCCTCTGAGCTTAGTGCAGGCTTCCTGATAAATGGGGAGCTCTCCTCTAGGATAGCTTCTTTTCCTGAGCCTCTGCACCTTCAAGAGTGTGCTTCTAGGACTTTCCCCAACATTAAGTCCAATCAGCAAATGACTAGGTGGGAGAGACAGAAATGAGCAAAAGAAATGCGAGGTTTTTATGGGCCAAGTTGGAAATGACACATATTCCTGCTCAGATTTTGTTTTGCCTTTCTAGATCTGAAGCACAGGCATGTGTTCATATCTAACTGCAGTGTGGTTTCACCATGCCCTAGTCCCATGCAGTCACTGCGTTCTGCTCAAAGGCTAAGGGCTTCTGTAGTGAAATGGCCTCTCCAGCAGGTCCTCATGGTTTTTACCTACAGTAAGATTTGAGAGAGAAACCAGTGAGGATTTAGGAGAGGGATTGGAAAGGTACAGGGAAAAGATTCTTACCTTTTTTCCCACATTGTTGAGAATGCAATGGAGACTGGGACTTGAAAGCAGGAAACTTGGTAAGGAGATTGTTACCTTTAAGCTTAAATGTCTGAGGTTACAGGGTCAAGGGTTGGGATCAGACCTGGACACATAATTTGTGGCATCCAGGAAAAATGGGACAAGGAAGTCAAGCTCTTCTTCTCCCAGATATTACCCTCAGGTCAGTCCCCCAACACATGATAGATGGACAGTCCCAAAAGTATTGCAGTCTCTGTGCCAAAATGAGCATGTTACCTGGAACAGGATAGGAAAGAGCCCCTATAGAATCTAATACTGAACATGCCAGAGTGCTGCCAGCCAGGGGTAGGGACAACCAGGCCTTGACCCTTGTCTAAAACACAGAAGGGCTCCTGATCCTTCCCATACAGACCCAGACTCCAGCTGGGGTTGGAAGGCAACAGTAGAATGCAGGCCTCTCTGTCAACCTGACCCTATTGCGGTCCTGAGTAGAATGAGAAGGAGTCGATAGTAGAGAATAGGATAGACAGCAGAATACATCAGACACTAGAATGGCAATATGTAATCAATGGAAGTGTAACTGATGTGAGACAGCAATCTGTGTACGGGGTAAAAATGGGAGTTCATAACCCACTTGAATCAAACTGTGAAATATGATATATTAAGAACTATGTAATGTTTTGAACGACCAACAATAAAAAAAAAAAAAAAGAATGAGAAGGAGTCATTGGGTTGGTGTGGGGTGCCAGAGGCTGAGAACCTATTAGGAGGCTGAGCTATATATGAACCCTTGAAGCATTCCCCATCAAACTTAATGTTCAAAGCATAAAATCAAAAATAAAATTATTATGCATTTCAAGACAATGACTATAAAGCATTAAACTTCAAGGTGGGGGCCCTATTTAGCATGGGGTTCTAACTGCATTGGATATAGGTTCAAAAAGGTAGCCTGGGATGGAGCCTACACTATGACTTTAATTGTAAGAATGAATAATAAGAATAGAAGCTCATTTTTTTTCTACTTACTCCCACAGTACTTTACCCATACAACTCCTATTTATTCTACTTTTGGTCATTTAATTTTGTCTCACCTGTCTTTCCATTGAACAGTGAGCTCCTAAGGGTATATAGCTTTCTTGGCTTTAGGCACTCTGTGTGTGGCATCATGCCTAGCACATGGTAATTTAGTATTCAGTAAATTTGTTGTATTAGCTGGGTACAGTGACACACATTTATAATCCTAATGTCTCAGGGGACCATCCTTAGCAATTTAGTGAGACCCTCAGCAACTTAATGAGATCCTGTCTCAAAATAAAAAGTAAAAAGGACTGAGGATATAGCTTAGCTTAATGGAAAAGCACTCCTAGGTTCAATCTCTAGTACCAAATAAACTAAAAAATAAATACATGTGATATGAAGATATGTGGAAAGGAATGTAATTGAGAATTTGGTTCCAGGGCAAGTAGCTTAAGTACCAGTGCTGTACTAAGTTCCAAGATGAGGGTAGGACTAGGGACTTAGCTAGTAATCCTGAGCTAGGCCTCTTACAGGCCAAGGGTCTTTTCATTTTCTCTTAAATAGGGGTGTGTGGATATGGAATCATGTATGGATCATTTTCTAGGCTGTGAATGTTAGAGAGACGCAGGCACAGGGAACCAAGCAATTCATCTTTTACCAGAAGACAACAGGAATTCTCAGGGAGAATGAGAGCAGGAGAGGGAGGCATCAGCTAGACTCTCATATAACTGGGCTGGGGATTTGGGAAAACAGTAATGTAGTTAACAGCAGCTTTGGAACAAAGGAGGCAGATTCTGTTTTTTCATGTTTGTTTAAATGACACTGGTGCTGTCTTTTAGGCAAGGCAGAATGATTCGCTAGGGAGTGTTAAAGGTCAGGCTGGGAGCTCTCCTATGTGGGGTGGAAACTTAAGGCGAGTTCATGCACACACAGAGTCCACAATCTAGCCTTTGATGATAACAGATGCTCTGCTGCTGCCACCACCCCTACTTTCCAAAGGTATTTATGTTTCTTTAGGCTGTGCTTGTTTCTGGGAAGCATCCTCCAAGATTATCAGATTTTCTTTTGGTCTTATTTTATTTAGAATATCTATATTACCTGTGAGAAGTATGCAGTTCTTCTAAAATCACCAGTCACCAGTTTTGTTAAACAGCTAAATAGTGTATCCAAAGACACCCATCACAATAGGTGATGTTCCAAACCTAGGGCCTCCGTAATAGCAGAGCCTCCACAAGACATTTGCCTGGCATGATCCAGAGTTCTCCCCTTTTCCTTTGTCTTCCTGCAGTGCCTCTCTTCCCTCTGTTTCTTTGTCTGGTGCTTTCCCTTTCTCCTTTGCTGACATCTCACACCTGTTCCATTTGGGTAATAACTTCCCCTCCCTCCTCCACTCCCCCTGGCTCCTCTCCCTTTCCTGTTCTTCCTCCCCTCCTATCCTTCATCTTTCCTCTCTTTCCCCTCATTCCCTTTTCTCTTTTCCTCATCCTCTTCTTGCCCCGACTGACTTTAATATAAAACCAATATTTCATGAAAGTAAGATTTCATTTCTGGTTTTTAATTTTAAAATTAAAATTTGAAATCTCATAGGCCTCCCTCAGAAAACAACTAGGTTTCGTTTTCACTGCCATGTGGCCTATGATTGTATTCTTTTCAGTTTTAAAATCAGATACATGAAATATTTGTTTTTCTTCTTTAAATACACAGAGTTTAATTACATTTTAAACTGTTACCCATGTGGCTCTTGATTGTAATTTATTTCCTGTGGGTCAATGCCTTGTAATATAAAAAGGACCTTGCCCCTCAAGAACATTCTAAGTAGAACAAGTGACAGGGAAATTGGTATTTAAACACTTGTATACAACATCCGGGCTTTTATTAAAATGAGAACAATGATAAATATTCTTTCTTTAGTATATCTCTTAGCCTGGTGCCCACCAGGAACTCTTAGCAACAGCAACATAGAAGCTACCATGCCAGCATTTCTCAGGCTCATTGATTGTTTGAGGTCTTGTCTCTGGTAACCTAAAGTTCCTGATGGTGAATGTCCCCTGCAGGGGCTTTTATTTATTTTTTCCTTTTTGTACACAAAAATAAATATTTTCCATCTTCTTGAATCCACCAGGAAGCATGTGGGATTTAATCACATCTATTATTATATTTTTCTTCATCAATGTTTTAAAGTTCAAAAACTTGCTTATTCATTTTTAAAATTTAGCCAAGAACTTGCTGCTGCCCTTCTGTGACAATCCATCAAAAGGAAAGCCAGCCAAACTTTAGAAGCTGGGTTGCTGTTTCTTAAAGCTGACATTTTCTCTTGACTGAAAAGTACTTGCAACCTTAACATCTATATCTTTTTTCATTATTTCTACCAGAATGCAATCCCTGGGCTGTGTGTGGAAGTGTATTTACTTTTTGTCACCCCAGCTTTATGGGAGGTATTTGTTTTCTTCCTTGATAAAGGAATCTGTTCATTATGAAGGCACTTTTAATTCTCAAATTTTCTATAAATGTGCAAAATTTAAAAATAGGTCAGTTTTTTAACATTCAAAATAGGTAAACTTGAATAAAATAAAAATAAAGTAAAATAGTAATATAATTATTACTGTTACAAAAGAAATACTATTTCTATCCTCTTTGTAGAAATTCCATCTATAAATTCTTTAGCCAGTGCTAAAGAATTTGAACTAATATTTGAATATTGCTTTGTGTCTTGCACTTGTGTAGAATTATCTCATCTGATCTTTCTAATCATATGGAAAGAAAGGTGAAGTGGGTGTTATTCTTCCCCTGTTATAGATTAGGAAGCAAGTGTGGAGAAGTTTAGGCCTTTTCCTGAGGCCATAAGGCCATAGCATCAGTTAAGATTCTGTGTTTCTTCCCAACTCTTGGGCTTTGGGAGGAGCTAATGTATAACTTCTCTTTTCCCTTCCTGATACAACTGAATTGAGAACTAAGAAGAGTAATGTGCCTTAGTCTATTTTTTGTTGCTATCACAAAATACTTGAAACTAGGTAGTTTATAAATAATACAGATTTATTTAGCTCAAAGTTTCATGGGCTAGGAAGTCCAAGAGCATGGTGGGGGTATCTGGTGAGGGCCTTCTTGCCCCATTATAGTATAGTGGAGGGTATCATATGATGAGATAGAGCAAGTATGCTAAATCAGTTCTGTCTTCCTCTTCTTATTTATAAAGCCACTAATGCCGTCATAAGGGTCCCACCCTCATGACTTAAACTAATCCTAATTATCTCCCATAAGTCCCACCTCCAAGTACCATTAACGTATGATTTTGGGATTAAGTTTACAAATAAGAATTTTTGAGAAACAGGTTTAAACCATAGTAGAATATGCATGTGACACCAGAATACCACTTTTGAAGCACTTATACCACTTATGAAGCAGCTATTGGAGTGGGGGCTCATATTTACAGACATTTATAATATTGGATTCCAGAATTAGACAAGTCTACCTTCCCAGATATAGACAAAGCTGGAGCCCACAGTTCTCCCCACATAAGTAGCCCATACCTTTGAAAAGTTACAGTATTGTAGAACAGAGCAGAAAGCCTGCTTCCTGTGGACAGCCTGACTTCTGAAGAGAAAGGGAAGAAGGGGCTGGGCTTGTGCAGTTTTCCTAAGCCCCCTAATCAAGCAACTCACCTATTTCCCAGGGGAGAAGCAAGGTGTGGGTCCGAAGGCCTGAGATTGCGGAAAATCTCTCCTCATGGAATTCAGAGAAGGGAGATAAGTTGTTTCTCTTCCCACATATGTCATGCCTTCTGTCAAACAGATTGTTATCTCTGAAACGTGGAAAGAACTTTTACCACCCACTCCACAACAGTCTCCTTTCCCATCTTTTCTTCCTCATCCTCAGTTGCCCAGGCCAGAAACCAGAGCATTACCTTTGGTTCTTTCCTTTTATTCATCGACCACATAAGACTTATCAGAAAGCTCTTTTGATTTGCTCTTTCAACAGATTTGCTCTTTCAAGTCTTCCATTTTTTTTCTGTACCTCCACTGTCCCAGCTATGTCCAAGTCACTTTCATCTTTCATCTCACTATTGTGACTACCTGTTAAAAGTAGAAGGCTGGTTTGCAGGAGGAACACACATGTGGGCTGTCCTGTACTTAATACCTAAGGAAATGTGGGCAGGTTACTTGCTCTCTGTGGACCTCAGAATCTTCATATATAACACGGGAGGGCTAGAAAAAAAAAATGAATTAAAAGACTCTTCCAGCACTAAAATTCCACAAACAGAGAAGCCTGACAAAGTAATTCTGCCCAAGAGTTTTAAATTAGTAGCTTTGTAGATAGTTAATACTTGGTGTTGACGAGTCTGAAGTCTGAGCTGCTTGTAGTATTATCAACAGCTGCTCTCAAATGCTACTTGAGAGGTTCAGGGGTGCCTTTTTTTCTCTCTTTTTGTGCCAGGGATTGAATACAGGGGTGTTTAGCAACTAAGCCATGCCCCTAGCACTATTTATTTATTTACTTATTTATGTTTATTTTAAAGGAAGTTAGTCTTTTTAAAAAAATTTATTTTTTATGTGGTGCTGAGGATTGAACCCAGTGCCTCACATGTGCTAGGCAAGCTCTCTACCACTGAGCCACACCCAGCCCCCATTTTATTTTTTTATTTTGAGACAGAGTCTCAATAAATTCCTTGGGGCCTCACTAAGTTTCTGAGGCTGGCTTTGAACTCATGATCCTTCTGCCTCAGCCTCCTGAGTTGCTGGATGTACCATCATGTCCTGCCAGGGCTGCCTTCTGACTGAAAGTGTAGACTAGGTGACTTGTAACAAAGCTGCCATTGTATAGCAACATGTTGTCTTCATATACCTTTGGGATAGCTGATGATAAGACATTCCTTGGTAATGCCATTGGGTGATATCTTTAAGAAAGAAATGACTTGGATTCAAGTTTGCTCCTGGAGAAGAACTCATATCAACTGCAATAGAGAATATAGCCAACTGCTACATCACAGGATTTATGTATCATTGTGCTTTGTGCCTCTGAATCAAAAATCAAAGGAAGTTTTCCTACATAATCATTGCCATCTAAGAACATAAATAAGTCCACAAGAACAAGATAGGCCCTCCATATTGGAACAGTGGGTGAACAACCTCTTCCCTGAATTAACAACCTCATAAACCCATAGTTCTATTACAGCTTAATGCTCCTCAATATTTCTGCCTTTTCCAACTGTAAACATTTTCAAATATCTCTAAGATCCCATCCATAGAGAACAAGTTACTTAGCAGTTAACTATTAAAATAAATAAATCGACCACTTGGTAAGAGCAACAGTGGGATGGGTTCATTGATTGAGAAAAAGAAAGCTACAAGGGAACCCATGATGAACAGACTAGCTTGGCTATGTCAAAAGTATACCATATGTAAGCTGTGGGGCCCAACTTGAAAGAGGCAGTCCGTGGCCTTCCTCGGCTAGATATCATCTGACTTTCTAATTCTATATTATCATTCTGAAGTTCAATCAAGAACCCTAAATAGAAAGGAAACATTGATGACTATATTACAGAGGTCAACTACCTTCTCAACATTACATTTCTACAAGTTAGATAATTTACTCCGGGACTATTCCATATTGTAAAATTTATAATAAAATCTCCCCAAAATACCTCTCAAGTGAACTAAATTTAACATTATAATGGCACAAGAAATAAATTCTACTAAGCCTTCGTGTTTACATTTTACAGGCTTTAAAGAATCAACAACTAATTTTTTTTATTAACAAACAGAGAACTCATATCAATTGGACTAACCAAACCAAAGAAAAATTAATAGAGATAGCTAACATTTATTGAATATATCTTATATGCTAGGTACTGTGTTAAGATGTACTTGTTTCATTTAATTCTCACAAAATTCTATGAGATTCATAACATTATTTTTCCCCATTTTATATGTGAGGAAGCTCTCATACGTTGAGTAACTTGCCCAAGTTATACAGCTAGTATCTGGTAGAGTCCTGGATACACACCCAGGTTGTCTGTTTTGAGTCTACATTTTTACTACTGTGGGAGAAATTAAGGATTATATTTGAGTTCTCCTCATACTTCAAGGCATTATTCCTCTCTGTATATGAAGGCAGTTCCTTGACAGAATATAAAGTTTATGAATATGTTAGAAAGCCTTTCAGAAGCTGTTTCATCAATTCATATCCATTGAAAATGGTAATTGATTATTTACATGCAAAGATTCCAACAATTACATCAAGTGTGGATAATTTGAGAAAAGGTGCCTTAGGAAACTACACATCTTGCAATAATTAATGGGTGATACATTAATGCCTGTGAAGGCAAAATAATTGTAGTAGTAGTAATAAGGAGCTTACCATGTGCCAAGTATTATTTTAAGCTCTTGTGTTAACTCATATATTCCTCATAGCAATCTTATGAACACAGTCTATTATTAACCCAATATGGTTGAAGAAACTGAGGCATGGATGGGTTAAGTAATTTCCTCAAGGTCACACAATTATTAAGTTGGAGAGCCAATGTTTGATCCCAGATTGTTGGAGCCATATTTTGTGATCATAAGCATCATGACCTGCTGATTGTTGTGGTGTGTATAAACAATGAGCAAGGATCACAATGCCCTTTACCAAAGCTGTGAGAAACTTTAACAAGGGCTAAACTATAATTTCTTAGAGAAGCTGTGTAGTGACTGTGTGACATAGTTTCTTTAAACATGAAAAGCTTTCATTTTTTTTTCATCCCAACTGGTCCATACTGTACGAGCACCTGCTGGGGAAGGAGTACATTCATGGGAATTAACTGGATGAAAATATTATGAGGTTCTGCACCACATGTTAAGGGAGGAGAGTTTTCAAAGCAGAGTTAAGATTTTTTGTAGATGCTGTTTGTAGATCTTATAATTGTGTATATACATTGTAAAGCAAGAGCTGGACATATTGCCCCAGAGACAACCTAAAGCTCTGGTATGTATAAACAAGCAATGTATTCTACTCTCTTTATTGTAAAACTTTTTCAAAACTATAAGTGAACACTCAGTAGGGCACTAAAGCCAAATCAGAGGTCCATTCTTCCAATGGCTTTTTGTTGTTTAGCTAGAGGGAATGTATTTTGGATGCATTGAAGCCTTAGCCTTGGATCATTTTGATTGCTGGGGGTAGATACCCACTAAAGCAATAAAAAATACCAAGTGGCTTAGGACAACATATCAGAATTAACATCTTAGGAAATCAAGAAAGAAGGAAATTGATGAGACTTGTGGGGTCAGGATATGGAAAATAGAGAGTTTGTAATTCTCCTAGTCTGATTCCTGTTCGGTATTTTGAATGTTGTATATTTATGTAGTAGCACTTTATGAGTACTTGAGCTTATATATCCCAATTTTTCCTGACTGTTGTAAAAGGTGGTAATTATTATTTTCACCTAGAGGATGAAGAAATTTAAGCTTAAAGAAGTTAAATGGCCCAGAATTTTGGAGCTAAAGTAGCAAAGATGGAACAGGGAATTCAAACTTTTTAGCATCACATGCAGTATCTTTTTTTTTTTGAACTGGAGATTGAACCCAGGGGCACTAAGCCACATGCTCAGTCCTTCTTTTCTTTTTTCCTCAGTCCTTTTTATTTTGAGACAGGGTTTTGCTAAGTTGTGTGGTGCCTTGCTAAGTTCTAAGGCTGGCCTCAAACTTGTAATCCTCCCACCTTAGCCTCCCTAGTTGCTGGGATTATAGGTGTGTGCCACTGTGCCCAACACATGCAGTATCTTTTGTACCTCCCAGGAACTTCATATGATATCATGATTATGATAGGTTTAATTTAAGAGATTACACAAGGAAATCACACATGCACACACATGCACGCACACCCCTATGCTTTTGGAACAAAGTATCACAATTCTAGCTTCATTTTATCAAAATTATATCATTTCTATGAAATGGACTGCATTTGGGCAAAGATATTTGTAATATCTTTGATATCTTTGATATGCCTGATCTTCAAGCTTTCAGGGGGATACTTGATTTCTCCTGTTTCCCTTTGGTGGAAGTCAAGCTTTGCTAATACATTTAATCACAGACTAGAAAAAACAAAGTGACCTAGTGTTGAACTGGCTAACAAGAATGACAAACAGTACTAACTTCTCTCTGTTTTAGTACATTAGGTTGAACATAAACTACTGTTTGTCACCATTCAGCAGGTCTCTTTGTAGGTTTTGAGCTATTTAACATCAATATGTGTAAAGGCTCTGCACACAAATTGCTGACTCTAAAGTAGCATGATATGGTGAAGAGGCCAAGCTTTAGACTCAAGCACTTATGAGTTAGCATCCTGGTGTAATTAGTGGTAAATTGCTTCATTAGACAAGTTATGGAGCTCCTCTTAGCCTCAGGTTTCTCATGTGTATAATGGGGCCAAAAATACCCACTTTGTATGGCTGTTGTGAATATTCTATGTACGTAAAACACTGCCATAGATACCTGGTTACATGGTAGGCCATGATTTCTATTATCTGAGGAATCATTAAGTTCCATAATTACCTCAATTCCTTTACAAGTTAAACTGATCACAAGGTTCATTTAGTTCTTATTTTAAAGGCTAGCTGTGCTGGAATAATTGGTATGATGCAAGAGCAAAGTCACAAAAGGTTTCTCATAGAATGTATATCACATAAAATTGATTAGCCATACAGTAATATCTTCCAATATGCATACAATTTTATTAATTTTTGATTAGCTACCTACACTTTCACATTGTAGATATAGATGGAAAGTTCTGTGTTAAACTTTTTATAATATAAAGTAGACAACATAGTTAACTAGAACTGATTTATTTAATTATATGTGTCTTTAGAATTGTTGATAGAAACTTTATGTGGTGTGTATGTAGCCAGCTGAGGCTGTTTAAGGGAATAGCCATGTTAATAATTGTCCCCTCTCCTTACACAAGATATAATGCTTACCACCTAGACCTCTGTAGAAACAGAAATAAGGAACATTAATATTTATACAGTTCCTTTAAATTATTTTTGAAAAAAATAATGAAAAAGCCTTTAGGTGGGAAAATTACTTTTGTGTGATCACCTAAACTTTTGGACAGATAATAAATATAGGTCTTCTCAGAAATTTATACTTAAGGCAGTTCTTTTAATCACAGGCAGGTTCATCTAACTGCCTGTGACACCTAGAAGAATAGTGCTAGAAATATTATCTCTCATGGAGAAAAAGAGATGGCAGTTGTGAAGCTGGTCAGACAGTACTTAAAATTGGGAATTAAGACCCTTTGTCATCTCTCATACAAAGTATCGTGGAAAAGCTGGAAAATTTGTCATGTGGACTTTAAATAAATGTTGGCTTCTCTTATTTTTTTCTTTGAAGATAGTTTATTTTAGTTTTTATCCAGTTAAAGGTTAATACTCTTTGCATTGTACGTTGCTTTTTAAAAATTATAAACTGTGTCATATATCCTAGTGGGAGATTAAAATATATAGCATAAAGAATAACAATAAAATGGACATCCTTCTATTCACACCAGATTAAAATGTAAGACATTGCCTTTACCACTGAAACTTTCTGCTGTTCCTCCTGACCCCACCCCTTTGATTGCCATACCAAGTATGGTGCGATTATTCTCTTGCTTTTCCCCACCTATGGTTTTGTCACTTATCCATGTTTTCCTATGAAATATGTAATTTCACTTTGCCTGATTTTATACTTTGTATAAAATAAAATTATTCTGTGTATTCATCTGTTTCTTTTTCTCCCTAACATTGTTTTTCAGATTGATTCTTGTTGAAATGCTCAGCAATAATTTCCGTTGCTGCAAAATGTTCCTTCTTCTATCACACTTTATCCTTTCTACTATTGATAGACTTTTGAGTTATTTCTAGTTTTTTTGTTACTATAAATAATGCTGCTATGAACAATTTGGAAATATCTACTGGTTTACCTGTGTGGTAGGCTGAATAATGGCTGCCCAAAGATTAGCTGTCCACATGCTAATCTGTAGAAACTGTAAAAATGTTACCATACTTGGTAAGGGGGATATTGAAGATTAAACTAAGGATCTTGAAATGATGAAATTATCCTGGAATATTTGCATGTGTCCAAAGAGGTCACAGAGTTTCATATAGCAGGGAGGTGTGTGTGTATGTGGGTGTCAGAATTAGAGAGAGAACCCAAAATATGCTGCTACCCTGGTTTGAAGCACATTGAAGATGCAGACTTGAACCATGAACCAAGAAATGTAGGTGACAGATAGCATCTAGAAAGAGCAAGCAAATGGACTTTTCTCCAGAGCCTTCAGAAAGAACAAAGCTCTTCCAACTTTCATTTGTTTTTATTTTGAGTCACTAAATTTTTTAGTAATTTGCTAAAACACCAATAGGAAACATATAAACTTTGTAAGACTTTCTTTGTCATTATATATGTAGGAGTACAATTATTGGGTCAAGGTATAGGCACATTATCAAATTTACTAGTTTATGACAAAGTGTTTTCAAAAATAGCTGTACCAATTATACTCTTTCTAGCAATATGTACTAATTCCTGTTGCTCTGTATTCTTGCTAACAGTTTATACTGTCATATTTAAAAACTTGCTAGTGTGTTGAAAATGGTATTTCATTGTGGTTTAAATTTAAATTTTCATTTTCCTGATCATTTAAGAACTCAGTCAACCAGTGTCCCCCTAGGAGATGGTGATAAGATCAGGGCAATTTATCTGAATTACAAAAAGAGCAATACCTGACAACTTCATAAAATTTCTTTTCAAGCTCACATAAATTTTCCCAGTATAAAAAGACTCTTCAGAAATGTATGGTAACATTAACATTAAATGATAAAATCAACTTTGAAAAATTAGGCAGTTATTTTCTAATGTTACCTCTAAGTTGTTTTTCTTTCTTTTTCTTTTCAGCTTGTTAAAAAACATGATGGGGGGTGCTGGGGTTGTGGCTCAGCGGTAGAGCATTTGCCTAGCACATGCGAGGCCCTGGGTTTGATCCTCAGCACCACATAAAAATAAATAAATAAAGGTATTGTGTCCAATAACTACTACTAAATAAATAAATATTTAAAAAAAAAAACATGATGGGGAGTATGTTGAAAGAGGTGGAGAAAAAGGAGATTCCAACTGAATGGATGCAACATATTTTAAAATACAACATAAAGGAAAATGTTAAGTAAAATAATGTATTATAAGTAGGGGACTTTCCACAAGATGATAAGATGAGCAGTTTTTGCATCATTCTGTCCTGTGATCGAGAGATATTCCTAAAGAATGCTTGTTTATAGAATCTTAAGTAGGATGGTGTTGGCTACGTCTGATGAGTAATAAATTGTACTAAACCTGTTTTATAAGTCTATGTGATTTTCTAAGAGTTAACTGACTCTATCAATTACATATATAATTTTTAGAATGTATTCACAATTGCTACTCTAGCTGCCATTCTAAGTGTTTTTGGGAAGTCTTTTTAGGAGTTCCCCAACAGAATTATGTTGCTGTTGTCTTTTAGTTGATTGAAATATTCTATTTTTGTCAAATATATTAATTAATTTCCCTTTAAGAGTTTTAACAACCCTATTTTCATAAAAAATCCATGCAACTGAACATGACTTTGACATCTTATGATAATACCAGGTCAACGGATAACCTTCTGTAGTACATTACCTACACACAATGTGAAAATATGAACACACGGATGTTGTGCTTTGGAGTTTATCAAATAAATTCTTATATCCTTCTTGAACATAATTTCAGGTTTCCCCACAATTTGTTTAGATTTAATTGTGATAAAACTTGTTCAACAACCAAATTATGTAGTGTAGTACACCATTCTACTCAATAAGGGAAGGGCACTTCTATTATATGGTAGGAACAAGACCAATTTGAATAGCATAAAATTTTTCCTTTAGTAGAATAATTTTTTCAACATTCATCTGTAACCAGTTCACAGTTGCCAATAATATTTTGACTTGTTGGGCATCTTTTCTCTTTGTAGGAAAATATTCTTAGTCTCACAACAGTCTGTTATTATCATAAATACAGTAGCTCCTCCTTTGAGAAGATCACAGATAATTTATTCTACTCTTGTAGGGTTCTGCATGTAAACTGAATGTTTCTGGAATTTTGGCATCATATTCACACAATCGGAGACTCTTAACTAGTCATTTAAAATTATCCAAGGTTCAGTTTGATAATCTTGATCTTTTGCTGCATTGTCCTCTTCAAGGTCAATGTGGAGATGGGGAAGAAAGATTTCTGGAATGAAAGGGCTTCTGATGGGGAAGGGAATGAGTATGGGACTAGTCAGCCCTAGGGATTCACTAGGACATGTGGTGGCAAGTATCATGCTGTTTCCAAGTCCTTTCCCAGTGGAAGGTGCCTGTTTTTCTAGCCTGGGTAGAAAAACAGTGGCTGCACACACTGCTGTGACAAGAGGACTTGTTTGTGTCATTGTATCAACTGGTTTAAGTTTGTGGAACTTTTTAGGGGAACTGACCATCTGGCTACTACTTCTTAGTTTCCAGTATTCGTCCTTTGGATAATCAAAATCCTATAATCATTCAAAACAAAGATTTTCAAATAGCAAAAAAAAAAGAAAAGAAAAAAAAATCCTATGTCACATGAGAGATTGTGATGTTTAACACTTAGCCATGGAGAAAGTCAGAGTCAGAGAGCTGAAAAAGCCATCCGTTTCACATATTACAACACTGCCCAACTCTAATATCTGGGCAATATTTCTACTCTTTGTTCTCTGATTTTCAGATAATATCAAGTTCCTTTGGCAGTCTGTGTAGCAATTCAGTTGGATCTAATTTTTATAATAAAGAGTTTTATTGCCCAGATAAGAGCTTAAAAATAATAGGACCATTTAGACTTAGGATACCTTAGACCCACTTATATCCTGCCAAAATATATAGTGCAATGGTATTAGTTTTGCATATACTTATATTATTTATGAAAATCGACCTGTTTCCATCTTGACAGCTGCCTTCTGGTATAGCTTGCTTGCGTATTTTGCTGGCAATCCAATAACACAATGACTTCTCTTTTTGGAGAGCACTCTTGAAGCTGTAGTGCTGTCCTGTATGATATTGTCATTACCAAGAGGTAACTATGCTAATTTTACTGCTTTCTAAGCTACTTTTCTTCCTATCATTTTTCTCATGTCATAATAAAAATCACTTATGATTAAGTAAATATATTTTATTCCCTTTTACATATATATCCATATATATATATATATATATATATATATATATATATATATATATATGGTTTTTATTTTGTCAATTTTTCTATTTTAGAATAGTCTCTTACTGTTCTAATTAGTGTTGCTTTAAAATGTATTTTAATTTCACATATTTTTGTCATCATATTTTAACAAAAACTTTTTAAAACAAATTTCATTTTAAAATGCTTTAAAACTTTTAAAAGCAGACTTTAAGAAATTACTTTTTAATGTTAGACTTCTGTTAAACAGTAGTAGTAATTTTCACATATTAATAAGAAAACCTAAATACATTTAAAATATGTAATTGAATATACACTATGCTACTAGAAATTATGGTAATTTGCTATAAATATGGAAACGGTCAGGACCTTACTGAGAATGACTATGATCATTCTATTTGGGGGCCACTTTTCAAGTTGTCTCATTTGACTGTGGTGGAAAGGACTAAAAACACTCTGTTGGAGGTGGTCCTTGTTAGGTTTTAATGAATGGATGAGACAAGCTGTCCAGTGTGCAGTGACATCTGTTTTCTTATTCCTGACTGCTTTTCATGCATCACTGTCTTGACCTTGGCCTTCTCTGTATTCTCTGGTTCCTGACCATCTGTCTAGCACCCGAACTATAGCTCCATGCTGACGGATTCCTTGTCTGTGTCTGCAGACTTCTGGTTCCACCTTACAGCCTAGTTTTCCTGATTCATTGCAGTTCTTGATGGTCCCATTGTGACAGGAAGAAAGATGCTCCTGGCTAGCTGACCCTTCCCATAGCACTCTCTTCAGGTATTGGCTTTTTCAGGACATGTTAATTTCACATGATAAAGCTTATAAAGCATGGGGTGGCATTTTCACTCTACTTACAATATATCTGCATACTTGCAATATATCTATAGTAGGTATCTGCGCCATGTACTAAAGCAGCTTAAGAATTTATCATTTTTCTTTTTACCACCTAATCTGCATTTTGGTTTCAGATGTGCAGTGTGGTCCTTCCGCTTTTCTGTTCCCCACCAACCAGAGATGTACTTGTATTTAGTTTAAGAAAGATAAATAATAATGATGACAGCATGATGGGATCAAAAGAAAAGAGCCTAGTTAGGAAGAACAGAGAAATAGGATCAGTAAACAAAGTTTATTTTAGCAATTTAATAAAGGAGGGATACTGCTTCAAATAACATGGCGATAACAGTCTCTTTCAAAACCTCATATTACATTTTTTATGGTGTCTGTTAACCACTAATTAAATTTGGAAGTCTTAAATGAAAGCATGCCCATTAAATATTTACCAGCTGGAGCCGACTTATGCACATGTACAAATTGCTCTACCACCAACTCTGCCAATTCAGGTGTTTAGAAGAGTGAAGCTTCAAAACATAAATATTTTTGTTAATATTTTATATTATTCATAATTCTTGTTGTTTGTGAAAGAAATCAGAGAGACAAGATTTTTGTTTCCTATAGAGTAATGACATTCTGCAAAATACATACTAAGAACAGTGATAATTTTGTACATTTTCCAAACAAGAACTCAATTAGGAGGCCCAAAGCATTAGCTATCATTACCATATGCTGTGTCTTTGTTTTTACACAATCACATATCAAGTCTTCCATCAATTCAGAATAATTAGTTGTTCTTTCTATGGAGAAAGGCTGAATAATACATTTCAAATCATTAAAGACTAATCAAAAAATTCAAGAACTTAGCCTTCCAAGTATTTTTCTGTAAAATGATGTCTAATGATAATTTATAACTGTAAGGAGATGCTTTTATGAATTGGAATTAAATGAGTATTACTAATTGATGAACCAGTGAAAGCAATTTTCTTTTGAGCTTCAGAGATTTTGGCAATCTATTGGCTAGAGATTCAATGGATTATTTATTTTATACTTTGTATTTCCATTAGCTTCTCAACACTAAAACTCCATAAGGCATTTGAAAATGAACATAGATGAAAGATGTGTCTGAACTTTGTCTCCAAAACTTTATTTGGGGTGGTAAGATAGTGGAGTGATGGGAAAAGTATTTAGGTCCAGTCCATTAAGCCTTCAGGGATGTGGAAGAAAAATATAACAAAATAAAATAAAACTAATAAACCAATCCTGTAAACTCTAAAGCATGATTTACAGTCTATTTCTTTTGGACCACAGAGACCTTGGATTTACTAAGTGACCCTCTAATTCAGTGAGTCTTAGTCTTGACCAATAGCCAGAAGTCAGATCTCCTGCATACCCCTCCTTAGGATTTAACTGGTGAAGGTTGGCCTAAGACATCCCTTAGCTTCCCAGGTAATTCTGAAATTAGTAAGGGTTACCAATGACTAATTTATTGCAATGCACACTTAACAGTGCTTATAGCCTGAAGAAATACCACATATACATGTATCCCTATATCACTTTTCTTTTATAATTGATGGACATACTAAGTACAAATTCATTTGAAAGACTCATGGAATGAATGAGCTTCTGTCATCAGTTTATTAGACTTGAAAAGTTTGAGCATCTTGCCTTTAAGACCCAATGTGGAGTTGAGATTATGGTTTAAGAAAAAATCCTAACAGGTTAAATAGTGCTCATAACTAGTTCTTGGCTTAATCAAGAGCAGAAGAAAATTTTGCTAAAGTGCTGAGGATAGAAACACTTCAATACAAGGGAGGATAAAAGAGATAAGAGGTAACCCATCATTGCTATAAGCCTGAGACCTACCTGAGACTCTTAACCCTGGCTCCTGCTGTGGAGTGGCTTCTCTGAGAAAACAGAAAGAGGGATGGATTACTTTTGTGCCTCAAGACTTCTCATGTGCCTTTAAAATATGTACTTTGAAACATCATACATGAATGGAGTATAACTTCTCATTCTTCTGGTTTTACAGGATGTAAATCACACTGGTCGTGTAGTCATATATGCACAGAGGGTAATAATATCTGATTCATTCTACTATTATTCCTACCCAATACCCCCTCCCATCCCTTCACTCCCCTCTGCCTCATTCAAAGTAACTCTATTCTTCCCTAGCCTCCCTGACCCTTTATTGTGAATTAGCATCTGCAGATCAGAGAAAACATTCAACCTGGTTTATTTGGGATTGGCTTATTTTGCTTAGCATGATATTCTCCAGCTCTATCTATTTACATACAGGTTAATGCCATCAGTAATTCCTGTTCTTCAGGTAATTTAGGGGATATAGCTCAGTTCTCTTGCAAAAAAGTAAAAATTGCTTTTGCCCTCAGGATTTTATCTCTCTAAATGTTTAAAATCATAGCTGAGTGCCACATATAAAAAATAGGTCTGCACAACAGACACTGAGGAGATCCCTGCACTTTTCAAGAGTAATTATGCTTAAAATACCCGATAGGAAAAATATTATGACATAAAAATACTCGAAGCAAGAAGAGCCCACCACAATCATAAGAAACTCATTCCAGATTTTAACAACCTTATTAAAGAAGCTCTTACCTTAATTTATTAGAAATCTTTCCTGTTATAGGTCATTTCTTGTTCTTTTGTCCTAAGGGAGATGAATAAAAATTGTGCACCATTCTCATTGTGATATTTCATTACAGACCTAGAGGCATTTGTTAGCTTTCTATTCCATTTTCCATTTTTAGAAACAAATAAGCCCAATGTTCCTACCTTATTGGTCCCTTTTCTTTCATATCCAGCTTTCTGTGAATCTTTGTTGGTGAATGTGGCAAAACCCTGGTGATTGTTAGTTTAAAAGTTATAGATTGGGTGAAGTTCTTGTCCTTACCTAAGTCACCTTACTTTTATTCCAAATTCTTTTACTGAAAATAATAAATAAATAAATAAACATATAAATAAATAGATAGATAAATAAAAATATATACACAAATTTTGAGGTATCACCACTATATGGAAATGACCCATAGTCAACTCAACCTCAAAACATCTGTGATGAAACTCCCCACTTTGAAATCTGTTCCCCACTCAGTGAATCACCCCACCACCCACCCTGCACCAGAAAAATGCAGTTTTGTAATTCTTCTCCTTTCACAACCTTTCATTAAATTAATCATTTGAGTCCTAGTGGTTCTATCTTCTAAATATCTTTCAATTCAGTCCATTTTCTGCCACCACTACTGCCACTAACTGCCATTGCAGCCCAGAGATGAACTGGATTTCTTGTTTCCAGTTCATTTTTTTACATGTGTTCAGAAAAGTCTTTCTAAAATTATCACCCACCTTCTTTTTTAAAAATAAATTATTTATTTATTTTAATCAGGTATATATGACAGCAGAATGCATTTTTATTCATTGTACACAATTGCAGCATAACAGACATTTCTCCTGTTGTACACAATGTGTTGCACCATATGTGCAGTCATACATGTACCTAGGGTAATGATGTCCATCTCATTCCACCATCTTCTTAAAACCCTCTAGTGACATTTCCACCCCTTCCTTTATGATAAATTTTCAGTTCTAAACCTGGTCACCAGGACCCCTAATCAGCATCCTCCTGGTCTTTCCTGCCCCATCTCTACCTCTTCCCACAAGAACCATCCACCCTTTCTTTCTTATCTTTAAATTGACCAACTTTTTATTACCTGTGGGCTTTGAACATACTATTCCCTTTTTCAGGAAGACTTTCCTTACCCCTCCTCATTCTTTCCCTCCTTCTTCTGGATAATTCTTATTGACCCTCCAGGGATCAGCCTGAGAAGTTTACTTTCTTTGGGAGGTTTTCTGCGCCCTTGGACTAGTGTGGTCCCAGACTTTGTGCCATAAACCCCATTTCCCCTCCCATTGCACTCATTTGTCCTTGTTACTTGACTGGTGATATCTATTTTTAAATATCTTCTGTTATTGAACTTTCCTTCCCTGGTTAATGTTAGAGTCATATATTTCTTTAATAATTTCCCTAATTTTCTTCATCTTCTAAAATTAATTTATGCCTCAAATTTGGGCTCAATTTTCTAAATTGGAAGATTACCTAGAGATTAACATACACATAAGGAAGTGTGCACTTGCATCAGCTCTTCTGACCTCACATTAGATAAGATTAACTTGATTCTAAGGTTTGAATTAATTTGTGAGAATTATCCTACAGGGTCAAAGCATGTCTCAAGATGCTTTATTTAAAAAAAAACACTGAGACTTCATGGAATAAATCTCTCTTTCTAGCTTATGAATGGGAAGATTGATATTTACCATATATATCAATATGGTTATTTTTTTTCCTCTCAAGTTACAAGTTTACCAGAGTTGGTTGAATGGTGGTGGTGATGGTGGCATGGGGGGGGGGGGGCGGGGTGTAGTTTATGACATTTTTGTGGTCCCTGGTCATACTGAAGCATCCCAGTGTCTATTCTCCTGTGATTTTGGAAACTTCAGTGTTGAATATTCCATAGGCTTGCTGGTTGGTACTCAGTTGGATTTTGGTGGAAATGAGACTTTTTTGTTCTAGAGATGCAGACTGACATAAAGGTAATGCCTACTTCAGAATGGATTTTCAAGTTCAGGTCATCACCATCCACTCCAGGGATATGCAGCCATCTAAATATGTGCCACTCTCCTTGTTCTTTCCCATTGTAAGGCTTTCCCCATCAATGAATTTTATTGATCTCACTAGTGACTAAACTCATCATTTATAATAGTGGTTCTCATGTCAGAATCATATAGGAACATTTAAAAATATCAATATCTAGTACTGATTGATTCAATTTATGATGGATTGGAATACAGGCATTGGTCATTTTGGAAACTCTCACATACAGTCAGTCATCAAAGGATGTACCTAACCTTGTTAAATAAATTGATTCATCAAACTTCTTTGCTCTCTTCGTGTGTTAATTTTTACTTCGCCTCAAACTACCCCATCTTAGTAAATGGCATTTCCATTCATGTAGTTTCTGTAATTGAAACCTGAGACTCATTTTTCTTTCTCTGTTCTCTCCTTTCCAACCAATTGATCAAAAAGTACTGTAGATACAACTACCCACATATCTGTTTACTTTTATTTAACTCTATTTACCTTTTCTTAACCCAGACCATCTTTATGCTTTATCTGGACTCCTGAGCTACCTGGTAGTTCCTATTCCAATTCTGTATGATCCTCAACCAACTTCTTAGTTTTTAAGAATGGTCTTACTTTTTAAAAACCAAATATTTCAAACATTTAGGTAAGAATAGGTTATCTATGTTCATGAAATCTTACCATCATACTATATTTGCTTCATATACCTTTTCTATAAGTGGGTGGAATAAATTTTTATTATATAGCATTTAATTTAAAAAAATTATTTCATAGAATGCATTTTCACTTTAGAGCTTAACATAGTGAAAAAATGACATTTTTTTTGCATTTTTATATTTGTAGACAGTTTATCTTAGGACAATGTGCCAAACATGTTTGAGTTCTTAGTTTAGAATTTGTAATATTTTGATAACATCTTCAAGGGAGACCTCCTTTACTTAAGAAGTAGCAGTCTTTCCTTTTGTCTTTCATTACCAGAACAAACACAGAAGATGTTTGGTCATGTATTATGTTAATAAAGCTGGATCCTCTTTTACAGATTGGTAAATTAAAAAGCAAGTCTCATACATAATGTTTAGTTGCACTGTGAGTCCTGTGAGAAGCTCAAATCCTGTGATGGAAAACAATCCCATCAACTCACTGAAATGAGGAATTCAATCTCATAATTTCTTTCTTTCTTTCTTTTTTTTAAATTTTTTGACAGTCACAGCATTTTATTTATTTAGTCTATTTCATTCAATCATCTGCCACATTGTTCTGGGCACCACCAGTATTACTGTCATTATTAATGTCATTTGGAGACAGCTATGCTTTAAAAAAAATCTGGGTTGGATCTCCATGATACTTAACTCCTGGTCAAAATTTTTTTCTTTACTCAAAAGTAACCCCTACTCCAAGAGAAAGATCAGGAAAGACTGAGATATATTTGCAAAAAAAATTATCTCCAGTAAAAACAATTCATAGTTCATGATCTCTCATGAGGGCTTTCTTTTTGGGGAGAGTTGTTTCTTATAAATGTTTGCTAATACATCAACCTGCCCAAGGAATCACAAAGGGAAATGAGGAATAGCTTCCAGAGAACAAGCAGATGCTCTCCAGGGAAGAAGCCCTCATGGCTCCTAAGGGTGACAGCACCATTCTGCCAAGTTAAAGGGACAGAGTTAGAGAACCTCTCTCCCCACAGGCCAATAGTAATAAAGTACATTCAGGATAATCAGGGAGGTAGTAACCAGCTGGAAAACCCAGAGGTTAGGATCTCTAGAGAGGAATGTGGGTGTGACTGAGTAAGCTAGGGCTGGATGAAGAAAGCCACAGAAAACAGGAGAGTGGGGAACAATCCACGTTTCCAAAGAGGACCCACAGAAAGATGGCACCACTACTGAAGGCATCCTGTGCTGTTCCTAGGAGATGAGTGCACACGGAATGAATGATACAGATCAAGTAGAAAGCGAAGTGCTTCCCTCCTTTGTCAACAACACTGGAGGAGAACCACTGCTGATGCACAGGTGGGAGCAGGTGCCCCAGGGAAAAGAACAGCTGCCTGAGTTGTGGCCCTGAATTGAAGGGGCAATCTAGCAGTGGCCATCACACTCTGCCTACCACAGAGCACTGTGTCCCTGGGGCTGTGTGCAAGGAAGGATCACTGCTGGCTGGCAACATCAGGGAGACTGTGTCCTGGTCCTCTGCTCTGGGTTCTTGGCAGGTCCTTTGGGCCTTTATACAACTGCTTAGTTGAGGAGATAAGATCCTGCCTCACAGGTGCCTAACAAATATATTATGGAAGTGTCATTTCATTTTGGTTTAGAAAGGTGAGAAAAAAATTAGAAGAGATGTTTTACTCAGGAACAGGGAGCACAGGCTCACCAGCAAGCAAATCTAGTACTTGTTTCAGCCCTGAAGACAGAGAGGGACCAGCACAGCCCAGGACCTCAGAGGGGGAGGCTGCAAGTCTGCTGCCATTCAAGTTTTCTGCAGAACTGGGAAAGCCAGAGTTTTTTTCTTATTTCTTTCTTAGGTAACAACTAGTCTACACAAGCTCAACCAGAGCATAAAAATGAACATTGAGAGGGTCTTAAATACCTTTGTAGGACAGGCACTTTTAGAGTGTAGAAAGATCATCAAGTAAACACAGCACCCCCCAAAAGAGAGTCTGAATGTAAAAGCGGAGAGGAAGTTTTGGCTTTCTCCTTTAACTGTATTTTTGGCGCTTTGTCCTGTAAGCAATCAAGATGGAGAGAGATGCTATCCCAAAGAGGAAAGTCTGCAGGAACCAGAGTAGTTGAGCCCAACTGTCTGTGATTCCTTTATACCTTTAAACCAAGCTCCAGGACAGCTCCTCTTGCTCTCTGCCTCAAGCCTCCCAGGGAGGAAGCGAGATTCTACTGGAGAGGTTGCACAATACCATGGCATATAAGGACTCTCCCATTGAATCAGCCAGGCAAGCCAATACCCATTATGCAGGAGGGTGGGATGGTGGTTCACCAAATACTGAGTAAAGTAGCCCAGGGGTCCAAGGCTCTGATAAGGACACTCTGAGACCAGAGGACAATACACGTGTAGTAGCCAAAGGAATGGGTGATGACTGTGAACCAGAACAGACTGTCCCTCCAGAAGTAGGCTGTACCATCTGCTAAGGTCCCCATCTCTGCAGCATCTCCAGGGGAATGAGCAGCCACACAGTTCATCAGCAAAGGTTAATGCTGTGAGTGTCAAAATGTCTGCCTTGGCAACTTGGTACCATACATCTCCATGGACATAGTCAGAAACAACTTGTCCAAGGACTAGGGACCGTGGAAAGTGAGGGATGCTACCAGAAAGTAGTATATCTTGGATCAAGGATTCAGATCAGCAGCTAGATACATACTTAGGAGCAAAACAGTAATAACCCTCTCTCTAGCCTTGGGAATAGAAAGATGTCTAGTGACACATGAATAAGTTTGTTGCAATCCACACCATCCTGGAGAAATGCCGATCAGCCTCCTAGGACACCACACAGGACATTCCATCTTCAGGAGAGCCACCTTCTCATTCCTAGTTGTTCTTATAAAGAAATAAAATTTATTGTTAGAATTGAAACCTCCTCTATACTTTTCCCTAATGCCATTTTCTCCCTTACTTTCTACAGGTGACTACTAATATAAATTTGGTATTTATTTTTCTCATGCATATTTTATATTTTTATTCCATATTTGAATCAATAAATAATATTTCATATTGTTTTAAAAAACTTACCAGTTTTTTACATAGAGTACATAGATGGTATTAGACTGCAGCTTGTTCTAGTTAACATTTAAAAAAAAATTTTTAGATGTAGATGAACACAATATCTTTATTTTTATTTATTTATTTTTATGTGGTGCTGAGGATTGAACTCAGTGCCTCACATGTGCTAGGCAAGTGCTCTAACACTGAGCTACAGCACCAGCCCAATATGTCTTTGATATTTGTTCATGTTGATACAAGTAGCTCTAATTTATTCATTTAAATTGTTGTATAATGTGATATCAAATAGAGATGTGATAATTTACTTGTTTTTATGTTGATCAGCACGCAAGTGACTTCTTAGTTTTTATTTTCATAAGTGATTTTTTAGTGAACATTTGTGTTTCCCTCTTCTGTATGTGTGCAAAAACATCTCTACATATATGCCAGGGAGTGAACACTGGGGACTCAGGGTCTTAAAAACTTTTCTATATTTTGCATAACTGTAGCACAATTAAAAATAAATTATTTAAAAATAGTATTCAGCCCCTACAATATGCCAGGATGAAGCAGTAAATCAGTAAATAAGAAGAGAAATTTCTGCTGAGATCTTATATTCTAGTCAGTGGAGAACAAGTAAACTAGTAAGATAATTTCAGAGAATACTAATTGCCAGAGAGTGAACCATGTCCTTCTTCTGCTTCAGGTTCTTCCACAGATTTCCATTGCATTAATTCCTTTACAGGCCAAGAAGTCTTGTCACCATTTGGTCCCTGTCCAGCTCTTTCATTCTCCCTTTGGCTTCCTACACTGTACCACATTAACTGTGGTGTCTTTTGAACTTTATGTTTTTTGTTTGTTTGTTCAGGACTTTTGTAGGAACTATCCATCTTCCTGGAAAGTTCTTTTCCTCTTTCTTTGCCTCTCTTATGCACCTTGTTCTTTTCCTCAGTATCACTTATCACAGTCTATCTTTAAATATTCATGTGTCATCTGCCTCACCTAGTAGATTGCAAGCTCTTATTTTGCTTTACTGCTGAGTAAAACTCCATCGTGTATATATGCCACATTTTTTTTTTATCCATTCATCCACTGAAGGGCTCTAGGTTGGCTCCACAGTTTACTTATTGTGAATTGTGCTGCTATAAACATTGATGTGGCTGTATCCCTGTAGTATGCTATTTTTAAATCCTTTGGGTATAGTCTGAAGAGAGGGATAGCTGGGTCAAATGGTGGTTCAATTCCTAGATTTCCAAGGAATTTCCATACTGCTTTCCATATTGGCTGTACCAATTTGCAGTCCCACCAGCAATGTATGAAGACTCAAACTGGGTGTCAACATACTTTATATATAAACAGAGATATGAAAAAATTGTGGCATATATGTATAATAAGAATTGTAATGCAAAAAAAATACACGTATAAAGGCATGAATTGGCGTAAACATACTCTATATACAAAAATATGAAAAATTGTATTCTATATGTGTAATAAGAATTGTAATGCATTCTGATGTTGTGTATTAAAAAATAAAATAAAATAAATAAAACTGAAAAAAAAGAGTTCATCCAAATCTTAGGGGGGGGGAGAAGGAATGCTGGTTTTATTTTCAGTGATACCAAAAAATTGGTTTTCTCTTACCTCCTTAGAGAGTGGCTAAGAAATAAGCATCCCCATCTTGAAACTTCAAATATTTACAGAGGTAAGAATGGGTAAGGTTGAACTTTGATCAATGAAGCACAGATCCTTCTATAGCTTCAAAGAGATAGTTGAAGTGTAAAAGTAGCACTATTGACATTTTGGACCAGACAATTCTTTATTGTGAAAACTGTTCTATGCAAAGTAGGATTTTGGCAACATCCCTGGCCTCTACCTCAGAGATGCCACTAGCAACCAGCCCAAAACCACGGAAACCAAAAATGTTTCTAGGAATTGCAAAGTGATCAGTGAAGAACACATGTCTCCAGTCAAACACCATTATCTAAATTCTCCAATTTCCTTTCACTATAGTTAACATTACCAACTACTCTGCTTAGACCAAAATGGAGGTGTTTCTGTGACTGTAAGAATTTCATTGCTAAATTCAGAAAAAGTCTCAGGCAAACAGCTCAAGTTAGTCATATTAATCAGGCTGTGCTGTGTGTTATTAGTTCATCTTAAATAAAATGCAACAAAATTGCCTAGCAATAGCTTTCTCTAGTACCTAAAATGAGCTTCTAATTTCTTCAAGACAGTTTTACGATGATAAGCTGGGGGAAAAATGTGAATTTAGTGTAATTTTAGCAAATTTGGTTAAAAGGTATTTTAAACTAAGATTTGACCATATGTGAAATAGATTACATTATTTTTCACTTGCAATGAAACCATAAAATTCATCTAAGCAAAATGGAATTATATATTAAGTCTTTAAGAGAGAATGATTTTCACAAATAAGTTTAACTTTCAAAATCCAAACACTTAAATAAAATTAAAAGCCCAGTGATTTATAATTGCATTTTCGGCCAAGGTTTTTTTTTTTTTTTTTTTTAATTGCATGTTTATCCAATCCACTCGTTTGTTTCAGCAAATTAAAAAGGTTGAAGAGAAAATGATTTACTCAAGGGCACAAAGCTAGTATTATGCTCTCAATATGTAGGCATTCTAAATATAGCAATGCAAACTAATTGAAAATTTACTGATGAAAGCAAAACTAGGTTAAACAGTGTTCCTCTTGCTGAAAACTCATTGCTTAATCACTAAACAAATACTTATTGAGTCCTTACTTTAAGTGCTGAAGGGAGGGAGTTCAATATTACTTTCCCTACAAAATGCTAGACTTGATGGGCACCAGGAAATCACTGATCTCTATCCACTGGGATATTAGCAAATATTGGCAATATTAAGTGTAACAGTAACTTTTTTTGGTACTAGGAATTGAACCCAGGGGTCCTTAAACACTGAGTCACATCCCCAAGTATTTAAAATATTTTTTTTTAAATTTTGAGACAGGGTCTCGCTAAGTCATGTAGGACACCTTGCTAATTTGCTAAGGTTGGCTTTGATCTTGTGATCCTCCTGCCTCAGTTTCCCAAGCCCCTGGGATTACAGATGGGTGGCACAGCTCCTGGCTATAACAGTAACTCTTATTGATCATTATGTGCAAGGTCTTATGTTCAACAATTTGTATTATTTTTTCTTTACCATTTTCATTAATTTTATAGAGTATTTATGAACAATATGTATATTTCCTATATTAAATTATATAAATGTGTATACATATATGTTACACACACACACACACACACACACACACACACACACACACTTCTATAGTTTAAACACACACATCAAGCACCTAAGATTTGGTATGTGACTTATTTAGCTAGTTGAATGTGTCAGTGTTTACAAGTGATGAAGCCAGAGTTTGAGTCTAACTCTGGAAATTCTGCTTTGTACTCTGCTCGCTGGCAAAATCATTTACCTCTATGATTCCTATTTCTTTGCTAATCACAATCTGTTCATATTCCTTGAATAACACGATAGCAGTGTATAGTATGTGTATAATAATTTCTTTAAATTTTCTAAAATGGTCTTAATTCATTTCTCCCCCTTGTATTATTTTTCCCTTTCCCCTAACTTCCTCTTGTATGTAATTTTGTATAACCCTAAGGGTCTCCTTCCATTTCCAAGCAATTTTCCTTCTCTCTCCCTGTCCCTCCCACCTCTCATCCCTGTTTAATGTTAGTCATCTTCTCATGCTCTTCTTCCCTACTCTGTTCTTAGTTACTCTCCTTATATCAAAGAAGACATTTGGCATTTGTTATTTAGGGATTGGCTAGCTTCACTTAGCATAATCTGCTCTAATGCCATCCATTTCCCTCCAAATTCTACAATTTTGTCATTTTTTAATGCAGAGTAATACTCCATTGTGTATAAATGCCACATTTTTTTATCCATTCGTCTATTGAAGGGCATCTAGGTTGCTTCCACAGTCTTGCTATTGTGAATTGTACTGCTATGAACATCGATGTAGCAGTGCCCCTGTAGCATGCTATTTTTAGGTCTTTAGGGAATAGACCCAGAAGGGGAATAGCTGGATCAAATGGTGGTTCCATTCCCAGCTTTCCAAGAAATCTCCATACTGCTTTCCAAATTGGTTGCACCAATTTGCAGTCCCACCAACAATGTACAAGTGTACCCTTTTCCCCACATCCTCGCCAGCAGTAGATGGGGTAGAAAGAGAAGAGGGGAGGGAAGGGGAGGGGAGGGGGGATAGTAGAGGATAGGAAAGGCAGCAGAATACAACAGACATAAGTATGTCAATATGTAAATCAGTGGAAGTGTAACTGATGTGACTCTGCAATCTGTATACGGGGTAAAAATGGGAGTTAATAACCCACTTGAATCAAAGTGTGAAACATGATATATCAAGAACTATGTAATGTTTTGAACAACCAATAATATATATATATATATATATATATATATATATATATATATATATATATATATATATATATGTTGTAAAAAAAAAAGAGAGAGAGAGACTCAGGATAGCCAGGAGTGGTAGTACATGCTTGTAGTCCCAGATACATGGGAGGCTGAGGCAGGAGAATCACTCGAGCCTGTAAGTTTGAGACCAGCCTGAACACACAGCAAGACCCCATCTCAGAAAAACAAACAAACAAACAAAAAAGCTACATTAATGAAAAATACACCAAATAAATAAAAACAAAAAAAAAATAAAATAAAATGGTCTTAACATCTTTATTTTGCTTTTTTCCTCAGGCTGCATTTTTTTTTTTATTTTTGAGTCCAAAAGATGCATGCATCCTAAGAAGCATTGTTTATACTATTCTCCCAGGAATGAAAGAAATCCCTTGCCCAGGGTCACTGAGCTGGTAACTAGGAAACCAGGTTGGGATGCTGACATCTGACTTCCAAATCCGACTTCCTCAGAAGATTGTGAGGAATGTAGGCAAAAAGCAGCTCATATTGGCATGCTGGTTTTGTGGGGATTTTTTGTTTGGTATTGCTTCATTAACATCTTCTTCCTTCCACTATCAATGGAAATGGGAATGGTATTGAATAGCAAGCAACAGACAATCTTCCATGGGTACCAACATTCCTCCACCCCCTTGTTCCTTAGTCATCAAAGAAAGGCATGTACAAGATGGAAGAATCTGAAAACTTTCCCAGGGATCTTCTCCTTTCTTCCCTTGTATTCTCACTATGAAATCTCAAGACTCTATGTTTAGAAAATCTATTTGTTTCATCATTCTTATGGTACCCTCATGTACAGATTGAAAAGTATAAATATATCTTTGAAAACTGAGAAAGATTCTCTTCCAAATTCTCAATTAGTTCGTCACAAAAGAGGGAGGGGAATGGTTTCTCCTTTGAGCCTCACCAGTTCATGTTTCACATCACATCTCTTTGGAAGAGGTTGCTGGATGGACAGGTGAAGAAGACACTGTGTATCTTGTTTGTCCACATCTCCACATAGCACCTCACTCCCATTTAAAGCAGAAATCTTATCGTGGAATATTTACTGGTTTTGGAATTTTTTTATGTGTTTCATGGTACATTTTTAAAAGTGAACCATAAGAAACAAAGTTCTAAAATGTGTAGTTAGAAAGGAAGAGCATGTACCTTTTAGATAAGGATCTGATAAAGGCAGGAGTTTGACTCATTTTTTTCTGGTGTCCTGGGTCCCAGCATAGTCATGGACACATTCTGAGTGCTCTGCTAATGTCACCTCTATGAAAATGAAGTGATCTTCCTGTATTGTAACAGAATCAGTTGGATTTTACATATTTTCTAATTTAAACTACTGCTCTTGCCCCTCAGTGGAGCTCAGACACTGATTAGAGAAACTTGGCCTATATCTATTGCATGTCTATTCTCTATCACGAGAAGTGATTGAGCTGTGTAGGCAGGGGCTTGAATTCCAGTTCCAATTCTGACACTTACTAGTTAAATGAAGTTGTTAACCCTCTTTGCCTCTCTGTGCTCTAGATACCATGCTTGTAACATCCACCTGTGAATTTTCTTTTCATATCTATCGTTCAAATAGTATCTGGTTACCACCTGATAGACACCCTCATTTGGTAATAAGATGAAAAGCCAGTGGGAAATTTTCCAATTTCAGAGCTTTCAAGAAAAAAAATTCTCAGCTCCTTATTTTGAGCAGGTTGTAGATGCAAAAAATGCATTCATCTCCACACTTTCCCTAAATTCTCAGCACCATTCTGCAGATGGCACCATATGTTCTATTTTATAAACTCTTTTATTCAGTTAAGGTGTTATGGCTTCAATGCAAACATAGTAATTGCTATTTGAGATCTTAAGAGATAAATATGGATGTGGGTTTTCGTATTTTTAAAAAATCAGAAAAAGGAGAATTGACATCTATATTTAAAAATAGAGAAAGGAAAAGGATGGAAAGAAAACAATCACTCATTATTCATGTCTCTCAGTGGATTTTTTTTCTCCTCTTGAAGCATCCCGGTCTCTTTGTCAACCTCCGTTGAAGTGTCTGTCCCTGTCAACTGTCTGTCACTGCTTAATGTCATTCTTAAAAAGACGAGCAAACTTTCTGAGTGACATTTTTACTTCCATCAATTTGCATTTCTGCCACAGTGGAAATTATTTTTGAAAACTTCTGCATCCTTCCTGGCTCTTTGAGGCCTTAATTGCCTAGAATGTCACTTGATCTATAAACTTTCTGCACGTGGCTTCATTGGAAAGAAGCCTGAGTGAGCAGGAGGAGCATTTCTTTCATAAGACACATTTATATAAGCTCTACAATTGGGCCTGGAATTCATTATTATGGAGTATTGAGACAAGTTATTGACATGGTCTGTTGAATTATTTTTCAATTATCCAGATTTGGGGGGAAGACATGGCACAGAATCCTATGATAGTTATTGAGAAGATTTTGAAGCCCAGTTGGTTTACAATCATGGATTTTTTTTCTTCTACCAATGCTGAAACCCCAGATATTTCACATCAACGCTGTTCATCTTGAGTTCCACTTTGCAACACTGGAGATTGAAACGTCTAACTCCTAGAACTACTGTGATGATTAAGTATAACTGTATTTCAGGCTTCAAACTTTGCAGGCCCTCAATCAATGCCTGCTTTCCTTCTTGTGATGCCTGTCTCTGGGAAGACTTTAAAATGATCCTCTTCTACTGAGCCCAAAAATGTGAAACCTGAGTACAAGTCACAACTGTGGTGATGAAGAGCCTTGGCTATTGCTCTCAATTTCTGATCTAAAATAGTCTGCTCATTGTCTCAACATAATCTGCATCCCTGTCGTACTACATGCACCATTCTTCATTCTGTCTGTGTTAGTCTTTTCTTTCACTCTTCTCCACCTTCCTTCCCTACTGTCCTTCCTTGCATATGTGTGGCTCAGAAAATCAGTGTAGGAGACTGACATAAAACAAAATGTGGATTGATAATTAATGTGGAAGACAAAAAAAAAAAAAAACTGAGATGCAGAAAGGTTAAGAGACTTATCCAAATCCACCCAGATAGAAAACATCAGAGCTGAACATGCCAGTACTGTCTGGGCTTTCTCTGCACCAGGCTGCTCTGTAGCAGCATTTCATAGCCATCCTATTAATTTCTCTGATCGAATGAAACTAAACCTGCACTTTTGTTTCCCTCTTAGGGAAGGGCTGATTCCAAGCCTAATAGCAGCTATTAACATTCTCATACAAGGTCCTTTTAAAATGTAGGAATAGCTTTGAGATTAATTTCTTTTAAAGCAAACTTGAACCAGCTTTTCTATTGATGCTATGAAGAGGAAAATAGTCTTGCCCAAGGTCAATAAAGAATTGAAAAGTGAGGTTAATAATAAAAGTAGAATTAGAAGCAGTTTCAGTGGTGATATGTCATGTGCAAGCCTATAAAATAAATAGCAATTATCACATTAGAAAAATGAGTCTCTTAGAATGGGAGCTATTTCTGACAACTCCATCTCATATTCCCCTCTCCTCTGGCTTGCTCACTTTGCGTCTCTTGTTGAATAAATAAATGTATGATACTCCCCACCTTTGTGCTTAAGATGAAAGCTATTTCGTTCCATGAAAACTCAATAGCCAGAGATAAAGCCATGCCATTATAAAAGCACCCCCTACATGCTGGCTCAATGCGTTCACAAATATTTTCTGAATTATATTTTGTGCATGAAACAAAGATGATTTGTTTGAGTATATGATAATCCTAACAAAATAATAAATTCTCAATAAGTGATGTTAGAAATTACATATCAATTTCTACATAGTGTGTGCTTGTTTATGTTATCTCTCTGGATCATTTCAACTATCCTATAAATTAATTACCACTATTGCCAGTTTATAGAATAGAAATTGAAGTTTGACAGAGTCCATGAAGTGTCCAGTTTCAGGGTGTTGTAGAGAAGCAGAGAAGGAATTTTAACTTGATTTTGCAGGTATGACTGGTCTTAATCCTAATCACCTCCCTATATTTGCCATACAACATATCCACATATAAATGATTTGATGGCCACTACCAATGGAAAAAAGTCACAATTAGTCTTTCCAAAGCCTTTCTGAAGTCACTATTTCAGAATTTTTTTTTTCATTGTCAGATGAGAATGTATTTCAATATAGCAATCGTCTCCATTTCTAAGTCATTTCAGTCAAGCACAGAGGTCTGATATTTCTTGAGCTCATTCTAATGGACTTCTTTATTTGTTCCTGGAGATCACATTCTGTGATAGCTTCATTTCTGAGGCAGAATTATTATCCTTCAAGTATCACAATTCTCCATCCATGCACTTTTTCCACTGGGGGCCTTAGGGTCACAATGGCCACCAACAGTCAAACCCCTGCAAGCATTGTTGTGAATAATGTGATTTTACCCATGTCTCAAGGACAATGTAATGTCACCTCATCAACCAACATGAAATGATTGGCCAATGCTTAGAAACTTGTTTGCCTCAAATGCATTTGGATAAAGTTCCTTCTTTCTATACAGCAACTTGTTTTGGAAATTCGGTAGATAAGAAATGATGAAAAGAAGGTCTAGCTGCTGGCACTATGCTGAGGTTCAGGTTCATTCCCACCTGTCATTACCATATGCTCACACCAACCTGAGGATATCTGCAGGTCAGTGGAGCCTAACTGTTATGATGAGATCTGTTTCTGGAAAATCACTCATCTTAGCAAGAGCTGCAACCAACAGGGCAGCCACTTTCAAAGTGAAGTTCCCAGACCACAGCAGCATTCCTGGCTCACAATTCCATGCAAGGCTTCCTGAACCAGGGAGTTGAGTCTGAAGACTGGTCATTAGACTCCCAGTGGGCCCAATAATTACTAAGATCTACAGACTAGATTTTAGTGCAATGCTTGTCAAGAATAGCTGCATTTAAAGTCACTAGAGGAAGTTTGGAAGTAATAACAGTTAAAGGAATATATCAGGAGATAGATCCCAAGCAGTGTCTTATTTGTTTCTTTGTTGTTCATTAGATGAGTTTGATGAGCAGAGTCAAGAGTTAAAGGTTAAGGTTGATGGCTCTGGGATTCTATGGACTTGTATTCAAGTTCATATCATGTCTTCTTTCTGAGATTTTAACCTGGAATTTCTCTCAGCCAACACTCTCTTTTTTTTGAATGAGATTTCAACATCTACTATATTTTTCCCAGGTTATTGATCAGACTTGGGTGACTTTTTTGCATGCCTGCTAGGTCGGTATTAACCCAAGTTTGCAGATGAGGAAACTGAGGCACAGATACGTTAATTAACTTTCTCAAAGTGGTTCAGGGAGTAAGCAATGGACATAAGATTGAACAATGGCTCCTCAACCTCAGATTTTGGGCTCTGAGCTATCACTTGGCAATAACCCAGACACTCAGCAGACATCCAACATGCACTGGTGTTTTACTTCCCTCCTGACACTTCATCTTTCTTCCTACTTTCTTTCACGTTCTGTGGCAGAATAATATGGAACGCAATTGTTTTCTTGATAAACCTGCTTTATAGAAGCTTAACACTTCTTTCTTTCTCCAGAAGAAAAGAAGAAAGGTGAAAGAGAGAGAGAGAGAGAGAGAGAGAGAGAGAGAGAGAGAGAGAGAGAAAAGAAGGAAGGAAGAGAAGTTTTTTAATGAGGGAAGGAAGGAAACTCAAAAGAAAATGTGATTTCATGAAAAACTTCAGAGTTTCTGAAGTTCAAATGTAGGAGAAATGAAAAGCTCTGATAGTATTCTATTCGTTGTATACAACCCTTTAATCTTCTCCTGGTTCTTTGACCTTCCTCACCAAGCTCTCTTTGTGATTTGTTTTGGAAGTCTTTATGTGATACAATCACCACAATTTCCATCTAGGAAAGAGCTTTCCTGTAAGCAGCAAAATATCACCCCATTTGAAAATGATGTTTTTTTTTGGCAAAATTTTTGACTGAGCAATTGGTAGCAGTGACATCGGCATAGAGAGCAGTGTAGTATTTCTATCTTTGCCCTGTGGTGCATGTATTTTCCAATAGGCCATGGATGGCTATTGGTACTCTGTCCCCAAAGAGTTTGAACTGGGCTCAAAAGAATTAGCCTTGGTCCGATCTTAAACTGAAGTATAAAAACAAGAAGAAAACATACCCTTTCCCAAGAAAGATGAAATGCTTTGAGTGTGTATAACGTACCAGACACTCTTCTATGCACCTGCCATGTTTAATCTAATTTGATCCTCTTGAAGCACTACAAGGAATAGCTATTATTATCCCTATTCTAAAGAAAGTCAAATAATTTCCCCAAGGCCACTTAGTAAATGACAGAGGTAGAAGTTAACCCTGAGAACTTTGCCTTCATATACTAGACTTTTGTTTTCTACATTATATAGAATGAATATTATTTTCTGCAGAATATTTTCTTGAATATTATTTTCTGCAGAACTCGATGTTGCTTCTACTATTTTCCCTCATTTAATTAATGACTTTTTTAAAAATGCTGATCCTATGCTGTGGACTGCTGAAGGTGCTGGGACACTCTTCAGGGGAAATTATGATTGATTATGCATATCTTTGAGGAACTCATAGTTTTTAATATACCTACAATTTCCTTCCCACCACATTACAATAAGACTGATAAGTAGTTGATGCTGAATACATGTTAGTTCAATGAATAAATATGTTAAGTAAATACATGAAATAAACAAGTCGACCTGGGAGCATTGGATAGATAAACCTATGCTGTTGACATATACACCAATAAGTGTCCTCATCATAGACTTTGTACCTCCATATCTGTTCCTTTCCTCTTCCTGAATAAAAGAAACCCTAGTTTTATATTTTATATAAACTAGTGGATACCAGCCATTGAAATTGTATTTCCTGCTCTTCAATGCAGTGATTCCATACGGGTTAGGTGTTTCTGCAAAATTCATGTCCGAGGTACTCCTCAAGATAATTGCATTAAGAGGTGGGTTCCTAGAGAGACAATTAGGCTTGAAGGCTCCACCTTTGTGAATGGGGCTAATGTCCTTACATATAATGTCCATACACTAAAAGAAATATCCTAGTCCCTCTTTTCTTTTTATCACTGTTCATGTCTTTTGCTATCTGTGGACACATCATTCTTCCCATCCACCCTTCACTTCCTTACTAGTCAGGACACAGCAACCAAGCACCCCTTCACCAGACATCGATGTGCCAATGAATGATTTCACCCTTGAATTGCCAGCCTCTGGAGTGTAAGAAATAAATTCCTTTTGGTTATAAACTATCCAGCCAAAGATATTCTGTTACAGGAACAGGAACAAGAGTAAGACAAGAGGTTTGGCCATGTAACCATTTGCAGTTAAATTAATTGGGAATGTGGTTTTATGGTAGCACACACTTGTAATCCCAGTTACTCAGAAAGTTGAGATAGGAGGATTACAAGTTCAAGGCCAGCCTTAGCAACTGAGACACTGTCTCAAAATAAAATTTTTAAAAGGAATATGGATTTAGCTCAGTAATAGAGCACTTTAGCATGTGTGAGACACTGGGTTTAATCTGTAGCACTGCCAAAGAAAAATAATAAAGATATGTTGTTTTATGTACCGTCTCAAAGAATTGTCCTTGTAGAAAGGAAGGTCATTATTTGTACTGATTTGTGGGTTGTACAGAAGGTAGCTGGAGCACAAGGGGTCATATTAGCCTATAAGGTGACACATGAAGATTTGTAGATAGCAACCTGGAAGGACAGATTCTGAAGGTTGAGAAGCTTTGTAACTTTATATAAAAAAACAACTTTCTATCTTCTTCAAAACAGATTATTTGTTTATTTTATTTATTTTATTGAAAAATCAATAGTAGTTGTCTGTCACAAACCATTAATTCTAAACTTAATAATTCAGTGTTTAGATACACATGTGTATAAAGGTCTATAGGAAAAAATACCAGGGACCATGAAACTTAAAAGATGGCTAGAGGAGAAAAGATTCCTAAGAGGCAGGGTCAGAAACTTGAAGAATCAGTAAATTTTCAGTTTCAAAAGTGTGAAAATTCACTCAGGAATCAAATCTTATTTTAGTGGCTACAATAGTCTCTAAGCCATTCTCATGGATGACTTTAGATACTTAATAATAGTCATTTAAATTTTATTTGATAAATGTTTCTTGGATACCAAATGTGCAGTTACAAATTCTGTGCTCAGTAACAACTCAATGTCCTTCAATAAAGTAGGAAATAACAAATGCATACTTGAATTTGAATAATAGATTGCAAATTTTATGAGAAAAGGACTATGTGCTACATTTCCATAACTCTATAAAATACTAATTGTAAGAGGAAGACTAAGTATATTTCCATGGAGAAATCGACTAGACATTGTCTTTACCTAGTAATTCAAGTAAACATCAACTAGCAATGGGAACACCAAAACTGAGCACTGTGTGATAAGAATCAATGAGAATACAGCTCCAATTTTATGGTTCTCTTGCTATGTATGCATAGTCTGAATCAAATCATAGGAAATTATCAGGTAAATCCAAGCCAAGGGACATTCTCCAAAGTAACTGGCATGTAATCTTTAAAACCATTTAGGCTGTGTAATGGCACAGTAAGACCGAAGAACAGTTTTAGGTTAAAGGAAAGTAAGGAGTCATGAAAAGTAAACTCGGGGCTGATTGGCTCCCTTTGCTATAAAGGGCACCTTTGAAACTATTAGCAAATTTTTCATTTGAAAAATCAATAGTAGTTGTCTGTCTTTATCACTAGGCTCTGTATTCAGGGTTTCAACCAACTTCAATAAAAATATTCTGGATTAGTTTCTGCATATCAGAGAAAATATTCTTTGACTTTTGGAGACTGGATTTTTTATATTTTTTATTGTAGTTGGACACAATACGTTTCTCTTATTTATTTATTTTGATGTGGTGCTGAGGTTCGAACCCAGCGCCACCCACATGCTAGGTGAGCACTCTACCACTGAGCCACAACCCCAGCCTGGGATTGGCTTATTTTACATAGCATAATAATTTCCAGTTCCATCCATTTACTGGTAAATACCTTAAAGTCATTCTTCTTTATGGTGGAGTAATACTCCACTATTGTATATATGGCACATTTTCTTTATCCATTCATCTGTTGAAGGGCATCATAGCTTGTCTATTGTGAATTGTGCTGCTACAAAACATTGATGTGGCTGAGTCATTATAGTATGTACATCTATGAGTATACCACGAATATACCACAGTGACTCTCACCATCATGTGCATCCATAATACACTAATAAAAAAAAAACTATAAGTAAGTAGCAGAAAGTTCAGGAGAGTAGAGGGAAGGGACCAAGGTGACAAAAAAGAAGGGAATGGGAAGAGGAAGTACTGGGGACTAAATTAGAACAAATTCTAGTCCATGCTTTTATAATTATGTCAAAATAAACCTTATTTTCTTGTTTATAATTAAAGAGAACCAATTTGAAAAAGAAAAAGATCAAAAATATTCTGAGAAATAAAATTGCATATACACTAACTATGCTGATTGTTTGTCTTGTTATTTCCTAAACAATGGAGTATAACACCTATGTATATAGCATTTATATTAGCTTAGTTTATTGTAAGTAATCTAGAGATGATGTAAAGGATTTGGGTAGATTATATGCAAATTCTACACCATAGTTTATAAGAAACTCAGGCATCCATGGATTTTGCTATCTATGGTGGCACTGGAACTAGTCCCCTCTACACACTGAGGGATGATGTGTCTGTTAACATGCGGTTGTTAACTTTCTGATTTAGATGTTTGTGTTGTGGTTATGGAGGAAAAGGTACTATTGCAGGACACATACACAGAGGTGTTGGAGAATGATGAGCATCACAAATGCAACTTATTCACACATATCTTTAGGTAAAATTTTAAAACCCAATGTCCCTACAACTTTTCTGTAAGTTTTATATGGTTTTAAATTAAGCTAAGGCAAGCTGGGTACAGTGGCCCACCCTAATCACTCAGCAGACTGAGGTGGGAGGATCGAAAATTTGAAGCCGACCACAGCCACATAGGGAGACCCTAAACAACTTAGTGAGACCCTGTCTCAAGAATAAAAATAAGTAAATGAAAAAGGCTGAGGATGCAGCTTGGTGGTAAAAGTGCCTCTGCATCAATAAATAAATAAGTGACTAAATAACAAGCTAAGTAAGTAAAAGGAAAAGGAAGATCATTACAGATTTTTGCTTTTCTATTTGCATCCTTTTCACCCACTGTTAAAGCTGACCCTCTACCTTCCTCAGTTCTGTGACTTAGACACTAGCACAATGATTAAGAGCCCTCGATCTAAATTTGGCTCCTAAGGATTTTGATCTAAGATCCATGGCACATTTTATTTCTATGTGACTCTTGGCCAATTATTTAGCTACTTATTCTTAAGTCCTCTGTAAGAGATGATGATAATAATAATAATAATAATAATAATAATAATAATAATAATAATGTTTTAATTTTAGGCTTCTGATGAGAATTAGACTAACACATGCATGTCAGAGGACTCACACAGAGAATGTAACAGTGAGCAATAAATATGCTCTGACCCTTCTAGCTGACTTCTTGTGTTCCCACATGTTCTTCAGTTCCTCCAGCCACCTCACTGACCAGCAATGGGCCCTCAGACATGCAATAAATTTCAGCCTCCTCAGTTGTGACTCCTTTCATCTACCTCCAGCTTTGGCATTGCAGAATCCCTGGGAGGACGAAAGGCAGAAACTCCCAGCCAGTATCCAGAGAGCTCTTGTCTTTCTTCACTCACTGGACGCTTGCATGCACCCAGTGAAGTATGGTTCTGTCCATTTTACAGGACAGAAAACAGAAGGCAGAAAGTGAAAAGCTTTGTTCAATTCAATCAGCAAATAAATAGCATGATCTTGGGACCATTCTTGTTCAAGTAATATATTCTTTCTACCATATTATGCACCCCTGTTTAATTGTGATTTCTAATTACTGTCAATGTGACATGAATGTTACTGCATGAATTAAAGAGTGAGAACAGGAGACATGAAGAGAGAATGAGAGAAAGAAATGAAAGCTTAAAAAGCTCTCTGAGGGAACACATCTGTTTTTACAACCCATTTTAACAATGATGAAGTTCAGAATTTGAGTGCTGTGGATAATGGGAGTCCAACTACAATTGGGAACTAAATATGAAGTCTGAGATTGACACCCTGTATCCATTTCCCTAAGAAAGCCCCAGGTGATGGAGAACACAGAAAAGCTTGGCGATTGTGTGGAGGGAGAGCTTTGGTGACTCATCAGGCATGGTACTATGGTAACAGAGAACACAAGGACCCGAGCAATTACTTCCCTAGAACTATCTAATAAGAGGCATGCTTAACTGAATCTTCTTTATAGATTACACGTTAGGCAAATATCTGGTGTCTGCAGGAGGAATCATTGCCTTACAGTCATTGTGATCTAAATCAGCCAATGATTTTCAAACAGCGTTGTTTATCCTACGTAAATCAGACACATATTCCTAGGAAGTGGGAGACAGGCACCTTTTGAAAAATAAACAAATACATCTCAATCCTGGATAATAATAGAGTATCTTTTAAATTTCTTGAAAAGAAGCACCAATTTATACTATCATTTGGAAATACACAAGTAAAATATGTGTGTTTTTCATTGCAAGCATGTCTTAATTACATCTGTGGGCACTTTTCAAAATAGCAATGTATAGGGACAATATTTACTTTTACTCAATTTTTTGTGCATATTTAAAGTCAAAATATTTTCTATCCCTTTTAAGGGCAATGAGAAAATAAATGTTTTACAAGCCTTCCTCTAATTCTTTAGCCCTGTAGAGTCTTTGAAATTCACACTTTGCAATGTCCTATGAAAGAAGAAAGATGGATCCACTCTTGGAGATTTAGAACTCAATAAGTTCTTCAACCTTGCATTCATAGCCAGTATAGCACAATGCTAATAGAGATTTCCTGCTGGCTGAGAGTATCAGGCCTAAATCTGAAAGAACTGTAAAACAGTCCTCAAAATTATGAAAAGCTATTATACCATTAATGTAGGAACTCTATGTGAACATCATGGGTTAATTGGTCTGGATTTGGTGCCAGACCAATGCCAGACTCCAAGTTACAGTTGCAGAACAGTGCCAATCTCAACATTATAGATGAGCAGATCCCAGAGAAAAAGAGCACATCAGAGATATCTTTGCAAAGTTTCAGAACTTGGAGGGTATTCTCTGTTCTGTGTTTCTATACGTATCCAATCCATACAAAAGGGTGGGCTGAAAGAGAACAACTTTGCTTGAAGAATGTCGTTTTCCAGGACTGGAAATAGAGACCCATAAGGGAATGAGAGCTGAACTTGAGAAACTCATGAGATTGACCTTCACAGCTAGGGTAGTAGAGGCAGCTGATGTGCTCCCAGTGATTGGCATGTCAAGAATGAAGCAGATGGATACCACTGAAAGCTGCCCCCAGCTTGGATAATTCTACCCAATAGGATCATTGCAACAGGAATTTACATCTTGGGTCTTTGTGTGGTCTTTCCTCTGTGTGCTCCTTGTGTGTATAGGTTTCCTATTATAAGGACATTGGTCAGATTGGATTAGGAGTCTCATTTTAACTTAATAACCTTTTTGTAGACCTCCATCCTAACTACAGTCACTTTCTGATGTAATAAGGGTTAGAACTTCTACATATGAATTTGGGAGAGGCACGATTCAGCTGTAACATGCTATTTGTTATTTTCTCTATACCATGGAATATGCTAAGTGCCTTTCTAATATAGCAGAATATCAAACACCTATGAGGTTTTCAGTAAACATTAGCCAAGAGCTTTATATGTGTTATGTTATTTAAATCTCACAACATGTTTATGTAGATCAATCAATATACTCTGTCTATAGAAAAGAAAGCAACGACAGAGAAATTAGGTAAATTTTCCATGTTTTCTTACTTATGAGTGATTCAGCTGGAATTCTAACACAGACAGTAACATCTGAGCCAGTTCTCCTACATTTATAATCTCATTTGTCACTGCATGTATAGAACTACATGATCATCTATCTCTGTATCTAGGCTTTTCAAATATTCCAGTGATGGGAGACTTCCAACTAAGGTCCATGTGTTTCTTACTCTACTTTTCTTAGAGTTCATGAGGATATGTATAAAATCAATAAATAATAACCTACATGTTGCAATATATGTGTGTGTATATATATATATATATATATATATATATATATATATATATATATATATATATATAATTATACATGCATCCATCTTTAAACATATGGTGAGATACATATATGTATATATTTATACATAAGATTTAGCTGTTTTGTAAAGTGACTAAGTTATTTTCACAGTGTGGAACTTGTTCTTTTTGGTAAATTTTATTGTTACTTTTCAATTAAAGGAATTAAAAGAAAAATGAAGTCACTATAAAATGAGACTGTTGCTAGCATGCATTGAGGATTTTCTGTATGGCAGGACCCTTAAACACTGATTTGTCTCCATTCTCCCTGCGAATTTAAGAGGCTTAGCATTTTACTGATAATAAAACTGATTCCTGGAGACATTAAGTCACAAATATCTGCATTAGGGATCTTGAGTGATATTTGTAGAGATTATTAGCCAATTTTCAGTTACTATAAAACAGTATCTGAGTAAGGCAACTTTATAAAGAAAAGATGTTTATTTAGTTCACAGTTATGGAGGCTTTAGGGCATAATACCAGCATCAGATGGGCCTTAGTGAAGGCTTTATGCTAGTTAGGATCACATGTGGGGGCACAAGGGCGAGGTAGAGATGACATCAATAGATAGAAAGACAGAGAGTGATTTAGGGATTGGGTTTGTTCTGGTAACAAGAGCAGAACCCTAATGACCTAAAAGTCTTTCCAGAGGTGCCACCTCTTAAATCCCATCACCTGCCTTGGTGCCACACTGAGGATCATATCTCCAACACATGAACATTTGGGGAATAAACTACATCCCAACCATAACACCCAGGTAATTCTATTTAATATATATCTTTTAACTTACTGGAGTCAAATGAGAAGACACTTAAAAAATCTTTGCTATGGCTCAAATATCCAGAGATTTCAATATAATTGGTATGGGATGGAACTTATGAATCAGACTCTTTTTGCATCTCTCCAGATGTTTCCAAAGGGTAGCCAAGGACTATGAACTGACATTGGTCTTTTAGATATAGTAAAATGACATCAGGTGGATCTCAAAGACTAAAATAATTCTCCCAGAGAAGCCCTCCCAGTTAGGCTTGAAGATGCTTTCCTCCAAATTAAAAACTGTTTTCTCACTAATGATGCAGCACCTCCAAAATATGCTACTGTACTACTGAATGATATTAATTTTAAATTTGTTCTATGGAACAAACTACAGAGTTATATGTAGTTTTTGATAAATGGGAACTGAGAGAAAAATTTAAGGAATGTTCAGACAAAGTGATATTCCCTAGAGGAGATTAAAAAAAAAAGCAAAGAAAAAGAGACAAAGAAGAAACAGTATTTGTTCCAATGGAGTGTTCCTCCATGGTGTCAAGTTCTGAGATAAACAACTCCTATGTATCTTATTATTTAATGTTTTTAATAATACTATGATAAACACATTCTTGCATACATTTTACAAGTGAGAACTGGACCAATTTCACAGAGAACATAAAGTGACCCACTGGGACTAGAATCCAAAGCTCATGGCATTGGGTCAATGGTCTTCTTATAATAAGACATTATGTTGAACAGTATTTTCAGATGAATTAGTATTGTACTGTCTTCCCATGAGACTTTTTCATGGAAGAAAGAGAGTTGGGCTGTAAGATTCCAGATATGAAGAAGAAATTCTCAGGCATCAAAATGGAAGAGAAGAATTGCCCATGGAGATGTGAAGGCCCTGAAGTAGGATGATGTTTACACAGATGGGAAGCCCACATCTCCCCCCTTCCCTCCACTTCACTCCAGGGAAGAACCTTTCATCTTGAGATCCAGATTGCAGCAGGGCATGTAACATGCAGGAGAGTTGCAGACTCTTGCTTTGTTTTTGTTTTGCAACCTGCTTAACAGTTGCTATCTGTAGCAGCAGGGCACTCCCGAGTCGAGACCACACCACATAATCGCTCTCCTTACAGCGTTACCTACATAATCAAGAGAACAGAGGAACACATAGTAATGGGGTTTTTGATGACAATGACTAAAGTCATTTATCTGAGGGGAGGAGTGACAAGACCAAATGAAAGGAGGATGAAAAAACAAATGAAGAAAAGAAAGGAAGAAGTTGATTTCATAAACACAAAATAGCTATATTGAGGCAAAACCTTGATACTACAAATCCGTGCCTGATAGATTGTTCTCTCCACAGAGAACCCACCTTTTCCAATTCCTCTTGACTTTTTGTCTTGTAAAGATGAAGAGCCAATAGCTTGTTAAGCCTTATTGATGACAACAGAGTGAACCTTCACCTCTCCACACTTCCACTTAATCCCTCAAAAAATTCCCAATGGATGAGAAGTGCTTTATAAACCATCTATTTTCTTCTGAGTGCTATCATTATGGGCCAATTTATTGGAAAGTGTTTCCTAAAAAAACATAACCTACTGACTAATAGGGATCTTCCCATCAATATCAGAAATCCTAGAGTAACTATAGTCAGAATGCAATTATCAAGAATACAAGCAATAATAATAATAATTAATAATAATAAGTATTAATGAGGATGTGGGGGAAAAGGTACACTCATACATTGCTAATGGCACTGCAAATTGGTGCAACCACTGTGGAAAGCAGTATGAAGATTACTTTAAAAACTTGGAATGGAACCACCATTTGACCTAGCTATCCCACTCAGACTATACCCAAAAGACTTGAAATTAGCATACTACAGTGACACAACCACATCAATGTTTATAGCAGCACAATTCACAATAGCTAAACTCTGGAACCAATGTCAATGTCCTCCAATAGATGAATGGATAAAGAAACTATGGTATGTATACCCAATGGAATATTACTCAACATTAAAAGAGATATTCTTTTGCTAAGAAATTTCAGTTACCAGAATTGCCAAAAGACCTCACATTTAAATAATCTGCATTGTGGATCAAGAATAGTGGTGTGTGCCTGTGATATCATCAACTTGAGAAGCTGAGGAAACTTCAGTAACTTAATGAGACATTGTTTCAAAATAAAAAAGTGAAAAGGGCTGGGGTATAGCTCTGTGTTAAAGTGCACCTGCATTGAATTTTCAGTGCCAACACCCCCACCCCTAAAAAAAACAGTAAGAAAAAAATCATGTTCATTAAACATGGGTTTGTAAATTTTATTTTAAAAGTTTGCACCCCATGAAAACATTAATCTCAATCTCACTCATTTAGCCTCTTTAATTGTGTAGGTTTCATGTGACCTCACTCCATCAGTCTCCACATTTGGCTTATCACCTGGGTTCTGCTTATTGTTACTGCATATCTCATTACATAGCATAAACACAACCACTTATTTGGAAACTGATCACTTCCAAAAAGCTTTTCATGACCACTGTACTCTCATACCTATTCTGAGTGAATTGTACATCTGTCCTTACTTCTAAGTATTTTTTGCTGAGTGGACTTTCATACCCCACTCCAGCTACCCCTTGGTAGTTTTCAGTCTCTGGTAAATATTAAACACTTGAGATGCTCACTGAATAAATGAAAATATTTTCCCAGAAACTTACTTAATGGCCAATGGAAAATAATAATTCTTTATATTAATGAACCTAGCCATGCTTCTTTCATATCCATAATCTCATGTGCTTTTCTCAATAAAGCTGCAAGGAGGGTCTTTTTAACATTTATTTTAGCTATGAAAAATCTCATTTTCCAAGAAATTAGAGATTTGCCTAAGACTGTATGTAATTCAAAGTGAAGAGAAAGTCACATTGATATTTACACTGCTCTTGCTTTCAATTAATCCTCCAAAGAACATTTAAGACATAAAATGAAATACTTCTAATTTTAACATCAATTACTTGCAGTTATTTATTTAGAGTTTATCCAACAGAAACATGTGCATCATGCAATTTTAGCTGCCTAAACCACCTATACTTTTGATAGATACAAGATCATAAGTATATATTTTTCAAGAAGCAACTGAAGGGGACTTCTACGCAATTTCACTGATTCTTACAGAATTAGTCATGTGATCTTCAAAAGTGAAATATCAGTGTGTGTATGTGTGTGTGTGTGTGTGTGAGAGAGAGAGAGAGAGAGAGAGAGAGAGAGAGAGAGAGAGAGAGAATGAACTTGGACTCAAAATTAATTATAATTTTTGGACTCCAGTTTGTTCCCCAAACCTGATTATAATTGGCTTGACATCAGACATTTTATATACCTTCTTAATTTATGAAAACAATTAAAACTGTAGTGCTATGTTAATAAGAAAACATGCTATGGTTCAATTTTTCCATCACATCTTCTAAATATTTGTAAAGTTAACTCACCTGCACTCAGTAAATGTTTGCCATGAACATGCATAATTTTAGACACTGAGGTGACTTTAAGGGTATAATTATATTTAGTGTTAAAAGCTTATGAACTTTTAAAGTATAAACTCTTGAAATATCTAATGAAAACCACTCTGTCCTCTGACTGGTGGGTGAAAATATGTTCCCCAGCAGTGGCCTGTCCTGTCTCAGCTCTGGTTGCCTTGGCCATCTCGGTGTAGTTGTCAGGATCCAGCAATGAGCCAACACTTCTTTCTCAGGAAAGGCCCCTGTTCAGACCATTCAAGGCATTTGGCTATCCACACATCACTAGGTGCCAAGAAAGAATGTCTCTGGTCTTGGTACAGACAAACAAGTGAGCCCATTGGGATTGGAAGTGCCTCTGGGTGCCTCGCCTCCTGGATCCCAAGTTCAGAGAGTTCCATCACCAAGGAAGTGAGGTGAGGTCACTTCCTTCAGGGAAGTGAATGAGGTCACTGCCTTGGCAACCACTTTGTCCTAACAGTTGTTTTCAAGTGTTATAATGAGATGGAGGCTGCCCCACCTTCCTGTGACATTTTCACAAGACATAAAGGTCTATATATCCTAGGAGCCCGGGATCAGCAACCCACACAGACCTGATTGTGTCCATCTTCCCTGCATTGAGAAGAGAGAGGCTGATTCAGCAACATCCCTTCATCCTGACTGGGTTGTTGGCCATGGAAGATGACTTTAGACCTCACAGGTCCTACCTAGCTGCCTACATTTGCTCAAGGGATCATTTCTGCATCAACCTTTGAGCTTCTCAGCAGCTGGACGATTCCCTACATACCTGTATGGCAAGATCAACTCAGGACCTGCTGTTATGTGAAAATAGATTGAGGGAACAGAGTGTGGTTAAGGGTCATATCAGGTTCAAGTTGGGTTAGGAGTCATTCTGCTGGATGAATACCAGTATTGGGCAACTGGGATATTTATAAGAATGTAAGGTGAAATGTAAGTATGAAAATAGAAAACTAGGTAAGATCTGAAGCACACAATCTTGTTGGGCCCTTGATTTGGATATGTAGTTTTGAATTATGTTCTGCAGAAGTGAATCCTCTAAATCTATATACAATGGCATAAGATCTTGTACCTGGGGCTACTGAATGTAAAAGAGGACTTCCAGTGAAATTGAGATAGTAGGCAGGATTCCAGTGTAGGGTAAGGAAGAAGAGTGAGTTTAGGATTTGGGCAAAAGGCCCTTTTTGCAATCGAATGAATTTCTATTAGAGTGTAAATGGGAATGTCAGCACACATGAAGGGTCAGTCACAACAAGACACTTGGGGAAATAGATACCAATAGGGATGTTAGGAGATCGGGCAAAGTACAACATGAGTGATAAGATCAGGGATATTTTCAACAGGGGCGTGGTGGAATACACTATCCTAGGAAGAAACAAGTGTATACTCACCACAGGATTGAAATTTGAAAACAATAGGCAACTCAGACGTAGATGATTTTAGTAATCCATGCTCTCATTAAAGTTAGGCTTTGGAAGAATCATAAGATAAGTGTGAGTTTTGCATTTTGTGTCCAGAAGATGATGTGATGAAAGGAATACATGGAGCAGATGACATGCGTATTTCTTCCACCATTTCTGGGAGCATGTTTTGAAACCCTATCATTTAGAGTTTGGGGATAAAAATAGGTGTACCCTGGGTCTATGTGTATAGAGATGATTCATGAATAGAAAATACGGTGAATAAAATTATAACAGGTTACTATTTTAAATAATGGATTGAATTGATATTTTTAAAAATACATGAAATCTGGCATTCACATAAAAACTTTCAATCCAAGTAGTTATACATCTGGTGGTAATATTAGGGTTACTAATTATACCAAATTTTGTTTGAGATTTGCTTTGAAAATGATGATGGGATTCAAAAGTAATGTGTTCTAAAAGAAATCTCATGAAAAAGCAAGTAAAGCAACATGGAGAAATACATGGGTTCTGATACAGGGAGTGAATGTAAGTGAATCATATGCATATCAATTTGTGAATATTGGATGAAATGATACATCCTATGATGTATCATTTCTGAAGAAATAGGAATTTAAGAATTTTGAATGAAAATTTACTTCAAAATACACATCATGTCCCATATGAATATACTTTCATTGATGTTAAACTGGGTCACTTACTGTAGAAATATTAGGATTAGTACTCAATATTCACTGACGTTCATTTTGAGTATACAGAAATGAATATGTATGTCAAGAAAATGAATATTTCTGAGATATATCTTGTGAAAAGTTGATTATGAATCCACACAGATGGACATGAAAGAATCAAAGTAGTATATGACACATATATTTCATGTTTGCAAATCCATACTATATATTTAATATATTAAAATGTAATAGTACATATGCCAATCGAAATTCATAAGGGGATATATATCCTTCACATATGTACCCAAAATATTAATTTTCCTCTACATTGTTTCATGTATAAACTTGTTGAAGTATAAGCTCACCACAGATTGAATTTTCAGTTACCTCAGTGTATTGGGGGGCAGTGATCTCTTCATGAACTTTGTATTTTCCCAAATCAGAGTACTCTCAAGAATATACCTGTGATGTCAGTAGGATTATCTATGTGTATATAAAAATATACATTGTGACCCAGGCGACAGAGACAGGGAGTCAGGAAGTTACATATTTGTTAATTTTGAAAATTCAGTTGCTTTTCCTCCCCTGCTAGAGACTTGGTTTGCTTTTCTTTGGCTCACATTCATTTAAAACAAAACTGCTTTCCTACCAAAGGAAAGAATATTTGCTGGCCCTTCCTGTCTCTCTAGATTAATTGCTTACTGCCCCCACCACTTTTGTACCCTTTGCCGTGACCCTTCTGAACCCAAGGTGGTTCCCTGCAGGCTCCAAAGGTGCCTGCATGCTGTGCCTCTGCACCCCCTTGCCCTTCCAGTTTGGCAATCCCTGCCCTTCAATTCTAAAACAAGCCTATAGAGCAGGTTTCCCCAACCCTTGCTCCAGGTTAGGCCCTTGGTAATAATCCAACTCCACATTCAGTAAATATCATTTTACTCTCCAAAAATTCCAGTTGTTTATATTTGCATAGATCACCTCTGAATGAATCCTAAAAGTCAATAATCGTTTAGGTGGTTGAATGGCTAAGGGATGGGGTGGAAGGGAGATAATTCATGGTGCATACAAAGTGATTCTTTTGAACTTTCATACTCTATATGTTTATTACCTATTCCAATAAATACGATTCAGATTTAAAAACACCAACAAAAGGCTGGAGTTGTGGCTCAGTGATACAGCTTGACTGGCATGTGTGAGTCCCTGTGTTGGATCGATCCACTGCATATAAATAAATAAAAGATCCATTGATAACTAAACACACACACACATGCACACACACACACACACACCCACCCACACACACACACACACCTGAGTTGTAGAAGAAAATTCCATTCTGTACTGTTCTCAGATTAACATAGGCAGATTTCTTAATCTGTCTCTTTTTAAGACCTTTATTTTTAACTTCACAAGTAATATGTAAATTTCCTCCATTGTAAATGCCAATGCAAATTAGTCTTTCTGCTGCAAGACTCTTTTGACATAATACTCATGTAATTTCCATTCTGGTCTTAAATGTGTTTTAAGTAGGGTATATTAAAGGCATTTTTTCCTGGCATATATCACAAACCTGGAGAGGGACAGTTGTTTATAAAATGTATACTTGAGATGCTTTTAAATTAGTAATGTTGGGTTTTACTGAAAGGGGTAATTAGGGTGGTCAACTGTCCAAGTATTCCTAGTACTGGGAGGGAATGAGAGATGTTCAGTGCTAAAGCTGGAGAAGTCCCAGGCAATCAGGGATAAATTGGTTACCCCAAATTAAACAAGGTGCCTCGCCAATGAAAGTGACTACAGGCTCAAAGAGAGGGACGTTCGCTGTGAAAACCCGCACTGGGTATCGATGCATGGTGACTGATTACCAGCTCTGGTTGCATAGTTCTTTCCTCATCTTTCTGGAAGCATTGTTCATCAACTCTATGACATTAAAAAAAAGATCTTCAATTCTACTTTAAAATTCATAATGACATAAGTAGCATAGAAAATGGATTTCTGTGACATTTGATGCTATTATGTTCTTAACTGAAGTTTAGAGATTTATCACATTTAATGGTACATGCAGAGTCAATCTTATTTTTTACTTTAGACCCTTTGAAAAAATACCATTTTGAAATTTTTCCCCCTTTTTTTTCTCTGAAATGGCTCAAGGTTTACTAAGAACCACTGAATAATGTTGGGATGTGAGGGTAGAAATAAGTAATTAAAAAGTAAATTAGCAGATGAAAATAATGAGTTTGGTAAGAACTTAATATGAAGAATACATATTATTCTTTCTCCAAAGAAGATATTTCAGAGGCAAACAAGCATATGAAAAAATGCCCACTGTTTTTTTTTAAAGAGAGAGAGAATTTTAATATTTATTTTTATTTTTTTAGTTTTCAGCAGACACAACATCTTTGTTTGTATATGGTGCTGAGGATCGAACCCAGGCTGTATACATGCCAGCCGAGTGCACTACCGCTACCTCTCGAGCCACATCCCCAGCCCAAGTGTGTGTTTAATCATTAGGAAATGCAAGTTAAAACTACAAGCACATACCACACTATACACACAAGGATGTCCATAAACCCTCCAAAAAAGGAGTGCTTGCCTTGCATGCACAAGGCCCTGAGGGCCTCAGTCTTGGGCTGGAGAGAAGAGAGGAGGAAGGACTTAAGGTGAAAGTCGATGGGAGTGAGAAACTGAGAGGTGGCAGAGATGGGATTGTTCAGTGCATGGTTCTGGAAGGTAGTTCTCCATAGGATTATTGGTGTATGTTTCATTGCATTGATTTGGAATTTTAGTACCTATTTAGTGGATAAAAATATAATTGAAGCCAGGCACAGTGGCATATGCCTGTCATCCTGGTGACTTGGGAGGCTGAGGCAGGAGGATCACAAGCTGGAGACCAGCCTCAGCAACTTATTGAGTCCCTAAGCAACTCAGTGAAACCTTGTCTGTAAATAAAATATAAAAACGGATGAGGATGGGGGTCAGTGGTAAAATGCCCCTGGGTTCAATCCATAGTATAAAAATAAAGAGCATGGATTCAGTAGTGTGTGTGCATGTGCAGGGGGGTGTTTTTTTAGAACCTTCTTTGAATTCATAAGAAATCTTATCTAGAAGCTGGTTTGTAGACTGTGTATCATGTTCCAAAATTAAAATTAAAATGGTAAATATGTGTTCTCCACCTTCATAATGTAAAGCAGTAGAGGGAAACAGACAAACATCGCCTCAATAATTATGTCAATGATCGGAATAAAATAATTAGATTTAAAAGTCAGTCTAGAGAGGACAAAGAAATCACATCAGAGCCAGCAACCCCCACATCTGGACTGGATCTCAGGCGTGTCTTCACCCTCATGTGAGCTCGCTTATCTCTGGAATTTCTGTTTTCCTCTGGGTGGGTTTTCTTCATCTGCAAAATGGTGCAATGCCATTTGCTTCTGACAAAGTCTCAACTCATTTATTAAGATTCTGAGTAAGCGCCAGGCATGGTGGTGCAAACCTTTAATACCAGCGGCTTTGGAGGCTGAGGCAGGAGGATCGAAAGTTTGAGGCCAGCCTCAGCATTTTAGCAAGGCCCTAAGATACTTAGTGAGACCCTGTCTCTAAATAAAATACAAAAATGGACTGGGGCTGAGGCTCAGTGATTTAGAGCCCCTGGTTTCAATCCCAGGTAGCAAACAAACACCCAGAAAAACTCTCCTCGGTGCCACCACCCCTCAGCTCCTCAGCCAGGGAGCAGAACTCCAGGGCTCATCCTTCTGCGCTCACACCCGCAGAGCAAGCTGGAAGTACTGTTGCCAGGGAAGTCAACCCAGAGCCACAGCGGGAAGTGTGTGGGTGGAACTCTACGGCAGGTGCCTTGAGTGCATGCCTGAGCCAATGGAGAGGGACGGTGTCCCAATATCCTCCAATGGGGCGCCAGCGGAGGCGGGCTCTTGCCAGCCTCCCTAGTAATGGCCGCTTGGTAATCCCTGGGGGGTTGCAGGTAGTGGCTCGTGGTTCCGCGTGCATTGGGCTCCCGGCTGGCACCTTGAAGATCCAGGAGGTGGAGAGTACCACGAAGATGCCGCGCATCGCCTCACATAGCCACGGGAAGGGGCTGGAGCTGGACGAGAGCGCCCTGGCCAAGCAGGCAGCTGTGGGGCTCCTGGGGCAGGAGAACCTGCGAGAGGGGCAGCGAGAGGAGCCGGGGGCTTGGGGGCACGGGACCGTCCTAGCGTTCCCCAGGACTCAGTGTCACTTTGGTGCCCTGGGTTGACCCAGGTGCGTTCCCCGCAGAGCCATTCCGCAGCCCTTTTTGTGTTTATTCTGAGACAGGTTCTTGCTGAGCTGCTGAGCCTGGCCTCCACCTTGCAGTCCTCCTGCCTCAGCCTCCAGGTGCCCTGGGATGACAGGCCTGTGCAACCGTGCCCCGACCAACCATCCTTTTTTCAATCAGGTCTACTTTTGTTAAGTGGCAACTGTACCAAATCCCAGCACTTATGGTTATTATTATTTTTTTTTTCAGAAAAAATGGCCCATCCATTGGCCACCCAGTATATTAATGACAGCTGGGGGTTTGCACTCCATAACCTCTAAGCTGCTGGACCATAGAGTCATGGCCTGTGGTCTCCCTGAAGGCTGAGCAGCTACAGAAACCTGCAATTTACATGAACTTGTGACTATGGCCTCCGAGCCTCCTATTAACAGAAAAGGCCAAAGAAAAGCTTCTGGTTTCTTGTCTATGTCTTTTTTGGGGGTGTGGGGGGTGCCAGGGATTGAACTTGGGGAGCCCTCAACCCCTGAGCCCCTCGCCAGCCCTATTTTGCATTTTATTTACAAACAATGTCTCTCTGAGTTGCTCAGGGCCTCACTTTGGCTGAGGCTGGTTTTGAACTGATATCCTCCTGCCTCAGCCTCCCGAGTCCCTGGGATCACAGGTGTGGGCCACTCTGCCCAGCAGACTTTTCTCTCTCACCTCCACTGTTGGGGCATCCAAAGCAGTGCCTGGAAGGTGCTGGCATCCAGGGTTGGTTGGACCAGTCTGTGAATTGTTTGGACCAGGGACTGCATTTTTCCCCACTGAAACACAGTAATAGTGACCATTTCTTCCCTCTGTGCTGCAGGCAGGTGATGTCATAGAAGAGTTAATCGAAAGCAAGAAGATGGAAGGAAGGGCCGTGCTGTGGGCAGGACCTTTGGGAACTGGAAAAGTCTTTGTGTTCTCATTGATTTCTGCTGCCCAAGAGGACTATCCTCACGTAGAAGCCAAATGGAATATACATCTTAACTAGTCTTTGTTTTTTGACGCGGGTCACATGTGTGTTTCAGAAAGGAATCTGATCCCAAACTCATGCTTCTTGAATGAAAATCATCCTGGCAAGAGGGGGAGGAGAGTCCTCTGAGGGGTCTGGTCTCTGGGATGGTTCTTGAACTCTTTCAAGTCTCCTTTGCTTGGGAAATGTATCTCTTTTTCTTTTCTTTTCTTTTTTTCTTTTTTTTTTAACCAGTGATTGAACTTGGGGGCACTCAACCACTGAGCCACATCCATTTTTTGTATTTTATTTAGAGCCAGGGTCTCGCTAAAGTTGCTGAGGGCCTTTCTGTTCTTTTGTCTTATGTGAAAGACTCAGGGGTAAAGAAAAATCTTTTAAAACTCCAGTTCTTGGAGATAAAAATTACAAATAAGGTATCCCTTTAAAATTAAACATGTGAAAAATAATCGATCATGTTGAAACTGGAGTTTTGAGATGAAGCTTAATTCCCCCTATAACCAGGTTTTTCTGGGATCCTGTCTCACAAATTTTGAAGAATAAAATCTATGGACACTCAGGGAAGGTAAGAGTAAAAAGAATAAGATTTATTTAAGCAAGAGAAAATAAAACTCCACAATGTGAGAGAGGGTATAATAGCAGAAAAACCCATTTTGCCATGCCAGCTTTGGAGTATATGTATGGTTTTAGGAAGAGCATGGGGCAAAATCTACTTAAAATAGATATTGAAAAAAACATCCTGGCTACCACCTGGGTTCACATCTGTATCCCACCCTTCTTCCTGTAACTTCCATCTGGGTTCACCCCTGGGACAAATAATTTGGTTGTCAGTATTTCCACAAGTGAGCCTCAAGGTATTTTACATTTGAATTAGGCCTTAATGGTGCTCATTAACATATCTATCCACTAGCCTCCAGGTGTGGTTGAACACTCTCCTTGCTCTCCTTTATACAGCAGCCTGATCATTTTACTATCTATTCTATTTATCCTCAATCAAGGTGAGCAGGAACTCTGGCTTTGAGAATGAATTAAAATAATAATAAATCTGGGTTAAAAAAAATGCCATACAATCTAGTAATAATATTTCTGGGTATGTATCTAAATAAATTGGGAAACTTTTCACAAAGAAATAACTACAGTTATATTTTCATTGTAGCTTTATTCACACTATTAAATAATAAAAAAAAAAAACAGTCAGACAGGCATGGTGAGAATGCTTTTAATACCAGGGGCTTGGGAGTCTGAGGCAGGAGGATGGAGAGTTCAAAGCATCCTCAGCAATAGTGAGTCACTAACAAACTGTTTCTAAATAAAATGTAAAATAGGGTTGTTGATGTGGCTAAATGGTTGAATGCCTCTGAGTTGAATTCATGGTATGATCCCCCCCCCCAAATATAGCTTCCTTTTAGATGAAAGGAACATCAGAAGATTTCTTCCAGCTACTGTTCCCCTTAGAGGCTACACACTTATAGTTCAAACTGATCTCTAGAAGGCAAGACCAAGAAACTGATATTTTATAAATAAGCCAATAGACTTTGGTATCTGTTATAAAACTAAGGACTGAACAAATATGGGAGGTTGGAATGAGAACACAATGCACAGGAAATTCTTCAATGGAGAATCTTAACTCAGTCACTTTGAGACCTGAAACCACAGTTGTAGATGATATACCTAGCCTAGTTGTCTCATTAGATCAGAAGCCAGCTTGTCAGAAGTTATGAAGGATTCATTTCTGTTTTCTGTAAAAATATCAGGATTTCTGTATGGCCTGGCCATTAGTTGATGTTGTAAAGCTGATTGGAATGCTTGCCCATGCCCTGAACTCACCCATGTCCCGTTTTCCCTGACCAGATAACAACCCTTTCCTAAACCTTAGTGACACCTCATAAATTCTGGCCTTCCTTGGCCGGATAACGACCCTCTCTGAGTCTCTGAGTTCTCCATAAAATTTGATGCCAGGGCCAGCAAAAATGTAAACTTGTGTTATGCTCCTCAGAGTGTTGTTATCTGTAACCCCCCTTTGTGTAACTTTTTGGGCTATTAAACTGGGCCACAAAGAAGCCTCGCGGCTCTCCTTGGCTCCCACGATTTTGAGGGGCAAGGCAGCCCGGCCGGTCGAAATAATAAGCTTGCTTTAATTTGATTTTAATTGGAGTCAGTGGTCTTTTCTTGTGTTGTGGTCTAACAGAGATAAAACTATATTCTGTGCTTCACTGATTCCTGGGTTATTGATTCAATCCAAACAGATATTGAAAAAGTATTAAAGCTACTGATTAATATTAATGTAAAACAGTGAAGCCAGATTAGATGATAGGTAGTTAGTGTGAAAGGGTAAAGTTTCCAAGCTGCAAAGCCTGAGTTAAAATGCAAAGGAACAGGCATTGTAAACCTGCTTCTAAACTGCAAAGCATGGGTTAAATTCCTGAGGCAGTTAAGACAAGGCCCTACTGGCCATTTAGTTGATTTATGGCCTGGGATCCTGTGTAACTCCTCATGTAAGCATTCAAGACCCTGTGCTGCTTGTCATGTAGACATTCAGGGCCCGAACCAATCAGTTTAAATGTAACCCCCTCCTTAGGAAAGCCCTATCACTCCAGCCAGCCCTGTTCCTGCCAATGAATGTACTAATCAAGTCTAAGTATTGTTTGATTTTCCCGCGGTGTAAGGTGATTTGTTAAAGGAGACTGTGATGTATGCAAAGCCCCCGCCCTCCCCCAAAAAGTGTACTTAAGCATTGTTCAACCCCTGCTCTGGGCTCTGGGCTGCTCCCCTTTCCTGAGTGGGCATGGAGCCCCAGCATGCTGGAATCTCAATAAATCCCCTTCTGCCAATTGCATGAGTGGTCACTTGGTGGTCTCTTCCTCCGACGTTTCGCCCGTCCCTTACAGTATAAATTGGGTCTAATATTGAACAAGATAAAGAAAATGGAGACCATTATTGAGAATGGAGTTCAGGAAACCAGAAACACATCTGATAATATTAAAATGCTAATGTCCCCAAGGCCTAGAACTCACACTAAAGAACAGTTAAAGAAGTAGCTCCCAGCAAACCACCCCAGGCCCTTTCTTCTCAAATTCCACCCGCAGTCCACCTATCTTTCACCTTTTGGCCTTACCACCTGCATTCTATCACTGCAGGATAGAGGGAAATGAAGGAATGTGGGAGGACTAAAAGAAAACCTTAGGAAAATAGGAAAGGCTGCCCCCTTCCACAGATTCCACATTTTGGGTCTTTTCTGCTATCCTTTAATAAAGCCTTCCACTTTCCACTCTTTACTTGCCTAGGTGTGCTTCTCTGGTGTTATATTTCAGCATTCAGGGAAGCAAGGAATCATCATTGGTAAACATCAGTAACAACAGGTTATTAAAAATGTACCAGGTTCTTTACATGAATTTTGGCCTTCAAATTCACTGTGTACTCTAGCCCTGTGATTAAACTTTCCTGTAGTTTACAACAAATCTAGACCCATTATTATTTTCCTACACTCCACCACAAAGATGTTTACTGGAATGTTCAGAATGATTCTACAGGTCATTTTAATAAAGTGGTCTTACATGTATCTTTAATTGGGACACATTAACTATACTCTTTTATTTATAAGTGAGTCATTATTTTTAATGTCACCTAATTTTCTAAGTTTTCTGTTCTTTTGTCTTATGTGAAAGACTCAGGGGTAAAGAAAAATCTTTTAAAACTCCAGTTCTTGGAGATAAAAATTACAAATAAGGTATCCCTTTAAAATTAAACGTGAAAAATAATCGATCATGTTGAAACTGGAGTTTTGAGATGAAGCTTAATTCCCCCTATAACCAGGTTTTTCTGGGATCCTGTCTCACAAATTTTGAAGAATAAAATCTATGGACACTCAGGGAAGGTAAGAGTAAAAAGAATAAGATTTATTTAAGCAAGAGAAAATAAAACTCCACAATGTGGGAGAGGGCATAATACCAGAAAAACCCATTTTGCCATGCCAGCTTTGGAGTATATGTATGGTTTTAGGAAGAGCATGGGGCAAAATCTACTTAAAATAGATATTGAAAAAAACATCCTGGCTACCACCTGGGTTCACATCTGTATCCCACCCTTCTTCCTGTAACTTCCATCTGGGTTCACCCCTGGGACAAATAATTTGGTTGTCAGTATTTCCACAAGTGAGCCTCAAGGTATTTTACATTTGAATTAGGCCTTAATGGTGCTCATTAACATATCTATCCACTAGCCTCCAGGTGTGGTTGAACACTCTTCTTGCTCTCCTTTATACAGCAGCCTGATCATTTTACTATCTATTCTATTTATCCTCAATCAAGGTGAGCAGGAACTCTGGCTTTGAGAATGTGAAGTGAGAACTGGAAATTTAGAGGTTTATTCTCAGAACTATGGATAACTAAATTGGAGTTCTGGATAACAGATAGCTGTTATACTGCTTACCCTAGATTTAGAGAGCTCAGGAGGCATGAGATTGGCAAGTTCAAAGCCAGTCTTACATCTTACTGGGGCCCTAAGCAACCCAATGTGACTTTGTCTCTAAATAAAAATATAAAAAAGGGCTGGGGTTGTGAATTAGTAGATAAATATTTCTGGGATTACTTTTTATTCACAAACAAGCATATATTAAAAAGCAAGAACAACAACCACTACTACAAAAAAAAATCTCAGGAGGAGCAAAAGCAGGGGTTCTTAAAAACTATAGCTTTTCTCATGAAGGAACACAGTCAATGGAGTTTGGCTCCTCTTGTGATGATTATCTCAGTCTTCACAACCCAATCTGGGGTCATGCCAGGCTAGTGGCACACAGATTCCCACATAGGAATTCAGGAAGGCCCTGAAAACACCATACTATAATGGAAAAGAATGCCAGGGGTCTCAAATCCTGATCTAAGCTCCACTAGATTAGTCAGAGCAAACTGAAAACTGAGTTGCCACAGAGAGAACTTCTGGACACCAGCCACTGGAGAAAACTCTGAGGAGCCCTGACCACCTATGACAGTTCCGACCATTGCCAATCCCACTGGCTTCGAATAGCTTCCCTACCCAGTCTCAAAATAGGAAAACACCCTTCCCATTTCCTGGCTTCCAGTATGCTCATTTTTTTCTTTGATAGTTTTTTTTTTTCAGCTCCTGTGTAGTGCAGAACCCTGGAACTCCTGACCTAGGTTTGGAAGCATAGAAATAAATCAAAGATTGGCAGGCTTCAGAAACAAAAAAAAGATGGTGGAAACCCACCCCCTCATCACTGGCTGTGTGAGGTGAGGACTGGACAGTGTTCACCTAAAAGACAGATTGGAAGGGGCTTCAGGCACTTCCTCCAAACAGAGCCTAGTAGGCCAACTCTTTGAGTGACACTAAATTGCATCCAACCTAGAAACAAATAATGTCAGAAAAACAGGTTGTTGGCTGCTCTTTTTTAGTTGATAAAAGACTGGGGATCAACCATGTGCTGTGGTGCATGCCCGTAATCCCAGCAACTGGAGAGGCTGAGGAATGAGGAGTGTGAGTTCAAAGCCAGCTTCAGCAATGGTTAGGCACTAAGAAATTCAGTGAAACACTCTCTCAAAATAAAATACAAATATGGCTGGGGTGGGGCTCAGTGGCCATGTGACACTGAGGTAAATCCCCAGCAGCAAAAAAAAAAAAAAAGAAAAAAGAAACACTGGGGATCAATGGGTACTCACTACAGAGCTCTATGACCACAGATAGATAGATAGATTGATGGACAGATAGAAACATAGATAGATAGATAGATAGATTCCTGGGACAGGGTCTATAATTTTCCTGAGTTTGATTTTCAACTAACCAATATTACAATAATGCTCCACAGCCCTGGATTATTTTTTTAATTACTGTGAATTGAATTATATGTCTCAGGATGAAATCATTTCATGGCAGTGTTTTTTCACAATACATAAAAACAGCCCAGACAGAAGTGCATTTAATTTATCAATGTATATAAAGTTAAATCAATGTGTGAATACATATGTATACATTATTATAAAAAAGAAATATCACAATTTAAAATTTTTATTTAATACATCTGTTCTCTGATTTTATGAGAAAATAGCTTGAGATTTCTACTCATAAGTAATTCCCTGAGGCAGCAATGTTCCTACTTCCCTAAAAAAAATGAGGCACAAATAAAATTTAAAGTTTCTAGTATTAACATTAAAAATGAAAAAGAGATGGAGGGTGCCAGGTCTCTAGATCTGTCAGTATCCCAGACTCTGGAGTATAAGCAATTAAAGACACACTTATTTTCAACTTTGCCTTGAGCCTAATGGTAGGATTATGATGTCTTCCCCCTCCCATTGATATGTGGTACTATGAGAATATGAGCACAAATCACAGGTATGTATGTATGTGTATGTGTGTGTGTGTGTGTATATATATATATATATATATATATATATATATATATATATATAGATAGATAGATATAGATATAGATATATATAGATATATATAGATATATATATATATATAGATATAGATATATAGATATATAGATATATAGATATAGATCTCTCTCTCTCTCTCTCTCTCTATATATATATATATATATATATATATATATATATATATATCCCATCAACAGAGTCAACATTAAGTTTAAAGGAAAAACAATTAAATCTCTATTGCCAGGGTCAAGCCCTAGCTAGCAGAGATCCAGGGATCCTGAAGGATGAGTGGCTTAGGCAAAAGAAGAGGAGACAGGACTACAGTGGGAAGTTACAAACAGCCTTCAGAAGTATCTGCTACCCCTAGAGGGGCATTTATTTTTATACCTTTTTACAGGTTTTTTTTCATGTAGTTAATGGATAGCTTCAAAGCTGAAAACTTATTTGATTTACATAATTTTCAAGAGTTACAATATTTTCACATACATATTAATTACCTAAGATATTGAGTCCATTGTTTAAAATATTTTTTGTAACCTTTGCCAATCATAATTAGGCTTTTACATTTACACCTCAATCACTAAGTGAGACTATGCAACTCAACTACATGTATCTTGACCTATTATTAACTTTTAACTTTAAAGCATACCTATGATTATATCATTAACCTTTAAATTTAAAGCATAACTAGATTATTGGTAAACTTTCTTACTTCTAAACTAAAGTCCCAATAAAACACACTTAAAGTAGTGAAAGCCTATTACTTAAAAGCCTACTATTCTGAAGTGCCTATAAAATAATGTATATTAATTTTATATTATTCTATTTTTAATTTCCAAGGTAATTTCCTTTTTCATATGACCTATTTAAGTGCTTTCTTAAAGAATTTCTTTGATACTTGTTCAAAATAAAACAATTCTTCGGTCTTTGTAATCCTTAACAAAAGAGCAGGCTCTTCCCCTCAACCGATTTGCCATTAATATTAACAATATGTTTCCTATTTTCATCATGAATTCCTGTGTAAGGCAATGGAGGGCCTGTTACTGGGGGGTGAATGTATGTTGTACAGGGTGGAGCTTTAAAAAGTGGGACTTAGTGTAAATTGTTAAGTTTTTCTCAAGAACCTTGATTTGTAATCTTTTCTTCATAAATTTCTTGAGGAATAACACTATTGTTTGTATCCTGAGAGATATCAAAACACATCTCCAAGCATGTCTTAATTGTATCTTTAGTCTCATTCTGGGAATTTTCCTGCCATTTCATCAACATGTACTTTTTTTATTGATTGATGTATACCCTATGACCCATATCATGAGTACCATAAACAAAACACTTAACTTTCCCCATGGATTCAGTTTCCAGATGGTGTAGCCCTGTCACAGTATCCCCCATTCTGTGATCCTGTCAGACAGAGGGTGCAGGAATGAATTAACCACACTATCTATAAGACGCCAGCTATTTTTTCATATGACTTCTGTGGAACTTGTGATTGAATATTGAGCTCCATCCTATAGTGGGTCAATTCGTTGTCACTGGAAAACAAGTCATTCTAGAAATCATTGGCTCACAGGATCCCTGAGACAAATCCCCAGCAGTATTTTGTATTTTATTTAAAGAAACAGTTTCACTGATTTGCTTAGCACTTCTCCCTTGCTGAAGCTGACATTGAACTCATGATCCTTCTGCATCAGCCTTCCAAGACCCTGGGATTACAGAAGTGCACCACTGCACTCAGTTCTGTTCACATTTTTAATGCCAGCATTTCCTCTTTGCCTTATCAACTATTTTTTATGCTATATTTCAAATGGATGTACTATTTCTAATTTTTCTCCAAGAACTGGATGTCAGTTTATAGATTTTGCTTTCTCTTTGTGAGCATTTCACATGAGAAAAAAGCAGACACAATGAGTTTCTTAGAAGTGATATAAGGGAGGAAAAAGGTGACAGTTTGAAGAGAGAAAATGTGTCCACTCTGTAAAGAGAAAAGTATGGCTCTTTTGCTCTCCAGTTTAGTAGATATCTAAAAAAGGATTCTACAGAGTCCTCTGCAGGTACACTTCTTGACTTCGGACTCACAGCAGGATAATATCAAACTCTCAAGTATCCACTGCCATGACAACTTTGGGTTAATTAGCCTCATGTTCATAATTTCTAACTGAATTCTTAATCATAAACTCTTGCAGATTTTATGCTTAGTAGGAATTATCTTTATTTTCCTGACTTCCAGAATCTGGTCTTTAACAGGGTCACAAAAGTCCCCCCTTCAGTGCAACTTGTGTTTCTCTTACAAACATTATTTTGAAACTGCATTTCTCCTGCATATAATAGTTTGTTAAAGAATGTGACACATTCTGTCCAGTTAATCCAGAAAGGGTGCAAGTAAATTGCATCTTGGAAAGTAAAACATAGGGTCAATGTGTTGGGCTTATTTATTTATTTATTTATTTATTGTACTGTGTGTTGAAATCAGAGCTAGTTAACCACTGAGATACATCACCAGCTCCTTTTTTATATTTTATTTAGAGACAATATCTCATTGATTTGCTTAGTGCCTCACTGATAACTTTGTGAGACTGGCTCTAAATTCATGATTCCCCTGCTTCACCCTTCCAAGCTGCTGGGAATACAGGTAGGTTGCACCATGCCCAACCTATCATTTACCTTAAAGATACTTCAGTTCTTTTACCAGATTCTGTGAAAAATACTACAATGAAAATATAATTGTACTGTTTTCTATGATGTAGTTACTCCAATTTTTTTAGATACATACCCAGAATTACTACTACTGAATCATGTGGCATTTTTTTTAAAGAGAGAGTGAGAGGGGGGGGGAGGGAGAGAGAGAGAGAGAGAGAGAGAGAGAGAGAGAGAGAGAGAGAAAGAGAGAGAGAGAGAATTTTTAATATTTATTTTTTAGTTCTCGGCGGACACAACATCTTTGTTGGTATGTGGTGCTGAGGATTGAACCCGGGTCGCACGCATGCCAGGCGAGCGCGCTACCGCTTGAGCCACATCCCCAGCCCCTCATGTGGCATTTTTATTTCAACTTACTGAAGAACCTTAATATCATTTTCAAAAATAGCTTTATACAATTTATATTCCCACTAGCATTTTCACAACTGAGTCTTTATATCCATGCATATATGTTCTGGGGTACCTACTATCTTTCTGATTTTTATTTTTTATTTATTTTATTTATTTTTTTTTTGCAAAAAAAGTCTTTATTGCAATAAGTTAATCCTGTAAATATGCCTGAAAAAGTACATATCAGTTGGTCAGAGCAATAAGAGCCTCCACCACTTTTCCCATGTGTTCCCGCAAGCTTCTCTCTGCTGCTGCTCAAGAAATCTCCATCTCTGTCATTATCAACTCCAGATCTTCTTTCTTGATAGTGACCTTTGCCAGTTCCTTCTCCCGTTCTTGTTTGGCTTTCTGCTCCCGAGACCTTCTATCTCGGATCATGGACATAGCCGTCTCCAGATTGGAACTCTGGATCTCCTTCTCCTCCGCATAGTCGGTGACCCGCTCCAGGTCCACCGCACCACTGTCATGCTTCTGTGCCTTCTCGGGGGCCGTTCGGGGCCGCTGGTCTCGGTTTCCAACTCCAGTTCCACGTCCTCCTCAGTCGCCATATTTTTATTTTTTAATATAAACATTTTATTTATTTATTCACTAGTCATAGATAAACAAATAACTTTTATTTTCTTTATTTTTATGTGGTTCTGATGCTTAAACCCAGTGCCTCCCATGTTCTAGGCAAGTACTCTATAACTGAGTCAGAACCCCAGCCCCTATCTTTCAGATTTTTATCATAGGCATTCTGACAAGACGACACAGAGTGCAGAAACTTTTTCATTTGACTGATGCACTAAGCTTCTGGTGCAACTGTGTTATATTCCAGGCCAGAGGAAGAGTGTGCTGTAAATATTTTCTGTGATGAAACAGGAATCTTTGATTTCTAACACAGTTTTAACAGTAATGCTGAAAATTTAAGTTTTTGGAAGTAGTTACAAAAAATCCAAATCCACCTGTTTGTAATATGTGAATATATTTGCACATGTTCAGTCTCTATTGCTTATAGAAATTTTTAGGATATACTCCCTGGAACAGAAGGCACTAATTTTAGATGCTCAGTACATGGAGAAACTACTTCTAAAAACAATTGTTAGGCCTGGAATTATTTTTGGGGTGAACAAAGGTAGGTCAGGCCTCAGAAAGTGCTCAAATGTTATTTATTCTATCAGTAGTTGGCTTTGATTTTCCCCTTTGGTACCTATAATTGAGTTGAGAGAGAAGCAATTTTTCCAGCAACAGAAGTTATCAAAACCACTGGAAAAATCTCTTTTTGGGAAAAAAACTGACATCTTTGATACTTAAATTTTCTGACCTGACTTCAGGTTTTGATGCAAATGAAAAGGCACCAAGAAGAAGACTACCACTTTGTCATTTTCATACTTATATATCATTTCTTCTCTAACCAATGAATAAATTAAGATGAAAATCACAGAAAATTTTAAAGTCAGCTTATATATGATCTCAATCTATTTTTATTTAAGGTTACCCCTGATTTTTTTTCACATATGTGGCACTTCACTCAACAACTCAAATGCCCTGGTGTATCCCAGCTATTTCTACTCATTTCACTGTAGGTATTTTTTCAATTGTCCAATGTATCTAAATCTCAATTGTCCAATGTATCTGAATTCATTTGTGGCTTTGTCAGAGAAAGACCCATAAAATGAGTAGATGTGTATTTAATTTATCAGTAGAGAAAGAAAGGATTACAAGCCTATATTCTGCTATATTTCTGTTATGATCCAGTTTTTGGTGTCCCCTCAAAAGCTCACATGTGAGACAATGCAGAAAGGTTAGGAGAAGAAATTACTTGGTCATAGAGTTAACCTCATCAGTGAATTAATCCCTGAATGAATTAACTGTGGTAACTGAAGTGATAGTGTGTCACTGGAGGAAGTGGAAATTGGGGACTTGGCTTTGGAGTGTAAATTTGTATATTCCCCCCAAAAGAGAGTCTCTGCTTCATGATGACCATGTAAGTTTCTTCCCTCTTCCACACCCTTCTGCCATGATATTCTGCCTCACTTTAAACCCTGAGAAATTGAGCATTCTTCCAAAGAATAAGACCTCTGAAACCGTAAGCCTGCAAATGAACCTTTATTCCTCTAAAATTTCTCTAGTCAATTTCTTTAGTCACAGTGGTGAAAAGGCAGATTAAAACAACTTCTAACTTCATCTCACCTGAACATATGCTTTTTGTGATGAGTTTGAACCCAGTATCTTAGATATTCTGCATGCAAACTCACAGGGAACTGTGATCCCAGCCCAAATATCTAATTTTAGATTGCATTGTATTATCCCTTACTTCTAGTGTTATTTTGGATATGGATAAGCTTAGAATATTCTAATGCTCTTACCAATAAAAAAATACATGTATATAAATTAATCTTTGGTTTTGGTTTATACTATGCTCCTTGCTCTTTATTATTGTATTATAGTTTTATTATATGCATCACTGACACTTAATAATACTACTAGATAATTTGCTTCCCTGAAGCAGAGATTTTGGGGGTAATTCATACATAATTTTCCTCCAAAGTATTTTTTCTCTTTAATCTCTTTCCTTTATCAGAGAAAAATGCTGAAATTTTTTGGTTAATGTTTTTTCTTTGTTGTAGTTATACATAATACCTTTATTTTATTTATTTATTTTTATGTGGTTCTGATAATTGAACTCAGTGTCTTACATGTGATAGGTGGAGACTCTACTGCTGAGCAACAACCCCAACTCCACATGCTAAAATTTTGATGAAAAATATTCAATATTACATTAAGGAAAAATTGTTGTATTTGTAATGATGAGTAGTATCTAAACACATTTGTGTAATTGAACCTTTTATGTCCTTGTCCAAATTTTTATTTTCCCATAAATTTTACATATTATCTTTTAAAACATATATGCACTGTGTGAAGTAGTATACAAATATGACATTTATATAATACTGATTTGATGTTTTGTACTATGGGTTAGGCTGAATGTAGTGTGGCCAAAATGTGTCTCAACATTAGAAACCATTTTATTCACACTTTATTATTTGTATCTTGTTACAATGTGCACATTCTCTTTTCCTCCACCATACAGATTTTAACTGTGGTAAAATATGATAAAATCTGAATGAATTAACTGTGTTAATTCATTCTACTATACTTTTATATGTTATTATGGTTTACAAGGGCAATCATTTCTATATTTTAATGCTACTGGTGGGAAACAATCATGTTTTTCAATAGGCACACAATTTAAAAAAAAAAACCAGCAACTTATACTTCATCTGTAGTTTATAAGAACTTCTTACTCCACCTCTTCATTAATACTGTTTAATTGTATACATTTGGTATTATTATATTTAGTTTTTTTCTAATTTATCAAGATGCTGATATTTCTATGAATAGTGACCACTTAGATATCACCTGTATAAAGAGGCTATTCAAGTCACTTGGCTGTTCTTCTCTTGGTGTTTTTGTCTTTTCTTATTAAATGTATTTTGTCATGTTTCATGTAATTTATCTTACCTGTCAATTTCTTGTTAAGTGTATTTAGTCATGTATCAGGTAATTTATCATACACTTTAATGGTATGTCTTCATTTAGTGATTATTTTAATGCCCAACTTATTAATTTGGTAACATTTTATTTTGTGCAACTTTGAAAATAAATATGTTCCACGTTGCTGTGTAGTTCTTACAGTTGAAACAAAGGGTGCTCTTCTATTTAAAAGTAGACACCAGTCTTAAAGTTATATGGGGCAGAGTCTCAGTAAGTTGTTCATCCTCATCTTGAAATTGCTTTTATTATTATTATTATTATTATTATTATTATTATTATTATTAATATGTGAAAGTGGAATTCATTATAATGTTTATTACATATAGAGAGCATAATTTTTTATATCTCTGATAGTATACAAAGTATATTCACATCAATTTGTGTCTTCATACATATACTTTGAATAATGATGTTCAACATATTCAACCATAATTTCTATCCTCATGCCCCCTCACTTCCCCTCCCAACCCTCTGCCTTATCTAGAGTTTATTTATTTCTCCCATGCTCCCCTTTCCTACCCCAATATTTATCAGCCTCTTTATATCAAAGAAGACATTCAGCATTTGTTCTGAGGGTATTAGTTTTGTCATAACCTCTCAAGCAGTTAATATTATCCAGTGACTTGGGAGGCTGAGGTTGGGATTGTTGCTTAATAGTAAAATGCTTGCCTAGCATACAGGAGGACCTGGCATTCATTCTCAGGAGGATCACCACTTCAAAGCCAGCCTCAGCAATCTACTGAGGCCCTAAGCAACTTAGAGAGATCCTGCCTCAAAATAAAATGTAAGAAAGGCTTTGGATGTGGTTTAGTCACTAAGTGACTCGGGGTTCAATGCCTGGTACTACTACAAAAACAGAAACAACAAAAACTAAATAAGAATACTATGAAAAAAATTTTACAAATATTAGGAAGTAACATGAAAAATTCTATGGAACCCTTGAGTGAAATAGGAAAATCACAAGGACCTTTAGAAAACTCTTTGAACTGAATCATAGTAAAAATCAGAACATATCAAACTGTGTAAGATGGCTAAATATTCATGGCATATTTTCATTTATTATAAATGAAGAGCTTATTAAAGCTGATAATCTATATCATAATCAGCAAACAATAATAGCTCACAAGACAAAACCTGCCTGATGCCTGTTTTTGCCAAGAAAATTTTATTGTCATAGAGCCACGGTCACACATTATGTAATTTCTATGGCTGTTTTTGCACACAATGGCAGAGTTGAGTCATTCCCATAGAGATTGTGTTGTCCATAAAGTGTAAAATATTTATTACTGGGTCTTTTCTAGAAACATGGTTTTTAAGTCCTTGATCTAAGCCATCACCTAAAGAGTATGTAGAAGAAGGGCAAATTAATACTGAAGCAGGTGAAAATAAGGCATCAATAGTGAGTGTGAATACATGAAATAGGAAACAATAGAGGGAGATTCCTGTGGCCAAAATTTGATTCTGCAAAAATACTCATAAAATCAACAAATTCCTAATAAGACCAAGAAATAAAATGCACATTACCAATATCATCACAAGAAGAAATTACTACAGTTCTAGAAGCATTCATAAGAAAATGTTGTCAATAACTTTTTCAAGGAAATCTGCCATTCAGATAATATGGTTAGATTCCTTGAAAGGTTTAGCTTATCAAAATGGAGAGAAGAAGGAATGAAGGTCTTCAAGGACCAAATCAGTTAAATAAATCAAAACATTCCCAACAAAGAAACTTAAGGGCTTTGTGGCTTCACTCATAAATTCTCTCAAACACATAAGGAAAAAATAATTAATGTTTTTAGGGTTGGGAGTGTTGCTTAATTGTAAAATACTTGCCTAGCACACAGGAGGACATGGTGTTTATTCCCAGCACTTAAAAAAATGAAAAAAAAATTATCCTTAAAGACATGTTCTCAAAATGTAGAGGAGGAGAAAACAGTTTGCTAAAGTTAGAAAGCCAGTCTTAATGCTAATATCCAAACCATACCATATAATATAAGCAATGAGATAAAAGGCTAATGTATAATGAAGCAATTTCTATACTCTAGAAATTAAAATTTGGAAAAGAAATTTAATGAATACAGTTTACTATATCATTTAAAAACAAAAAAATACTAAAGAATAAATATAAGAAAGTAAATATTTGCCAGTCATTAGAACAGTTCTTGAAACAGATTCATTGTTTTATAATTGTTTGACTTTGGAATACAGGAGTTTTTATGAAATTATGGTAGAAAAAGTTGATATTCAGGTGGAGAAAAATAAAATTTCACCCTTAAATGACACTATACAAAAAATCACATAACAATGAATCACAGACTTAAATGGAAAAATGAGATTTGCAACCTTTTGAAGACAACATAGGAGAATGCATACTTTTTAATTATGGGACTAGAAAACAATTCTTAAGAAAAATTCAAGTGAAATAAAAAAATATATAGGGCTGGGGATGTGGCTCAGACGGTAGCTCGCTCGCCTGGCATGTGTGCAGCCCGGGTTCGATCCTCAGCACCACATACAAAGATGTTGTGTCTGCCTAAAAGTAAAAAATAAATATTAAAAACTCTCTCTCTCTCTCTCTCTCTCTCTCTCTCTCTCTCTCTCTTAAAAATATATAAATTAGATTTAACAAAAATTAAAAATCTATATATAATTTCAAACATCTTTATGAAAGTACATGGGCAATCTATAGAAGGGGAGAAAATATTCTTAATTCAAGATTTTTATCTAGAATGAAAAAAAAACTATTGCATTTCAATAAAAAGACAAGTAGCACATTGAAAAGTGACAGAAAATTTTAATAAAAAGTTCTCAAAGAGCGATGTCTAAAGCAAGTAAAAGTGTCTCTCTCCCTTTTTCATTGGGGAATGGAAATGAAAGCCCTGGTGAAGTCATGCTGCACACCCTCTATTGTGCTTATCACCAACACTGGAACAGGCATGGAGAGATGACACATAGGCACTGTTGGAGGACTGAACAGTACTGTTGCCATCTGGACAAGGGTTTGTCACTTCCTTGTTTCCTAGAACCACACCCTTTGGCATTCAGCCAGAGGAATAAAACCATGATGAAGACGTGAACACCAGTGTTCCTAGAAGCTTTACTCACAGTGGACAAAAGGGAAGAAGCCACGCAGTTGTCATTAGGAGTATGAACAGGACCAGTCCTCAAGTGGCAGGTACTCCTCAGAAGGAAGAAGGAAGAGACTCCTGGCCCATGCAGCTTGGCAAACTGCAGGAGGGTGAACATGGAAGAGTATATCTGGATATTTTCATGGCTTGACAGGCAGCATTGGGCAAACCAGTCTCCAAGAATCTAAAGTGAGCATGCTTACCTCCACCAGAGCCTATGCTGACCAGGAAAGGTATCCTTTATCTTGTCCCAGAACTCATTGTGTTGTTGAAAGCTTTTTAAAAGTCCTCAGAGCTATGCCCTTAAGATCTGTCTGTCCACTATAAATTGCACTCAGCACAAGGAAAATGATTATCTTCAAAACCAGATATGCTTGGAAGGCCCTTCTCATTTCTCTCCTGCACTTGGGGCTGGATTCCTGTACTTGGAGGATAGGCGCCTCTTGCCTGCCTCCAAGGACACTAAGCAGTCAACAGAAAGACTCTTAGTGGAGGTTCCTGTGGCGTGTGACAGCAGGTCAGCTGGCGGGCTGCTGCAAGAAGAGTCTACGTAGAGAAGCAGAGGAGCCGCAGACAGTGACAAGACCATGTGCCTCCTCTGCAGAGGCACGGAACTTGCTGCCCTGGGGCCCAGGTGCAGAATATGAGGGACAGGCTTAGCTTCCATACCCTTGGTTTTGTTTAGCACTCTTTGGGGTCTTAATTGCCAGTCGCTGCTGGTTATCTCTGACCTTAAGCATCCTTAACCACTTGTACCTGATGACCTTCAAATAGAAGAGGTTGGACAACAGGCAACATACCTTGTTGAACCTGGCTCCCTTTCTTGGCATACTGAAAATGCTCCCTGGTTGCCAGGTTCTTGCTCGGGTTTTAAGCAGAACAATCCACAGGGTCCCATGTCCCCAGCATGGGACTGGAAAGCAGAAGTCGATCCACAGGGCCCCTCAGTGCTGGCTATCATCCTATCACATCCAACTCTGGAGAGTTGGGAAGGTGCTCTTTATAGTATCTGAAGCTCATGATCAAGCCTGTATTGTTCTGCAGAGGGTGGCAGGGCCTGAAGTAATGATTGCTACAGTAAAAACTCATTTATGGAGGCAAAAAATGGGAGCCCAGTGATTTGTGCATGAGTTTAAAAGATTTCATGAAATTCAAGACCAGCATCACCTGCTTGTTGAGCTTATGAAGACCCAAGTCTCCCTCCACCGAGATTACCATTCCTAGCAAGCCAAAGTCTTTGAGTTTGATGGAAAATAATGCAAATATGAAACAATCCATCTATTCAAGATTAAAGCAGAGCTTCTCTGATAATAAGAATGTCCCCCTTTCCTTTTAACTGTTGATGTCTCATTCCAGAATGGCTGTCATTCCAAGAAACAAAATCCTCTGATCCCAATAAGTCCAAGTCCAAAGGGACCTCAGAGCCCTAGAGGGTGTTAGGGGACACTGGACTGATTTCACATGAGCCAGGCAAGAGAAGAGGGGAGAATCTGGGTGAATAGAAGATGGGTCTACCCAGCCTCTGCTAGGGACCCAGGTGAGGACAACACTTGCCTGTCCTACTTGGGGAAGGTACCCAGAGAGTGATTTAAGAAATGGAGACCACCTGGACCACATGGAAAATCTTCCTTTGTAGGAGGGAAATTTACAGCCAGGCTAAATGTAAACAGAGCATTAAGAAATAAAAAAGTTTGATGTAGAAAATCAGATGAAGAAAGCACTGAGTGTTCCAAACTCTCCTAGCTGGGCTTGTCTCTCTGTAGTCATAAAATTCAGGGTAAAGTTGAAAATTTAAACCAGCTGTGAAAAATGAGCAGGACGTTCAGGGACAGAATCTTGTGAAGCTCCTCCAGAGAATACATGGGCAGGTTCACCACTTGGGAATAGAGACGGACTTTGCAAGTACATGAAAACATCAGTCTCCACCTCCAGAAGGTGAAGAGGCCATAGAAAGGGAGCAGCCTTTATTCCAAAAGCCAGATCCTGTCAGAGGAAAGAGGTGGCTGAGGGTGGGCCAGTGGCTCCATGTCCTGACAGGAGCTGCATGACACGGGTGAGCAAACTAACACATTGGAGTTGAGTGAGTGACTTAAACCTGAGCTTTCATCAAAGCTACTTATACCCCTGCTGTTCCCTGTGCAGGGCTCAGCAGACACAAGGCAAAGGACCAGGGCATCCCTTGGATATTCACACAAAGGAGGAGGAGGGACAGACAATGAGAAACACTCAGCATTGGGACTGCTGGGTTTGTTCTCTTCCTCCACTGCCCACAATCAGTAGAACAATGTCATGTTTCATGAAAATAATTTGTAGACATATCATTTTCTTTCTTTTGTAAAACTTCAAGGTTGGGGTTGGCAGTAGGGAAAACTAATACTTTAAGAACATAGCATTCATCTGTATTGAAGAATACTGCAGTCCTCTATAAACCAGGTTTCCAGAAACTTGCAGGAGTGTGGACATGGCTACTGTCCAAAGAGTTCAGATTATGTCCAGATTCCCGGGAGCATAGGATTAATAATTCCTGATGGTTGCTTAGTGTCTGGGTTTGGAGCTTCAAGAAACCAAAGCCAGTGAGTGTCTGGTGATAAAGAGTTCTTTTTATTGTCTTTAATTTTCATTGACTTATGGCCGTCTCACAAAGCATTTCAAATGATGTCTCTTTCTTCAGATTTGGGGGCCAAAGTCAACTTCCTTATGGCCAGGGAAAGGATGAACATCACACTAATTTGGCAGGGGCCTCTGCCCTCCAGAGGCCAATGAGAAATGAGGACAACAACTTGAAAGTCAAAGTGATCTCTCCCCAAACCGTGACACATTCAGAGGATCCAGGCAGCATCTTTGAGGAGCACCTTCATTTTGTACAGTGAGTCTAATCGTATGTTTGTTAGTCCATAGACATCTGATGTCCCATTATTCCTTCTCCTGACCACCCGCGCCCTTGATTCACTACTGGGCATTTCCTCCAAGCCAGCTACCTGTGGGCAATAATTCATCCCCATAAGAAAATGTGAGACACCAAAAAGACCAGAGTAATAAACTAGTTAAAAACCTCAGGATCTGTCTTAACAAACATTTATTGAATATCTCTGTTCTAGGCATTGGGGATAGGATGTAAATGGAGCTTATAATTTTGAAGGGGGAGATAGACAAAAGTAAATATAGGGTAGGTCAGGAGGGGTAAAGAGCAATGGGCAAAATTTGGGGTTACAGATAGTGCCTTGTGAAGACAGGGTTGAGAGGGAGAAACCTCCAGAGTGTTGTGAAGCTAATTTCCAAGCAGGCATGTATCTAATTACACCAAAATTTATTTAGAATCTAGTATGTGCCAGGCATGTGGTTGGCACTGGATATGCACAACCAAGTAAAAACACTGCCACAAATAAACAACAACAAACAACAAAAACCTCAAGAAGTTTATAAAACTGCAAATGTGTAACTATAATAAAAATAAAATCAGTGCCACAATGCAGTTGTTTTTAAAATGACTGAGATTAATGTCATTGGATGGCGAGAGAATAAGAAGCCAGTATATGATAGCTACTTTTAATGTGATATTTAAAGGATATCATGCAGACCGGAAGGAAAGATCTCCAGATAACTGAAGAAGGGCAACTAGTATCCATAGGGCATGAAGTGTTCAAGATAAACTAGCCACTAGGATGGAGTGGAAGAAAGTAGTGCAGGATCTTTAAGTTGTAAACTATGGATAGATTGTGAATCTTCTGGATAGCCATAGTAAAAATTTTAGAATAGTTTTTGAAGCCAATTGGGAACAAAATAGATTATGATATGAAATGGGATATGATGTGACATGTGACCTGCTGCTTATGATTATGGTTTTGAAGAGTCTGGAAAATGGTTAAAAAAATAATGCCCTTGCCGCTCGCCACTGCAATTTAGTTTTAAAATGGATGTGTTTGTTTCTCTTCCTCTTTCCCTGATCTTCCCTAATCTCTCTCCCTCTCTAATCTAAAGGGGAAACAGGATTTCAGAATTGAGCATTTACCCATCATAGGAAAGAAGTAATCCAGACTTTGGGGATGGCACCAGAAGATCTCAGAGATGACTATCTTCCAAATTAACAAGTAAATTACAACTCCAACAGAGAACACATGGAATGTAGTCTTTGAATCACTTCTTTAAAAGCTCTCTGTTCCTGCTGATTGGCAGAATCACAGCCTCTGGGACAGGAGTCCCCTGTGTTTCTACTTTGCTATCAAAGCAATAAATAAACGTTCTTTTGCCTTTTTCTCAAAAAAAAGCCGACAAAACTTGTAAGAAGATACTTTACTTTTTTAAATTCCTCCTTTTCTGACACATATGCTGTCACCTTAATTTTGCAGTTCTCTTTCCACGCAACTTGTTCTTGTTAATGGACACTTTGGGTTCAGTTATATGAGGTTGTCTGTGTCATCATTGAAGATGGTATTTTGGTTTCTCTATGGATCCCTATGGGGGATCTCCATTTACCTTCAGTAGTCAATCAAGATTCTTAAAAAATAAAATAAATAACAATTAAAGACAATCTTTCTAAAAATAAATTTACCAATTTATTAAGTATCTAACATAATGTTTATATGTGTTTATATATATGTGTGCCTGGATGTATGATAAACTCATAAGCAAAGAGCCTAACCAGTATTTATCTAACAGGCACAAAGTGAGATATTGCAAACATTAACATAGAATGAGAGATATCCTGAAAAATTTCCATATAGAGAGACACACATACATGCTCAGAAATTTGACTTGGAGATACATAGAACCTAGTCCAGTACTTGTTTGAAAATAAAAAGTGTGAAGTTCTGACAAATATTGTAGCATGAAAGAACTTGAAAGTATTATGGTAAGTGAAAGAAGCAGGGCATAAAACACCATTTATTGTATGATTCTATTTGTACCAAATGTCCAGAATAAAAAAAAATCAACAGAAATAGACAGATTAATGATACCAAAGACTAGAGGAATGGAGAAATAGGGAGCAAATGCTTAATGGATATCATCTTTCTTTTTAGGGTGATGAAAATGTTCTGGACTTAGTGGGGATGGTTGCACAACATTGTAAATAAACTAAAAACCACTGAATTTGCACTTTAAAGTGCCTAATAGAGTGGATTTCATTGTAAATGAATTTTATCTTAACAAAAAACGAGAAAGAAATTAAGAATCACACACATACCACAGAAGGAAAGACAGATGTACAATGGTTATAAATAATACACATAGGAAAAATTAAAACTTACATACCTATGCAGAGAGAGATTCACACAAAGAATGAGAGATATTCTCAAACGTGGATATACAGAGTTAGAAAAAGGGCACAGATATTGAGATTTCAGAGGTAAGCAAAATTCTTAAGGAGTTCAGAACATGCCACCCCAAATTATACCACTGTGGCATATTGACAAAAATGAAAAGCAGAAAGTATAAGAAATACATTTTGATTCCCCTTGTTTTTCTTGAAACAGGAAATAAAATTTGTACCTGAGAGCTGCCCTTCTTATACCTGGGTAAAAGAAACATTCATATCATCAAGAACAGAAATTCTAGACCCAATGATTTCTGTAAAGAGAATTCATTAAAACAATTCTTATTTTCCAAGGTTTCCTCTCTTTGTTCAACTTAGGACAAAAGACTTTAGTTTTTTTTTTTTTTCAGTTCTTTTGGTCTTCATTTCCTATGGGGGCTTCCAAATAAATTAAAAAATCTGTATTCATTCCTCTTATCAATCAGTTTATATCTAATTAACCTCAAGCCCAACTGGAGACTGTAAAGGATAAAGGATAAAGTATCTCCTGCCCTAAGGTTTCTTTTAATCAGCTTTAGATTTTTTATTGAAGAAAGCAAGTGGTCGGGGGGGGGGGCAGTAGAGAGACACTAATATCCTTGGTGATCATGGGTATGGTGATGGCTTTTTAGATATACCACCAAAGTCATGATCCATGAAAAAAATATTTAAGATTCTAGACATCATTATAAATGAAAACTGCTGCTCTGTGAAAGACAATGTCAAGAAGACAAGCTGCAGACTAGAAGAAAATGTTTGCAAAAGAGATATCTGATGGACCAGTAAAATAAATAAAAAAATTAAAACTCTACAATAAGAAAAGGAAAAACTCAATTTTTAAAAATGGGCCAAAGATCTTAACAGACAGTTCACAGAGAAGATATACAGACTGATAATAAGCATATGAAAAAAATCCTCTATATGATGTCATTATACTGATAGGTATGTGTCTTTATATTATTTGTTCAAATCCATAGAATGTACAATGCAGGGCTGGGGTTGTGGCTCAGAGGTAGAGTGCTCACCTGGCACGTGCGAGGTCCTGGGTTAGATCCTCGGCACCATATAAAAATAAATAAAATAAAGATATTTTATTTTAAAAAAAGAATGTACAATGCAAAGACTTTTGGGCATTATGATATGTCAGTTTAGGTTCTTTGTGACAAATGTACCACTCATTTGTGTGGGTGGGGAAGTATTAATAATTTGGGAGACTGTAAATGGGTTGGAATGGGGAGATACATGGGACTTTCTTATATCAGATTCTCAATTTTGCTGTGAACCTAAAACTCCTTTAAAAAAAAGTCAAAGTCCTTAAATATGACAACAACAATAAAAAGCAAAAAAATAAAAAGACCCTCACATATACACATATACATATTCTTATCATCTCATTTTTACATGTGACCTATAGGGAAGGGAGAGCTGGGGAAAGAGGATTAGGAACTGAATAATTTGTTAATTCACAATATTCCCATTCCAAGATACTACAGTGTCTTATAGAAATTTTGCTTACTTGTATCATTTATGCATGGGATACATTTGCATATACTTTAATTTCAGAGCAGCATAGTTATCTATAATTATCTTATTTTGTTTTACAATTTCATTATACGGCCAATGGATTCATGATTTGGGACTTTGTTCTGATATTTATCAAGACTCTTCCATGGACTTTGTATGAACTACTCAATTAATTTTTCTAATGCAATCTGTGAAAAATACAATAAAGTGTAAGGGAGGGGGTGTGAGAACGAAAGGCAGATGGCATGAATGATGTCTCATTTTTCTGACAAAGACTATAACAAGGATGGAAAATGATACACTGTGAATCCATTGCAGTGACAAAGATTGTAATGAGAATTGGTCTGAACATAACCGACTGCATTCTCATTACACTCTGCAGATTGTAATCTTCTCATCCTCCTCAGAGGCGGCACCCATCCTCCACTGACTGATGAGTCTTCCATATAGCTGTACTTCAATTTGCTTTAAAAATATTTTTTATATAAATGGGCCATTAGGAAAAGCAAGTAATAAAAAATTCAAAATTGAGGCTGGAGCTCTCATTCCAAAGACTGGTAAAAAAGAGAGATTTTATTTGCTGATGTAAAATGATATTAGTTGGCACTTTAATAACTGGCAGTATTTCAATCAAAACCTCTCTTTTTACTCTGGCAAATAAAACCTGATGAGTGTAATGTTTTAGCAGAAGATGTGGGTAGCACGTTGAATAATACAAGGAAGAAGTTTATAAAGAGTGAGAATCCTGTAGGTTTTCTTTAAATATGTTGTGATGATTTATTTTCATAACAATACACGAAAAGTATCTAGTGATAACTGCAAAATTTTCAATGAAATTGTAACTGATAACTTTTAAACTTTTTATAACTGATTCAAATAATGACCTGCATACTAATAAAGATCACAAGTTAATTTTAGAATAAATGGAAATCATGGTAAAGTTATTTTCTATAAAAAGACCTGGTGCTGAGAATGTTATTGCAGAATGCTAACAAATTGTGAAATATACTGTTGATGTTTTTAAAAAATAAAACAACAATGAAGACAATAACTTCCTTAACTAAAAATATATTAAATTACTGCAAGCATTATTAAGCTAGAAACAAAGTCTTTATACATTATCCAGTATTGTTCTAATGATCCAAACCCATCAGTCAATGAAATAAAGGAAATAGTATTGGAACTATAGTCACAAAAATAGCCTTACTTTAGCTTAGCATGGTGGTGAATGCCTGTAATCCCAGACATTCAGGAGGCTGAGGCAGAAAGATCGCCAATCCAAAGCCAGTCTCAGCAAAAGTGAGATGCTAATCAACTCAGTGAAACCCAGTCTCTAAATAAAAAATACAAAATAGAGCTGGGAATGTCACACAGTTGTCGCAGTTGTGGAGTGCCCCTGAGTTCGTTCCCTGGTACCCCCTCCCAATAGCATTACTTCAAATAAGTATTTTTTAATCCAACAAATCAAAGAGAATAAACTAGAATAGAACAGACAAGAATTTAGACAGTTTTTCACATATTCATAGTGATTAATATATTTCCTTTGTAATAACAATTTAACTATAACACTAATGATTTATTCACAATAGTAACAAAATTGTAAAATCCCTAAAAGAAGATAACAACCTATTTACAAATGATTATAAGCTGTCACTGAGGACACAACATAAGACTCAAAGGACAAGAGAGACATACTGTCTTCCATGTAAAAGTTTGATTAATATTTCAATAGAATATCGGAAACTAGGCAAATTATTTTTGTACTTCACATGGTAGAAGTATTTTGAAAGTAGCTAATAAAGTTTTAGAGACCACCTACTATTATGGATATAAAACTGTACTCTCAATTACCGGGACTAAAATGGGAAGTTATTGAGTATGGGAATAAACAGACTGATAAACAAATTAGATCTGAATGTAGACTGTGCATATATGAATAATTGGCATATCATAAAACTTATGTTCAAAGCTGTGGAAATATAATTAGCTATTCAATAAATTGTTTTAATTCAATTTGATATTCATGTGGAGAATATAATAAAATATTCATCTTACACTAATTATAATACATTTCAAATCTATGTTCAGTCTAAAGATGATATCCAAAATGATGATTGAGCTAGAATTAAGTATAGCAGCAGACATTTTATAAGCAGGTCAGATATTAAAGCTGAAACACCTCTGTCTGGCAAAAGATACTTTTACTGAAAGGACAAACATTGGAAAAAATACAAAATCATGACATCACATTCTTCACCTAGAAATTTAACATTAGCTTAAAAGATTGCTAATCATGTTGGTGAGGATGTATGGAAGAAATATAATATTAGACATTTAGTAAAAAAAACCTGTATATTAATATTTTTAAGAGACTTAGGAGAGAAAATCACAGAAATGTATCCTTCCTTAAAAGTGTAGGTACTTGATTAACCAGCTATCATTTAACTATACTAAAGAAGAATTAGACTTTTAACCTGGACCAACCTCTATGCAGTGATGATTGTCCCAGACATGCATAGGTTCTAGATCTTTCATAGAAAAAGATGTCAGGCATATTTCTTCCTAGCCTTAAAATTGAAGCATATGATCCTTTATTTGGCAAATAGCTTAAAATATCTACTCAAGAGGTAATTTTACCAGAGAATAAACCCTCAAATTTACTTACAGCTTATACTAAAGCATGCTTGTTTTGGTTTGAATGTGTCCCCTCAAAATTTGCATGCTACCAGTATTATAATATTAAGGGGTAAGGCCTTGAAGAGGTGATTAGGATGTGAAGTCTCCTTGCTCATGAATGAAATTGAGGACTTTATAAAAGTTGCTTCACCCAATAATTGACTGGCTTGCCCTTCCTCTCTCTACCATATGAGAACACATCATTCCCTGAGATTTGTCATAACCCAAGGAGAAAGCTCTTACCAGACAACTGAGCCTGCCAGCACCTGGTTCTTGGATTTCCAACTTCCAGAAATGTAAGATAGTATGTTTCTATGCTTTATAAATTAACTAGTTGCAGGTATGTGATGCTCCATTCTTTGTTCCCATCCTTCCTGAGGATAAAAATCCAGTGAATCTCCTTATCAGTTCAGTCTACTGTGACTGATTTTTACCATAGGACTACTAAGACATGAAACCAAGCAATGCAGGAAATATTGGTGACTGGTGGGAATTCTCTGGATCAGGTCTTTTTTAGATATGTGTGAAAGAACTGATTGAATCAGCTTAATTCATTTTTTTAATTTAGAAATGAATCAATTAGATTGAAGAAAGTCATATTAACATCTATAAATTTTTAGAGCATGATATCCCCAGAGTACAAAAGAAAGCATAAATTATTTTTTTCTCTTTTCCTACTACCATATGAGTTGATTTATCAAAGTGATTATTGAAGAAACCCAATATGAAATAAAAGGTATCCTGCGAATTTTGGAGAAGAAATTCCACAATGAGGTTTTCTCACCCGATGTGAAGTAGTCATTGAACTTTCACAACATTCAGAAAGACCTACATTATGAATTACTAAATCGATAAGAAATATTTCAAAAATAAAGAGTCTCATTATCAGCTCCACTTAGAGCTGGATTCAGGATTTTAACACTTCATATTTTTATAGTATCAGCTGTGGTTTCATTTCTTGTTTTCTTCTGAACAAAAGCATTTATGCCAGTACTCCCGTGCTATCAGCAACTGATGGACTAAATGGACGCAGTCACTCTGTCCATACCAGTGGGAGATAAGGTAGAGAACTGATTCTATTTATTGGCAAAAACAAAGTTGTTTTCGCATTAATGGTAGGTGTTTCCAAAAAATACCCTTTGCTTTTAACCTGCTCACCAATGGCTGGTTTGTTAATTTATCACTAGCCAAGGATAAAGAGAGACCTGGTAGAAATCTTATAAAGATAAAAACCTAATTCAATCTAATTCATATTTTTATTTAAGGAGCCAACATAGTTAATTGTGAAACTATGATTAAATAAAGGGAAATTATTGTTGATTTTATTGTATTAAAAACTGTAGACATATTTCAAAAGACTGTAGTTTGTTAACTTCTATATGGTAACATCACCACCTGAGCTTTGCCCAGATAATTAGTATCTTATTTATTGCAGATTATAAAATAGCCCAGAAGAGTCTTTCCTAAAAAAGCTAACAATAACTGTTCCCAAATGACTCGCTCACCAGTGAAGTGAATATATACAACATGTGAAAACATCCTTATGTTGTCATTTAAGATGTGCAGTTTTCAAAGGTCCATGTGAAATTATAAGATATTAGTTGTGAATCCAAATAATAAAAAAACGTTTTGAAAAATATCTCCCAGAGAAAAAGCTTAATTAAGGTGTATAATGCACATAAACATATATTACATGCCCTTTGAACATTAAATTGCTGCTGTTACTTTTTTAAAGTTGGTTAAATTGATACTATAGTGTATTTTATACATTATGATATATAAAACTGCTAAAGTAAATTTATTGATAAAATTAGAAATATCTTTCTGTTGTATTCAAAAATTATCGCATTTTATTGTGAGGGATAGATAAGCACAGAGTACTACAGAGAGCAGGAAAAAATTTAAAAACTCAAAATATTTTATTAGAAAAAATGGTTCTCATCTTTCATTTATATTGTTAATTGATGAAGATGAGTAAACAGAAATGTACAAATGAAAATTCTATTTTTTGTGTGTGAAATAAAACGTAAGTACATATATCAATAGGCATTATTGAGTTTAAAATGATTAAGAGAACATTTTAAAACAAAAAATAACATTTCCTGGAAGAAATAACAGTATAACACAAATTAGGCATTCACTTTTCTGGGAATAAAAAACTCTTTAATAACTTTTCTTATGATGGGCATATAAATCTTTAGGATAGCTCATTGGTTTAGAATTATTCATGAAAAAAAGTGTTCGGAGTAGCAGAGGGTTATCTCTTGGCTTCTTCTCACCTATAAACTATGACTCAGACTCTGGTATACTGAAAATATCCTTCTTGCTTAGGTAGCCCAGGATTAATGAATGGAAGTTCCACTGGGGCACAAAGGCCCACACCTGTAATCCCATGATGGGGGAGGCTGAGGCAGGAGGATCATAAGTTCAGAGCCAGCCTCAGTAATATCACAAGTCCTTAAGCAACTCAGTGGGATACTGTCTCTAAAAATATGTAAAAATGCGTTGGGGATGGGGCTCAGTGATTGAGCACCCCTGGCTTCAATCCACAGTACAAAAAAAATAAAATTCCAACATTAGACAAAAGAGATTTAAAAATCAATTTAGTCACTTATTGTTCTTGTGACTTTGGACACATAATGGGCTGTTTTGGGGTCTACATTTTTTTTAGCTGCAACGTGAATGATGGCGACAATAATATCTTTCTAAACATAAGTTTCAATTTTGTTTTCATTTTATTTAAAAAATAAACTAGAATAATTACATGAAATTACCTGGACTATGTTAGGTATCAGCACAGATTTTCTCAGCTTATTTAACAGAATAAATAATTTTTTTCCCAAAATAGCATTTGACCTCCCTGTTGTCTCCTATAGGAGTTTATGACTTAATGTCTATTTTGTCTGATGTAAGTAGCTCTCTTTTGGTAACCACTTGAATGGAATAAACATTCCTTCCTTTTCCTTTCAGCTTATGTGTGTCCTTAAATCTAAGGCGAGTCTTTTGTACACAGAATATGGTTAGGTTTTGTTCTTTTAATCCATTCAGCCTCTCTGTTCTTTGATATTAATAAATTTTTGTTTAAAATAATTATCAATAGGTTGTTTTCCCCTCAAATATTCTGTCATTTGATTACTGTAACTTTCCTCAATAAAACACACAAAATACACAGTTCTTAAGAATTATATTGGTTCATTCATTCATTAGCTTAAAAGTTATTGAGTGCTTGCTATGTGTGAATCACTATGCTAACCATTTTACAACAGAGAAAATCAGACATGGCCTTTGATTTCATGAAGATATTCAATTCAAGGAAAATAGACAAGAGCATAAATAAATATGATTTCAAATATTAAGATATTATTTTAAATCACATTATTTTAGATCAGAATACAGGATTCATTTTTCAGAAACAAAACTTCTGTGATATGACAAATTAAGTTTATATACAAAAGATAAGAAATGCTATTCAAGGGCATCTAAGTTGGTTCCATCGTTTATCTATTGTGAATTAAGCTGCTAAAAACATTGATGTGGCTGTGTCACTGCAGTATGCTGATTTAAAGTCCTTTGGATTATAAACTGAGGAATGGGAGAGCTGATTCAAATGGTGGTTCCATTCCAAGTTTTCTGAGGAATCTCCGTAATGCTTTCCAGAGTGGTTGCACCAATTTGCAGTCCTACCACCAATGTATGAGTGTACCCTTTTCCCTACATCCTTGTCAGTACTTATTATTGCTTGTATTCTTGATACTTGCCATTCTGACTGGAGTGAGATAAAATCTTAGACTATTTTTGATTTGTATTTTTCTAATTGCTGGAGATTTTGAACATTTTTTCATGATTGTTGATCAGTTGTATTTTTTCTTCTATGAAGTGTCTGCTTAGTTCCTTAGCCCATTTATTGATTGAGTTATTTGTCTTTTTGGTGTTAAGGCTTTGAATTCTTTATATATTCTGGATATTAGTGCCTGAGGTGCCCGTGATAAAGATGACCTTCAACAGATGAATAGAAAAAGAAAAAATATATATATATATGCAATGGAATATTACTCATCCTTAAAGAAGAATGAAGTTATGGCATTTGCAGTTAATTGGATGGAGCTAGGGAATATCATGCTAAGCAAAGTTAGCCAAAACCATAAAACCAAAAGCTGATTGTTTCCTCTGATAAGCAGATGCTGATCCATAATGGGAGGGGAGGTGAGGAAGAACAAAAGAACTTTGGATTGGGCAGAGGGGAGTGAAGGAAGGAGAGGGGTTTGGAGGTGGGAAGGACAGTGGAATGAGATGGATGTCATTAACCTATATCACCCTATCTACACATATGATTATACAACCAGCGTGACTCTGCTCCATGTACACTAGAGGAATAAAAGTTGTGTTCCATTTGTGTACAATGTGTCAAAATTCATTCTTCTGTCATGTACAACTAATTAGAACAAATAAGGAAAAATATATATATATATATATATAAAATATTAAATTAAAAATGCAAAATAAAAGTTTTTTTCAAGGTACATTTAAAAAATATAAAATGAAATGATATGCAAATAGATAAAGGAAATTAGTTGGTGAGCAATAAGGGCAAATACCTTAACTTGAGATAAGATATTCATTCTAAGATATTTCAGAAAATCATTGCTTTGGAATATAATATTAGAAGAATATGATATAATAGGATTTTTTGTAAGGGTAGATCTTTACTATGCAGGGATTTGTATGCTATTCAAAGTTTGTATTTATTCTAAGTATAATAGGAAAAAAATAAAAACTTTAAACTGGTGTGTTTAATGTAATTTTCTTCATTAAGTCATTCCTTTATTACTATATGTCAACTGGTTTAAGAATGAAAAAATGGCAATGGAGTTACCTAGGTATCTAGGCATAATGGTGGCAGCTTAGGCTGGGTAGTGGCATTGAACCAGGAACAAGCAGATGAATTACAGATATCATTGGAAGGTAGAAAAGACAGGACTTGATAAATTTATTATAGGATCTGAGAGAAAGGAAGGAATCAAGACTGTCTTCTAGTAATCAATTATCCATTAGCTGTAATTTTGCAGAATAATGTTAACTTTCAATAGGATTAAATATACACACAGCCTTTTAAATATATTTAAAAATATAATATGGCATATCCACATAATTGCCAAATTACTGCTAGTAGTAATGCATGTCTTCTTTGAACTTGTATGGTATTGCCTGAGAAATCTAAAGAGAATAATAGTCTTTCTTTTACAAGTTTCTTATAAGATGAATGAAAGATATTCTTTTTACTCCCCACGAACCAAGTATTTCCATGTGTATTAAGAAAAAAATTAGTCTAGATTGGTTTTGGACTCTTTTTTTATTTTATTTTTTTTCCCATTGTAAAAATGATGTCAGTTTCTGATCCTTGAAACCTTGTAGAATTTTGTACTAGTGCTAAGGAAACTGTGGTATCTGTTAAAAAGATTTGGTGGGTGCTTCAGATTAGGAGTGTTTTCCAGAGCAATTAAGGCATTTAACGTATTTCACTAGTTTTATAAACACAGTGTGCTCCTAAACACTTGAAAACTGTAAAGTTAAAAAAAAAAAAGAATCAGGCAACATTTTAGAAAAGTGCATGCATCCACTTACAATCCCCTTGTCACTTGAATAGCACTCAATGTACTCAAAATTATAGCTATTAGAGAAGAAATTGTAAGTAAAATATAGGGAAGTGTATAAACTATGTTTATCACCAGCATAGCGCTAAGCACTACCTATGTCAGTATGATACCATAAGCAAAAGTCACACAAACAATGACACCTGTGTCTCATTTAGTACTTTTTTCACTTTTTGTGTCATGACTATGAATTTAATCTTTTTAATAAATGCATTACTTTAGCCTATGAGTACCTACTAAAGCATCTTTTAGTCCATATGATCAGAATTTTGTTGAATGAGCCCAATACCGCTTCTTGTTCTGGTGATACAAGATTGGTCAGATTGTACTGGTTGATATTTTTCTGAGCTCTCTTTTTGTAAAGTAGTAGTTTATACAGCTAGAAATTGCATTCTAATCTTCATTTTACCATCACCCGAGTTTCACAGAATTGGATAAATTCTCCTTTAACTTAGATAGGGAACCTTCCCTCTTTATCTAATATTTTCTTAATGCTGGTAAGAGAAATAAGGATAATATGGGTAAAAACAACATGTAAATATTAAAAGTTCTCAAACTCTTTTATGCAATATTTTTAATTCTCTTTCCCCTCAGTATTTCAGCAAAACTGTCAGAAAAGAATACAATCTTGTTGTTGATCTTCAATTTCATTATTTTTTATAAAAATATGTTTTATTTACTTATTGATTACACCCTAATAACTCTTAAGATTGGAAGGAAATCTATTAAAATTATAATAGCATGTTAAAAACATTATCCAAAACTTGGAGAAAGAGACAAAAGAAGGTTGCATGTGCTTTTTTTAAAGGATTGTTTTTTAAAAATTTATTCTAATTTTTTTCTTTTTAAATTTTTTAAAAAATTTTTTATCAATTTTTTAAAATTTTTATTAATTATACATTAGCTGAAATTTTGCGGAATAATGTTAACTTTTAATAGGATTAAATATACACACAGCCTTTTACATATATTTAAAAATATAATATGGCATATCCACATTTTTGTAGCAGGTGGATATTATCAGGAAAATGGCCTAAAGACAGGTTGCAGCGTAAAGAATAAATTGACCCTCATGTTATATAAATTGGAAAATTGGTTCTGCAATTCCAAGGAATTTACTGAAATTTGAGCAGTTAGTTTTTTTTTTAAAGAGAGAGTGAGAGAGGAGAGAGAGAGAGAGTTTTTTAATATTTATTTATTTTTTTTTAGTTCTCGGGGACACAACATCTTTGTTGGTATGTGGTGCTGAGGGTCGAACACGGGCCGCACGCATGCCAGGCGAGCGTGCTACCGCTTGAGCCACATCCCCAGCCCTGAGCAGTTAGTTTTTAATAATAACCACACATAAAAATGTACATAATGCTAGGAAGCTAGCAAACTAGGGAATAATTCAATCTGTTTCTTCTACTGATCCTTGGATACCTTTTTTGTTTAGTTCTTTTAAATCAGGGTTCATACCAAACTAAGGACTTTTCTAGTTAGCAAATCCTATAAATAGAAAGATCCTCCATATTTTGCTTTGCAATGTATTCTCTGCAAGTAACCAGGTCTGGCATAAAAATAAACACTTTTTGCTAACTGATAGGTCCTAATCTGTAAATATAGATTTTTAAATTTTCTAGTACATTACTATAACCTGTGCAAAATATAGCATAGACAGTTGAAGTATCACTTTTACAATCCATTGTTATTTTCAGAATACTTTGCCTCATTGAAATCATACTGGTACATCATAGAACATACAGGTTTAGCAGAAATTCTTAGGCACTAGGAAACACTAGTTGTAAGAAGTTGTACATGCAGCTTAAGCTGTAAGCCTCAGATTTATTTATTTTTTTATTATTAAAGTGACGATAATTTTACTTCTATCATTATTCAAGTTAGGGATTAAATAAAGAAATTTGTCGTGAAAAATCAAAGTGCTTGGTACATTTGCCATTTGAATAAAATTGTCAAGGGCTTCTGAATCAGATTTTGCTGATAAGAAACTCTTTATGACTGATATGGTTAAAATAAAACTAAGCCTTATCTTCAATGTCCTCTAAAAACAATATTAGATCTTGTTTCCATAGGAATATTTGTGAGATTAAATTTTAATATCAACTCAAGAAATAATAGTGTTCATTTTTTGGAGGATCTGTTCTTGCTAGTTCTTAACAGTTCAATCTATATCACATAGGGAAGAAAATTAAAAATTCAATCTATGCTCTTATTCTGCCCTTACACTGCCAAACCTCAATCTTAAAACAATATTTTCCTTCACTATTGGGTATCATATATATTCCTCTGACAAATTCAGTTATTATCTTATATTTGAAATTATCTTGGATTTTGCCCTTTGAAAATCTTATTACCTTGCAAACTACTTTGTCTTTATAATTTGCATCTTAACTCACAGTCTCATTCAACATCTCCCAGTGAATTGCTACATACCCAGAATCAGTGTCTTAGTCTGTAGTCTTGTCACCTCTTATTCTACTTTCAGACTGCTGACAGAGTGATCTTTCAAAAATGCAAATGTGATCATGTTGTCCACTGGCTTACAACATTCTGTGACTGCCCATGGCCTACAGAATGAAGGTCAAATCTTTTAGAACTCATTTCATGTCCTGAACTGTCACTCAAGTTGTGACTACATGAGAATTCAGCCTCTGTGTATAAAATTGATTAGTTACTGAATCTTCAAAATGTGGAGACTTTCCATCTCAATTCTACAGACTTCTTGATTTTCTAATTACATATTATTGCCTGTTCCTTTTAGCTTCATCAGTAAAAGTTCTACAAATTTAAAATATATAGTCTTGATAACTTTCTTGGTATAATTCTTATGAATGTCCTAGAAATAAATAAAATAGCAGCATACTCCTTTAGGTGTTTAATGACAGTAATTTTCACAGGATAATGATAATATATTTAACTTTAATTTTCAATAAAATATCTCTCAACTGAGAAGCTATCTTAGAAAAAATATATGCATGTATAAATATATACTTATGCATATATAAACATGTGTGTGCTATTTCCTTAATCAAAGCCTGCATAATTTTTTTATTTGAAGTTAAATTTTCTTTCTTGAAGGAAAATATTTTTAAACTCTCATGTGCTTATATTACTATTCAAGTCCACATACATATATGTTGGGGACTAGGGAAGGATACTTACATCTCTCTTTGTATAAATGGTACTTGTACATCAGTCATCTTGTTTGTGGCCCTGTACTGAAGATTAAACTGGTATGATTTTTGCAGTAGGGACTAGCATATAAGAAATCCCTGTTAGAACTTCTTATTCAGACAGAATATTCTCCTTTTGTCCACAAGTTATATTATAACATTTTATTATTATTCTTGCTCTGGAAACTCACTGAGAATCTACAGATAACATATCTCTGCATTTAATCAGCAAGTACAAATAATATATAACCCATATGCCACCTCGTTTTTCTTGCAGTATTCTTATTTTGTGCTCCTAAAAGAATATGCTGTTTATGCCCTTGACTATCTCTTTAGCCTAGAACAGGTCCTGAAAAATAACAAATGCTCAATAAGTATATTTGAATGAATGAATGAATGAAGTTTCCTAAGCTCTGAATAAGATATACTTTGCCTACTGCTCATGTGCCTTTGAGAAATAACATGAGCCAGTAATCTTAGTTTCCCCATGAGATATTATTTTGCCTCTGATGATACAGTGTTCAACATTTAGTTAACTGTCTTACAAAGTTCTCTGGGATTCCTGAAAAAGTGCAAATTGTCAGTTACATTATTAAGCAACAGTACTTATATGGGAAATGAAAAAAATTCCCTGATTTATGAATTGCTTCTGGATTGCAAGAGGGAATCTACTTAGGCTTTCCCTAAGAATAGTGACATTGCAAGAACTCTGTTTGTGTGTATGAAGTTCTTTTGTAATGAACTCATTAGAAGCATTGAAATTTTGAGTCAGGGTAAATTTTAGACCCTGTGTCCTTGAACCTGAGCTATCAACTCAGGTTCATCAACTGCTTCAAGAAACTCTGACAAAGAAGAATGCCTAATGTGGGTCTGATTCAGATTGATGTTTCTGACCATTACTTTTCTGGATGTAATACCTATAATGGCTATGTATGCTAGGAAAATGTCCTCATGGAAATTGCAAATGCAAATATTTCATTGAAAACAAATTTCAAATTAATTTTGAAATAGTTACTATTTAAAATTTTAAAAATCAAATAGAAGGCTTAAAAATTTAAATGCTTTGCTAGAAATCATAAAATACATTTGAAGAAGCATTACAAATTATGTATTAAGTCTATCAATTTTTTTTTTTTTTGGTGGGTGCAGTACCGGCAATAGAACTCAGAGCCACATCCCACAGCCCCATCCTTTTTTTGTATATTTTTAGAGCCAGGGTCTCATTGAGTTGCTCGGGGCCTCGATAAGTTGCTGAGTCTGGCTTTGAACTCTCCATCCTCCTGTTTCAGGCTCCCAAGCCACTGAGATTATAGGTGTGTGCCACCATGTCTGGCTATTAAATATTTTGATGAAGCAGATATGAATATATTTTAATGTAAGTACCTACACATCCAGTTAGAAACAACCTAATTAACTTATTAAAGAGAGATACTGTTGTAGTATAATATTTGCTACTGTTTAATTAGTTAATTATCTAATTTAAATTTTCCTTTATTATAGAACTTGGGTGAAAATTAGTGTTTAATCCATTTTATAAGATTACTCTTAAATCAATGATATATTATACAAATCAATGGTATATTGTACATAAAGTGAGTTGTAAGTTTTATATCATTAAATAAAAATTGAAATGTAATCTTAAATTGCTAACAATGTTCAAATAAAAAAAAAACTCTGGAAAGTATTTCTGCACTTCAATTAAATAGTGTGTTTACTTCACATGACATAGTCAATAAAAGAAAAATCATACTTGCATTTGTATAAGAAGTAAATAACTTTAATATATTTAATAACTGTCTTGAAAATGTTGGATTATTTTTGTTTAATTATTGACACATACTAATTGCACAAATTAATAGGTTTCACTTGGACATTTACTTAGATGAATATATCATGCCTTGATAATATCCACTTTCCTTCTGCCGTCTATGGTTGGTCCTCCTCTTTCTCTCCTCTCCCTGTAGTTCCCATTTTCTTCTCTAATAGTCATTCTTCTACTTTCATTTCTTTCTTCCCTTATATGGGAGAAAACATGTAATATCTGTCTTTTGTATCTGGCTTATTTTGTTTAACTTTGATGTCTTTCAGTTCTATCAATAATGGCAGAATTTCAATCTTCTTTACAGCCAGACAATACTCCACTATGTATATAAACCTAATTTTCTTCATCCACTGATCTGCTGATTCTCACCAAGGATGATTCCATATTTTAGGTATCGTGAATAGTGGTTCAATAGGCATGGGCTGCAATTATATCTTTTCATGCTAATTTTTGTCTTTCACACATAGAAGAAGTATGCTTGGATCATATGGTAGTTCAATTTTTAGATTTTGGAGAAATGTATAATGTTTTCCATGATGGCTGTACTTGTATTTCTACATATAGTGTATAAGTTTTACTTTTTATCACATCCTTGACAGCATTTATTATTTTTGTTTTCTTATTTATTGCCAATTTGAATAGGGTAAAATTAAATCTTAGTGTAGTTTTGATTTGCATTTCCCTGATGGCTAAAGATATCAAGCATGTCTTTTATATATTTATTGGGCATTTTTACTTCTTCTTTTGAAAAGAATCTACTCAGATCATTTGTCCATTTTTATTGAATATTTTGTTCCTTTGGATTTTATTACTTGACTTATTCATATATTCTGTATATTAGTCCTCTGTCAGATAAATATCTGGCAAAATTTTTTTCCCATTCTGTAGGTTGTTTCTTCATTCTGTTGATTGTTTCCTTTTCTGTGCAGAAGCTTTGTAATTTAATGTACTCTCATTTGTCAATTTTTTCTTTTGTTCCTGTTCATGAAATCATTGCCTGTACTATTATATTGGAGTGTTTCATTTGTTTTCTTCTAGTAGTTATAGTGCTTCAGCTCTTTTATTAATTGATGATCTATTTTGAGTTGATTTTTTTAAAAGGTGAGAGACAGGGGTTTATTTTCAGTCTTCTAGATGTACTTCCCTTATTCCAAGCACCATTTGTTGGGGAAACAGTTTTCTCCAATGTATGTTTTTGGCACCTTTGTCAAGAATCAGTTGTAGATGTATGGGTTTGTTTCCGGGGCCTCTATTTTGTTCCAATGGACTATGTGTCTGTACTTGATGACAACACTCTGCTGTTTTTATTACTATGACTATGTAGACTATTTTGAAATCAGGTATTGTGATAGCTACTGCATTACTCTTTTTGTTTAGGATTGCTTTAGCTATTTGGGTCTTTTGTGCTTTCATATGATTTTTAGGATTGTTTTCTAGTTTTGTGAAGAATGACATTGGTATTTTGGTGGGAATTTTATTGAATATGTTCACTTTGGATGAACAGCCATTTTACAATATTAACTCTCCTAATACAAAAAAAAAACTGTGAGATATAGAAGGGGTTTTCATTTTCTAGTATCATCTTCCATTATTTTCTTCAATGTTTTGTAATTTTCCTTATAAACATTTTTTAACTTATTTAGGTTTAACCTTTGATTTTTTTTGTTTGTTTGTTTTGTTTTGGTGCTATTGTAAGTGAAACTGCTTTCTTGATAACCGTGTCCATGAACTCATTATTGGTGTATAAAGAGGTACTAGATTTTTATGTTTTATCCTGCTACTTGGCTGAATTTGTTTATCAGTTCTAAGAGTTCATAGGTAGAGTCATAGACTTTTCTAAGAATTACATCATCACCAACAGGTACAATTTGACTTCCTCCTTACCTACTTCTGTCTCTTTTGTTTCTCTTGCCTCATTACTATTGCTAAGCTTGCTAGTAATATGTTGAATAAATGTGGTGAAAGTAAAAAACATTGTCTTCTTCCTGATAGTAGAAAACAAAGTTTTTTTCAGTTTTTTTCCCATTAAATATGATGTTAGCTATGGGTTTTTCATATAAAACACATATTACATTGAGGTATGATCATTCTATACCATATTCATTCAAGACTTTATTATGAAGTAATAGTGAATTTTATAAAAGATTTTCTACAACTACTGAGATGATCATAAATAGGATTTTTATTCTTAATCATATTTATGTGTGGTTTTACATTTATTGATTTGCATATATTAATCCATCCTTGCATCCTTGGAATGAAACCAAATAGATAATGGTATATGTTCTTTTTTATTTATTGTTGGATTGATCCACAAGAATTTGCTGAGGGTTTTTGCTTCTATGTTCAGTGCAGGTATTAATCTATAGTTTTCTTTTTATTGTTGTCTCATCAAGAAATGTATGTATCACTTCCATTTGGAAAGCAACATTCTAAATAAGTTTCAATATAAACACATTCTAATAAATAATATTTAAGATTTATAACTTTGTAATTAAAAATACATGAAGTTTTATTTAACTTATCACTGATAATTTATTTATGCATAAATATAAAATTTAAGGAAGGCAATAAATTATTCCATCTTTCTATCATGATCCATAAGAAAAATATAGCTAGTAAATAATATTTGATTGAAGAAGGTACATACTGAAAATAAAGGGAAAAATATAAGGGAAAGAAAATAAAAGACTATGTATAACTTTTAAACAAATAGAAAAAAGGTAATAAAATCTATAATTACAAAACAAGGCAGTAACAACAATGTTAAAATTATGAGGAGAGAGAAGGGTGAATAGGGAAAGGTTGATTAATGCGTATTATAACTTGTGTTCTAGTGTGCTATTGTAAGTGTGTTTATTGTACATAAAATAATCTGCTGTATATTTCAAAAAATTAGAAAAAAATCTGATAATTTTTACCACAAAGAAATTAAAAAACAATGTTTGAGGAGATAGATACATTAACCTGATTTATGTACTACACAATGTATACACATTGAAACATCATGGGTACCTAATAAATATATATAGTTTATATATTTTCACTTTTCAGCTAAAAATTTTAAACATTAAAAATTTATGTGAAGCAACACTCAAAAATCCTAACTATAAGTTGATAGATGTAAAACAAATACATTCCTACATGTGCTTGGTCTAAATTTTACAATCAAAAGACAATTTTTTTTTACATTTTATTGAAGAATATTTACACTGTATATGGTTACAATAGCTCATATTAATATCTTTTTTTAAGAGAGAGAGAGAGAGAGAGAGAGAGATAGAGAGAGAGAGAGAGAGAGAGAGAGAGAGAGAGAGAGAATTTTTTTTTAATATTTATTTTTTAGTTCTCGGCAGACACAACATCTTTGTTTGTATGTGGTGCTGAGGATCAAACCCGGGCTGCACGCATGCCAAGTGAGCGTGCTACCACTTGAGCTACATCCCCAGACCAATTAATATCTTAATAATAAGAATTTGGGTTATGGGGCAAGGTGGCACATAACTATAATCCCAGTAACTCAGGAGGCTGAGGCAGGAGGATCACAAATTCTGTGGCTAGTCTCAGCAACTTACTGAGGCCCTAAGAAAATTACTGAGACCCTATTCCCAAATTAAAAATATACTGGGGATATAGCAAAGTGTCTTTGTGTTCAATCTCCTGTATCAAAAACAGTAATTCAGGAAGTCTAACAGTAATGAAATTAATTATAAATAAATATCACATACATGCATTTAAAAATATGAATTATCATAGTTTAAAAGTCACCTCAAACTGATATATTGTTCAATACTTTTAATAATATGTTCTCTAAAATAAATCCTGAGAAATAGATGAATTTACCATCATAGCAGTGGTTAAACATCTCTTAATAATTTCTAGAACATAGAAAAAATTTCAGATATATTTCAGAAATATCACTAATAGACTAGCAGGATATCATTACTGTGTTATAGAATTATATTAAAAGTCACATTTTCAAGCATACAAAGAATGCTAAAAATAAAACAAAATAAAATGAAAAGACCTTTTTATATCCCTTTTAACATGAGTACATATTTTGGGATACTAGAGATTTCAAAATACAAATTTTGGGATATTAGAGATTTAAAAATAATGAATTATGTGAATTATTAAACAAAGAAAACTAGAAAATATTTTAATCAAATATTGAGAAAAACACAATAAATCAGTGGTTTCAACATATATGCAAATTCATTTATATATACAGGTATATAATATGATCACATATACAATTACATATATATATCATATATAGTTTTTATATATCAATCATAACTCAATAATGTGGTTTTACTTCAAGTTAAATATCAAAAGCAGTTGAAGATGTTTTTCAAGGAAAGGTAGCAGAATACAACAGTCACTAATATGGCAGTATGTAAAAATGTGATGTGTAACCGATGTGATTCTGCAATCTGTATTTGGGGTAAAAATGGGAGTTCATAACCCACTTGATTCTAATGTATGAAATATGATATGTCAAGAGATTTGTAATGTTGTGAACAACCAATAAAAAAAAAAAAAACAAAAAAAAGAAATTTGTAGCCATAGTTGCATTACTACAAAAGGAAATGAAAAATCTAAAAATTAGTGAGATGAACTATTAAATGGGAAAAAAATTAACAAAACAGAAATATAATAATTCCCCAAATTTAAATACACTATATAAACATAAAAGCAGAAAACAAGGAAATATACAACATGCAAGAACATTTCCAAAGCTAAAGATAATTCTTTAGAATGTCAAAAATTTTCAAAAAGAGAATAAATCTATATTTAGTGAGACAAATCAAGAAAGTAATCTATGTCAACTATATAAATGAGAATATAAATGTGCCTGTGCACCAAAGCGAAAAGGTGCCAGATGTGTTGGTACATGCCTATAATGACAGTGGCTTTAGAGGCTGAGGCAGGAGGCTTGCATATTCAAGGCCAGCCTCAGCAACTAAGCAAGGCCCTAAGCAGCTTAGGAAGACCCTGTCTCAAAATATAAAGGGCTGGGAGTTTTGCTCAGTGATAGAGCACCAATGGATTCAACCTCTAGTATGAGAGAGAGAGAGAGAGAGAGAGAGAGAGAGAGAGAGAGAGAGAGAGAGAGAAAGTCATAAAATGAATCATATCAAAAATTTTATGGTTTAGACATAACAAAGTCATCAAAATATCAAAATATGTAATTTAATTATAAATAATTTCAAGAATTGGAAAAATAACCAACATTAAATTCTAACACTTAAGGAAATTATTTCACTTTTATAAAAGATTTTTGCAAAAAAATAAATAGTTCCCAATTTATTATATGATGCTAGAATTATGTTGACATTACAAAGTGAGAACATCATGAGAAGTTAAAGTTATAAATCAGTCCCATTCATTAGCGTAGGTATAATAAAATAATATAATGCTCAAATCAAAACTTATACCCCAAAATATTATATAATGAGAAAGCTGTGTTAATTCTAATAATCTAAATGTAGTGTAACATCAATAGATAATTGCTGTCTTTTAGCTCTACTATCACTAATAAAGATTTGATGTCAACCTGACTTTTACTTTTGTTGTTTTCTTACTGTGTGTGTTCCCAAGTAAAGTTCATAATAGATAATGCAGAAATGTTCAGAGATAAAATGGTCAGACTATGACCTAAACAGTGGATGAAACCATTTGATAGATTAAAATTTGAATAGAAAGTACTGGGTGATAACTGTAGGCAGGTAGAGCATATCTGGAGGAAGTTGGTCACTGGAGGGATTATATATCTTTTTAGCCCTTGAGGATTATATATCTTCTCCCTAGTTCCTTGCATTCTCTCTGTGTTTCCTGAATGCCATAAATTGAGAAGCTGTCTTCCACCATGTTCTCTGCCATGATGTTCTGCCTCACCTCAGGCCCAGAGCAATGGAGTTGGCTGACCATAAACTGAGACCTCTGAAACCATGGGCCTAAAATTAACTCTTATTCATCTAAATTTTTCTTGACAATTATTTTTATACTAGTAACATAAAGCTTATATATTTATTACATTTTTCTTCCCTGAAAATACTTGATTTGTTTCTTTTTATTTTCTTTGTCCTCATAGTCATCCCAATGCGTCTATGTCATTTACTTACTTTTACTTCACTTGTTCAACTGTCAGCCTACATTGTTGACTCCTGGATGCACATCTTTCCTCCAATGTGCTCTCCTGTATGAAACCCTCCTGTGACTTTCACACCATCTGGAGTAGTGTGCTTGGCCCATAAGACCTTTCAAACACTTTTCTAGGCTACTACTTAGGCCCATTTCCTACCATACTCCCTTGGATGATTCAGCTCCAGCACAACCCCTCATCACTACTCCCATCCTAGAGCTCTACTCTTGTTTTACTCCAACCCTTCCTCTTCTACCATCACCTTCGTCAGTGCCTATTTTTCTCATCATTCTCATGTCTATGCCATATTTTCCTCCAAGTTTTTATAAGTATCTAACATTACAGGACTATTATGTTTATATTTTAGTTTTCTATCTTTGATATAAGTTCCAGTACGGCAGATGATATTTTGTTGTTTATTTTTGTTTTCTCTTTTTTTCCTTTTAAAATGTGTGGTATTGGCCAGGTTAGAGATACACTCCTATAATTCCAGTGACTTGGGAGGTTGAGGCAGGAGGATCACAAGTTCAAAGTCAGTCTCAACATCTTACCAAGATCCTAAGCAAATCTGTGACACCCTGTCTCAAAAAAAAAATTAAAAAAAATGGCTTCAGATGTAGCTCAGTGGCCCAGCACTCCTGAGTTCAATTATCTGTTCTAAAAAGACAATAAAATAAAATAAAATCCATGGTGGCAGAAATCATTGTTCAGCGTTAAATGATATATATTTAATTTCTACTCCTTGCCAACTTCTGTGGTTTGTGATAATTGGAGAAACTTTCTTCAATTATTTGGGAATAATTTTCCCCTCCAATTGCTCTCTACTCTCTGTTTGAAATTATAATAGGGAATTTTAGTCAGCTTTCCATTACTATAAAAAATATCTAATGTAATCAACTTATGAAGAAAACAAAATTTTCTCAAATTTTCAGAAGTTCTGGTCCATTTTTGGATAGGCATGTTGCTTTTAGGTATCTCTTGATGGGGAGGCACATCATGTTAGTTACATATGGAGAGCAAAACTATTTCCCTTATTGATGCAACTAAAAGAGAGAGAAAGAGACTGGGGTTTCACAATTTCCTTTGAGCACATGCCCCAAATGACTGAAAATCCCCAACATACTCCACTTTTTTTTAAGAGAGAGAGAGAGAGAGAGAGAGAGAGAGAGAGAGAGAGAGAATTTTAATATTTATTTTTTAGTTTTCGGCAGACACAACATCTTTGTATGTGGTGCTGAGGATCGAACCCCGGGCCACATGTATGCCAGGCGAGCCCACTACCGCTTGAGCCACATGCCCAGCCCACACTCCACTATTTAAAGGGTTCTCCACTTCCAAAATTTCCACCCTGGGCCCCAAACGTTTAACACATGGATCTTAGGGGACAGCCTAGATTCAAACTGCAGCACAGAAGGATGGCTTTTAAACCTGATCAACTCAAAATTAAGTTACCCTTTTTCATTTTCTATTCTGTGGCTTATCTGCTCATTTACTCTATTTTGTAATTCAGTGTTCAAATGTTAATCTCCACAATCTTCATTTAATTTTCTTTGACTTTATTTAAAGAGTAATAACTAAACAGAAAATCTTATAATAAAAATCAAGTCTTTCAATTCAAGACCAGTTTTATTTCCATATGTTTTAGTCAGCTTTTTCACTCCCAAGACTAAATGATCTGACCAGAACAATCTTAGAGGAGGGAAGGTTTATTTAGGAGATCACGGTTTAAGAGGTCTCAGTCCATAATTAGCTGGCTCCATTCCTGGGAGACTCAAGGTGAGACAGGATATCGTACCAGAAGAGTGTGGCATAGGGAAGTAGCTCACATGATGATCCAAAAGCAGAGCGAGAGAGACTCCATTCTCCAGATAAGAAATATATACATCATAGCCTCACCACCAATGAACCACTTCCTCCAGCCACATCCCACCCATCTATAGTTACCACCTGGTTAGTCCCATAAGGTTATCAATTCACTGATTAGGTTAAGGGTCTCCTAACTCAATCATTTTTTCTCCAAACATCCTGCATTGTCTCACACATGAGATTTTGGGGGATACCTTACATCCAAAACATAACACCATAATTTTACAGATTTTTAATATTTACTGGGACAGATAAGTTATAGGAAAATTTTCCTTATATTATCACATTTCTTTTTCACTCAAAAGGAAAGCCAGTAATCAGTAGAGAGGTTGGTCTGTGTGTATAAGAAGAGATTTCAACAGTGACCCCTGCAATTATTCCTAAGAGAGCTAAATAGTTGAGTTCTAATGTACCCTTTACAAAAGGATTCCAAGACCACCTTCATGAAGAGTTCCTGAAAGTAGGTGTGACACGATCTTCATTTTTTCCCCCAATTTCTTAGTTTATTATAATTTGGAGGTATTTAAGGAGAGAAGTAAGGAAAACTTTCTAAATTACTCAAAACACTTGATTGTTGACATGTCCCAGACACATTTTCTGTGAAATCAATTCTTTTTTATTGGGATTCAACCCAGGGGTGCTCTATCTTTGAGGAAAATTCCTAGCTTTGGTTTTTCTTTTTTTAAATTTTGAAACAGGGTCTCACTAAGTGCTAAGTTGACCTCAAACTTGTGTTCCTCCTGCCTCAGTCTCTCAAGTATCTGCCCATGTACTACTGCACCCAACTCTGTAGATCAATTTTTATTGTCATTGAAAGTTGCATTATAAAATAATTTAAAAACCTATTAGTAGTTTGTGAATTCTTTCAGAAATAAGTCAAATAGATCAGCATGTACATTTACTTTTACCTATTTTTACCTTTGTGTCTGCAAGAAGCTAAAATTTTCTGCATAATTAAATACATTTTTCTTTTAGTCAGCTTCTTCACTGCTGTGACTAAAAGACTTGACAAGAACAATCTTAGAAATGGAAAAGTATTTGGGACTGACAGTGTCAGAGATTATAGTCCATAAACAGCCTGATCCATTCCTCGGGGCTTGATGTGAGGCAGAACATCATGGTGGAAGAGTGTGGAGGAGGGAAGAAGTTCAAGATGTCACATCAGGAGGCAGAGAACAGACTAAGCTCAGCTCGCCAAATATACACCCCAAAGGCACACTGCCAACAACCCACCTCCTCCAGCCACAACCAACCAGACTATAGTTACCACTCAATTAATCCCTTTCAGGAATTCAGTGATTTGGTTAAGACTCTCCTAACCCAATCATTTCATCTCTAAATCTTCTTGCATTGTCTCACACAAGAGCTTTTGGGGAACACCTCACATTCAAACCATAACAGTTTTCTGCATTGCAGTATGTTCCTTCAAAATTACACAAACTGATTCTAAGTACTCCATTCAATAATATTTTTCCAATTTTCTCCTACCTCTTGGACACTTAGAAATGTCAAATACCAGGAGAAAAATAACCACTAGAAAATATAATTGCAGAATAAAATAGACATTATTATTAGTGTATGTGTATATATATGACTGTATGACCAATATGATTCTACAACCTGTACACTCAGAAAAATGAGAAATTATACCCCATCTGATTCAAATGTATGATATGTCAAGATCATTGTACTGTCATGTGTAACTAATTAAAACATATAAAAAATAAAACAAAATAAAATCCAGCACAAAGAAAATATAATTTAGCACCTATGTGAATAAAAGTATATTAATTTTATTGAGTTATCCAATAACTATTTTTATGTATTTACTAACTGTTCAAGAAATTAGGTATTCAACTGCTAAGAAGAGCAGGTTCCTGTTCTAAAGAAATTGGTTACATAAAAGATGTGGCATGAAAGCAACTAATTACAATAAAACTTGATAAGTGTTCCTGAGGGTAGACACAGACTTGGGTAACCACCACATTAGAGCTACCCATCTAGTCTTAAAGAAATAATTAACAATGTCCATAAAGTAAAAAAAGCAAAGACAAGCCAGGCCAGGTAATCTTAGCGACTAGGGAGGCTGACGCAGGAGGATCAAGAGTTCAAATCCAGCCTCCACAACAAGGCACTTAGCATCCCAGAGAGAGCCTGTCTGTAAATAAAATACAAAAAAGGGCTGAGGATGTGGCCTAGTGGTAAAGATAAAAATTGAAATAGAGAAGATTTTTTCCAAGCAAAAATAAATTTCAAGTGGAAGAGATTGTTATACACAAATGAAGGTTTATGAGAGAGGCTGTTTTATTTGTGTAACTACAAGTTGGTAAATGACCTAAGAAGTAGAACAGAAATTTAATGACAGATAAAGTTGAAGATACATGAACAGGCAACAAAAAATGAAGAATATCTTCATCATCTAATGATTCAAATCTCAAAAGCAATGCAAAGTCTTTAAGGATTTTCAGCTTTGGGGATCACACAATCCAAATTGAGACATTCCAAATCAATCCAGCTTGAGACAAAAAGAGACCAGATAAGAGGGTCTTGGCACAATTAAGGACACATGTGAATATGGACTAAAATAATTCGATCAAAATGACTGAAGAAACCACAGACAGATTTAAGCAGTTTAAATAAACAGAATGATGAAGACTTCACAAATAATCAACACTAAAGTTCAAGAATTTGGATAAAATTTTTTAGTATACTGCATCAGCTAGAGTCAGGTATAGATGACAGCAAAGCCTGAAACAGGTGTTAGAATTACTGTGCGGCGCATCAAAGAGGCAAGGTGGTACTTTTTTTTGACTAAGATGAGAACATGACAAAAAAGAACAAGTACAAAAGTGCAAAATATAGTTAATCACCCGAATGTCAGTCCTAAAGAAAGGCTACCATTCAGATGCCTGACATGACAGGAAGAGAGCCTTGTTTGTCAGAGTCTTATTGTTCCCATGAGACACTCTCAGGCAGTTACCAAAACCTATTGCAGTGGTTGGCCTTGAATTCTCCCTAATGGATGCCATTCAGTTACCATTCTCTGATCATTCTGACAGAAAATTGAAGTCTGAAGAGACCTTGTTTGTTTGTCCTTTAATATCCAGGGGGAGCAGCACGCTTCATGTTCCATCTGTGAATCATCCTTATTTTAATCAGTATCTCTTACATAAGCTAAAAGAGAAATTGATTGAAGCTGTTACTTGCTGGCAAAGGGAAATTTTTTTTATTTGCAAAAACCTCAGGAGAAAAATATGCCTTCTCTATGGGCACAAGCAGAGCAGTTACCTTCCACATATCTACATATTGTCTTATTGCTTGGAATAGTTCACTTGGAAAAGTGATGCAATTCAAATGTTACTTGGGGAAATTTGAAGTTATCCCTGCTCTGATTATAAAATGGCATAAATACCTCTCTCTGTGTCAGTGACGTGATGTCTTCTTTGCTACCTGATAAGCAAGAAGGTACTAAATCTCTATTTGTAATTGTTTAGTCTCTTTAGCCACACATGGATAATTTGGACAATAGATCTACCTTGACTTTTTATAACCAACTGAGCAAAGAATCAACCAGATGACACTTTTATAATAAATATTTTGTAATAAAAATGAAAACAAATGCCTTTTAGTTTTTGAATTTGAAATTAGGATATTGATCCACAATGTGACAAATCACTAGCCAGTTCTCTGTTATTAAAACCCAGAAGGAGAAGCACAGCACTGGAATAATGCAATAGCAAAGTAAGCAATGGAGTAAACCTTGTAAATTGCATGCAGGCTGCTGTCCACAAAAATCTGTTATGTAGAAGGAAAACACTACCTCTTCTATTTGCAGCAATTCAGCCTTAAGTGACCCAAACCAAAATTTGAGAAATCATGAAATGCGTTTCTAAGAGAACAAGGAAAGAATATCGCTACACAGGTCTCAAATGATTTGGGAATAGGGAGTTGAGAAGTGTTTGATTTTTCATGAGGCAGTTCACAATTTAAAAAACTCAATTTTTTTCTTTTTCATTTAGATTTTACTTGTTCAGGTTTCTATTATAATACTTGTCTACTGTTTAATTCTGAAGAATGACAATACCTATGGTCTCACTGTACCTAGAAAGCCTGTTAATAATTTTCTTTAAGAAATTAAAATTATTTCCAATACTGTCTGAAACAGCAGTGTTGTATAATATACAAGGAATGAGCTCTATATGTAATCATCTTATTATGAGTATGCCAGTTATTATCATAAATACACTGAGAAAGAAATAGGAAAGGAAGTAGAAATAATAAGTTCATTAAAGTTGTAATATACAAGAAAAGTATATAAAACAATTTTAATGAATTTCAATCACATTTCTTTTCTTTTGCAATATTAGTATCATAGTAGTGTCTACTATTTTTAAACAATCTCCTCCTTGGGAATATTTAGAGCAAGAATCTAAATGAAAAATCTAGATGAAGAATCTAGATGAAGAACCTGGTCTCTTGTCTAAGTTCTACAATGATTATAAAGTATATTTCTGTCATTTAGTTCCGTATCTAGTTTCCTCATCTCATAAAGAAAAAGTTTCAATCAAATAAATACATAAATGTCTTCTAGCTCTTTATTTTCTATCCTCCAAAATATTCTTTGTTGCTTGCAGCAAATCAGCTTTCAGGGGCCATAGCAAGTTTTCAGAAATATAAAGCATGTTCCTAAATAGCAAAGGAAGAATATTATTGTACAGGACACAGTTTTTACTGGGAATAGAGGAATTTTTAAAAACTCCATTTTTGTGCTATGAGACTGTTTCAATGTAACATACCTAAATTGACATATAGAAAGTACCAAATAAGTGGTCAATGTGAGCTTGCAGCATTTGAAGGTACCTGAAGGATGAAATTCAAAAGGCTTAGTCTTTTCTGATAACTTCTGTATTCGTCTTAGGAGTCTGATTACTAGTTTAGTTCATTTGATGCATTTGTCTTCATGCCAGAAATGCATGCAATGCATTCATAACTTTTATCAGTAAAGAAAAGTAAACTATTTCAATTTCTTTTTTAATAATTGGAAAAAGCCAGGTGTTCTCTATTTTAAAAAATACATTTTTTAATCTTTAATTATTTTTATGTGATACTGAGGATCGAACCCAGTGGCTCACATGTATGAGGCGAGTGCTCTGCAACTGAGCCAAAACCCTACCCCTATTTCAATTTCTTATTACAACAATCAATATAAATTTATAATTTATAGAATAAAAAAGAATAAACTGGAACATAATAAGCTCAATCAAGTGATAACAAGATCCTCACTAGCCAACATATTCTAGGTATCAGCATCCATTGCAGTAGGCTTTTTCTGCTAGGCCTAAAAGATGGAGTCTTGCCCTGAATATATAATCCTGGAGCCCCAAAATTGAGGGGAACATCTCTAAAAATATTCTCAGTATATCATACAAGAAAGCTTTTTATTTTCTAGAATACTTTCACATAAATCTCAATTGCTGCTACTTATAAACTCCATCCTTTTCCTCCTCACTTTAACAAATGCTCTGCATGGGCTCCTGATCCCGTTGCTCTACTTGAATGAGTTAAATAGAATTAAAGATCCTCTGTGTTTCTCCTTTCCTTTGAGGGTCATAGCCTGCACTTTCTGATGTTTAATATCTAAAAAAAATTTATCTCATACATTTTGTGTAGTTTTTAAAATATTTACTGTGAAAGGATAAATCAGTGTCAGTTAATGTATGTTTGCCAGAGGTGAACACTGTGTTATAATATTTAACTATCTTTAAAGTTCAAATAAGACATTTATAATATTTTGATTTTCCATTGGATATATTTCTTTTTATTGTCATTTTCGAAGTGACTTTTATTATCCAGCTCTTCAGGATAAATTTTTATTTGTAGCAAGGCATTTTAGCATAATGTATTTGAGGACAATCATTATCACTAGATCATATTAACTTCCTCTGGATTTCTGAGGGACAAGACAGATGGCCTTAAATCAACTGAATTGCCATGTCTTTGAGTTTTGTCCTCTCATTCTAAAAGAAAATAATGAAAAACCACATAAGTTATTAATTCTTTTTTTTTCAGAAGATATATGCTGACTACTATAATAACTGAATAGACTAATGTGAATAAGACAGAACTGGACTGTATTATCAATGAGCTAACATTCTAGTGAAAACAAAAGAAAGAAAATTCAAAAATGAGTTAACAAAATCACTGTATTTGGTTTGTTTGTTTTTTGTTTCTGTTTTTGTTTCTGATTTTGAGATGTAGTTTTGCTACAATTCACGCTGTCTTGAAATTCTGATCCTTATGTCTCAACCTCCCAAGTAGCTGGGATAAAAGTTAAGTGCCTCCACACATAGCCGAGGTCACCTTAAACTCATGAAACATGATTAAAACACATGAAAATTAAGAAGGATAATAAATGAGAATACTGGGGTCAATTGGTTCTGCTTCAGAGAGTGTCACCCAGAAGGCCTCATTTGACAAAGTGATATTTGAGCTGATGACTGAAAGATGAGAAGATCCCAGACATGAGAATATCAGACAAATGTGACTGCAAGTTAAAGACAGAGCAAGGAAAAAAAATCTGAGAAACAGCAAAAGCCATGAAGTTAGTCATTTCTGTAAGATCAAAGGAAAATACATCAATAAAATTATTTTGAAACATTCTGAATATTGGACTAATATAAAAATAATTATCACCCATTTTAGTTTTCTTTCCACATAATTAGTGAAAACAATATTAGCCCCAAATGCTAGACTTCAAGGTTTTTATAAAGTAATAAAAATGATAAACATTTATAGTTTTAGTTGTTGATACCTTTAAGGCTTCCCACTAATTTCTATGCCATATATAGAAAAAAAAGAGTAAGCCATCTCTGGCTTAAATAAGGTCACATTATATTTCACTACTGGCAACATGTGAAACCACTCCAATCACAACATCTAGTGTTTTCAATTATTTTATTGATGATTATTTTAATATGATTGTAACTTTTCTCCAAAATATTTTAAAACATTGAAGTCAGGGATAGAATTCTCTCTTTTCCCTCTGTGGAGATCATAAGCATTAATGGAGAACCTTAACAACATCAACAACTTAAACTATAAATGTACTATTTAATATTTTCTCATCATGAAGTTGGGGTCAGTGTTATATTTTTACAATGTTCAATCCTTATATTTATATCCTACTCCTGTATTTTTCCCTATTTCCTGTCAACTCATTTTTTGCTTATTATAAACTTAAATACTTTATTAAACTATTTGGGATTTCTACATAGAATTACAATTCATTTTACCCCTCTTTAAGGCCATATTCATTTCACATTCTTTTTCAAAATTTCAATTCAATGACTAAATAAATAAATAAATAATCAATTTTTCAAATTGAAGCATCTTGGAAAATCTATTCCAATTCTGTACAGATGTGGTTGTCCAGAGTTAGAATTTTTGAATCACAATTTTTTATTCACCTTTTAAAGTAGTAAACCATATAATGCCTAACATAATATATGGTTTTATTTAATGTTAATATGATAGTAGGGAGTATTGTCATCCAAAAATTTTATCTCCAGCTAAGCATTAAAAAAAAAACCTAAAGAGGATGCACTAAACCCTTAAAAATGTAGTTTTCCTAGGAACATTATCCATTTACCTTAGCAGTCTTGTGAAATTTTAACTTTAGTGAATTTCTTTTATATTTTTCGTATTTGTTCCTGCATTTCTTCTGTGAGATGTTAAACCTTAGGTTAGTATTTCGATAACACAATCAATAAATAACAAGTTTATACATCATTAGGAACTTTTTGACTTAAATCTCAAAATGTTATAGATCTGTACAAAGATTATTCTCATGTGTGAACATGTATACCCAGATTTTAAACAACTCTCAATAATTTGTCATAGTCTCCCAAATTACTTATGAACTTGTAAAATTTGATGATACATGTTTAAAACCCAAACATTTGAAAACTAGATCAGAATTCACTGCTCCATGTTGAAATTTAAAATATCTTCAGGCAGGGCTGTGGCCTCATGGTTGTTAGTGTGTTAAATAAGAGACAGGGTTGTGTGTGCTCCAAGAATTGCCTCATTGCTTGGGTAAATGTACCAGTTTGTGGTCTTGATCTCTGCAGTACTAATTGGTTTCTTAGTCAATTCATATACTATAAAAAAATCATAGATTTGAGTGATTTTTTACCATAAAAAAATCATTTCTTAGAATTGTGGAGGTTGAGAAGTCCAAAACAGAGGTATACAGATCCATGTCTTTCAGCTATTCTACTACCACTATATATACATAAAGAATAGTATTGGGCATACCAGGAAAAGAACAGTGATCAAAGTAGACTGGATTATTGCTTTTATAAACTGTTATGGAGATAAAAGAAAGACAGATATGCAGACAAACTCAATAAACTTATCAAATATGCTGATTAGAGAATTAAAGGCATTATGTGACAACATTGGAGGGAGCATTACTCAGAAAAGTGATATGAGGTTGGACAGAAGTACCTTCAAAAGAAGATCTAAAATTGTTGCAAAAATGCAGTGTGTGTGTGTATATGTGTGTGTATATATATATATATATATATATATATATATACACACACACACATATATATATATATATATAATACGTAATATACGTAATATGTAATATATATAATGAGGCATATACAATATATACTAGTATCTATATTCATAGAGTACACACACATACACACACATGCACACAAAAGAATATTATTCAGTTTTAAAAAAGAAGGAAATACTGTCCTTTGTGATAACATGGATGAATCTGGAAGATGTTAAGTAAGTCATACACAGAAATACTGAATGATTTTGCTTTATGTGTGAGTGAGAAACCTAAAGTAGAAGCAGAGAACAGAATGGTAGATACTAGGGTCTGGACTAGTGTAAAGGCGGGGATGTTGGTCAAAGGATACAAAATTTCAGTTAAGTAATAGAGCAGGATCAAGGGACTTATATTTATTATAATGGCTATTGTTAATAACTCTGCATTGTATTCTTCTTTTTTAAACTTATTTTTGGTTCTCGGGACTAAACTCAGGGATGCTTTACCACTGAGTTACATCCCCAGCACTCTTTATTTTTTTATTGTATTTTGAGATATGGTCTCACTAAATTTCACAGAGCCTATCTAAATTTTGTGAGGCTGGACTCAAACTTGTGATCCTCTTGCCTCAGCCTGCTGAGCCGCTGGGACTATAGGTGTGTACCATCATGTGTGGCTGTATTGTATTCTTCTAATTAAAAAAGAAAAAAAAAGATCTGGGAAGGGAAAAGCTACAGGAAGAAATAAGAAAGCATTTTTGTTTCAAACAGAATACTGTTATATAAAAAATCTTAAGTAAAATCTAGTTTAGGTGGCATGTAATGCTTCTCAGCAGCTGTGGACTTTCTAGTGATGTAAAAGTAAAATTTGCTTTGCAAAAGAGGTGCTGTCTCTAGAACAATGTAATTAATTTTCTAAGGAGTATTCAAAGACGGACAAGGCATAACTAAATGCTCATTCCCACTAAATCCAGTTAATAACTTTTAAAAGTATATGAGACCTATATTAATAGTATAAACACGTATGAGACCTTCAATAGTTTAGAATTTAATGTTATTAGGACACAATGAAGTTGTAACCAAAAATCCGTTATTCAAAACCCCAAATCTAGTCCTTTCTAAATAAAGATGGAATATTGATCTATTTTCCTATGGGACCAATGAATGGCTTAAATATAACCATATGTATAGTTAAATCCAGGGTATTATTGTATTTATTCTTTTCTTTTTTACTTTTTTAACTTTTCTGGCTCAATAGTTCATTTCAAATTGTAACATCTGCAAAGTGCATGTTTGTTTTGATGCTTCTCATGTGAGTATACCATGATAGCAATAAGATTAATAGTGAATATGTATTCTGCTTATCATAAAGCCATATTAAGTTGACAGCTGAGAAAAGGTGAATTAATTCATAACCATCAAATCAGGACAATGTTTCTTGTTGCAAAGCAATGGATATTTTATAGTAAGAAAGGTAATAAGAAAGTCAAAGAATATGAATTAGGTTAATTTATTTTAAAAATTTCAGGAAATGCAAATACAGAGTAAGTTTGCTGAAAATAGCTAAGATCCTTTAAACTTAGCCAAAGACTGGAAAGAATTGAGTTCAAATGTCTTAATCCCAGTTAAACCTCAAATTTATTGAGTGAACTCTAACACCCCATCACTATATGCAACATGAAGATAATAATTCTACAATACTTTCTGAAGTTGATTGCTCTGTAAAATAATTTTCCTACAAATATAAAGTAATAACATATTAAAACTGTTTACTTTAATAACCCATTATGGAATATTTAAATTCAAATAACTACTGAAGTATTGTACTTCTCAAAGTCACACAAGAAACAATGAAATGCTAACTAGTTAAGATATGACACAATTATTTTTTCTTACTTTAAATTCATTTTCTTATTTTATTTGTTTTTAAATTTTACTTATTTTTTATAACTTGTACAATTACATAGACATAGATTTTTGTCATATGATTTATCTTTACTTTTGTTCTGTAAGCACAATAAATTTTTCTTTCAATGTCAATTTATACATTTAATTCTTGAAGACATTTTAGTATAAAAATTTCATACATATGTATATAAAGGTAGACATAGAAATACAATGAATCTCAGTGTATCCTTCACTCAAAATCAAAAATTTCTGAAGTTGTTATTTATATAATTCATTTTTTCTTATTTCAAAGGATTATATAGTAAATTTAAGCCATGATATTATTTATTTATAGTTCAATATTTATGTTTTAATAGATATCCTAAAATACATCTTTAAGTACTCAATACATATACTCAAAAAATAATCATAATACCATTATCACAAATGAAATATGAATATGTGTCCAAGATAATCAGACTTCTAGTCAGTGTAGAAAGATACTTTCAGTGCTAATTAAATTTAAAAAGTAGCAAAATATTGTCCAACGGAGAGAAAATAGTTGTCTAAATAACTATCTTTAAGCTTACACACATGGAAGCAAGGGCATCTCTACCATAAATACTACTTAAATGAAATGTATTGCAGCTATATGATGGTTCCAGAGATAAACTCATGTGTCTCATAAAATGTCAAATATTATTTTGGTACCATAATTCTCTTTCTCTTCCCCACTTAATTTATGATGGGAATTTATGTAGATAATAATGTTTTTATAACAAATGAATAAGTTGGACCCTTTAAGGATACATTCATTGCTTAAGCATTTTTAAATAACATACTTCCCAATATTTGGTATCCACTTAGTAAAGTCTAGTCAAGTGATTCTCACATGAAAACAAAGTTACCAATATTTTGTCATTTCTCAAGACTAGAAGCTAAACATTAGTAGATATTTAGAGACTAAACATTAGTCTACTGAAATATTCATATAGGGAATAATGATTCTGAAGTGATAAATGCAGTCAAGTGCCTTCTAGGATTGGTACAAATACAAAATTTTCACCTATTTGTCTACAAATTCTCTTTGAGCATGTCATCTCACAGGAGTCACTACAAATTTTTTTATCAATATTCCTTCGCAGATGCTGACTTCACAGATGCAATGTCATCACCCATTCCAACCTTCTCCTAGAGTACATTTCTACACTTCAGAGGCTAGATGCTAGAATGCTCATGATTCAGTTTATAGATATGCTTGAAGTTTTAACTTTCCAAAGTAACTGCAGGATATTTAAAAAACAGAAATATAATATTTGCAAGGTGGAAGCTGGCCTAACATCTGCTACTACAACTATTTCCTCTGGCAAGCGATTGACAGCATTTGTCTCCCTTTTCCCTTCCTTGATCCTGCTGAGCAACTGTATCAAAGGTCTTGGTGCCCATTCCCTGGCTTTAAGGGCATCAAGAGGCACAGTGCAGAATGTTAATTTTGCTGCTGCATATAGGGGCAGAAAAGTCATAACTCTGGACTAGCACAATAATTTAACCATTTCAGCACAAGGCTTCCTGCTAGTGGCAGGAGAAACGTATGGCTATGGTGATAACTTCTTAATTCTATATAGCCTTCTGGTCATTTTAGAGGCAGCCACAATCTTAGTAGCACAGAGTTTCAGTGAAACTTGGGTCATCTTTTCAGAAGATCAGTTTATAGTGTGGTTCTTCAGTCCTCCCCACTGTGCTTTACAAACTGTAAAGCCCTTAAAATAAATCACACTTTGCTTAAAATAATGGGAGTGGATTTTCTATTAATATATTTAACTGATACTTCTCTCATCATCACACTAACCCCTGAAAAACAGCATTCTACTGTTTCTGTGAAATTTGACAAGTTTTGATAGGCTAAGTGGAATCATGCAGTATTAATGTTTCTGTGAATAGCTCATTTAATGTAGCATAAAGTCAAGTTCATGCTTATGAACGTGTTTGTTGTGTATGGCAGAACTTCCTTCTTTTTAAAATATGAATAGTATTCTGTTGTGTATACATATTACATTTTCTTTATCTATTCATCTACTAAGGGACATTTAACTGGAGTTCACATCTTGGCAATTGTGAATAATCTTACAAATACTATAAGCTTTTTTTCATAGAATTTTCTTAGTAAAAAGCAAATCCTTGAGCCAGGCGTGGTGATGCATGCCTGTAATCCCAGTGGCTTGGGAGGCTTGAGGCAGGAGAATCACGAGTTCAAAGCCAGCCTCAACTCAGTGATACACTGTCTCGAAACAAATTACAAAAAGGGCTGAGGATGTGGGTCAGTGGTTGAGTGCCACTGAGTTCAAAACAAAAATTAAATCCTTGGGTAACTTATAATAACAGTAAATGTTGTATTTTCACATGGAAAGAAGCTTGAAATATGTTTATTATTGAGCTCTGATGTTACATTTCATTTATAATTCATCACTTAAAATAAATTTTATACTTACAGTATTTTGCTAAAATAGGAAAACTAGAAAATGGAACATATTTTATACTGTTGATTTAAATAATCTATAGTTTTTGAAAATGACAAAAAAATTATCTGCAATATAAAAATACTAGTTATCTTTTTAAATTAAATAGAAAATGAATTATTTGCAACTTAGTATGTTGATAGCATTTCCATGGAAAGTTTATTTAACTACTGAAAATTAATACCATATCACAATATTAATCCATATTTAAAATAATATGAAACACCCATTATCTTTTTAACTTCAAATGCCTATTTTTAGTTTTGTATATTACTGTTCAATCTGAATGTATAAACTTGCTCAGTTAAAGGCATTTGAGCTCATATTGTTCATGCCTGTTTTGTTTTGATTACTTTTTCTTTGATAATACATGATTAAATATAACTGTTATAATATACTTTGAATTATCACAAAGTTTAATGTGTGACCAATGACATCTCATGTGTACAACAGTTTGATAAACTGTTCTGTTTTCTAGTTGTAAACTCAATTCTAAAAATGGACAACTGTGCAATTTTATGAGTTTTTATTTCTTTGTGTTGACTTGGGCTCTATTATTTTTTTTAACTTGAATTTCTGAGAATAGAATTCCTGGGTCAAACAATAAGGCTACCTACAGCCTTACATAAAGATGTACCAATTTAAACATTGCATGGCAATGTTTGGAGTTAGTATTCTCTTCTCTAATTTAGTGAACAAAGAAATGGACATAATCTTCTTTTTTTCACCTCTTAAAGTATGCCTTCTTTAGCCAAATACTGTATTCTAATATCTATAATTTTCTTAGAAGTATGATGGTGTTAGAATTTGCATTTAATTAGCATGATAGGACGGATTTAATAAAGCAGTATTCCCATTGTGTGATTGAAAATGTTTACCCTGTAAATGTACATGTTCTTTACAAAAATATGTAAGTCAATAGAGTGAAAAGCTAATGAAGAATGCCAAATTTAAATCTTGACCATGTGTGCCTAGAACAAAAATCCTGGGAAAATTGAGCATATGTTGAATAGGTCAGCATATTGAGAATGAAAGTACATATTGAAATTATTTCATGATCACTGGACAATATTTTACTTCTATGAAAACATGCAGGGAGCTTAGAAAGTTAAATTGTTTTAATGGGCAGAAAAAAAGAAAATGTTGTAATAATTCTTTATAAATGTTTATGAAAATAATTATCCTTCAAACATACTATTATATCTTATCCTATAAAAATCTATAAACATATTAAGAGGACAATAGAATTTTGAGCATTAAGCAGCATGAGGTTTATTAAGAATAGACATGCCACAGAAGCTTAATAGGTTCTTTTGATTCATTGTTAATTACAAAATCAGAGCATGCTGTGAATAGGTTCTACCTTCAATATTTGGATTCTAGTAAGTATTTTGGATCACTGTTGTTAAAGTATACTTTTCCATTGTTACTACTAATACAATATTGGTGTGCAGTATATTTGAAGACATATATTGTTATTAAGCTATTCTATTGAGACTGAGGTGGTTAACCAATCTTTTGTGATATGGGCCAGCAATTTGGTTAAGATAAAAATTAACACATTTTCAAGTCCATTGTAAGGTTTTCACCAATTAGATTATTGTATAACATCAATTTATATTCACCCAAATAATCTTTTTTAATTAAATTAATATGTGTGAAAATAATTTTTTAAAATAATTGAATTTGTTAATTAAAACAGGTAATATCTGAACAGGACTGTACATATAAGGAAAATAAATATACACATCACAGTGCCATAAATTACTAACTAATGGAGAAGGAAGACAGAATAAAAATATTTTTTGATATCATATTTACAGAAAAAATATTTTAAAAATAAATAAAATTTAAATATGATCCCAGCAAGTGAATATATGCTAATTTTGACAAGCAAGCTAAATCTTTTTTGGCTATATTTATAGTGTGGTTTGGGGGAAGTTTTTACTGTCATTCCAATGTTCTGCATATCATTGTTTTAAATTCTGTTTCTGAAGCAATAATACTGATAGAATTACAATAAAAAATCAGACTTGATAAGTTTATACATTATATTTACAATATGAAGTTGAAACATAAAATTCTTTAATTAAATAGAAAATAAACTCTACATCAAATTATTTCACCTCCTCAAAATTTTCCAGTGGTGTCCTCTACTTGGGCCACAACACTTTTAATATTTGGCCTCAGTTATTCTCTAAACTCATTTCATACCACTCTCCATATAGGAAGGCTATCTCCACTCTTGGTCCTCTGACTTGCAAATTCCTAAGTCTGTTGAGATGATTTTTCCTCTTAGGGTGTTTTCCTACGTTCTTCGGTTTCCAATCTTTCTTCACCCACTTGCATTTGTATCATTTCACCGAAGTCTCAGCTAATATGTTTCCTCCTTCCAAACCTCTTCCCTGGGCATCTATTCTATAATGCCTTCATTACCTGTCACTCTTTATACCCTTTAGTACATAGTAAGTTACCTTAATGAGTGCATAAATGAGTTTCAGTTCCTCAGCTGTAGAATGAATATGGTAGAAGAGGTGATTTCTGGAGTTCCTGTTATTCATCCCTTATTATAAAAATAAAATAGCTATTATTCACTGAGTATCCCTTACATGTAAACATTTTCATGTTTAACACAACAAACTTCCAAGTAATTTTTAATGCCTCCATTTATGAGTGAATAAACTAAGGATCAAATGTCTGACATACATGGATCTTAATGATAAATAAAATAATTGAAATTCAAATTCAGGTAAACTAATCTGCAAAGCTGATAAAGTATATGCTATCAAACAGTTTTTAAAAAGTCTTGTTTCAAAAGACTCATGCGGAAGCTGATATGTGAAAGGCTGCTGTAATGAAGTGAGGTTGTCTACAACGGCAATAGGAAGGGGAATGTGTAATGTCATCTGTGTAAGTTACTTCCTTCCTTCATCAGAGGAAACATCTAGAAACATCTCTGAAGACCAGTATGCTTAACACTACCCATCAAATATTGAACAGAAAATATTGATGATCAACTACTTCTCGTAGCCTTTACCTAGCTCATCACATGATTTGCTGAAAACAGTCCCAAAATGTAAGTACCTGGAAATAGATAGATAGATAGATAGATAGATAGACAGACACATAGATGATAGATAGATTTTAAGTAGTATCCAAATAGCCAGGGTAGTAAAATATATACAAGGATTTAAAAACTCAATCATTTATAAAATTTATTTTAAAAATAATTGATTGTTCTATATAGTAATACACTACAAATAAAATTTAATAACCTTCCTAAATGTAATTAAAATCTAACTATAAAACCATATGTGGGGCTGGGGATGTGGCTCAAGCGGTAGCGCGCTCGCCTGGCATGCGTGCGGCCCGGGTTCGATCCTCAGCACCACATACCAACAAAGATGTTGTGTCCGCCGAGAACTAAAAAATAAATATTAAAAAAATTCTCTCTCTCTCTCTCTCCTCTCTCACTCTCTCTTTAAAAAAAAAAAACCATATGTGCAGCTATCAAGAGTACAAACAAGAATATGTGTTGGCGAGGATGTAGGGAAAAAGGTACACTCATACAATGCTGCAAATAGGTGGAGCCAATATGGGAAAGTAGTGTGGAGATTCCTTCTAAATCTGGGAATGGAATCACCATTTGAGCCAGCTATCCTACTCTTTGGTATAAACCCAAAGGACTTAAAAACAGCATACTACAGGGACACAGCTACATCAATATTTAAAGCAGCACAATTTACATTAGCTAAACTGTGGAACCTACCTAGATGCCCTTCAGTAGATGAATGAAAGGAAATATGGTATATAAACACAATGAAATATTAATCAGTATTAAAAGAGAATGAACTCATGGCACTTGCAGATAAATGGATGGAGTTGGAGAATATAATGCTAAGTAAAGTTAGCCAATCCCCCCAAAATCAAATGCCAAATGTTTGTCTTTGATTAAAGGATGCTGATTCATAATGGGGTTGGGGTAGGGGGCATGGAAGAATTAGATGAACTCTAGATAGGGCAAAGAGGAGGGAGGGGAAGGAAAGGGGCATGGAGGTAGGAAAGATGGTGGAATGAGATGGACATCATTACTCTAAGTAAATGTATGAAGACACAAATGGTGTGACTCTGTGTAGAGCAAGAGATATGAAAAATTGTGCTCTAGATGTATAATATGATTTCTAATACATTCTACTGTCATATATAACAAATTAAAACTAAAACAAAAAAGAAAAAGACTATATATGGAAAGACAGTCTTTTAGATAATGTTTGGGGAAAAAAGACAAAGGTGGGGATTTTTAAATAAACTGTAATCAAAAAAGCAGTAGTATGACTGTATTATTTAGCGAGAAAAATAAATAAATGAATCAGTAGAACAGAATCGAAAGACTAGAAACAGGTTTGAATGTGTATGGACAGTTGATTTCTGAGAATAGTATTACTTTAAAGCAGTAGCTTTCTTAATAAATTGTTCCAGGTGGTAGGATATAAAAATAATTATAACTATATTTCACCACAATATTCATAAAATGGATTCCAATGGATTGCATATATGAATACAAAGAGCAATGTAATAACACTTTGTTAAGTTTACATAATATCATATCATAATAGTGTCATAGTAGGAAACAATTTCTTAAAATTGTGGCAAAAGCACTAAACATAAATAAAACTTGATAAATTGTACCATGTTAAAGTTGAAAATCTGCATCAAAATCACCACATTGAAAAAAAAAAAGCATTAAAGCAAAAAAAAAAATAGCAAAAAAATATTATCTCTATTAACATATGAGAATATATACAATCCCTACGTACTTATAGGAGATTTAAATAAGAATTTATAAGTAAAGAATACTCAATGTCTAACAAATATATTTAAAATTAATGAATTAATAACTAATTTCAGAAAATGTAAATCAAGACATAATGAAATGAACTTCTACTGCCAGCCCCACTGAATTAAATTATAAGTGATCAATTGGAATAAAATAAATAAAAAAGAAAACCACAAAATAGATATTGATAGTTTTCTGATATTTGATAAGAAAAGACAAGCAAAAGATATGAGATTTATAATTTCCTAACTTCCTGACTTATATTTGATTTTGACTTGTAGTCCTATTTCTGATGTTTGAAATAAATGCTCAGCAGAGCACATTGTTCCTGAGGATATATAGAAATAGAACTTGTTAAGGGAAAGATGGATTTAATTTATGAAGTGGAACACTGCTTTGGTGGAAAGAGAAAAGTCACCAAATCTGCATAAAAGCCCCATATACATAAAGAATGAAACTTCATGAAGCTAATTACATAGAAATAAGGAAACTATAATTTGGAGAACTCCACTTAATATATAACCCTCAAAACATACATTGACAATGTTTAGCATCTAATCAAACTTAATACATATGCATAAAATAAAAAAAAATGTGATGCATAATCAAAGGAAAAATAGGTCAAGAAAAACAGACAAAGATAGATATTATAAAAGTGGTAGAATTAGTCAAGAAGTCAAGTCAATTAGTCAAGAAGTTCTTTAAATGGCTGTTTTAAATATTATAAAGATATTCAAGAATTTTAAACAATACATGAACATAAAACAACAGAAGTATAAAATATATTTAATAAAGAAACAGAACTTCTATAGATGAAAATTGAGTGTTTGAAAATTTTATGTGACAGATGATTAGACACTGAAAAAGAAAGGATCACTGAATTTAAAGATACAGAAATGAAAATTACTAAAAATAAAAGATACAGAATAAAAAGAGAACAAAATCAATGAAAAGAGCTTCAGTGGCCTTGAGATATAAATCCCAGCATATATGCAATAAGACTTAAAATATATATTTTTTAAAAAGGAGAAACACATTTAAATTTTGAACAAAAAATTGAAATTTTAAACATTTTATAAAAAGTCTGAATTCACTTACCTAAATATCTCAACCAATCTCAAGTGACATAAGTGCAAAGAGAACTGTATCAAGTCAATTTCAGTATATTTTTGCTAAAAATCAATTACATAGAGATTAGCTTTAATCAAGCCAGTAGTAGTATCAGGTGACAAGTAGTAGGTAGGATATGTACAGAAACAAAAATAAACAAAATCAATAACTGTATACTTCTTGAAAGACATAGTTAAAGCAGAAACTACAGACCAATTTAAAATATTAAGTTGAAAGAAGACAATTGTTATGATTTAGATATGTGGTGTCCCAAAATTTTGTGTGTTAGGCAATACAAGAATGTTCACAGGTGAAGCAATTAGCTGGGTAGTAACTACAGACAGGTAAGGTGTGGCTGGACAGAGTAAGTCACTGGGGACATGCTTTTGGTGGTTTATGTTTTGTCCTGGGTGAGTGAAGTTCTTTTAAAAATTTTTCTTGGGTGTCATGTTCTGAGATACTTTCCTTACTCACCCACTCCCTGACCAGAACAATGGAGTCACTGACCGTAAAGTGAACTTCTGAAACCATGAGCCAAAATAACCTTTTCCTCCTCCAAGTTGTTCTAGTCAAGTCTTTTACTTATAATGATGCAAAGCTGAATAAGATGACTATCTATCTAGAAACATAAACTCAACTAAGATGCATTTTTGGGTGAAGAATATGTTGTTTGTTTGATCATAGTAATACATTGAATGAGGGAATTGATATTTTTTTAGATGAATGAAATCTCAGACTTTTTTCTAGCACAAAGAAAATATCATGTGGAAATGTAGGTCTATACTAAAAACTGAAAAGTAATAGAAGATAATACATGATGAATAAAATACATTTTTCCTTTTAAAATTTTCACAAAAGTTAATTAGCTGTTTCAAGAAAGGATGAACATGTATTGTAATGTTTGTAATATATGTAGTAACAATTGGTAACTACAGGAGTGAGGGGGAAATAGACTGTGACTTACTGTGAATATTCTGAGAAGAGGAATATATGATATTTGAAGTTATGTAAGATCATTTGACAGTAGATTAAAGATATCACTTTTGAATCATGGAACTATTTTTAAAAACATATCTAAAAATTTAGCTAAATGAGTAAATGACAGAGAAACATTTAAACACTGATCCAAAATGTCCTGAATTAATGTATTATCATCAAATTGTTTAGATTTTAGAATAAGAAATATATTTCAGGGATAAAAAGGAGTATTTCATTTGATAAATAAGCAACAGTTCATTAAGAAGAAACAGCAATCTTAAATATATGAAACTAATAATAAAGCCAAAATGAAGATACTGGCAATTTCAATATTCCTCTGTTAATCAAAGAAAAATGACAAATATGTAGTGAAATATAGATCTAAACTGGATCCAAATTACACAGTACATAAAAATAAAAACAAGGCACTTCAAGTGCAAATAGATCATTTAACACAATTAGTTTAAATGTCTCAATGCATTTTATTTTATTTTTATTGGTTGTTCAAAACATTACATAGTTCTTGATATATCATATTTCACACTTTGATTCAAGTGGGTTATGAACTCCCATTTTTACCCCGTATACAGATTGCAGAATCACATCAGTTACACTTCCACTGATTTACATATTGACATCTGTTGTATTCTGCTGCCTTTCCTATCCTCTACTATCCCCCCTCCTCTCAATGCATTTTAAATGCCTGAAATAATATGCGGATTATCTGTACAAAATAGAACGTAAATTAGATGTCCTCAAATACATAGAAACTTTTAAATCACATGTTAATAACATTTGTTTAAAATTTACGAAAGGAAATTAGAAAATATTTTGTAAGAAAAATATTTGAAAACAGAACATACTCAAACTTTAAAAAACAACTGTCAGAGCAGTGTTTAGAGTGAAAGTTATGGCTCAATATACAATACGAATAGAAACAAGAAGAAGGAAAAGAGCAACCAACTGCCATTACACAATTGTATAAAGATTGTAATTAAATTTTAAAAACTGAAAATACTAAATTTGCTGAGACTGTGGAGTTGTAGAATATTACATGTTTTGCTGGCATATAACTTAAATTGTACAATAAATTTTACAATTTGATTGGTTTTTATAATTAAAAAAACTATAGTTTCCATGAACAAACAAGTCTAATCCCTATGTAATTGTTCGGCAAAAATACAGCTTTATCCACACAAAACTGTACAGAAATCTTTATAGCACCTTTATTCATATAGAAAAAAATGATAAATGCAAGTGTTTGAAATGCCATAATTATATAAAAGGCAAATGAGCCCAACTAAGGAGAAAAATGCTCAGGAAGTTGAAAACAAGTCATGCATAGACCATAGAGAAAGAAAACTCACACACACACACACACACACACACACACACACTAACACACACATAGAGCTTTGAGAATGGACAAAGTACAATTGTGAAATCTTACAGGAGATCAAGTAAGATAAAGGCTAGAAAGTGGTCTTTTGGTGCCGCAGTCTGGCTGGGCACAAGATAACCGAGCTGCCAGGAGGCACTTGTAGGTTCAAACAGGAACTCCTTTATTGCCGAAGTGCTGGCGGCCCTTCCAGGAGCACCACACACCAACCAGAACTCCCAGAACTTCCTCCGCCCTCCACCAGGCTCCAGCCTCTGAAAGAACTCAAAAGGAACTCAATGGGAACTCAACCGGGGCAGAGGCAGCAAGGAGCCGCCCTATTGCTGGACAGCAGGGGTCCATATGCAACTGAATACACAGCCTGTTTCAATCCAGCATCATCTTAATGGCTCACTGGAGTCACGTCTCAACCACTCCTTCTGGTAATATGCCAGGTGCCATTCGGCTGTGGCTCTCAACAATTTGGGTCTGCAGCTGCATGTCACCTCTAACCTAGGAAAGGGAAATTCTATTACAAGGGTCAGCACAAAGCCTATTAAAGATTTCAGAAAATGAACATTAGTAATGGCATTAAAGAAAGGCTATCATGATCCAGGTGACATTTACTCAGTTTTCCCAAACTAGGGCAATGAGTCAGATGAGAAATATTACAGTACGAGAAATTTAAGAAATAAAGACAAGACACAGAAATAAATGAAAAGCGGGGTCCCGGTAGGATATCCAGCCCTGATAGAGACTGGATCTAACAAGAAAATTGAGTCTATGCATGTCACTAGTCCTCCATGGGCTGTGTGGATTGTGTTGTGCATAGTAGCCTCTTGAGGAGATAGGCCTGGCTCTGCCATATCCACTTCAGGGATTGAAGGCGTGATGCAGGTAGGCCTCCACTTCTTCCTCTGCCTAAGATCCCACACAGCACCTGAGATGGGTGTGTTGCACTGAGATGTCAATCAATCTATTGACCAGGAGAGGTCATCTCCATTATAAAAGAAAGGAACCTTGGCCTCAAGCTCCCTTTTCCAGAGCTCTTACCACTGTGGAAGCTGACTCTTAAGGTTGTAGACCCCTTCCTCCCTCCATTGGAAAAACTTATGTCTATGTCACGTGATTTTTTGCTGCTTTCTTAGCTTAATGTTGCAGCTCTATTAAACCCAGTTCATCTTGTCTATGCAGGTCATTGACATGATATGTGTTTTATTTAAGTGGGTAGGAACACCAGTGGGATTCAGACTGGAGGATTTCCTGAGGAAAGTAGTAAGAAAATGGCAAAGACAACTTGGTTGGGGTTTGGCAGGTTATGCTGACCTCCTCTACTTCTGGGCTGCTGCATTTGAACCTGGGGCGGTCTGAATCAATGGGCAGGGTATCAGCATAATCTGAGAATTTCACCAAGGGAGTTCTCAGAAAAGCAAACCCCTAGCCTTCTGATGGCTCAAACAAACCCATAATTCATTCAGGGCCCCCTACAAAAGGGTATATGACTTATTTCTTGGTGGAATCTGGAGTTGAGTTTATGGAAGATGAAGGCAGATATTTGTTTATGGCAAGTTTTTCTGTTTCAATTGAGATTTTAAAAAAGAGGGTTGAATTGCTGTCTTGTGTAAAAGGAGTGTTTTCCAATTACATATGGGAATGAATGAATATGAAAAATGGAAAGATTCTAAATCTTACTTTTACAATTCAATAATTTTTGTTCAACATTTTATGTAATAATCACATGAAAATAAAAGTTGTCACATTGAATTTTATAATCTGTTGCAGTCCGGCTGCAGCAAAATAACCGGGGGTGACTAGCAACTTGTGTACATTGATACAGCAGGAGTGGGAGCCGTTTATTATAGGACAGGAGGGGTATATATACATTCCACACAGCTTATCTAATTATCATTAACTAGATACAGCAGTCAACCAATAAGGAATCTCCACACTTAATGGCTCTCTGGTGTTACTTCACAAACCACTCCCTCTGGCAAAATGCCAGGCGCCATCCTGACTTGTTTACAGACTCCAACAATAGTCTGTAAGTATATTTCATAATATCTACCTTCTTAAAGTCATTGGAACTATGTTCCTGAAATTATAACCAAGTAATAACAACTCTAAGAAAGCATCCAGTCACTGCGCATCTCTGTCTTGAGACTGCAGTTTGTAGTAATGTATTTGTCTCCTTTCTTGTTAGTGAGCATTAATTTAGGCACAGATAAACTTCTAGGAAATTTAGAAAAAACAATCATTAAATGAATCAAGAAAATGTCATGATGTGTCTTATTCTGGCATGCATTTTTATCTTGTCAACAGGAAGACTGACAGACATAGTAGTTACACACTTCTCCTAAGGCAATGATCTGAATACCGATTGTGGATTTTTGACTGCAGATGTTAGAAGCAAACCATTCCTAACAGATGTATAATCTGATTATATATGCAATGCAATGATATTGTCAAAACCTATTAATCACTCTTTCAGGACACATTAGCAAAGCTTTAGTGACAGCTGTGAGGATTGGAATGTCTCAGCAGTTGCAGGTACTGTTGCTCATTCACACCACCCAATGGATCTTAAAGGGAAAAATAACTACATTAGGCAAGTGTGCAGCAATCTTAAAATTTTTGATGTTTAATTTTTCCCATCATTAGAGAAAAGAAATACATATTTTTTATTCCAGTAATGTCTATCCTATCTACATTTATTTGCTTCTTGCCCCTGAATTGCAGGGATTGCTTTCTGTCACGCTGGGACTAATTCAAAAATGCAGATGCAAAGCTGAACCTCTAGCACGCATATATTAGGATGCAGTCCCATGACTGATTGTTGGACAATATATGTTTACAGATGAATAATAGCAAAGCCTTGTTTATCATTGAGAATACTGACAAGTATTGATTTCTCAGCCATTGATGCATACATGTGCTACAATTTATTTTAGAAAGGATAGTGCCATGATTTTATGATCATCAACCCCTAGATCTCATTTTTGTCCTTGGTTCACCCTTACTTTTTGAGATTCCCAACACTGTTAATGATCTTCAGTGAAACTACACTAAAATAACTGTTTGCCAATATGTGATCCAAATGTTCTCACACTGAGTTATTCTGAGTTCCAGAATTTTTACACCATAGTTTATGCAAATGGATAAGCAAAATATAATTAAAATTCATTCTTTTTCCAATTCTCTTATAATCATTTAAAAAGTAAGATATTAGTTATGACCAAAATTTTCAAAGTGTGTTCTAATCAGGTCATATGAGTTAAAGAAATGTTGCAGTAGTCAAAACTGTCCTTCTGGGAAGAGGTACAAAAATGCAAATCAGTACTTAAACTACCCATTAAAGCTTGAATTGATCAATTGGTAATGTTAGAGAATAGAGGTAGCAGTAGGAGTATCCCTTCCAATTCTCTTGAAGTCAGGTAGCTCTTTTCCCAGAGATGTGTGTAACCAATTATTTATGCTGATTTGTAAATTTTTCCTAAACCATGATTTGGCTATGTTGATCTCCTATCAAAAGGGTTTATCTGATGATGAAATCTATAGTAAATATGAGTTCTTAAAATGACTCCCTTAGCTGTAGTGTCTGTTATATAACACCCACAACCTGCCGGTCAATACTTAATATCTTCGTTTTGTTTCTCCAGAACTGCTGATATTAGGAGAGGAAAGTTCTATTTCACAGATTCACATTCTTAATGATTATTTTGGAAAAATAGAGATTGTATTTCAATGGTAAATTTCTCTTAGAAATGTAAATTTCTTAAGACTGCAAATTTGATTTATGACAAATTGTTCATCTTATTCAAAGAAAAAGTTTAAAAGACATAAACAAAATATTCTGTGGTCACTTCAACAGAAATAGAAAAACAGTGGTTACTTTGAAGAATTTGAGAACAAATTTATCATTTCTTTTCTTTTTCTGAGTCAAAGTTATTAAAGTGAGAAATCTGGATCACTAAGCAGAAAGGTCAAGGAATAGCTGTTTTTAACACTTACATAATATTTTCTTATTTTTGGAAAACTTAACAAATTGTAATGTTTCTTGTCTTCATTCACAAATATTAATGCAGTAATACTAAAAAATCCTTACATGATGGAATGATTTTTTAATGTCAGTTACTATCACAAATATTAGATATCAAAACCTTTAGACAATAAAAATGTATGTAACTGATTTTCCTTCACTGTTTACTTTGCTTCAAATCCTTGTATGAAAAAGTTAGAATTTTTGTGAAAAATAACTTGTCCTGTATATATGTGGATTACTCCATGAAATTAAGTATGAAGTTTATTACAAAATAAGAAAATGACTAATTTAAGTAAAGTCTTTCTTGGAAAAATTTGCTAGCTTTCTTCTGAGGTACTTCAATATATGCAATTATAGGATTTTTCTTTTCTTCTAAAAAGTAAAGAAAGGATTACCTAAAGAATATTAATTATTAAAATACTATTATACAGATTTGACTGTTGAAAATCGATTTGACTGTTGAAAGAGTCACATATGCATTTTAAAGTTTAAGTAAAATTCATGAAAACAACCTATAAGACACAGGAAAATACATGAATCACTTGAATTCCTATAGGCACATACACTGAAATAATATTGCACAATTCAATTTAAGTAGAACTCGGGCCAACCACCATCATTGATTTTAATTCAGTGTTAAAAGGCATAATTAAATGGTAAGTAGAAATACCAGGGTTATTTTTCTGGGCAAGCACACTAGAACAAAGAAAAAATCTCTTTTCAGATTTTGCAAATCAGAAAAATATGATGGAGTATTAATGCCAAATTAAATTAAATTGATGCTTTTATCAAAAAAAGCATGCACATACTTTATAATGTCAAATAACTCTTCAAAGCATAAATAAAAACAACATTTTCTGTTCCCAAATTCCCTGCTGTCAATTCTCTTTCTTTAGAAACTTCTACATTAAGCTGTTCTCACTTGTTAATTCTGGTACTTAATTCCTTATTCTAATTATGAATTACAATTTTCATTCTCATTTTTTTCTATTGTTTTGGGTACCATTTATTAATTTCCCAAAATAGAAGTTGATGACTTAAACTTGTTATAATACTCTCCTGCAAAAAGCCTGTTCCCAGTCTATCCTCACGATAACATAGACTCAGGCTCCCAATCCTCCCTCCTTTCATGTCACCCTTTTGGGTTATATAAACAGAAGGGAAATACTACATGTGTTGTATTATTTAAGTTGTGTTATGCTAGTTTTTAATAGGGTGCTCTTTCACTTTTTTTTCCTAAGAATTTTTGTTGCTCTTGAGTTACTAATTGCTACCAAAGTTAATATTATCTTCTTCCAGATTGACAGAATTGTGATCACTCTTGTGGTGATCTTGAACCCTAAAACTCCTCAACTATTTGATCATTACTTTACTTGCTTATATATAACTCTCCCAAAAGACTTACCTTGCCCTTTACTCTCTAAATTTAGATGGTTTTTGAATTTTCATCCTGGAAATTTCGCAACAACATCTTAGGGATGCCACTTACAATTTGCTGCTTTGATTCATCTTCCCTGGATACCATATCTTCTACTTTCTTGTGATTCTTTCTCATTTAGAGCAGGCACATATGAGGACGTGATGTTTAGTTACAGATATTTATGTGTATTTATCTATCAAAACTTTATGTATACATTTTATAATACATATATATGTTCATTTATCTCATTTTTAAATTTAAATTGGTTGAATATATATTCAAAAGTGTGAATTATGTACCCTTCAAATTTTGGAGGAATTTTTCTATTTTCTATATTACCTTTAAAAAGTTCTCTGCTCATTAGATTTTTATTGCAATTTTTTTCTGGAAGCATTGATATCTTAATAAAGATACTTTTCTGAAATTACATCATATTATTCTTGGCTTCGTTTATGGGGTTGTATATAAATAAAATTTTAATTCTATGAACATATGTCCTTGAATGTTAAAAAATTTTTTAGTTTTATTTGAGAGTTTCCTCTCCCCCATTTTTAATGCTTATTAAAATGTTAGAGTTTCTGCACTGATCCTTTCATTAACATTTTAAATATTTCTTACCATATCATCTCTGTTTTTTTATCTTTTTGTTCAGCTGAGTAAATTGCTTTACCTTTTCCAAAAGCTCTTGTACTTTATTATGTTATTTAAGTTTTATTAATCTATTTTTAATATAAATTCTCAGGGTCTAAATTTTCTCTTTATGTATCATATTTTTTAAGGTTAATATATGTTTTAAAAAAAAGCATTGTTTTTTTTCTGCTTTATTGATCTTTTCTGTTAGAGTTTCTTCTTGGCTATGTATTCATTGATCAGCCAGTATTTTTATTTTAATTTTTGGGTATGGAGGATGATTGGTGTATGTGCTTTGGTCTTTGAACTGTTGGTTTGTACTAAGAAAATAATCCCAACTTTTCTTAAATGCAAAATGGGGAAAAACCTAGCTCTTAGCATTTTCTACTTTCAGAGGGAGGGAATAGTTGTGTTTTTACTTTTTGTGTGGAGATAGATATATGGTGCTTGAAAGGAGCCATACAAAAACGAATAATTTGATAAAAAATTAGTGGAATGGTACCCAGAGACAACAGGAAAATCACATAAATTCACAAAACAAGTACAAAAAGAGACTGGATCTATAGCAATTTCTATAGATAGTATATATACTGTGCCTGAATTTTATCCTATTCATGTAGAGGACCTAAAAAGCAGCAAATCTACTCTGATTATGAATATGAGATATGAGTTCACTCTTGTGTATGACAATGGCTAAGTTCAAAACTTAATTCAGGTTACCTAGGCTCTGACTCTACTTAGCTTAGCTACTACTGGCTGGGTGTTCTTTGACAAATTATAGACTCCTTCTCTCAGTATGTCTGCTTCCCATATATGTTCAGTGGTGATACCAATCATGCCAAATCCAAATAGCACATAGATATTATGTAAGGAAAGACCTATAAAATGCTTAATCTGTGCTTATAAAAACTCACCTAAATGATTTCTATGATCATTCCAGAAGGCATTAGAAATATGTATAACTGAAAAGAAATGAATTCATATTTTGATTTAAAAAGTCTTAGAAATTATCTCTCAACTTATTTCTTAAAAATTTAGCATTTCTCTTTCTGAAAATAACTATTTTGTTTTATTTTTCACATGTGAACAATTATTGTTAATGATTTTAAAAACATTAGCTTACAATTCACGGTAAATAATTTTGCAGGATGTTTTGAAACACTGTGTTCACTAATATGAACAACAGAGTATTTTTCACTTATTTAAAAAATACTTTCTCTAACATAAAATATAATGTCTGTGTTTCTAAATATTGAATTATTTTCTCCACACCAATCTCTCTCATGTGTAGTGACTTAGAGGACTATCACCCATTGTCAACACAGTTTATCTGAGGTCATAAAAAAAGCTAAAAAAAAAGTCCTTCACAATTGAGATTGTACTATTAAAATATCACAAAACCAGGGAAGAACCACAGAAGGATACTTCTGTTATCATTTTGCAGTGAGTTTCCTATTGTATATGACTTCACAGGCTATTAGAAAGCTTAACTCTGTTGACCTAGGCTGATCCAGGTCCCACAACCAACTGAGGACACCACTCTTTGTAAAGCTGAAGTCAGTGCAATACTACAGTGACACTCTGTGATGGACAATGGAAGCAGTACAGCATTTCTTTTGAAATGGAGGTTCAGCAGTGTATATGTTATGTTTCTACCAAAAGATACTTTTGACACCTCATCTACGGGATAGTTATCATTCTCAACAACCAATTCTCCTAAGACAAATTGTTCAACGCCTTATTACAGTTCTGACTCTAATTACCTAGCGTTCATGCCAAACCTCCCTGGCTAATTATCAATCCTCCTATACACAATCTCCTCCTTAGAAGCAATGGTTGCTAGAACAACTCACAGAATTCAAGAAAAAAAATAGTTCACTTACTATTGTTAGCTACTTAAAAGGGTTATGATAAAGATGAGAAGATATATAAAATGTGATACTGAATACAGGGACTTCTATTCCATGAAGTTAGGATTCAATAATCCAGAAGCTCACTAAACCCCATCACCTAGAGTTTTTGGAAGTCCTATCATGTAGGAATTATTAATTAAATCATTGGCCATTGGTCATTAACCCAATTTTTAGCCACTTTCCATTCCCTGAGGATCTAGGGGTAAGCCCCAAAGTTTTAAACTTCTAAATATACCTTGGCCTTTGTGGGGACCAGCCCCCACCTTTAAGATATCCAGAGAATTCCATCCATCAGTCATCAGCATAGAAAATATATTGTATCATGCTGTAATCTCAGGGGCTTGGGAGGCTGAGGCAGGAGATTGTGAGTTCAAAGCCAGCCTCATTCAAAAGCGAGGTGCTGAGCAACACAGTAAGACCCTGTCTCTAAGTAAAATACAAATATAGGGCTGGGGATGTGGTCCAGTGGTCCAGTGGCCCTGAGTTCAATCTCCAGTGCAAAAAAAAAAAGTCTGGGACTAAAATATAATATCCTATCATTGATGAAATTGCAAGGGTTCAGGAGTTCTGTTTTGGGAACTAGGAACAAAGACCAAATGTATATTTATTATTATATCATAATATCACATTATAACATGAAGATTTAGATAATGAGGATAATTCACTTTGTACTTAAGAGAAAAGGAACACCTCTTGCTTTAATGTTATGAATTTAAAGTGTTCCTTTTCTGGTAAAAAGCATTAGGCTGTGTCTCATATCAACAATCTGGAAGTTGTCCTAGTCAACATCCCATTTCTCATCACCCACAATTTCAATCAAGCCACAAATTCCAATTAATTGTATCACACATTTCTCAAATATATATAAATATCTCACTTGCATTAGCATTAACTGAAAATGTACAATTACTTTCTTTTCCCTAGGCAATAATAATCACTTAAAATTTGCTTTTGTTGCCCCTCTTTTTTTTTACAAAGACAAAAAAACTGAAGCCTTGTAAATAAGAAACTACACTCTTTTTTTGATTAAAACCATTTGTTGCATACCCATTATTTATTGGTTGGAATCTAAAACTCTAAAATCACAAGCCCCCAAATAATTAACTGCTATTTAATTTCACAGTTTTACTTCTTAACATTCTTGTTCTATGTTATCAAGTGTACTAGGTTTTATTTCCCACGAGTTTTTTTGCATTCTTTGTCTTTTCTCTGCTTAAAATGCTTTTCACACAACTTTTCTACTACCTAAGTCTTGTTCATTATTCAAGTCTAGGAAGAAAAATAATTTACTTAGAGGAACATTCCCTTGCTGGCCATAAAAATATCTGTTTCTCATTCTTATGTTTCTATTACACATGATATTTTTCCTTCCTAGTATATACATTCAAATTTCAAATTTAAATTTACATTTTCCTCTCTTGGAAGATTGTAATATGCTTGATATCAAGTCATCTATTTGTATTTTTCAACAGTAAAATTCATGGTAGATCCTCAAATATTATTAAATTACATGATTAAATAATCAAATTACCAGTACAGACAATAGGAAACTAAGGTAAAAATTATCAGCTGATCTAGAATATGTTTCTCTAAATATACAATTCTCTTCTCCTAGAATATATAAATATAAAAATAATTGGTTGTGGTTGTTGCTAAATCCACTTTCTCTTAGTTTGCCCAAATGAGTGGGAGAATATAAGAAAGTTTAAAAATACATTAATAAAAATTTCTAAAATAAAAATTTTTAAAGTAAAATATTCTTATAATTAAATACATACAGTTTTTTTCTAAAATGTCCTATTTATAATCCCATTTTCCTATATATATATATGTCCCATTTTCATCTATTTCCAAGTTGTAACCAATGAGAGCCCCCCCACAAAAAATATTTAATTTATGTTCATACCAAGAAACAAGTCAGGCACCAATAAATGTGTAGTATTCAGTTGAAGTCTCCTCTAATTGCAACATTAGTAATGGAGGATATTATAATGAGAATTACATGGTTTGTTTTCCAACTCGACACAGAATAAATTATGGTCAACGAATTATAATTAGTACCAACTGCAAAAGTAGGTAGTTATCTCTAGTGCACACATATTATTTCTTAAGTTGAAAAAATAATTTTTGTCTCTGTTTAACAGTATACATTTTAATATTTTAGTTTTTATAATGTACAGATGTTTACTTAGGGGCACATTGCATTTAGGAAAACAGAAATCTTCAAAATAAAAAGTTGCATAAATATATGAATATGAGTGCTCTTAGGTGTACAATAATTTCCTCAGTATTTGATCAGTTAGAGCCATACTTTATAAAATCCCCATAGATCTTATAATCTTGATCATGATTTGTCAATATCAATGAACCACTCATTTAAGAGCTAACAAAGGAACTCTGCAAATATTCAAATGTAGGTTGCTCAGTATTCCATATTTATCTTCATTGAATTTATGTGAGTGCTTCATGCCAAAACTAGCAGAATGTGCTTTTATTCTCAAATTCTATATTTTGGGATAAATCAGAATGTGAGAAAGTATAATCCACAGGCCATTAAATAATGCATTATGGGAACATGGCCATGCTCATTCATTTTTGTGTTGCCTGCACTAGCTAGGCACAACAATAGTGTTGAGTAATGATGACAGAGAACTTATATATGCCAAAGCCTAACACATTTACTATCTGACTTTGAACAGAAAAATGTGCTAACCCTGGTATACATCATTGATCGTTTATGTTCCTTGAATACAGAAATGTTAGTCTTAACTGATTTAGGATTTGCTGTTGAAACAATTAACACATTTTCCACAAAGGAAAACTTACATTTCTAGATTTGAAGAAACAAAACTATATAGATTTCTCATTATACTATATATTAATGGATCAAAAAGTATTAACTACAATCTTATATAAAGGTAAATTTCTAAATCTGATTTCTCATAGCTTTGAAGGCTGAAAGGTAATTTTAATATTTGAACAATGTTAAGCAGTGGTTTAGTGAATACAATTTCTCTTAAAATTGTATATATTTTCTATGTATCTAACTATAGTTTATTCCATCTTCAAAAAGTTACAAAATTAGTAGTTTTTGATAGTTGCTGTAATAGCTATAGGATAGTCCATACCTCAGACTTTTTTAAGATCCTGTTTTTATTTCCCTAGAAGCACTTTTATCAAGCTAAAATTACCCTTCATTCTTTGAGAGGTCTAAACACAGGTCTTATAACTGCACTATTGAATTGATCTTCAGTTTGCATTATTTTTAGTATCATTAGCCTCATTTGATATAAGAAATAGATTTATTTTGCCCAAGCAAATTCTGGTGTCTCTGTTCCCTTATAATTTGTTTCAAAACTTTCTGATTTTTATTACATGTATTTCTTCAAAAACAGGTAAAATTAATTAATATCTACTTTGGATACTTTGCTTAGATAACTCTTTCAAAATCCAAAAATTCTTTTTTAAAAAGTTGGGTTACCTAAGGCAACATTTTTGCCAGAATACCTCCAAAATACAAGGCAAGTGAACATTTTTTCACATTTCTTTGAAAGACATTTTTGTCATTAATTTTTATTATTTCTTGAACAATTTCTTATTTTTCTAGTCTCTTGTACAATTTCTTTTCTACTGCCACTACCCTCTCCCCCTAAGAAATCAATATATTAAGATTTCTGTTGTGGTAGTGTTCCACTTTTAGAAACAATTTCTCATCAGTGACCTATTGCTACAATAATGGTCATCATAAATCACCTCAAAAACTAATGATACAAACTGATGAACACTTATATGCCACAGTTTGGCTGGGCACAATTCAGGAGCCACTTGTCCAAAGAAACTAACTTTATTTTTAGAACTACAAACGCCAAACAAAACAACTCCTCAGGAAAAAACCCTCAGAGCCCAACTGCCACCACCGGCTTCCCACAAGCCTCTCACTCCCACACAAACCTCACCACCTCCCACAATCCTCCTGCTCTTGAGGCTGATTGGCTGGGTCGTGTGGGCGGAGCCAAAGAAGTCCCCCAATGAGCAGCTCCATGGAGGAGCCTATCAGCTAGATGTTGCTGGGGCCGCTGTGAGCCAATCATCAGCTGGCAGTCTGAAGGGCAGGGAAACAGCCCAATGAACATCACCGCAGAGGAGCCAATCAGCTAGATGTTGCTGGGGCTGCTGTGAGCCAATCATCAGCCAGCAGATGGAAGTTTGCTGGCAGCTGGAAGTTTGCTGGGGCCCCTTTGGCTGTGGCTCTCAACACTTATACACTCATGGAACTGTGATTCAGCATTTAAGATGTGTAGATCTTTTAAGCTTAATTTGCATTACTAACATTGATAGATTTTAGTACACTGGAATAATGTTGCTCCTGGGTTCCTGTGTCTCAACATCAGTATACTAACTTATTGCTGTGAACATAATGGTTCCAGACAAGAGTAAGAATGGAAATGCATGCTTTCTCAAATTTATACGTATATTGCATCTGCTGCCATCTTCTTTGTCAGGAATGTTACTTGGCTGAAGTCAGATTTAAAAAGCTAGAAGCTAGGCAATATACTTTGTCTCTTGGCAATAGAAATTACAAAGTCATGTAACAGAACCTGTAGTCATAGGGCTATTAATTCAGTTGACATACCAGTCATCAACTTCAGTGGAAACCTGAATTCTATCTCCCAGGAAATTATTGCCCTTCAACAATGACACCATAAATACCCTGTCTTTCAGCAGTTACTTCCAGTAGAGTATAAGTCCCACTTGTCCAGTTTCCTTTCCAACTATCCTGTGGGCAGAAACCCTTACACAAATAGTCACTAAGTTTGATAGTAGAGGAACCAGAAACAATACTTGGATACATAAAAAAAATCACAAAACACATGTTATTCATAATACATTTAATCTTAGCACCTTTTTTTTTATAGTTGACGACTTTGGTATCTCAGCCATATCATCTCATTGTGCTCTTTACCATATTACATTTTTTTCTATGTACTTTCCCTTCTGTTTAATCTGTGACTTTTAGAAAGGAGGCATGCCTTTTCATCTTAGAGTTTCTATTACTTAGTAGCTTGAAAGGTATATAAAACTTTGATTGAATGAATGAAGTGGCCATTTTGATTTTAACAAAGGGATGTTTGAAAAAAACAAATCTCTATAATTCAATCAAAACCCAGAAGAAATAGGGCTTTTATACAGATTGTTGGTTGGTTTGTGATGGAATCACTTAGTTTGGGTGCCCCACAGACCAGAATCTTAGACACACAACTTATGTACATTGTCTTATTAGATAACACAGTGCCATAACTGAAAGATAAGAAAAAATAAGAAGCAAAAGATGAGATGAATCTTAAAAAGATACTATCATAATGTCTTGTGAAAATAAGGTGACTCATGGTCTGTTCCATGGGATCATGACCCTGAGGTATTATATCTCACAACTGTCTCTGAGGACTCAAAAATAGTAAGTACTTATGCACTGGCTCCTATATCACATTTGCCAAAGTTTAGTTTCTTGAGTTTTTTTCTTTCCTGTCCTTTTAGGTTGATCTATGTTTGGACTCCACACACAGGGGATACCCTTATATGGGTAAGGACATAGAGCTTTGGGGACAACATCGGCAACATCACCCCAGCCTGGAGCGAGAGGTATGCCAAAGAGAAAGGAGGAAGATCATCAATCGATATGTCCTACAAGCTAGAGTTAGAGGCAGCTAAAGCCAGGATGATCAGAAATATATTTACATTAGGTTATGAGAAGAAAAAATGTTAAATTTCTCCAAATTTATCTCTGAATGAAGTCACTTATATTCATTATTTATTAGTTTTTTAATTCATCCAACACTCTGTGATTATCCACATTGTACTAGAAATTATACTGGATACCAGAAAGTTGTGCTGATTTGAAATATGTCAAAGACACTTAAATTTTACCTGAAGGAGAAATTGTTTTGAAGAGTGGTAACAAGACACATATAAGCAGTGTTGAGATATGTACACAAAGAAAATACAATGCATATTTTGTATGAAGAATGAGTGATTATGCCTGTTAAAATGAGTAACAATATAGGAGCAAAATTAACATTCTGAATAAACTGGACTCATTACAAAAGTTTCAGAAAGATGGAACCAAAGAAAATATCAGTGATTGAATCAGAAGTATCAAATATCGTATGGGCTTTGCATGATCAGGTGTCAAAACACAATGCCAAGAGAACAAAATCAAATTGTGTTTTATCCTTTTGCAATAAAACTTCTGGCAATAAAGCAATCACCAAAAATTTAAGTAACAAACAATAAATAGGGCAAATATTGGATTTCTGCATTATATGGATACAGCATGCATTGAGAACAATTTTATAAGATAGATGCCTTATCAACAAAATTTGTTTTTAATTTATTTCTACTTGGCCTGGCCTATCACCAATTTTGATAACTACATTTATGTAACATTAATTTTGGAAGTAGAAAATTATCAAACCATCTTTATATTTGGAGAAGAGAGAAAGAAAACAGCTCTGTTATATAAATACAAAGAGAAAAAGCATCAAGACTTCAAATACTTTCTCTGCAGGATGCCAATGTTAAATAGCAGAGGGACCAAAATAGATTTGGTATACAGAGGGCACAGAATTCATCTAAATCATTCAGCTGACAGACTCTGAAGAGAAAACTGAAGTGGTAAAAATCAGCCTATATATTGTACCACTGAAATGGGGGGAAACGTGGTGTGGTTCTATTTCAAAGCATTTCTTACATTCCAAAATTTACTGTGTGTTTTATAGTGAACTTGACTCTTAGGTGTTCTTTCAATTTATCACATACAAAATATTTCAGTAGGGCTTATAGATAAATAATCTGTCTATGTATACACACACATACACACACACACACACACATATAAATTAGATAAATGGGTTTGTATATATACTCATTTGTATGATTTCCTGATACTCCGCCTTTTTTTTCTCATTAAATATCTTGGTAGGATAATGAGGATAATGAGGATATAAGCAATGTATCTGCAAGCCAAGTTAAGTTTTTCCTTTTATATGTCTCTCTATGGTCAAATTGAGACACTTCTTTATGTGAAATGCATGCAGTGTTCCCAGTTCAATTTCAGTAAATGAGATCCTATCATGTGGCTACCACATACTACTTTAGTATAGTTTTATTTGACAGATGGTCACTGTTCAGGAACACATTTTTCCTCACTTGACAGTACCTAAGTGTCGAATTTCCTCTTATATGTTAGATTTAGCATTGGCAAGATTTTACACATATATGAAAAAATAAACAACACAAGAACAGCTTATCTTTTTGAGATTCAAAGAATAATATGTAAAAAGATTAAACATATATTAACACCCCATGTGAATGTAAATTTATTTGTATTGCTCTCTTGTGAAAAGTACAAGTTGCATTATATAAGATCTATTTCAGTTATTCAAAAAGTGGTGGCTGTTTATGACAATTTATATTGCAATGCAAAATGCAGCAATAATCCAAGTTGAAAACATAAATGTTATATCATGGTCTTTACAAAATAAAAAAATGCATTTTATAGGCATAAAGTCATCTAGAAATTCAAGATTTACAAATAAATATCACTATTTACTACTTGAACTTAGAGGACATATTTCATTCATAAGCACTTTCTTTGCTTCAAACACGAATATTTTCACTCCTGATTTTCTACTATCTTTAAACAAAACACCCTCTATATAACTGTAAAACTATATTTTTGTATATATATATATATATATATATATATATATATATATATATATATCATAATAACCTTTACCAAATTTGCCTTACAACTGATCAGAGTATAAACATGCCCTAAATCTCTTCTCAATAGAAGAAATTTTTTTCCTCTACTTTTCAATTATTATACAAAGGAAATCTTCTTGTAATCTGCTCTTTGTTCTCCATGTAGTTAAGCAGGGTATTACGGATGGTTTCAGTATTGAGAATTTGAGCACACAAAAGATTGTCAGTTCAAAGGGTTTCAACTAATGACAGAGCAATTCCACTGGTTAGAAGCCAAAGTGTTATATCATTAACAAGACCTTCAGAATAAAGAGATATTTCATTTAAAAAATAAGGGGGGGGGGCGCAGGTTTCTTTAACTCGAAAAATACTTAAAATGTTTAAAAATGATAAAAATTGATGACACATTATAAAGGGGAAGACTAGGAGAGTGTGTCTCTTTTAATTTATGCATTCATGCACCTCTCTTTCTAGAACTTTCCAAAAAAAAATTAAAAAGTAAATGAGCAACAATGTCTTACAAATAATATTATACAATATCTAAAGTATTATAATTATAAAAAATAATAACCATAATCCAGTTCATAAAAGAGAGACATTTTTGTGTGGTGTAATACAAGCGTTATTCCCTCTACACCCTCAAAAGTCAACTTCCATGAACTTCTTAGATTGACTCAACAAGTTGGTAAATTTTTTCTTCAGAAATTTTTGCAAGGATCAAAGTGTCTTTATGTAAAACTATACCTACACCAATACAACTAATCCTCAGAAAATGTTCAATTTTCTAAGTAATGCATCTCGGTTTCTCCTAAAGTAAAATAAAATTTTAAAAAATAGTATACTACACCATGAAATATCTTGAATTTTCTCCATGTTCTTTAAAGTGTTAATTCCTTAGTTTTGATTTCTGAATGTATCTATGTCATTAATAAAAGCACATTCTACTCCATTATCTTTCAAATAATCTCCAAATTGTTTCTATGATTCCTGATTGCTTTCTGTTTAATCTCATTAACTCAAAATGCTTACTCCGACATCATCAAAATAAACAGTAGTTTTGTACTCTAGTTTAACCTTCAAAGGTTGAACATTATAAGGGGGAAGAGTAGGAGAGTGTGTCCTTTCAACCTTTCAAATATTTTTTAAGAAATATGAAATAGAATAACTAAATACATTTCCTGAATCTAAACAAATGTAATGTGCAAAAGAGCAACATACTTGCTACTGGGCCAAGTAAGAATAATAATATAGGCTTGGTTTTACTCCACCATTGGAAATACTTGAAATTATTGACAAAGTACATGAAAAGAGTGATTTTTAAGATAATGAACACCAAGCAACAAGGAACAATGATTACAAAAAGGATGTAAGTAAATAAATAAGAGGTGTGACCTATGATGACCCCAAATTAATACTGAGTGTATAGGCAATAACACAAGTAGGAGAAACTAGACAGAGTTTAGTAATTTTTCTTTTGAGCTGAAGAGTCAAAGCTGAAGGTTTGAGAGAAAGTCAGAGAAACAGAGCACAAGTTCTGAGGGTCTTCCCAGGATCTCCTTTCAACATTCAGCTGAGTACTCTAGTTGCAGACTTACCTGTGGTTTCACTTTCTGCAGCTTTAAATAACCTCAGTTAACTGTAGCCTGAAAATACTGGATGACAAATTCCAGGAATAAATAGTTCATATATTTTTAGATAATTTTATAGCAGTGAATAGTTTGTTTCATTTTATTATTAGTTATTTTAAATCTCTGTATTAGTTGTTTTCATCAAATGTAACCAAAATACCTTAGAAGGAAAGCTTAGAGGAAGAAATGTGCATTTTGGACTCATGTTTTCAGAGGTTTAACCACAGTTGTTTCCATTACTTTGAGTCCAAGATGAGGCTGAACATCATGGCAGAAGAGTACATCAAAAGAAAGTCCCTCAGTTCATGGCACCAAGGAAGGAGTAAGAGATAGGCAACAGGGACAAAACATAAAGCCAGAATGCATGCTCCCAATTATCTGCTTCTTTCTGTCACACCCTACCTGCCTAGAGATGCCACCAAATATAGTAGTTCTTTCAAATTATTAATCTATCAAGTGGAACAATCCACCCATTGGATTATAACTCTCATAATCTAATCATTTCACCTCTGAACATTCCTGCATTGTCTGACACATGAACTTACAGGGGAAACCTTATATCCAAACCATAAAATTCTACCTTGGGCCCCTAAAACCTCAAGTCCATCTCACAATTCAAAATGTGTCTAGTCCACCTCCAAGAGTTCCCATATCTTAACAGTACCAACACTGCCCAAAAGTTTAAGTCCAAAGTCTCCTCTGAGACTCAAGGCAAAATTCTGGCTATGAGTCCTTGTATAGATCAAAAGCAAGTTACTCATGGCTAATACATAATGGAACAGAGTGAATATTTCCATTCAAAAAGGGAATAATAAGGGCATAAAAAGAATGGTACCAAATCATGACTGAAACCTAGCTTAATAAACAAGTCCTGGAGCTCCATACCTGGTATCTGATGCACCTGGTGGTGAAAGTGACATTCAAAGGGGCTTGTGCAGTTTTGTTCTTATGGTCTTGCCCATTGCAGCCCACATGGCCTCTCTTTTAACTTGTCTATGCTCAATCCCTGTAGCTTTTCTCTACAGATGTTACTGGCATCTCTTAATCCCTGGGGTCTCTGTTCTAACTTTAGCTTTACCTCCACAGCTTTATCCATTTCCCTTTATGGGTGGCATGCAAGAATTCCTACACTGCTACACTTTGCCTGACTTCCCCAGTACTGCTTTGAAATATCAGAGAAACCCTCCCTGACCCCCTAACTCCAGCATCTTGATTTCCTGCAGAACAGCACTATATGGATGATGCCAATGTCTGCTTCCAGCTTAAGCAGAAGCTATTGCCCCCTGGAAGAGTGCTTTAGTGGCCTATGAATGCCTAGGTGGCTAGGCACTAGAGAATAAAACACAAATCATAAAGAAACAACTTCCTAGGCACCCCTGGAGGAGCAGGGTGTCCCTATGTCTCTTCAATAAGTTTTATATGCTTCAGTCTGCAATGGCCATCATCATGTTAATTTCTGACATGTCTTCAAACCTCATTCCTATTGTCTCTGTGCAAAATACTAAGCTTCTCATAGTGGCTGTCGCATCTTTAACAACTACATGCTTCTTGGATTCAGTTTTATACATACTTTCCTGCAAAAACTGAAAGTGTTTTAAATCTTTCTTCCCTGCTTTGTGTTACTGATTCCCATAATAAACCTGGCTAAAATCTGCAAGAACTACCATGGATGTTGTGCTGTCTTGAAATTTCCACTTCCAGATTAATTAGTCCATTACCTTTAAATGCAGCATCACAAAAATGCTCAGAACATGGAAAAAATGTAAAGTTCTTTTTCCTCCTAAATGTAAAGCTCTTCCCCTCATAAACCTATGGACATAGTCTTTACTATCTGCATTCCTATTGCCACTTTGATCTCCTGAGCTCCCACCAGAAGTCTCCCATTAAGCTCTGATTACAACATTGGAGAACTTCTCCATCTTGCATCTCCAAACTTTTCCAACAAACCAATTCCAAAGGTTTCTGAACCACATGGTAAGTTTAGTCATAACAATGACCTCACTTCTTCAACCAATTACTTTTTAGCAAACTTTTAGTCACTGTGGCCAAAAACATGGCAAGATCAACTTAGAAAAGAAAAAAAAAATACTTTTGCGCTCATGAGTTCAGAGGTTCCATCAATATTCCACCAGCTTCACACAGTACAGTTACCCTTACAAATTATTAATCCATTAAATGACTTAAGTCACTGCTTAATTTATAGTTTTACAGTCTAATTATTTCACTGAACATTCCTGCATTTTCCTGTATATAAACTTTTGGTGTACACCTATTATCCATACCATAATAATATCTTACTATGTCTAGCTTAAACTGGTGCAGCCAATTTGGAAAGCAGTATGGAGATTCCTGGGAAAGCTGGGAATGGAAGCACCATTTGACCCAGCTATTGCCCTTCTCGGACTATTTCCTGAAGACCTTAAAAGAGCACACTACAGGGATACTGCCACATCGATGTTCATAGCAGCACAATTCACAATTGCTAGACTGTGGAATCAACCCAGATGCCCTTCAATAGATGAATGGATAAAAAAATGTGGCATTTATACACCATGGAGTATTATGCAGCACTAAAAAATGACAAAATCACGGAATTTGCAGGGAAATGGATGGCACTAGAGCAGATTATGCTTAGTGAAGCTAGCCAATCCCTAAAAAACAAATAACAAATGTCTTCTTTGATATAATGAGAGCAACTAAGAACAGAACAGGGAGGAAGAGCAGGAAGAAAAGATTAACATTAAACAGAGACATGAGGTGGGAGGGAAAGGGAGAAAAAAAGGGAAATCACATGGAAATGGAGGGAGACCCTCATTGTTATACAAAATTACATGTAAGAGGTTATGAGGGGAATGGGATAACAAACATGGAGGGAAATGAATTACAGTAGATGGGGTAGAGAGAGAAGATGGGAGGGGAGGGGAGGAGGGATAGTAGAGGATAGGAAAGGTAGCAGAATACAACAGTCACTAATATGGCAGTATGTAAAAATGTGATGTGTAACCGATGTGATTCTGCAATCTGTATTTGGGGTAAAAATGGGAGTTCATAACCCACCTGATTCTAATGTATGAAATATGATATGTCAAGAGCTTTGTAATGTTGTGAACAACCAATAAAAAAATTGTAATAAACATATATGTATAGTACATATGGGTTTAGTTCTATTTATGATTTTAAGCATCTTGGAACATTTTGGAATAATCCATCCATTGAGAAGAGTGTACTAATTCTATTGGACATGTGGCCCAGTGGTAAGCACATGTTTAGCATGAGTGAGAGCCTGATTTTGAGGCCCTCAGCATTACACACAAACAAACACACACACAATACACACAAATACACACATACAAAGAAGACTATACTCATCAGAGCTTGTGTTTGAGGAAATTAACTGTAACTGCTAAAAGACTCATTCAAAATAATGAGAGGAAGCAATGTCCCAAATTTACATAAGTCTGGTAATATTTTCTAATCTCCTTCTTCAGAATGAAAAATCCTATAATTCATGGATTACCAGGTAGGATCCATATGAGGATTATTTCTTCGGTAGTGACAACAATTAGTCTAAGACTAAGTGGGTTTTGATTCCACTAAATAAAAATTACTGAATCTGCATATGAGAGAGGATATAAGCCCACAAATTAAAGACATCAACTAATTGAAACCTACCCAGAACTATCAGCAGATAGAATTGGTAGACAACAAGATCAACACAGTTGTTACAAATCCATTACATACATTCAAGAAGGTAGATGAGACATTGAACATGTTAAGCAAAGACATGACAGATATTAAAAGCCTCTATAGATGAAACTGCATAACCTAAACTTTTTTTTTAAAGGCACTGGATGGGAGTAAACACATGATAGTCATCATAGGGCGAAATCAAGTTTGAAGAGAAAGAAAAATTCTCCAAAGGAAAAAAAAAGTCCTGGAAAAGAAAAACAGGTGTTAGTATGTCATGAGAAACATTAAATATTCCCAAACAAAAAAAACTGAAAAATAAATTAATTAAATTTTTAAAAATTCTATAGTTTGAGATATTAGGTATGATAAAAAATTGCAAACTTGTTGAAAAATGTTCAATATAGAATTCTAAGTGTTAAATAAATCCCCAGTTCAAAAGAAAAATCTGCACAAGACAGATCACAATAAAATTACTTAAAACCAATGATGAAAATAAAATATTTAAAATGAGCCAGGGGAAAAAAGGCATACATATTCAGGAATGAAGAGACTAACAACAGCAGGCTTCTCCTCAAAGTCCAGGTCAAGAAATAATACTGAAAGAAAAAATAAAACCAGATGCCAGGGCGCATTGGCCACAGCTGTAACCCCAGGGGCTTGGGAAGCTGAGACAGAAGAATCATGAATTCAAAGCCAGCCTCAGCAACTGTGTGGCACTATGCAACTCAGTGAGATGCTGTGTCTAAAAAGGTACAAAATAGGGCTCAGGGTGTGTCTCAGTGGTCCAGTGCCCCTGAGTTCAATACCTTGTATCCCCCCAAAAATAAAAATAAATAAAATTAAACAAGATTATTTAGATTGTAAATCCATAAAAAATTTTACAAAATCAAAGTGAAATAAAGACATCATCATCTCTTGCAGACTCTTATTACAAGAAAGGTAGAAGGAAGTTTTTCATGCAGGGCGAAGTGATGATGTCAGTGATGAGAATTAATGAGGGCCAAGTTCTTTCTCCCCAGATGTTGAAGATTGAACACCTGAGAAAGGCCAAGGCAAGTGTAGAAAGCAAGTTTGATTTAAAGGATAGAACAGAGATAGACTTTGCGACAGAGAAGGGCCCCAGAGCTGGGTGTCCAACAAAGTGGGGGTGTCCTGCCTCTTTTATACATTTTAGGTTTCCTTTGTTCTCATGCCCTCCTTCGTCTCTTACCTCACCTATATAACTAGTCACCAAAAGGTAAGCCAAAAGGTGAAAAAGAAGCCTTCCAGGAGTGTCTCTTGAATCAACCCCCATCTTTTTGACCTAATCATTCATTACCTATTGACTGCCTTTTTGTCTGCCCCCCACCTGCCTCAGTAATACCAGCTAGAAATGGGAATCTATGCATTGCAGCAAACGGAGACATTTTAGGAGTGGTTGATATATAAAATCTTTGATCATTAATATGATTTTACATGAATATACATATGAAAAAGTTTGTAGAATTGTGCACATAATGAACATGTCCATTTATATATCATTAGGGTTTTAATAATGAAAAGGAGCAAAGACATGTCAATTATCTTAAAGATATTTAAAAAGGAAAAAATTATAATGTGCCAAAAATTGTTGTAGACACACTAAACCATAGTAGGAAACCATAGTAACCACTCTAAATACATAATACATGATGAGGGAGATACTCAGACCAAATATAAAAAACCACCATGTGGGAAACCACATCTCATTTCCTCTCTTGGAAGCAGCCCATTCCACACACCTCAGATTGTTACTACCATTTCATTAAATAAATTCTTTGTGCTTCTATTTAGGAAAAAAAAAACGATATCTAAGGAAGAAATTTATTTTCTTTACTATTTTCTTCCATTTGGGCATGCCAAGGAAAGAAAAGTACATATTAAAGATTAACTGCAAGCAAATAACCTATCATTTAAGATACCTTTCCAAGTTTGATACCTACCAGGATATCCTTGTATAATATACAAAGAGTACTTTAATTTCCTCTTATACTTATGAGTGTATAAATTTTAGTTGTTCTTCATTCTAAGAAAAGGAAATGTCATAGATACAAAGAAAAGGACACAGAAATCATGTAAATATCACAAGAGTAAGTGAATGCAAATATTTCATATGTCTATAGTGTTTAGGATCAAGGTTAATGTATGAAAATATTCCTTGGTGGAAGTTTATATGTCAATTTACTCTTAGAAATGCATTTTTATATGAAAATTTATTTCACTTTAAAATCATCTGTGTTTGGAAAATTCAGCTTTCTGTCTGTTTTTGTTTAGGTAATAATACACTAGAGAATGGCTCCCTAGTTAGTGCTAGAGCAAAACAAAAAACTCACATCACTAAGTACTACACATCTTTATATGCATATGGTGATGTAATATGTGATTTGGGGTTGAAAACATGAGAAATGAACAGAGGAGTGATAATATAAGGCAGTCTAAAAATTTAGGCCTGTGCTGATCTGGATTATCCAATAATATTTACTAGAATATAGAAATGGCCATATATTAATAATATATTCTATGTGCAATGCTTCATGAATATTTTTACTTTATATCTCTTGGGAGACTTTCATTGACAGTGAAATCAAGAATTACTCCTTGATAACCATCTAAATATTCAATGTACTCTCTATCAAAATCTCAATGTTTTTTTTTGAATGAATAGAAAATGTATTCTGAAATTTTTATGAAATCTCAAGGGATCTTGAATAGAAAAGAAGAAAAAGAAGAAGGAAAAGGAGAAGAAAGAAATAAAAAGAATAAAGATGAATTATATCTTACTTTCTGATTTCAAACCTGGTTACAAAACTACATTAATCAAAACAGTGCAACTCTGACATAAATTTAGGTGTATAAAACAATGGAATAACAGAGAGATCCCAGAAATAAAATTTTGCATATATGTTCAAATCATTTAAACAAGATTATGATGATTCAACAGGGAAAGTAGAGTTGTTTTTTTGTTTGTTTGTTGTTTTTTTCTTTTAATAGATTGTGTTGACAAAACGTAATATCCATGAGAAGAATGGAGTTGGGTAGCTAGTCTTGTAGCTCATGTGCTTAGTATGCATGAGGCCTTGGGTTCAAGGCCCTGGGTTCAATCCCTAGGTTTCAAATAAATAAATAAATAAATAAAAATAGAAAGAATCAGTTTGGTCTTTATTCCATGTAAAGAATTAAATTCCAATGGATCAAAAACCTAAAGGTAAGACTAAAATTATAAAATTTATAAGAAGACAAAGGAACCCTAAAGGTAAGACTAAAATTATAAAATTCACAAGAAGACAAAGGAAATGTCTTTATAATCTTGGAATTAAAAAGAATGTCTTAGATATAATGTCCAAACCACAGGCAACCAAAGGAAGAACAGATATATTGACCACATCAAAATTTCAAACTTCTGGGCATCAAAATGTAAAGTGTAAAATGAATCCCCAGAAAGACATAAAATATTTGCAAATCATATATCCAATAAAGGATTTATATTCAGGATATATAGGGAATGACTGAAATTCAAAAACATAAAAATAACTCAATTCAAAATGAGTAAGGGAATTTAACAAATATTCTCCCAAAGGAAAAATTATATATGGAAAAAAAAAATATATATATATATATATATATATATATATGAAATCTATGCAATTAAAAAATAAATAGGTATTTAAAGCTATGAGTTTCTATCTTCTACAAAAATGACTGTATTAATCATAGCCTTACCCATTACTAAGGTTTCTGTCTTCACTTAGATGAAAATATTTTAATAGAATCTATCATTTAGAGCTATGACCTATTCTGGCATATGTTCCAATGAAATATACATAGGCACACAAACACACAAAAATATACACACACATAAATACCTATGTGCATAGACACAATGTATATTACATGAAATGTACATTAAAATAAATTTGCTGGGCACTGTGGTGCACACCTGTAATCTCATCGGATTGGGAGGCTGAGACAGGAGAATCACAAATTCAAAGCCAGCCTCAACAAAGACAAGGTGCTAAGCAACTCAGTGAGACCCTATCTCTAAATAAAATACAAAAGAGGGCTGGGATGTGGCTCAGTGATAGAGTGCAGCTGAGTTTAATCCCTAGTATCCAAATAAAATAAATAGATAGGTAGATAGATAGACAGATGATAGATAGATAGATAGATAGATAGATAGATAGATAGATAGATAGATAAATTTAACAGGGCAGTTTGCTGAATCATTATTTATAAAAGAGCTAATTGTAAGGAATTATTTAGCAGTTTGGTTTTGTAAAAGAATATATACCATTCCCTTTTATATAACCTTAATATTTATTAAGTAAGTATTACAAGCCAGGCATTCTGCAATGAGAAATATATGCATCATTTTATTTGATTATAAGTTATCTGTATTATCCTAATTTTGTTTGGATTTGGAAATGGATGGTTGGAGAAGTTAAATAACTTTCCAATGTTTATACAACATAAAAGAAAGAAAATAAGAATTCAAACACATGTTTTTCTTGTGACCATTACCATCAATGAGTATATTGACTTAAATCATTATTTTTCTCATTGATTAGTTAAAGCACTCTGAATAGGTGAAAGGTGCATCTAGAAAGTAGACTCAGAAGGATAACAGAGCAACAAATAAGAATTGAGTGAAAGAAATTTGAAAATTCAACAATTATCCCAAATCTATGCTTCAAATGGCATGTGTAGCTTTCCTGAACCACTATTGGTTATCATATCATACTGTTCTATTTGAAGAGGAAGATTGCATTTAAAATGGATCATCATTAAAATACAAAACATTGTTACAATATGGCAAACTATGACATCTCTAGGCCACAAATATGAAGAAAATGAGATATTCAGGACAAATGTGCTCTTCATTGTTGTAGGGTCTCTGTCCTTGTGTTCCTTCCTATGTATCAATCATGATTTCCCAGTGATGCTTCTGATTCACATTTAATATTATGATGTCAATGAATAAGTTTTCTTCATCTTCTTTTGATTCTATATTTATCTGTTTTCTTACAGAAGTTTTTTTTTCTTATAACATCATTTACACGTTTGCTTCCTTACTTTACCCACAATATTATGAACATAGTTGCAAAATGACAGTAGTATTAACAAAATAATACACAGTCTAAGTAAATTTTATGATTAAGTTGCTGTATGATTTTCATTATACTTATAGTAAATATTACTAGTAGAGTTAGTTTAATTTGATTTGAACTTTTTCAATGCTTTTCTTTTTTGTTTCTTTTATTTTTATAACATGAAATGAATTTCAAAAAAAATTTAGGAATCATCTTTAATAAATAATAGGAATCAACAGGCTAAAATCATCTATTTCCATGGTACTCAAAGTGTGGCCCAGCATCAGCCACATCCAGGAGATAGGTAGAAATGCAGAATCTTGGCCACATTCAAGACCTATGAATGTTTTAAAAATCTTATTGCCCCCATTATTCACCAGATCAATTATCTCAGAATTCCCATGATGTGGGAATTCTGCACATACAGATGAGTTGATAATTGCTTATACAGGTCCTCTTACTTCCAGCAAGAATCTCTGCCCCTCTTATAAAGCAGTTAAAAACTCTGGTCCCATAAAATAGAAGTACTTTCTGGACACTGTACAATTTTTACATCTTTCTAATCATTTCTTATTGCATTTAAATGAAATGGATATAAAAATCATCCTCTCCTGGAGAATAAAAACTCAATATCTATAGTACATAAGTGAGGGAGTTTTAATTTATTCTTGTAAGTTAATGTTCAACCTTATGTTGTTACTGTGCTATTATATTACTAAATATAATTTATTTAATTATATTTTCCATAACTGTATCCAGCAATGATATTTCATTTTAAGCCTTAGGAAAATCAGTGACATAAAAGCCAAGAATTGAATATAAAAATTGAGACTCAGAAGGCTTGTTTGTTTTTAGTTTGTTAATAACCTGCCCTAACTCTTACAACTAATATTGCCAGAGATGGTTACCAAAACCAAATCCATGATACTCCAAAAACCCCAAACTTTGCAGACTATGGTACTGCTTTCTATTACATTAAATGTAAATGATCTGAATGTAGCTATGCAAAGAAATACATTGGCAAAATTGATTATAAAAACTCACTCAACTATATGCTATTTCAAAAAAACTTACTCCAACTATAGTGATAAAAGAAAAGGGTGAAAAAATTATATCATGCAAATGTTAATCAAAAGAATGGAAGTGTGTGTATATATGGTTCAGATATAGTAGTTTTCAAAGACAAGGAAATTATCTGAGACATGTAGGAACACTATGTAATAATAAAATTTTCAATTCAGTCAGATAATATAGCAATTCTAAATGTTTATGTCAGCCAACAAGCAACAGAGCTGCATAATATCTACAACATATACTGATAAAATCAAAAGGAGAACTAGAAAAATCCAGACCTATATGTAGTTCTCTCTCAACAATGCATAGAAAAACTTTACAGAAAATCAACAAAGATATAGAAGACACCATTAAGTTACATAATGTAAATGACATTTACAGAAAACCTCCATGCAAGAACAGGGGAATATGTATATTTTTGAGCATCCATGAGACACACATTTCTGAAATGACAAACTAATAAAAATGGAAAACAGACTAGTGAATGTTCCTGATACAAGGGTAAGGCAATGATTGCACAACATAAGGAAACCTGTTTTTTAATATCATGTTCATCCAAAGTGTATCATAGTTAATCTCCTATTATGATGCACTATAATTTTGCAAGTTTTTATTGCTGAAGGAAACAGGGTAAAGAATAGATGAAATCTCAACTATTATTTCTTATAACTGCACTTTTAAATCAACTTTTAAAAACAGGTTACAAAAAGTATGAATGAAATATTTAGGTAATGGAAGTTTATTAAATAGTGCTTTTTATTCTAGAATGATTTATAAAAATAGAGGTAGAAGTTTGAAGGAATAGACATATTTGCTTTGACTTCTACATTGTGTTGGATGTTAAGGAGAATATAACCTTGAATTAAATTTTATTTGATCCATTTCTAATGAAATATGCTTAAGTAAACAACTTGAGAATTTACCATTAAAGCAGTGCTTTTATTCTCACTTTTGAAATTACCTTCAAGTTAGGAGCTTGGCTAAGAACAAATACCCAGGGATGAATCATCAATCATCTTCTAACTTAGATAAATTGGTTAAAATCAGAGAAAAAACGTCTTAAATTTCAGCTTTAGGAATACATTCTTCCAAGTATAATGCTGAATAATTTTCAAGCTTACTCTTTAAGAAGGTTTGATTTGCACCTAAAAGCTTTGAAAAGCCCATCTTGATCATTACATGTTCACTGTGTTTAGTATAATTGTCCTAGAAACGTTTTCTTTTCTCTTCATTTGAGCAGTATGTGCTGCCTGTATCTTTCAGCACTCTCAAGAGCTGCATTCCCATAAAAGTACTGAGCTCTGAATTTGGAATTCAGGTACATAACTGGGCACAAAGACAATGAACTGGAATATCTGTATCAGTCATACAGTGAGGTCTTCCACAGTGCAAACACTTAGCTAGCTGTCAGGTTAAGTAAGTGCCTCAAGCATGTGACTAAATTTGGATATGATCACCTTCAATTTTTGTTACAAATGGTGCCAATAATAGCACCCCATCAAGTATTTTATATAGTAAAGTCTATCTGACTGATTTCTTTGGCTCTAATTCCTCACCTTTCTTACCCCATCCTCTACCTACATATCCATCTCTACTGAAATTAGCACAATCACCCCAATCCAATTTAAAATGACAACTGCCACCAAAGAAACAAATAGCTACTAAGGATGTTCCAAAGAGTGAAACTGAATTCAACGTGCTGTGTGCTTTCATCTACTGCAAAAATTTATAGATATTCATATTTCCAAAATTAAAATTTTCTATTGTTCACATGTCCAAGAGATTTTAATTTGTCCCTAAAAAGGAAAGTACATTAACATTTTGTGAATGCTTTTCCTGATTGCATAGCTCTCTTTTTTTTCTCCCTCTGTCCATTTTAAGGGATCAAACTGCAAACCTTAATCATGAAAAACAAAACAAAACAAAAAACAAATAGTGCTTTCTGTGCTGGAACTGCAATCTCTCAGCATATTTTTCCCCTAAGTGACTTGAATTTTGTGCCAAATCCTAGATAATTGACAGACTTATGCATGTGCATAGTGGCTGGCTTGGTGTCGTTTCTCTCCTGCAAGGAAGTGCTTCTAAAATGTCTTAAGGCTCAGCCAGAAGCTTTAGCACATTTTTTTTTTGAGCAGGAAGTTGGACTCATTGTAGTCTTAAAAGAAGCCTGCTGGTGAATGAAGTCATAACACTGTGGAAGTGAGGCCACTGCAGGTTAAAAAAGAATAAAAGTGTCATTGCTTTGTGTCTGGCAAGCTGTAGGTCATAAATGCATTGCTAAAAAACAAAGAAATAAAGAATTCAACACACAGCAAGAAAAGATATAAACCTGATACTTCTATAAACTCTTCTGATTCAGTTCACTTGCAATCTGGATCTCATAGAAAAGTTAAACTAATGTTTTTACTCTATTTTACCTAAGTAAAAGAAAAGATGGTGGAGTGAACTAAGTGAGTAATATCTTGCCAGCCTTACGTTAAAAAAATAAAATAAAGATCTAAAGGTAGCAATCTTGTATTTAACATTCATTGTTCAAATGAGGCAGATTCACTTTGATCTTTTTCCTACACTCCATTTCAAGATCAATACCTTGAATAAACATACCAGAGGACTTAGCCTTCAATCTTTACTAGGATAACCACATTTATTTTAATAATGATTTGACTCAAGTATTTGCATAATTTATATACATTGTTTTATTTTACTTAAAATATTTTACTTATTTTACTTACACTATAAGTTTTTTGACTACCTATAATATGAGCAATATTTCATGCTCTTAAAAGAACAAATGGAGAATTTTGATTCTATATCAATGGGCATTCTTGAGTTCTAAATTTGATTATCAGAGGAATTAATCCTAACAATTGGAATATTTTCTTAAGTATTTCTTACATGCTAAATGATATTGTACATCTTAATAAGATTCAAAACACCTAAGGGATATTTTCAGATTTTTAGAAAGGTCACTAATCCTGACATATAGAATAGCTAAATTTGTCGCAAATTTTATATTCCAGAAGAGTAGGAGAGATTCAGAAGAAAAGAAAGATTAAATGTTCAGGAAAGAAACATTAAATTTAAATATGGATTTATGAAGTTTTTCCCCCACTGGGTAATTGCTAACGTAAATAGAAAAAAAGAGTAAGACATTGACACTGTCATTATAAAGCTTACAATCTAATAGAAGAGATTGAAAATGAGATAACTTTGAAGTAAGTTTGCTTGAAAGTAAATTCACTGGTAAGTAAAATACTGTATAATTTCAATTCATATCATAATATGGTAGTTCAAGAAGGGAGAAGAAAATTTTGGCTATGGTAGTATTAGAGTAACCTGTTATATCAGATACTGAAACATGGTAGAAGGAAGTCATTGAAGGAAATGACATTACAATCAGTGGGATTATATGAATTGAGATGTGGAGGGGTGTTTCAAGCATACATAGAATTACAAGTCAAATTTAGCTAGAGAATCAGTTAAATTTATTGTGAAGTGGTGAGGGGGAAAAAGTGCAGGGATTTACTTGGGTCATATTAGAGAATTGCTTAAATTCCTGGCAAAGGATCCAGGAGGTTGACTGATGGAAACATTTTTGTCACCCAGCTCTCATAAAGCTATATGGAAAATTATTTCACAACTATACTATGCTGAGATAATACAACTGGAAAAAAAGTGTACTGTTTGAAACTATCACATGAAAGTGCTGAATTTATTTTACATTTTACAATTCCAACTTAATGAATTCAAGTTTACAAATTCAGAAAACAGTGCTTTACAACTTTTGAAATTTGAGGGAAAAATGTGACATTTTTTACATCTCTTTTGCTTAGTTACATTGGGTACGGATTTCATTTGGAGTTCACTCACAGTGAGCATGGTTAAAATGTCAAATTTTAATGTAAACCAACCATATGGAAGAAAAGAAATATGAGCCAATTTAACTGAATAATTCAGTCTTAGCCCTACCCTTATAACATTTTCCTAAGGATATAAGTTTTACTTTGCTATTATTGTTATTTAAATTTAAATATGGATTTATGAAGTTTTTCCCCCACTGGGTAATTGCTAACATAAATAGAAAAAACAGTAAGACAATAACACTGTCATTATAAAGCTTACAATTTAATAGAAGAGATTGAAAATGAGTTTAAGGTATGGATGAGTACAAGATTAAAAAAAAAAGAAATATATAAATCACATCTGAAAACTTAGAGCAGAGATGACCCAAAAGGAGAGCATTTAGATTCCTATTTAATTAAAGAATAAATAACTTGAAATATACCCCAAATGAATTGACTGAAACAATTAATGTATATATGACAGCAGAATGCATTACAATTCTTATTACAAATATAGAGCACAATTTTTTTATATCTCTGGTTGTATACATAATATATTCACATCAATTCATGTCTTCACACCTGTACTTTGGATAAAAATGATCATCACATTCCACATCATTAAATACCCCATTTCCCCTGCATCCCCCTCCAACCCTTCTGCCCTATATAGAGTTTTGTAGTTTAAAAAAAAAAGTTCATTCACATCTTTCGATACTATTGATATTGGGTATCTTCATTGGCTAATAGATATTTTTTCAGATTGATAAATGAGAGAGTATAACATAACAGAGGGAGAGTGGAAGGATACCCAAAATCCAAGACTCTCTGATAGAAAATGGTAAATTCAGTTGCAAGTCTGATCTACAATAATGGTATTGCTCATAACATCATTAGATTATAATTATAACATATTACTCTGTAATCACATTAATATATTTCAAATTCATCAGAGAACTGTAAACTTTTGTATCATTAATAACTAACAAAATATTACAGATATGTGTCAAAGTTTTTTGTGCAATATCAAGGCCAACAATATCAGAAAATTAATTTTGCTTTTTTATCCAAGGCAAGAGTTTAAAAAAAAATTTCTCAAATGTGACACACATCTTTTTTTATAAAATAGTCACTAACATGGGTCACATAGTAGGTCACAAAGTGTGTTTAACCCTAAGATAATCATCTATTGCCACAAAACTTTTTTTTTTTTTGCACATAAAATAGTATGTAACACAGTTCACACAGTAAGTTCAAAACTGTGATTTACCCCGAGGCCATTCATCTATTCACACATTCATAGAAAAATCACTATGAACATATGTAATGCATGCAAGTATGGAGAAGTGATTAAAAAATAAAATTTCATATTTATATTCTCTCTTCTTTACAAGCTCTCCCAACAGACACTAAGATTTTACCTTTTTATTATTTCAAATAATTGACTGTTTCTGATCTTCCTGACTGCTCACATCAATTGTTTCCATCACTTATCATTTTGATTTCTGAAATAATCTAATTTCAGTGTTCCCATAACTTTGAAAATTTATCTCAAAGGTAGAATTTTCACACAAATTATCAAAATCTTTGCTTCCTATGTAAAAAAAAAAATGATGTAGAGAAAATCTAATTTCTTAGTGATGATTTCACCAAATCTGGCTGCCTGTCTCCAGTTTCCCCTTATATAAGACCTACAAGCATGCTCTTCTGTAAACACTTTGTATTTCAGTCTCTACATTTTTTTTTCACTCATGTCCCTTTGTTATCACTCCATGAAATATTTTGGCAGACTTCTACTGTAAGACTCCTGTTTGTTCCCAAAATCCTTATATAACTTTTCACTGTAACACTCCTATTTTTTCTATATTTTGTTTACTTGTTTCTCTCAACATTGATATCATTAACTACTAATTGCATAAAATCATCTTTGTATCTGAAAAATCAAGGACAGTACATGGCAATTGAGTAGGTTCTTAATATTATTTGCAGAAGGAAAGAATAACAACTTCCAGAATCACCAAGTCATATCATACAAATCATACATGGATTTTTCTAACACTAGTGTCTTGTTCTATTGTTGAAAATGTTTACAAAATAATGAAATTGTATTGGTTAAGTGTGTGTGTACTCCCTACTGGACAGTGATCTTTCATAAAATTATTGTCTTCTTTATCTATTTCATACAATACCTGGATGGGTGATTCACCCTAAACAGAGGTATTCATTGATTACTGAATGATTGCTCAAGTTCTCTATTATGGCAAAACCATTTATAAAGAGAATTCTTCTGGCATTTGCTTAACTGATTATCACATATTACACAATGCTTTCTTCTTTGCTTGTATAAATGGGAGTTTGGGTTAGAAATCTCTTATTTGCACACTTTCCATTACATGATCTTAAGTTGATTAATTTACTTTCATGACTGTGCACATATATATTGGACTCCCTCCTTTCAGCAATATGGATCATTATGTTCATGGTTCTATAGAACAATTATAATTTTTTTCCAAATACAGTATAATCATATGCCAAAAACAATCACTAAAATATAAAATGAGAAATGTCCAGAAAAAATATAATATTCATAAGAATATAGTCATGTATCTATACTTACTTTGTTAAATTCTGACTTTATGTTTTTGTATAGTTCTGTGCCTGTGATAAATCACTCTTCTGTTCTTCACTCTCATCAACTATAGTAAGATATTCATAGCATCTAAATTCTTTAGTTCTTTGAATAGCATCATTTCACTCATATAAAAGGACCTCACAAAATTTCTTCAAAGGTAGAAAATATTGATAAATATAAGCCATAATTATTTAGGTTGATCAAATCAACATATTATGGAGCTTAATTGATTTAAATGATGCCATGTGGGAGGATGTTTGGTTTTAAATGCATTATTTCAAAATCTTCCGAGTAGTGTATTTCATGTCCCAAACATCATATTTGCCTGTATAAAATACATGAATAAATACAATAATTAAGTACATAAACACAGATAGTAGTTATTAACTAGTTAGGTCCAGCACATCTGATAATAATAAAAAGGGCAGGTATTGTTATATGTAAAAAATTCATTAAATTTTCACTTTGAAATATTTAACTGCTTTGTTGTTTGTTGTTTCATACCTATATTTCCTGAATTTGATAAAAAGTATTCCAGCAGTGATGACCTGTATAAATTTTCAATAAACCACATAATTTGAATTTTCATTTTAAGAAAAGTCAAATACAATATGCTATTGTTTTTATTTGGTTAGGCTGTGCATGGTCAAATGATATTTGACCTTCTTTAGAGATTCACATGAACTTTAAATAGATGAGAAAAATTATCAAACATTAAATTAGAAAAAAAGTGAAGCTATGCTGAATACAGTGGTAGCATTGTATCATTTATATATATATATATATATATATATATATATATATATATATATATATAATCCTAGCCATTGCCACACACCTGAACTCCAGTGACTCAGAAGACTGAGGAAAGAGTATTGCAAGATTGAGATTAGCCTCAGCAATTTACTTACTGAGACCCTCACTCAGTCTAAAGCTTAAAAAATGAATAAATAAAAAATAAAGAACTAGGATTAGATCAGTAGTAAAGCACCCCTGGGTTCCAACTCCAGTTTAAAAAGAAATTCTCACTGAATTAAAAATAGTGTTTAATTAACAATGACTTAACAATAGTTTGACTCATTGATTTTTCATCTTTAGGATGCTGTCAAAGTATTTTAGTCAGCTTTTTCGCTGCTGTGACTAAAAAACCTTAGGAGAACAACTGTAGGGAAGAAAAGTTTATTTGGAGGTTCATGGTTTCAGCAGTCTCAGTCCATAGACCACTGGCTCCATTCCTTGGGGTTTGAGGTGAGGCAGAAGATCTTTGTAGAAGAGTGTGATGGAGGGAAGCAGCTCACATGATGATCAGTAAGCAGAGAGAGACCCACTCATTAGATATATATCCCAAAGGTATAGTTCCATGACCCACCTTCTCCAGCCCAAACCTACCTGCCTTCAGTGACCACTCAGTCAATTCCATTAGGGTGATGAATTCACTAATTGGGTCAAGGCCCCCATAACCCAATCATTTATCCTATAAACCTTCTTGAATGGTCTCACACATGAGCTTTCGAGGGACATCTCACATTCAAACCATAACAGAAAGTGATACACATTCAGTGTATTACTGAGCCAGCAATAATAGATATGCTCTTGCAGTGCTGGGCATTGAGGTCATGCAACAGCTCCTCAGCCCACAACAGTTAAGACAAACCATTGTGAAGTCAAATCATTGTTAAGTCATTGTTAATTAAATGCTACTTTAATTCAGTGAGGATTTCTTTTTAAACTGGAGTTTGAACTTCTTCGGGGTGCTTTTCCACTTGATCTAATCCCCAGTTCTTTGTTTTTTATTTTATCTTTTTTTTTTTAAGCTTGAGACTAAGTGAGGGTCTCAGTAAATTGCTGAAGCTAGTCTCAATCTTGCAATAATCACAAGGGTACACAGCTCTATGGTTTACCATTTTGCTGAGCTATAATATTCAGTAGGTTAGGTGTACAAAATTACAAAACTTTACAGCTTGCAATGGGTTTATCAAGACAGAACCCCATCATATCCACATGTGAATCTTTATAACACTAAGATGAAAGTGTCTAAAAATTCTTTATAAACTGTGGAGTCACTAGTGTTAGTTTCTATTATTTTGCTCTCTGAGGCATGCATAAATGAATCTTGAGGAATTTGCATCAGGAGATTGGTTTGGGTCACTAAAGAAAAATTTATGATCTGAGCTTTGGAAAAGGGATCACACTGGACTGAGCAATATATTTAAGCTGAATTTAAAGAGCAAAGAGGAAAAGAAACACAGAAAACAACTCTATAGTAGAAAGAGGGTAAAGATGAGTATACCAAGTTTCAAAGGAATTTAGAATCCATAAAAACTATTTATGGAGAGAAATATAATAAAAACATGACATATCATTATGACAATCTAAACTAGTAAGAAGCTACATAGTTTTGCTTTTAAGGATGAAATATAGAAGAAAAATAGTAATATAAACATATTCCTGATACAAAATTCTAAGGAGATAATTAAAACTAACCCCTATTATAAATGTCCTTTCCAAGTTATAACTTTTAAGATGTAGAGAAATTATCCTGAGATTGGAAATCAAGTAAAAGAAATGCTTATAAAAACATGAATATGACAGTAGCTAAAGATTAACAGACCCAAGACGTGATAAACTTTTTCATATACTGATGCATCCCACCATTTAGTTGCTACAACATTAACTCAAAGAAGTTGTAAAACATTGTTTCTTCCTTCTGTTCTTCTTTCTATAGTCTTAGGTAAATACTATGATTTCAGATATGCACTGCTTATCCTGACTCTCATATTTGATGATAACTTATGATCATTATATTATTCTCTTATCAGAAGCATTTTTAATATGCACAAATTGATCATTAAAATTCATTGTTAAAGGTCCAAACTGGTAAGACACAGAACATAGCCCAGCAACATGGGATCACATTGAAAAACATGATTCTAAACTAGAAAATGATGCAAAAGTGGTAGTTTTTAACAGGACTTAATATGATCATTTTTCTAAAGATATACCACTATACCAAATCTCTACATAGTAATTGGCTGCAATGTATTTCTCACTTTGTTTCTACTCCTATCTTGTACATTTCCCTCAGGGACAGCTCAGCCCAAATGAATGCTGGGAAGGTACACCAGAGTAGGGGGTGATGGAGTGTCTTTTCAGTTTTAAAGTCAAGGATCTGAGGGCACAACTTTGATAAATTTAGTTAGTAATTACTTTCAACAAGCTCAGTCTCAAGAGAAATACTAATGGATTGGGGAATTCTGTGGTTCTTTCAAGTAATTTATTTAACACAATGATGATATTGACTGGAGATGATCTGACATTATTTTGTAGATATAATATAATATTACTGAAAGGCAAGTACTCTGTTGTAATTTCTTCTAGCCAAAAGACATGACAAAATATTTAATACAAATATTTCTTTGGTAATCCTTAGAGATACTTTGGGCATAGCATATAGGAAAGAAAATTTTAATAACACAAATATATATGCCATTAAATGAATAAAGCTATAATTATTTCCTTCTTAGATGATACCTTATTCATTATTTTACCTCTAGTACTTAAACTCTATATACCTGGCACATATTAGATAATGGATGCAAAGGTGTTTAATAAATTGATGAATGACGATAGGCTTCCCTGTTTTTTCAAGGAAATAAATGTTATAATCAAAAGCAGAAAATACTCTGTGGGATAGGTCTTCCACACTGCTTAATTTCTGTAAATACAATTAGAAAATTAGCCAGGGCTAAGAACAAAAAGAACAAAGAAAAATAACTGGGGCCAGACATTCAAAAGCTGCAAGGTTATCTTATAAGGGATTCAGAACTCTGATTTTCATTTCCTTTCTGTCAGGTATTGTTGGTTGATCTTGGGCAAGTAATTTAGTGACTCAAGTTTTTTTTTTTTCTCATTTTTCAGTGGTGATAATCCCCAATTAATAAGATTCTTGTGAAGATTAAATATAACATTATCATTAGTTGCCTTCCACTGTGTCTAGCATGTAGTCTAGAATAATTATTATGAATATTTTGAATATTTTGAACTAAAGTAGCAAAGATAGTTTTAGTATAGTTACTTTATAATGAATATTTAAGAAGTCATTTTTCATTTCTCTTCTGTGCTAAGTGGAATTCTTTCATTAACTTCTCTTGGAACCTCTCTGATTTGCATTATCTCTCTCTAATATAGAATGAAGCCAACCATCACTGATTGCATTATGATTAACTTTGCTAGTTTGTCATTTTCAAACAGTAAAGGATGACATGGTAATGATATCCCTTAATTAGTTAAACATTTCTCATTTATAAATTTGAAGGTATATTTTGTCTCAATGAATTTAAATGTGTTTTGACCCAAAGAGGCTAATTTTCCTATTCAGAGATGTGGGCTGTTTGAAATTGCTTTCATTAGGGGTGATCAGGTCAGGGAGAATTATCACTTTGCTCAAAGGCAGAGCAAGTAGTTCTGTGAAAGGGCTTTGTCAATATCTATAGTCTGAATTATTTAGTCAATGTCAGAGTAAATGAGGGGGTCAGGGTCCATAGTGAAAACTGGGAAATCTCACCCAAGTGAAAATGCTACACTGTGCTATGGGACATCACTCTATTTCTCTCCACACTTTTACCCCAGGAGTAATAGGTTTTCACCACTCTATTAATAAAAAGTCCTGCTTTATGTTAGCCTAGAATATGCTTTCATGGAATATTTGCCTTAGAGATACAGTTGCCTCTGGAGTCACAAGATTCTAGAAGTCTACAAATATTGAAGGAAATAGTTTAACTACTAATTCTCCTTTTTTAAATTAAAAGATCAGAATCACCTTACTCATTACTCTTAAGATATGTATCATTGTGTATGAGTGAGTACGCCCTCATGTGTGCATAAACTTTCAGATGGTTCCAATGTGGGAAAAGTGGGGCCTAAAAGAGAAGCACAGGCCTTATGTAGATACTTCTTTGCACCTAAGTGTGGTGTCACCCTTCCTAGACACAAAATTCACCAGTTAATTCATTAAGAAAAAAATAACTAGTTTAGAAATTAAACTTTAAAAAACAAAATGTTACATACATTGTCAGAACCAAGAATGGTTTCCTTTTATTTGCACTGCTCACTGAAATGGAATACATTTGGATAAAATAGCACCTTGACTAGATGGAGGCATTGATTAAATGCATTGGCACAGCTCATTCTTTAGCCGAACACAATCCATATATTTGTCAGGTTCTGATGTGATGTTTGCAAATTCCTTCCACTTGTAGCTTTAGTTTGTTGAACTCAACTTCCAAATAAAAATATGTAAAAAAAGAATAACATAATTTGACAGGGTTTGAGTTTATTCAATCATATGTAGTGTTTGAATTACTTTCAGAATTTTGTCTCAGAACACTGATATATCAGAACCTATGGATTCCAATGTTTCATATGATGGTATTCTGACTAAATTACAACAAATCAGAAAGCTTGAATTTTCAGTTTTTAAGTGCACATTAAAAACGTTTACTTTTAAGCACTCCATCTTCTCTAGCCTGTAGGCTTGAATTATGTCTCCCTCCTCCCTCCTGCCTTCTTCTCTTCTTCTCTCCATTCTTTTCTTTCTCCCTTTGCAAAAAAAAAAAAAGAATCAAACTTAAGTGTTGTTTGGTTGATTTATTGACTTCAGTGTGATTATGATAAAGTATGATTCCCAATATTCTGGTTATTTAAAAAGATTGTGAGTTTGGGGTATTAAGGGTTCAGTATGATTAAGGTATTGTCAAGTTTTCTAATACTTGGAAGTGTATTAAATGAATTCCATGAGTTTGTTCATCAAGTTGGCTGCATTGTCAATGTCTTGCTGTGTTCAGATACTTTGGCCTCCACTTTCTAGAGACTAAAGCTTCTTTATTTCTCCATCACAAGGTTTAAATTCTTAAATAAATATGCATTTCATGTTGTAACTTAATTTCCTTATGAAATAAATGCATTTTTTATAAAGCTTTGTGCCAGGAAAAAAATGAGGGAATCCAACACAGGGCTAGCATTTAATGAGGATTTATTGAGAAATTTAATTTTGAATTCAGGTGGGATTTTTCTAGAATTTATTCAGAAACTTAGAAAGTTCAGCAGACAAATACAGTGACCCAGAGGTAAGTTGTAATGCACAGACTTCATAAAGATTATATGTGATATTATTTTGGTATATATGTAAGAAACAAGAGACTAATAAAGATGTGGAAGAGATTTTTGACTGTAAGAACAATGAGAGCTGGTTGGGCCTTTGATTTTATTTGTTGCAATAGAAAGAAATTGAAATGGCTAAATTACTCCTCTTTGTCAGTAATAATTGAATCATTTGTACGGAAATTAATTATTCTGGGAAATTACAAAGAGAATTTAGGGAGGGAGAGACTGACATGATTAAGCAGTGCTAACTATTAATTAGATATCTGAGGTTTTTCTAATGGATCCCCAAAGATTATTTGTATCAATATGAACAATATCCATTGTCAAGTTACACCAATGTTTCTTGCAAAGAGCAAGCAAATAGTTGGGTCCATAAAACAACATAAGTAATTCCATGAAAGCTGGTGCCTGAGCTCTTTGGGAATATATCATCCATTCTTTGAATTCCTGGTAAAATTGGAGAGACTGTATTTATAGTTAAAAGATATTGAAAAACCATTTTCTCAGCTCTCATACTACTTTTAACAGCTACGTCATTCTACTCATCTTCTCCCCTTGTGAGAGGCCATCACTAAGAACTTCAGCATCTTTCAGCTAGTGCTAGGCTGAAGTCAAGTTGTTACTCTTAGTCTATGAGTTTATTAAAGTATATTTTCCTTGATAGCTCTGTGATATTGCAGAAAGAATGTGTTTAGATAAAAACAACAACAAAAACTAATATAAATTTCCACTCTCTGCTCTTTACTGCCTTGAGATTCTTCATGTGTTGACAGGGATAAATTGCAAGGTTGCTGTGAGGATTTAATTACATTGTGTGGACTCATTCATGATTCCCCTCATTCCTGCATCCCTCACATCTATTTCATTGGGAATTTCTTAATCTAAAGTATATCTTAGTCCACTCTACTCATCTTCCCTTCTGTCACTCCGCACAAGTCAATTGTTCTGGTTCACCTTGATGCCTCCATGATTCTAACTGGCTTTTCTCTTTTACACCTCTGTAGTCTTGTCTACCCATTCAAAACATTCATTTCACAAAAGATTTCTTCTTTTGGATATTCTTTTATCCAAAAGATTGCTCTTTTCATAAAACATATTATCACATCCTTGCTGAACACCCACACGTGGGTGCCCATTGGACTTGTAAAAATATCAACCCATTAGAATGATCTGTAAGACCCATGAGCTTACTATTGTCACCGTGGCTCTTGGATCATTATTCTCTAGTAATACTGGATTTCTTTCTACTCTTCTAACATGTCATGGTGATTCCAGCTCCAGGACCTTTCACTTGCTGTCTCCTTTGCTTAAAATGTGCACTCTTGTCATTTGCATGTGAGCTCAAATGTCATTCCTTCAGAAATCCTATTACAGCCCAGACTAGATTGGTTGCACAGTCACTCTCCACCAGGGCACCCTGCATCACCTTCTTCATTGTACTTCTTCTGAAAACACTTTGTCAATCACGGATTCATTCTCTATGTATATTTTTGTCTGTACCCCAATGCAAACTGTAAAATGTTCTTTTTTAGAGATATTTTATGAATACTACTTTAGCCAACCCTAGTGACACAATGTTCCAACCAGAATATTGGCATGGAACTCAATCAAGGACAATCAGAATCCTTAGTCCTTTGAAAGGACTGGTGTAGATTCTCTAATAAAATTTCTAAGGATAAGGTAAACCTGGAGAAATCATAGACAAATTTTTGTAACCATGTGGAAAGAGACTGCCTAAGATGGGGAAAAGCCAAGGTGGAAACAAAATTGGGAGACAAGAAAGCATAGTCTAGGCACCGTCACTTGAAACACTATGTCTAGGCACAGCAACAGGCAGGTGCCTTTCTGGATCTCCACTTTGCATGAACCAATGAACCTGTCATTAGTAAAACACAGGAGCTGTTAGTTCTGCAAATATCTGGCAAAAACTGGCTAAAATAGTGGTTGGTAAGATTACTATAGTCCAGCTGTAAATGTACATGTGATATTTATTATGTAGATGGATGCTCTGGTTTTGAAAAATTATATGCTTCCTATCACTCCTCCTCCTTCAAAATTCCAGTTCTTATAAATTATAGAGTTGTTTATAGATTAAGATCTCAACACTAGGTTTTCTTATACTTTGTTTAAGACAATATGACATTTATGCTACTTTAGAAGAAAATTACAAGAAACATTCTGCATTAATTAAAAATGTAAATGAAGATAGTATTTTTAGAAGATCTCAATTATTTCTTTACTTTTATAATTCTTTGCAGAGAAGTAAATGAACCCGGGCCGCACACATGCCAGGCGAGCGCACTACCACTTGAGCCACATCCCCAGCCCATCCCTAAGAATCTTAAAATACAAAGGAAATATAGATGAGATATTATTTTATTGTATCTTTTTACTTCTGATTAACTCCTGTCATACATTAAATGAAACGAAAATAGGTCTTGGGTAATACTTAAACATCTGGACAGAAATTCAATCTGCATATGTCTAAACACAAATTGTAAAAACTGCTTATTTCCCTATTGATGTTTAGGACTACTAAGACCCTTTATATATTAATATTGATAATAATAAACAGTTTAATTTATGAACAATAACACTGAGGGAAAATTGATGTTTTGTTAAATGTTCTTTTGGTAGAATTCATATTTAGAACTCCCAAATACTGAAGAAATATGAGTATCAAATGATGGGGTTGACACTACTGCATATAAAGCACTGACCTTTCTCAATAACCTAGAGGGAATATGCAGTGGCCTCAAGAAGGCAATGGGATCTATACAGAAAAATAGTTAAAAGTTTTTTCTAAATAAAATGATGTCAAATCAACCTGTTCTTCACTGACTTCTTCATATATGAGTGGGAGCAGTTTATTAGGGAGGTTACTGTCCATTAAACACCAACCTGAGCCCTGAACTTTACCCTCCTCTCATAGATCCAGGAAAGGTGAGATGCCGCAGTCTGGCTGGGCACAATTCAGGAGCCACTTGTCAAAAGAAACTAACTTTATTTTTAGAACTACAAACGCCAAACAAAACAGCTCCTCAGGAAAAAACCCTCAGAGCCCACCACGGGCTTCCCACAAGCCTCTCACCCCCACACAAACCTCACCACCTCCCACAATCCTCCTGTTCTTGAGGCCGATTGGCTGGGTTGCGTGGGCGGAGCCAAAGAAGTCCCCCAATGAGCAGCTCCGTGGAGGAGCCAATCAGCTAGATGTTGCTGGGGCCTCTGTGAGCCAATCATCAGCTGGCAGTCTGAAGGGCAGGGAAACAGCCCAATGAACATCACCGCAGAGGAGCCAATCAGGTAGATGTTGCTGGGGCCGCTGTGAGCCAATCATCAGCTGGCAGTCTGAAGGGCAGGGAAACAGCCCAATGAACATCACCGCAGAGGAGCCAATCAGCTAGATGTTGCTGGGGCTGCTGTGAGCCAATCATCAGCCGGCAGCTGGAAGTTTGCTGGCAGCTGGAAGTTTGCTGGGGCCCCTTTGGCTGTGACTCTCAACAGTGAGACAGGGAAAAGATAGGAAGAAATGGAACCAATAAAGTGCGTCATTAAATTTGTTATCCCTGAAAGAAACTAGATCTTAACATTCCAGGAGCAATCTGGAAGCCACCCTAGAGCATGTCAGGCTAATCCACCCCAGGGGCAAGGGAAGTAGAACATTGGTAGAGGGAGTCCAGTCAGTCACTGCATCATGAATGTGGGGGTGAGGGAAGGGCAGTAATTCCCTGAACTTCAGGCTGGCCCTGCCTGTAAGCTGCTGGGTTAGAGAATCCTTTATGTAGAAGTATAGGCGCTGGCAGCTAGAGACAGGCTGAATGTATCCAGACAGGAAAGGTTTGAGGACATGGAAGGCTGGGCATCATTTACTCTCATCTTCTCAAGGGTGCTTGAGGTGGACACTCAATGCTATAACTATTCATGGGTTCTTATGTAAAAGAATTAATGCTGCCCCCCTTACATATAACAATCATTGGGTGTAAATAATTTAAGGATCTGTAATTTTTAAAAATAAAAGCATAATTTCCATTTGATGTTAATTCTAGTTCTAATTTATGCTACAAATAATCCCAAGTAATTAGAATAAATAAATAGTGAAAAGCCCATGAGACAAATCTCCTCTGCCTCTAGATTTATGCCTAAGTGGGATGTCATGGAACATGCATGTAGTCCCAGCAGCTTGGGATGCTGAGGCAGGAGGATGGAGAGTTCAAAGCCAGCCTCAGAAAAAGTGAGGCCCTAAGCAACTCAGTGAGACCCTGTCTCTAAATAAAATACAAAATGGGGCTAGGGATGTGGTTATGGTTCAGTGGCCCAGTGCCCCAGAGATTAATCCCCAGCACAAACAAAACAAAACAAAACAAACAAAAAAACCAAATAACAATAACACACACACACACAAACCCATTTATGCTTCAATTGGTATCTCCCATCCCTCTTTAATTTCACTGTCTGGCAATACAACGTTCACTGTTTTGTCCTATTCATTCTATAACTTGACATACTACAATTAACTTTTATTAGACAAAACATCCTGTTTGATCTATAAGGAAATCTGTTGATTTCATCAACAATGAATGTATCATATTCTCTCAAAGTTTCTCTCCTGAAAATCTTATGGCACATCAAACATACTAATTTCCAGAAATTTCTCCAAATTCTGGCTACAGAATTTCTTGGTTTAGGTAGCAGAGAAAGAATCTTCTTTCCAGAGTAACTGAATCTAAGAAGCCAAGTAGTAAAAACAGTCTATTGATCTTTTAAAGAATCCATAAGGAAACAGAGGAAATGTCAAGAAGATAACTACATGAATTAGAGGAGAGAAATGTCATTGAAACATAGGAAGACATTAAAACTGCTTAATTAAAGAATTCCTAGCACATTTAACTATTGCAATGTTCTCTAATATTTTTTTCTCTCAGAAATCTTTTCCCCAATATGAAAAAGGTATATAATGGACTGGAACATAGGTGAATATTAAATGAGCACAAAAATCTGTCCTCAGTAATCATAATTATGGCACTTTTCCCACACGAGGTCAGACTTTAATTTTAAGTACTTTCATATTTTCTGGCTATCAGATGCCATGTGTCACTTCATTGTCCTCCTGCTGTTTGCTGGCAACCTCCACTCCAACAGGGAGAAACCTGGTTCCATCCTTCCTCAAACATTCACCTAATTGTTAATTCCAGTATACCTGTGTGGTGATACGAGAATTGTATGTACAGTTTCTTTTGCCTTTAATCTTACAGTCTACACTCATTTTCAGTTAACTTGGGTCAGTATCTTTTGTCCTTACTTTCCTTAATGAGGCTGTTTCATCTATTTGTCACACAGCTAGATTCTCCCATCCTTGTCTGTGTTCTTTCCAAGGATCTTTCAACTTCCTAGCTAATTTTTTTTCAGAATTTGCATACATTAAAGTTCACTCTTTATGCTGTAAAGTTTTATGGGTTTTCACAAATGCATAGTGTTGTGTATCTATCATTGCGATATCACGTTAAATAATTTACCACCATAAAAAACACCTTGAGCTTCACCCATTTAACCATTTCTCAAAACCTCTGAGAATTATTAATAATTTTAAGGTATCTATACTTTTGCTTTTTCTAGAAGGTCACATAATTGGAACCCTATGGTATGTAGCCTTTACAGACTGGATTCTTTAATTCATCAGCTTTGTTTTTCTGTTTGTATTCCTAAGTATATTGTGTGTGTGGGGAGTGTGAGGGGTGGGATACTGTTGATGTTTGGATTCTCTACTATTACTGACACATGTTAGCCACTCTGGAAAGAGTTATAATAGCTAAAAATAGATTCTAGGAGATTGACAAGAGTTATTCTAATTTAGTAGACTATCCTAAAGGACTTTTAAAGGGGGAAGGAAAGGTAATGAGACAGAGACAAACATAAACACAGAAACATACAGATATTCAAGTTAATAAATATTAAAAGAAAGCTGAGATGACTAATCCAAATATCACCACCTTCATCTCTCACTAGTATACAAAATATTTTGTTACTCTGTTAGTATATGAATGAAAGTAGACTCAGGTATTATTATATGCCTGTACTTTAATGAAAGTACTACCAATTACTGGTACCAATACTTGAGACAAAATAATTATTTTAATTGCTTTGGCATCTGTTACTAAAATTTATGAGTACTGTTGAGTGGAGAGGAAATGAGTGCAGATGGGTGGGATTGGAGAGGCTGCCTCCAGTGTCGCCTGTATTTTTCTACAGGTAAAAATATTTTTCCTAGAAGAGATGATTTTCAATATCTATATGATTACACACACATTTGAAAAGCATTCATATAATCCCGTAAGAACCCTTAATAAATGAAGTGGAGCAAGATGGCAGCTGAGTAATATCCTCTGGCAATTTCTCCTGACACCAAGCTGCAGAGCTATTCACACACCAACATGCTTAATAAGAGGTAGGGAAATCAGGTGAGAGACCTAATAAGACAGTGCCTGCTTTAGTAAAATAAAATGAAAAACCTATTAAAGAAGGCAGGAAGGAAAGAGTTGCTCATGTCACCTCTCTGTGAACTTCAAGCATCCCAGCATGAAGAAAGATGACTCCCATTTGAAGGAGGGAGAGATAAAAAGTTTTAAGTCCAGAACTTAGACTTGAAACCCTACAATAGTGAAAACCCATGTGGGGCAAAGCCCCATGACTCCTACCAGCAAGACAGTGCTGACCACAGTGGCCCAGTAGAAACTGAAGGCCTCAGCACACACACAAAATCTCTAGATCATCTCTGGCATGAGGTAGAGATCTGTGCATTGAAGGGAGAGTAGCTGGCAAAGATTTTCTCCCTTTCTGTAGGCAGTCTTTCACTCTGTTACTTGCTTTCTTTGTTGTGCCTTTTAACTTGATGCTGTCTCATTTGTTGATTCTTGGTATTGTTTCCTGAGTTATAGGAGTCTTAGAAAAAGCAGACTTCTTAAAACGGAGGAGCATATCCTGGGGGAGGGGGGGGAACCTAAATAATTTCTGCAAGAAGAGAATATACAGGTTAGTGACAGGAAATTTGAAAATAGGTTTTGTTCTGAGAAATAAAAGAGCTAAACAATCACCACAAAAAGCCATACTTCCATGGAAAATTCAGAGAGGAATGAATCAGTGAGGGAAAAGAAAAACTGCATTGTTTAAAGTCCCACAGCTCTCTGGTTTCATTGGTGAGACACTAAAAGCTAAAGGAACTCATACAAAAGTAGTTTATATGGAAAATTCCTTCTAGACCAATACATGCTCTTGATCCCTCCCATACATAAACCGCATGTAAATAGTTTATTCAGAAGAAACTTTTCTCCATCACAAATGAAAAGTAAAAAGAGTACCATCATGCAATTTATGCCAAAATAGTATATGAAAGATAAAGAAAAGAAACAGAAAAAAAACCAGTGGCAGAATACACTGAGAAAAGTAAATCATGAGAAATAGATGGAGTTTCAGATCAAATATTTAACCCTGATTTTTCAAAGTAATTTACTATATTGGTCTTCTATATGAAGAAGAGCAAATGAATGAAGGAAAGGAAAGATGGGTTACTAAAACCCACCAAGAAGTAGAAAAAGGCAAAAATCTTACATAAGTGCTGAAAAAGCTAAAGGAATAAAAAGAAAATGAATCATGATTTTGAACATAATAAGCAAATTATTGGAATGAAAATCATTAAAATAAAAAATATCTAAAAATAAATAAAACACACAAACACACACACACAAAATAAAATAAAATAAAATAAAATAAAGGATGAGGGAGAAACAGTTCCTGAACATCATCAGCACAAGGAAGTCTGCATGCTCTTTCCCCAAAAACAACTGACAAAAATTATTTTTTTTTAAAAAAGCATTCATTTAAAATTTCAGGAAATTTTCCTAACAGCATATGTAAAATTAAGAAATACTTATTCAAAACTCCTGTCGAATCAATGTAAATATAGAGATATTTTGGGAGACCTGAACCACAGCTTTTTGCCCAGCCTCTATCTCAACATGACAGAAGCTCAAGCTCTGGGTGCAGCTGAAAAGATAGGCTGTCTTCCCAGTACCCCAAAGGGGAAGACCACCAGCATTTCTTTTTTTGCGGTACTGGGGGTAGAACTCTGGGCACTTGGCCACGGAGCCGCATCCCCAGCCCTATTGTGTACTGTACTTAGAGACAGGGTCTCCTCGAGTTGCTTTACACCTTGCTTTTGCTGAGGCTGGTTTTGATCCTACTGCCTCACCTCCGGGGCCACTGGAATCACGAACATGTGCCATGCACCCTCAACCACCAGCATTTCTTACCCTACTCTACCACATCTCTATGCAGAAGGTAATGTCCAAAAAGTGCAGTAGAGTTTGATGGCTTCCTTCTTCTACCAGCTTTCACTCATAGAATAGAGGATATATCTTAGAAAGCCTTCCCAGGAATACTGCAGACCAAATCACCCTCACACAGTGGCTAACAAAGTAGTAGTTCCAGGCTGGCAGAAGCAATTTAGGAAAGTCAGGCATCACTTCCCCACTTAATGCTTTGTGTTAGTCCAAAAAAAAGGAGGCCATTGTTCCTTCCTCTAGCTCTGGAACAGTGTGGCAGAGACTGTGTGCCCAATAAGGCAGGCAGACTCTAGATAAATTCCATGGTTGTCCCCAAGGGAATTAAGCTCATTGGACCCAAGCAAAAATTTCCTAAGGTTTTTAATAGCATTTTTTAATCTTTATTTTTTTACCTTTATTTTATTTATTTATTTTCATGTGGTGCTGAGGATCGAACCCAGGGCCTCACATGTGTGAGGCAAGTGTTCTACTGCAGAGCCACAACCCCAAACCGGATTATTTATTTATTTATTTTTTAATTAAAATAATTTTCTCAGAGTGTGGGGATGATAAATCTTAAGGGTACATTAATAAATCATGGAGATGAAGGGTTCATTATCTGAGGCGTTAGATATTAGAGGTAGGTATACACAGCTGGTAAGTTGCCTTGTGAAATCCTCAGAAATTCAGGTTCATTGTACCTTTCTGCTCTATCATAGTAACTTGCGTTCTCAAAGTCACCTCATAGTCCAGCAGGGTTATTGAAGCATTCTGCATTCCATATGGGAAAAAAAAAAAACAAAATAATAAAGGACAAAGGAGCCTCACAGGTGATTATCTGCTTTAAAGGAATTCTCTTTGAATTACCATTATTATATCTCATTGGCAGTAATTCAGTCACATGGCTAGATATTGCTGCATATGAGAAAGGAAAAGAATATATATTTAGTGGAGTATATGTAAAAATTTCACTTTAAAGCCTCCAGTGATTAAATAAAATAAAATAATTTTCTGTTCATCAAAAATACCTACTCCAAATCATTTTTCTAAAATAATTCTTTCTGATATGGTCAGCCTGAGAAGTAAAAGATAATATCTCTGTATAATTTTCATTTGTTTATTTTTTTAAAAAAATAATTTAAGCATATTTTTTTTAAAAGTCAACTCTACATAGTTTTCTGTTAACTGTTGGTATTATTTGCTTTTATTTTATTTCATTTTTTTTAATTGGGTTGCTTGTTTTCTTCCTGGTCTCTGGTGTGACTTAAAACATTTTCTCAGGTTGTTGTTTGTCTCTGATTTTACTCAAAGTGACATTTGATGTACAAGGCATACAGAAAACTAAGAATATATGCAGCTCCATAGAAACTTTAAATGACAGTACAAGGTCATTCACAGAAATTGATAACATGATATGTAGACTGAAAACAATGTAGTTCATTTTTAATGGGATTAAATAAGTTCAATGCAGCAATAAAAAATAAGAATTACATGATATTTGTTAGTATGCTGCTATTTGTGTAAATAAGAAAGAAAATAAACAATATACATATATGCAGCTAATAAGCAAAAATCTTAAGAATACATACAAATCTGATTGCAGATATTCACATATGTATGTAATATGTATCACCTCTAGAGAAGGAAACTGAATGGCTTAAGGTGAGTTGAGAAGAAGAAAGAATTTTCAGCATATCCTTTTTCCATTTTGAATCATGTGAATCTATTACTTGTTAAAGAAAAATAATTTAAAAATACCAAGACTATTTTAATTGGATTAATGAACTTTACATAATATTATTAACCTGATATTACCAATTCTGATAGATCCAAATTACTTTTAGAAGCCTAAATTGTTCTAAGTTGCATCATAAATTTTATAACATTTTTCTGTGTCGTACAAGAATAATGCAAATTTAGCAAACTATGACTACAAAAGGTTTATACTAAAATCTGCATTACTTTCCAAGAAAATAAATTCCATATGCTCTAGTAAATATAGTATGAAATGCCATAGACTTAAAATAAATGACATATTATTATTTACAGTTTACCCTAAAACACTATAAAAAATGAATAAGACAAACAAAAATCAAAGAATCACTTACCCATTGAATACGCCTCCAAAAAAGTAATGGAGTAATGCTAATGGGCATTAATATTGCCCATATTTCATTTTCCTGAGTAGAATAAAATTGATTAGATTGATTTTCTACTTTCCAACAAGAGTGTGTACCCATCCCAAAAAACATTCAGGGAAGACTGAGATATGCTTAGGATTTTGAAAAATGAAAACTCATTAAGAAAAGTAACTATCTGTACGTGATAATTGAGAGTCCCAGACACCTTCTACACATAAAGGGAAAGGAAGACCATGGAGGGGATCCAAGTGTGAAGAAGTTTGTAAGTGCCTTCCAAGGACAAGAAGCAATTCGTGTTGCTCACATTTCATTGGCAGGAATTCAGTCACATCACATGATCTTATTGAACTGCAAGGGAGGTTGGAATGTTTTTCGGAGGGAAAAGTCTGGTTGTTGGTGAGCAGTCTCTGCTGTCAACATTCAGGAAACACAATAGGATCAATCGACCTAGAGCAGAGACATGGCAGCATGAATGCTTTCAGTGTTTTGGGGACATGAACAAAGAAATGAAGAAATATGGACTAAAAAGGTCAAGTGGAGAAGCCCTTCATCTTTTTCACAACTTGGTGATAGACAAACTCTACATAAAGACACATGGAAAGCTTAGGTTGACATCACACAAATGAATGTAGCAGTCATTTCTTTTTTTACCTGTATCAAGCAGGATGTAGCATGTCTTACACAAAGATATGGGCTTCCACAAACTCCAAAATCCTTCCTAAAGTAGCCTCTTATTCCTCTGTATAACTGAGAAAAATTATTGTGACTTGAAGTTAGGTAGGTGAGTTTTACTGATTTTTTGATGAAAGTTGCTTTTCAGTTGAACTGACAGAAGTAAAGGATAATTTAGAGCTCTCAGGCAGAGAAATCAGATGGAGATTTGAAGAAAGGAGGTCACTTTTTTTTGGGCTGGGGATGTGGCTCAAGTGGTAGCGCGCTTGCCTGGCATGTGTGCGGCCCGGCCCGGGTTCGATCCTCAGCACCACATACCAACAAAGATGTTGTGTCCACCGAGAACTAAAAAATAAATATTAAAAATTCTCTCTCTCTCTCTCTCTCTCTCTCTCTCTCTCTCTCTCTCTCCTCTCTCACTCTCTCTTAAAAAAAAAAAAGAAAGGAGGTCACTTTTTGAAGAGCTAGTGATGTTCTAGGAGAGGGTAAAGGTAATTAATTTTTATCAAATTTTTTATTAAAGAAATCAATTTTAAAACTTATTCAAAAGAATGGAAGGGGAAGATTTTTCTCTTCGATTTCAGTGCATTAGATTTTTTAAAAATTCAGATCTCTGCTGGAAAGAAATCTTGAGTCCTGAGACAAGTATTGCTAATATTCCTGAGTTTTTCCTAAGTTGAATATTTTCTTCTTGGCATGACTAACCTTTCAAAGATCTGAGTTAGTTGGAATATATATGAATGATATTACCATAAATATTCCAAAGAATATTCTTATTGTAGCAACAATAAATTTAAGAAAGGACATAAAAATGCAAAGAGCATATAATCATCATCATCATCATCATCAAATCAACAATGTGGAGAAAAGGTCTTTTTTTCTTTGACATATAAGAGGTTGCTTCATAATTACAAGTCCAACCACTGAGCTGACAGAGATAAAATTTTTATGCAATTACTTCTCTCCTTTTATTTATTATAAACCATGAATGTTAATAAGGAAATTCAATCTTTATAAAATAGAATGAAATACAACTTTAGCTTGCTGATCAGATCTAAATTTTGGATGGTGTTTTCAACTCATAAGGAGAAATCTATTTTATTTTCACTTTAAAATAAAATTGTCAAATACTCTAAAATATAGCTTGTAAAGATTTTGCTATAAAGTTTCTGATACTTTTAAAATAAACTTGTGAAATATTTGTACATTATTCATAAAAATCATATGCTGGGTAACTTAGAACTTTAGAACTAAAGCAGGGCACTTACAAGGCCAATGAGGAAATCCATTCTTCATACTGTGTATACATGGCCTAAGAACAAACATAAATGTGTTTCCTTGGAATATTGCACACTTCACACTATTCTGATAATTTGATAATTTATATGTGGAAAAGAAGGGAACAAGATTTTCATTCATTCTCCATAGCTCATTGATTCAAAAGAAGTTCAAAGTTAGTTTTTTTTTTTTGAAATTTCTGGTTAAGAATATTTATTTAGGGCTTTATTTTAGCAGTCAGGCAGATGTCTGGAGATACCTGAGGAGCCCTAGGGTGAGAAGTAGAAAGCAGTGACCTTCAGAGATCTGCATATTGTTTAAAAAGTCAACATTCATCCCTTCCCTTTTCCCAGTGTTCCTGGTTTTCTGTTGCTTATAGGCAGTTAAGGAAAAAAAATGACCTGACTTTTCTCTGTGCAGAAAGACTGCAGGAGTTGGAATAGTAAAACAGCATCCACCCACGTACCTCAGCAAAAAATGGGAACATGCCCGATTCTAAATCTGCAGTGTGTAATGCCAAAACCATCTACCACTGGTTAATATGCCACTTCTTAAAACACTCTAGCCCATGAATCTGAGCCCCAGGGAGCCAAAAAGGAAAGCAGCAGACATGTCTGGGTGCCCATCAACTTGATAGACAAAGATCAGTCACAGACATATACATAATAAAATAAAAATTTTGGACGATCTGAATACTAACTTTAAAAGGAATGGGAAGGAGCATTTAGTGAAACTCAAGTGTGCCAATATCACACAGAAAAATAAACATTTTTGTTTTTTAAAAGAACATGAGAGAATTTAAGATGGCTGATTAGAGGAAGGCTGCAATTCTACTCGCTCCATGATTCGAGATTCAAACAGCAGGAATACTGCTCAGCAAGGTAGGTTAAAGGGGGAATTCACTGAAATTCAATGTCATATAGTCAGAAACTCTTAGAGACTCAGAAATAGTAGCACTGAAGAAAAGATAAAAAAGGACCAAGCCAGTGGTGGCAGTCACGGTGACATCGACAGTGGCAGTGGTACTGTCTGACTCCAGAAGGGAGGGGTAACTCAAGCGGACAGAGAAGCACAATGGACAAGTTTGGCACTGAAAATCCTGGGGAACAGAATAAAACTATGAACTTAAATAAACCAGATGCTGCACTGCAAGCTCACCCTGTGTTTCTCAACAGATAAGTCGAAAACTGAGGCAAGGAGCCATCTTGAGAAGGCCAGGCTGAAGCTTCTGCTGTGGGAGTCTAGGAGGTCATAGCAAATACCGCCATACTGTCCAAACAAGCACCTATCATACAGACTGGGGTATACCTAGAAGGTGACCAGAACAGGCACAAAGATTTGTACCCAGCAGGATTCAAATCAGAGAATATGGAGGAGAGTGCAACTTTTTTTTCTCTTTGAATATGGCAGTTCACTGACCAGTTGAACAGGGTCAGAAAATTGAGCAGATAGGAATGATTATATTTGGGAATTATACTCAGGGACTGAACCTGGAAACGTCATATTTACTGGCACTGGAGGCCCCTGAGATCCAGATACCCAGAAGAAATTGGCACCTATCTGGTTCTGTGGGTGTGCTATCTAATATCTCTAACAGATACCACTTGACAAATTCCCAAAGGCCTGGTTAGTGCTAAAACCCAGCAACCCCATCCTGAGAGTACATTGATACAGTATGTCCACATAAAACTCCAATTAACTATTTCCTATGTAATCCTCCTATCTTATGCTGGTGAGGAGTGAAGCCTCAGTTTATGGCCACTCCTGCTGGCAGCTTAGTAAGCAACACAGAAAGAGGAAGGATTTCATAACCCCTAGTTCTTATTTTTTTCTGAGGAGTACACAGACCAAGAAAAAACAGAAAGCTGGGCATTCTGGCATACACAACGAACATCCATTCTTACTAACACTTTGTACACTTCAACAAAGAAAACTCACTTTCTCTTGAGAATGCTATTTTGTTTTGTGTTCTTGCTGATTGGTTGGTAGATACACACATCCATACAAATATTTTTTTTTCTCACTTTAAAAAAAATTTTTTTTTTGGTTTGTTATTTCTTTTGTCTTGTGAGAACTGAAAGATTTTTGGTTTATTTTGTTTTTGTTTACTCTCTTATATCTCATCCTTTGTATACACACACACACACACACACACACACACACACACACACACATATATATATAATAGCATTATATTGCTGAGGGCCATTGCCAAGTAGGAATGACGCATCAAAATTTCCTTGCTAGCGTACCCCATGTTAAATGGATTTCGCTGTTGACATTGCATGTAAGGTGACCTTGCTCAAGGACCAAGGCGGATCCGGGTTTAGAGCTTATCAGGATTGAGGAAGTATCCCGCTCCTTGAGTTTAAGGCATTCCCGGTTTAAGACAATAGGGGTTTTAGGGAAGTTGGAGGTTGAAGATTATTGCTGCTGGGATTAGAGTGTTCCTGCTGCCTGAGCTCCTGTTGAGTTCTCATGAGATTCAGAAAGGATTTTGGGAAAAAAGCCTCATGGAGTAGGTGAATTGGGCGGCAGCAGAACTGGGATTTCCCCAGAATGTGTGTGTAGAGGCTGGTGTGAGTTCGGGAATAAAGAATTGCTGTTTGAATCTACAAGGTGTGTGGTGGCTCGTGATCTTGTGCCCAGCCAAGACATTGGCATTATATAATATATATAAGGCTTTCTTCTGCACCTGTTTATTATTTAGACTTCATTTGACCTAGGTGTGGTATAATTTTACATGGATTTGGGTTGTTTTGATCTTACCATTTTCTGTTTGTATCATGGCTTTTGTCCCTCTTATTACCCCTCCTTCACTCTCTTCACCCACTAAAACCAAAATTTTCCTGTTCCTTCTTCCTTTCTTTCATTTAAAAATTTGCTTTTAATTATTTTTTATTCCTCCTTATAGCTGTCATCTGTGACCTATGTTTGGCCTCTACTCTGTTTGCTTTTTATTTATTTTTTTTTAAATTTTATTTGTTCATATATATATATATATATATATATATATATATATATATATATATATGACAGTAGGCTATATTTTGACATATATACATGAACTATATCTTATTAGAATTGCATGATGTGGAGATTCACTGTGGTGTATTCATATATTAACACAGGAAAGTTATGTTTGCTTTTTATATATTTAAAACTTTTCTCTTCCTTTCCCATCCTATTTTATCATAACCAAGTAACTGTAATCCTATCTATCTAATAGAATTATGTAGTTTATGTAATTCTACCATGATCATGTTATTTTGATTATTGGTACAGTGGATGTAGTTGTAGACACCTGCTGTTTTAATGCCGGATCTGGTTCACTGTGTTTTTTTTTTTAATTGTTGGTGCTGATATTAAATGCTGACACCACCATTCCTATAGGTGGCAATTAGTGTTATAGATATCAAAGTATACACCAGACAGTTATCTATAGGCCACAAATCTGTTACTAACATTATTACCATTCCTGGCTCACCCCTTCTTCTAAGATGGGGTTGAAATGTGATTGGGACACTTTCAAAAAGTAGAGGTCCTTCTACCAAGAAAGACTCATGTTACCCATGTTACTGCAAATTTCAATCACACATCATATAGCCTCACCTGAGCCTCAACAATATTTAGTGCTCACTTCAGCAGCACATATACTAAAATTGGAACAATACAGAGAAGATTAGCATGGCCCCTGCACAAGGATGACACACAAATTCATGAAGCGTTCCATATTTTTACCTGCTTACTCTCATTATCTTTAGTGACTTCTTCCCTTCCCTTCTAATACCTTTCCTCCCAAGCATCAAATAAATTTATAGGAGTAAACAGGAACTCAGCAGTCAAACAGAACAAGAAACAACATGAGCAGCTTGAAAAAGCAAGGAAGAAAAGGAGTATAAACAATGCAGGACAGCCTAAATATTCAGGAGGACCTAGAGTCATCAGAAAAATGGTCATATAAAGAACTCAAGGAACACCTTAGACAGATGGAATGGAACCTTAAAGAGGATACAAGACAGCAAATTCAAGCAGCGAAAGAACACATTGAGAATGAATTACATAAACAGATAAAAGAAGAAGTTCAGCATCTTTATCAGGAGATAGAGATTATAAAAAATAATCAAACATTAATTCTAGAAATGAAGGAAACGATAAACCAAATTAAAAACTCAAGTGAGAGTATCACTAACAGAGTGGAGCAAGTAGAAGCCAGAACGTCAGATAATGAAGACAAAATATATCATCTTGAAAAGAGTCTAGCCCACTCAGAAAGGCTGGTAAAAAATCACGAAAAAAACATCCAAGAGTTATGGGATAACATAAAAAAACCAAACTTACGAGTCATCAGGATAGAAGAAGGTACAGAGATTCAAACCAAGGGAATGAGTAACCTGCTGAATGAAATAATTACAGAAAACTTTCCAGAAATAAAAAAGGAAAAAGATATACAAATTGAAGATGCATACAGGACACCGAGCACACAAAATCACAGTAGACCAACGCCAAGACACATTATTATGAAGATATCCAATATACAGAACAAAGAGAAAATATTAAAAGCTACAAGAGAAAGGAGACAGATTACATTCAGGGGTTAACCAATAAGGTTAACAACGGATTTTTCATCACAGACACTGAAAGCAAGAAGGTCATGGAACAATGTATTTCAAACACTGAAAGACAATGGATGCCAACCAAGAATTCTGTATCCAGCAAAATTAAGCTTCAGGTATGACAACGAAATAAAAATCTTTCATGATAAACAAAAGTTAAAAGAATTTGCAGCCAGAAAACCAGCATTGCAAAGCATTTTGAGCAAAACACTACACGAGGAAGAAATGAAAAACAATAACCAAAACCATCAGTGGGAAGTGCCTCGGTAAAGACAGAGGGCGAGGGAAAAGATAATCATGGAGAAACAAACTAAATTTTTTTTTAAAAAAAGGATAAATAATCAAACATGGCTAGAAGTACAAACCATATATCAATAGTAACTCTGAATATTAATGGCTTAAACTCTCTAATAAAGCGACATAGGCTGGTATCATGGATTAAAAAAACAAATCCAACAATATGCTCCCTCCAGGAGACACATCTGATTGGAAAAGACATACACAGGCTGAAGGTGAAAGGATGGGAAAAAATATACCACTCACACGGTCCTCGTAAGCAAGCAGGGGTGGCCATCCTCATATCGAATAAAATCGACTTCAAGACTAAGTTAATCAAAAGGGATAAGGAAGGACATTATATACTGTTAAAAGGAACCATTCACCAACAAGACATAACAATTATCAATATTTATGAACCAAATAATGGTGCTGCGACATTCATAAAACAAATTTGCCTCAAGTTCAAGAATCAAATAGACCACAACACAATAATTATGGGTGACTTCAACACACCTCTCTCACCATTGGACAGATCCTCCAAACAAAAGTTGAATAATGAAACTATAGAACTCAATACCACAATCAATAACCTAGACTTAACTGACATATATAGAATATATCAACCATCATCAAATGGATATACTTTTTTCTCAGCAGCACATGGATCCTTCTCAAAAATAGACCATATATTATGCCATAGGGCAACCCTCAGTAAATATAAAGGGGTGGAGATCATACCATGCATTTTATCTGATCATAATGGAATGAAACTGGAAATCAATGATAAAAGAAAGAAGGAAAAATCCTACATCACATGGAAAATGAACAATATGTTACTGAATGATCAATGGGTTACAGAAGACATAAAGGAGGAAATAAAAAAATTCTTAGAGATAAATGAAAATACAGACACAACATATCGGAATCTATGGGACACAATGAAAGCAGTTTTAAGAGGGAAATTCATCGCCTGGAGGTCATTCCTCAAAAAAAGAAAAAAAACAACAAATAAATGAGCTTACACTTCATCTCAAAGCCCTAGAAAACGAAGAGCAAAACAACAGCAAATGTAGCAGAAGGCAAGAAATAATTAAAATCAGAGTGGAAATCAATGAAATTGAAACAAAAGAAACTATTGAAAAAATTAACAAAACTAAAAGTTGGTTCTTTGAAAAAATAAATAAGATCGACAGACCTTTAGCCATGCTAACGAAGATAAGAAGAGAGAGAACTCAAATTACTAACATACGGGATGAAAAAGGCAATATCACAACAGATGCTACAGAAATACAGAAGACAATTAGAAATTATTTTGAAAACCTATATTCCAATAAAATAGAAGATAGTGAAGACATCGATAAATTTCTTAAGTCATATGATTTGCCCAGACTGAGTCAGGAGGATACACACAATTTGAACAGACCAATATCAATGGATGAAATTGAAGAAGCAATCAAAAGACTACCAACCAAGAAAAGCCCAGGACCGGATGGGTATAGAGCGGAGTTTTACAAAACCTTTAAAGAAGAATTAATACCAATACTTTTCAAGTTATTTCAGGAAATAGAAAAAGAGGGAGCTCTTCCAAAATCATTCTATGAGGCCAACATCACCCTGATTCCGAAACCAGACAAAGACACCTCAAAGAAAGAAAACTACAGACCAATATCTCTAATGAACCTAGATGCAAAAATCCTCAATAAAATACTGGCGAATAGAATACAAAAACACATCAAAAAAAATTGTGCACCATGATCAAGTAGGATTCATCCCTGGGATGAAGGATGGTTCAATATACGGAAATCAATAAATGTTATTCACCACATCAATAGACTTAAAGATAAGAACCATATGATCATCTCGATAGATGCAGAGAAAGCATTTGACAAAGTACAGCATCCCTTTATGTTCAAAACACTAGAAAAACTAGGGATAACAGGAACTTACCTTGACATTGTATAAGCTATCTATGCTAAGCCTCAGGCTAGCATCATTCTGAATGGACAAAAGTTGAAGGCATTCCCTCTAAAATCTGGAACAAGACAGGGATGCCCTCTCTCACCACTTCTATTTAATTTAGTCCTTGAAATACTAGCCAGAGCAATTAGACAGACAAAAGAAATTAAAGGCATAAAAATAGGAAAAGAAGAACTTAAATTATCACTATTTGCAGACAACATGATTCTATACCTAGAAGACCCAAAAGGGTCTACAATGAAACTACTAGAACTAATAAATGAATTAGGCAAAGTGGAAGGATATAAAATCAACACGCATAAATCAAAGGCATTTCTGTATATCAGCAACAAAACTTCTGAAACGGAAATGAGGAAAAACACTCCATTCATAATAACTTCAAAAAAAAATAAAATACTTGGGAATCAACCTAACAAAAGACGTGAAATATTTATACAATGAAAACTACAGAATCCTAAAGAGAGATGTAGAAGAAGATCTTAGAAGATGGAAAAATATACCCTGTTCATGGATAGGCAGAACTAACATTATCAAAATGGTGATATTACCAAAAGTTCTCTATAGGTTTAATGCAATGCCAATCAAAATCCCAACAGCATTTCTTGTAGAAATAGATAAAGCAATCATGAAATTCATATGGAAAAATAAAAGACCCAGAATAGCAAAAGCAATTCTAAACAGGAAGTGTGAATCAGGCGGTATAGCGATACCAGATTTCAAACTATATTACAGAGCAATAGTGAAAAAAACAACATGGTACTGGTACCAAAACAGGTGGGTGGACCAATGGTATAGAATAGAGGACACAGAGACTAATCCACAAAGTTACAACTATCTTATATTTGATAAAGGGGCTAAAAGCATGCAATGGAGGAAGGATAGCATCTTCAACAAATGGTGTTGGGAAAACTGGAAATCCATATGCAACAAAATGAAACTGAATCCCTTTCTCTCACCATGCACAAAAGTTAACTCAAAATGGATCAAGGAGATTGATATCAAATCAGAGACTCTGCATCTGATAGAAGAAAAAGTTGGCTCCGATCTACATATTGTGGGGTCGGGCTCCAAATTCCTTAATAGGACATCCATAGCACAAGAGTTAATAACAAGAATCAACAAATGGGACTTAATTAAACTAAAAGTTTTTTCTCAGCCAGAGAAACAATAAGAGAGGTAAATAGGGAGCCTACATCCTGGGAACAAATTTTTACTCCTCACACTTCAGATAGAGTCCTAATATCCAGAGTATACAAAGAACTCAAAAAATTAGACAATAAGATAACAAATAACCCAATCAACAAATGGGCCAAGGACCTGAACAGACACTTCTCAGAGGAGGATATACAATCAATCAACAAGTACATGAAAAAATGCTCATCATCTCTAGCAATCAGAGAAATGCAAATCAAAACCACCCTAAGATACCATCTCACTCCAGTAAGATTGGCAGCCATTATGAAGTCAAACAATGACAAGTGCTGGCGAGGATGTGGAGAAAAGGTACACTTGTACATTGCTGGTGGGACTGCAAATTGGTGCAGCCAATTTGGAAAGCAGTTTGGAGATTCCTGGGAAAGCTGGGAATGGAAGCACCATTTGACCCAGCTATTGCCCTTCTCGGACTATTCCATGAAGACCTTAAAAGAGCATGCTACAGGGATACTGCCACATCGATGTTCATAGCAGCACAATTCACAATAGCTAGACTGTGGAACCAACCCAGATGAATGGATAAAAAAATCTGGCATTTATACACCATGGAATATTATGCAGCACTAAAAAATGACAAAATCATGGAATTTGCAGGGAAATGGATGGCACTAGAGCAGATTATGCTTAGTGAAGCTAGCCAATCCCTAAAAAACAAATACCAAATGTCTTCTTTGATATAATGAGAGCAATATGAACAGAGTAGGGAGGAAGAGCAGGAAGAAAAGATTAACTTTAAACAGAGACATGAGATGGGAGGGAAAGGGACAGAAAAGGGAAATTGCATGGAAATGAAGGGAGACCCTCATTGCTATACAAAATTACATATAAGAGGTTGTGAGGAGAATGGGAAAATAAACAAGGAGAGAAATGAATTACAGTAGATGGGGTAGAGAGAGAAGATGTGAGAGAAGGTGAGGGGGGATAGTAGGGTATAGGAAAGGTATCAGAATACAACAATTACTAATAGGGCGTTATGTAAAATTGTGGATGTGTAACCGATGTGATTCTGCAATCTGCATTTTGGGTAAAATTGGGAGTTCATAACCCACTTGAATCTAATGTATGAAATATGATATGTCAAGAGCTTTGTAACGTTGTGAACAACCAATAAAAAAAAACAATATTTAAGCATATAAAACTGGGAGACAACACCCCCAAACCAACAATCAGGCTCCAAGAAGGAATGAGAAGGAGGACCTCAGGTCCCACTTTTGCACATATACTGATACATCAAAAGTTAGAGAGAAGTCCCAGAACAACAACAACAACAACAACAACAACAACAAAAACATCAAAACAGGCTGGGCATTGTAGGGGCATGAGCCTGTAATCTCATTGACTTGGAAGATTGAGACAGGAGGAGGCACAAAAAGAAAATGCAAATAAAAATAAAGTAAGATCAGACAAGATGGAGGTTAGGGCTAAAATAATTGAAGATATGAAAGTGGAGAGTACTTAATATAAAATTTCCAATTTATGAAACAAGATAAAAGGTTCATAAATCTGTGTGTGTGTCAAATAAAATAGTATATAAATACACAAAGCCAAATCTATTCAAATGCAAGAACTTGATTTAAAACAGAGTAGGAGACAAAAATAACTATCTTCCCATCTGGGACACATCCAATTTTCAGAAATCAGTGAGAATTTTGCAAGTATTGAATTACAAAAATCAATAACTTTTAACATACACACACACACACACACACACACACACACACACACGTGTATGCGTACATAATCTTACATCCCTTAAATGGAGAATACATATTTTTTCTTATGTCCATGAAACATTTAAAAAATATAATCATTTTCTAGGCCATATAGAAACTATACACGTTAAGACATGGAAAATTTTAATTGCAGATCATATCTGTTTGGAATCTGTTAGGAATAAAAAAATAACCAGAGGTTCTTAGTTTATTTGATATTGATAAACACGCCCCTAGATAACCTATTAATCAAAGAGGAAATCAATAAAATGTTGCAAAATACCTTCAAGTCATTGGAAAGATAATATTTCATACTCACAACCTATGAAGTATAATAAAAACTGTGTTTAGAAATTGTGTGGCACTTCATTCTTGAAATTAAAGAAAAAAAAATGAAAAAAATATTATACTTAACATGAAGAAAAAATAGTCATAATTGAAAATATTTGATGAACTTTATAAAGATAATCTGAAATTAATGAAGCAGAAAATGAAATAAGTAGAAAATTTCAAAGACTTTTTTTTGGAATCATGAATTAAATAGATATATTTCTTGTTATTCCAACCAGAAAGGGGGAAGAGAAAGACATACACACATACAGGTTCACACATGCACAAATACGAGAAAGGAAACAGGCACAGAAAAGATAGAATTAAAGTAATACTTGTGACTTTATGGTAATACATTTAAAAAACTCTGAAGAAATGAATAATGTTCTCACAGTACTTTGAATTGTCAAAATTGAAAATCTCTAGATGTGAAAAACTTGAATAGATTAATTAACATCAATACACTAAGTCATTTTGAGAAGGTAATGTAATAAGTGTGATGGGGCACACTACTTGAATAGCTCTGGTTTTGAGAATTTAGAACTGGCCTGGTACAGCTGTCTGTCTGCAAATAAATAGCACCTGCTTAACTGAAAACGTTAAAACCACTAACTCCAGGATTCTTGGTTGAGCCAGTACATGTAGCTCTACTAACTCCAGGATTCTTGGTTGAGCCAGTACATGTAGCTCTTCAAGAGAAATCCTATTCAAGTGATTAAACAAATGCAAATCTAAGTGCCAGTAGAAATCCTGAGGCCATCTTGATCCTTATGCTTCTGTTTTACTTATATTTATCTGAAATTAAGGGGATACTTGATTGCTAGTCCAAATCTACATTTGTTTAAGTTTAAAAAGACTTACTCTGATGCTTTTTGGAGGTGATTTTTATCAGTCCAGGAAATAAACTGACTTCTTAGTTTGCCCTGGGTAGATAAAAGCTTATTAATATTTCTTTGCTCCATGCCCATTCTTCAGCTCAATGAAGGTCATTCTTTAAAAAGGAAGTAGTCTAAATCTTACTATTCATTATTGAAATGGAGGGATCATGCATTGAATGAAAAATAATTAACCTGCATTACTAGATTTGTACTACATTTTAAAACCAAGGAAAACTCAACTAAGAATCTAATGTTAATAAGTCACTCAATGCCCTAACTCACAGAGAGACCATTATGATAAGAGTAGTTCAACACTAAAACTGAAGAAAGTATTTGGTCATTACTACCTACTTAACAACATAGTATAAGCTACAAAAACAAATTTTACCAACAGACACTGCAAAAATTTCAGCTCACACATTCAGGGATATCAACACTTAATAGTATGTGTTTTGGTTTCTCTGTTGTCAAATTCAATTTTTGTGTATACTTACTAAGGTTTATCTCTACTGTTTAAATATGTTCCATTTATCGTAGGCATCCATACTTTTATGTGCTAACAATTTGGCATTCATATTTTTTTGGGGGACATGCACATCATAAAACATAAACCAAAATAGTTATAAAGGGATAGGAAGAAAATCAATATGGCTTAGTATTTCAGTTCCTTTACTTGTTCACATATTTTCTTTGCAGATTACATTGCTTGAAGATTGTGGAAAAAAATAGTTTCCCTTCTTGATAAAAGTTTTGGGACACCCATGAGAAGTAGTTTTACTAGGCGAAAATATCCTTGACAGAAATAAATAAAGTTATACAGACTTCCTAAGAACCACACAGTTATACCTACTGGCTTAATTAAATATGAGCACCAAGAGAACCACCATAAAGTTTTATCTCACAAAACAACTTATATGTGTTTCCTTGGAAAATCTTTACTAGGTTAATTTTAATCATTTTGTTACTCATTTTCAAATGAGAAAATCTCTGTATCCTGAGTAAGATTAGAGAGAGTCAAACTTAGCAGAAAAAAATTGTGTATACATTTTATCATTTTTTTAGTTTGTGATTGTTGGTGTTCAGTTCAAATTGGGATTCATTAAAGTACTACAGTCTGTAGTGTTTTTCAATAAGTCATTGAATATAAAGAAATTAGGATTCAGAAAGAACCCTAGATTGGACATTGATGGATTTGGTATAAAGGAGTCAGTGGGAGGGAAGGAATGGAATAAGAACAAATCAGAAGATCTGTGTTTTAGTCACCCTGTTTTAATGCTACGACTGAAAGACCTCACCAGAACAACTGAGAGGAGGAAAGACTTACTTAGGGGCTCACAATTTCACCATAAGTGGCTGGCTCCATTCCTCAGGGCTTAAGGTGAGGCAGGACATCATGGTGAAAGAGTGTGGCAGAGGGAATCAGCTCACATGATGATCAGAAAGCAGAGAGAGAGAAACTCTACTTGCCAGAAAAAATACATACCCCAAAGCCACTCCCCCAGTGCCCCACACCTTCTTCCACCACATCCCACCTGACTTCAGTTACTGCTCAATTAATCCTATTAGGGGATTAACTCACTGATTGTGTTAAGGCTCTCAAAATCCAATCATTTCTGCTCCGAACCTTCTTGCATTGTCTCACATGTAAACTTTTGGGGGACACCACATCCAACTCATCACAATCTGAGAGTATAAAATGGTGATATTTTTCTTTTTACTTTTCTTCATTGTCTAACAATGATCATGCTTTAATTGGAAAATAAAGTAATATACATTTTAATTTTAAAACCTATTATTCTCGGCTGGGATTGTGGCTCAGAGGGAGAGCACTTGACTCACATGTGTGAGGAACTGGGTTTGAGCCTCAGCACCACATAAAAATAAAAAAGAAGATATTGTGCCTACCTATAACTAAAAAAAATTAAAACCCTTTTATTCTAAAATATTATGTTTTTTTCAATAGTGCTTTATCTATATACATAAAAGTGAAATATTTATATATGTACATAGGATAGTGTGGTGAATTTCATCCCAATGTTGTTCCCTTTTCCAGTGCTCTCTGTTCCCCTGGCCTCTCTGTTCCCTTCCTCTGCTCCCCTGATCTCTCTTCTGTAGTGGTGGGATCCACCCTGCCTTCCTTTTTTCTTTATTTTGTTCCAGCTTCCACAAATGAGAGAAAACACTGGACCCCTGACTTTGAGTCTCATTTCACTTAGCATGATGTTCTCCGGCTTCATCTATTTACCAACAAATGCCATAGTTTTATTTTAAAAATCTATAAATAATTAGAAGAAAGACCAATAGAGTAAAGCAAACAGGGGAAAGGAGAAAGGGACATAAAGGGGAAATACTGGGGACTGGATTGGAGCAAATTATATTCCATGCCTATAAGATTATGTCAAAATGAACCCCCAAATTATGTATAACTACAATTCACTAATAAATGAAAAAAACTATATTTAATTTAAATACTCTAATTTTAAAAGCAATTTTCAATCATTATTACTGTGGTCTTTATTTTCCTACAGCTTATATCCTACTTATGTGAATGAGACTCTGAAAATAGCTGTTGAATCCTTAAACTCATGTTAATAGCTGTGTCTAAAATATTGGAGGTGCTTTCTAATCTCCTAAGTCAGTATAAAGTGATATAATAAATCACTTTTTTCCCTCTTATATAGCCATGAGAGGCTTTTTGTGTATGTCTAGGTGGATATATAGTTTCTGTTTGAATTATTGTCAGTTTTCATAGTGGCAATATGATTGACTGAGGTAGCAATTAGAAACTGAAATGGTCATTAACCCCCATACTTTCTGGCCCATTTACTCTGTGCACTGCCCCTTTGGCTACAGAGATTGGATACATGACCATCAATACCAAAAACTTGTTTGCTACATGGAACTTAGAAATATGTTAATCTTCCCCAAATATAGACTATTCATTTCAGTATTTTTTAACTTTGCATACATTTTTTTTGAAATTTAACCACTCTCCAGACATGAAATATTCCATCTCAGTGACATATTTTTTTTTAACGCATGACAGAAATCTCCTGGTAAGCTTTCGGACAGGGCATAGGTATTGTGTGTGTGTGTGTGTGTGTGTGTGTGTGTGTGTGTGTGTGTTATGTTTTTTGAGACAGGGTCTTGCTATATTGACCAGACTCTCATTAAACCTTTAAGCTTAAATGACCCTCTTGTCTCAATCTCCCAAGTGTCTGGGACTATAGGTGTGTGCCACTCTGCCTAGCTAGCATGCACTTTAAATTAATTGGTGTTTTAAATATTCAGTTTGAATGTTCAGAAATGATATTTTAGCAAATATTTGACTTGTGTATGAAAAATAAAGAGCATGATAGTTGTTCAATGAATGAATAAACTAGAACTTTATTTGAAAGGTGAATGGAGGGAAGAGGGGATAGGAAAAGGAAAGACAGTGAAAAGAATCTGCAATAATTTTCCTATGAAAACACCACAGTGAATCTCACCATCATGTACCTCCATAAGAATGGGGTCTTAATTAGAATAAGATATATTCCATGTATATATAATTATATCAAGACAGAATTTACTATCATGTATAACTGAAAAGAACCAGTAAAAAAATCAATTGACCATTAAAAAAAAGTTCATGTGAGAGACCTGATCAACAACAATAACCATTTTGCATGGAAAGTAGGAAATTTTTCTATTGTGGCTTTTAAAAAGTAATGAAAAACACAGTATATAAAGTACTGTAGCATGAATTAGAGAATGAAACAAAAATGAACATGAAAATCATCATTTGTTGGGCTTCAGTACAGAGTAATATAAGGAGGACAGTTTGTGAAGTTAAGTCTGAGTCAAATTGTGCCTTCTGCACTGTTTGACAAGAGATTGGTTATTTATGTCTAATCCTCACTTTTATTGCATGCAAGTTGGCAGTAAAAATGTTTATGTCAAATATTTGTGAAGCTTACTAAATGAGGTAATCTGTTTTCTGAGACTCAAACATGACTTTGCACCAGGCTGTGTGGTGTGACTTGCTGGAGCTCACACTCAGCATCTGCCAATCTTCTATTTGCTCCTGGATACAGCTGTCCTTTGAGAATGGTCTCTGCTAATGCCACTTCTGTCCTCTCTAGGGGGGAACATGGCTCTTCTCTGGGGTATCTTCTTAAAATATTATGAGAGGCAACTACTAAGCATCTAGGGTTCCCAAATATACTTCATAATTTCTACAGGACTGATTTTCTAGATAGCTTTCAGCTATCTACCAAATGTCAGTTCTTATTTTCAATTGGTTCTTTTTAGTTATATATGACCATAGAATATACGATGACATAATTATAAAAGCATGGGCTATAATTTGTTCTATTCAGTCCCCAGTATTTGCCCTTATCCTCCTTTCCTTCCCCCTCCTGTTCTCTTCCCTATGCTTTACTGATCTTTTGGCCATTTATTATAGTTTTTTTTTTTTGTCTTGTGGATGTACATAACGGTGAGATTTACTGTGGTATATTCATATATGTACACAGGAAAGTTAGGTCACATTTATTCCACTGTCTTTCCTGTCCCATCCGTCCCCCCTTTGTCTACTCCTCTGATCTTCTATTCTTTTTTTACCCTCCCCCACCTTATGGTGGATTAGCTTCCACATATCAGAGAAAACATTTGACTTTGACTTTTTTGGGGACTGGCTTATTTATTTAGCATAACAGTCTTATTACCTAGTATGACAGTCTCCAGTTCCACCCATTTACCAGCAAATGCCATAAAGTCATTCCTCTTTATGGCTTAGTAATATTCCATTGTGAATATATATCACATTTTCTTTATCCAATCAGTGTCAGGGTTTTAATCCCTTTTTAAACTGTGCTTCATTGCATCTGGAGCAAGTGGCTTCTGACTTCAATGACAATTTCCCCTTTGTTGCCCTCTTTTACTTCCCTGAGATTAAAGGGAAGACATTTGATTAATATCTACAAAAACTAAAAATTCAATCACTTGAAAAAGTAAGAGTTCAATCACAGACCTACCCTCCAAATGAGAGGATGGCCCTACAGAGAGTTAACATTCTTTGTCCCCTGAAACTCTCCTTTTTCCTAAAGGCAAAGCTTAGATATAACTTTGAAATCTGAAAAACTTCAAATATGTTTGAAAAATATCAAAATGCAGTTAGCTTGGGAAGCCCATTGCAATGCAGAATCTGGAAAAAGAGATCCGTGTTTAAGTTTCTAATAAATCAGATATTAAACATTTTCTCTTTTTCAGACTCTACTGTTCACTGACATGCATGGTGATCTTCCTCCATTGGTGGTCTTGTTTGGTAGATTGAAACTTATAAAATAACTCAAAATAAGCTGGTAGTATGGCTCAGTGATTAAGTCCTTGCCTAGTATGCATGAGGCCACAGATTTGATCTCCTGCATTGAAAAAAGAAAGAAGGAAAACATAAAAATTTTTAAAAATAAAAATGAAAAGTTTAAGTTAAAATAATGAAATGTTATCTAAAGGCTATTTATGCTATAAAAGATAGATCAGTATTTACAGTTACTCATTTTTTTTCATTACTTTCACACATACATATTAATTTATTTGACTTAAGACCCGACTATCCTACAATTTAAAATAATTTTCCATGCCAAAGGTGGGTCATGTTGTTTTTTTTTCAATCAAATTGAGCATTTGATTATGAATATTTTAGAACAATTGCATTATTAAAAATTTCCATTTTTAATGAAAGAATTTGAAAATCTATGAATATTTTAACAAATTGATAAATGCTCATGAGCATTTATCTTTCCATAAACTTCTGACTTAAGCTATTTCATAAGATAGATTTTTTTTTACCTTTTGTATTTATCTTACTAAGCTTCATGCAACCAAAAACTTTTTGATCCTTTTATTTTTCCAGTAAGTCTAATAGAGGCCAGATATTCATGTGTAGCAGTCTATATATAATGGTGTATTCAAAGACATTCAGATCAGCAGCCATGACAATGTGTTCTAAAACTCCCCATGCCTCATCTCCAATTCTCTCAGGGTTTGTGTTTGCTATTTAGTCTCCTGTTAACATTTTATCAACTTTCTGCCTGAAACTTTTCCAGAAATTCATTCATATGGAATTTTTCTTTCATTCTTTTTCTTTTTCCTGAGTAACTAGTATCACCTTTCTGTGGTATTTTACTGAAATTCCTGAATACATCGATAAATTTTTTTAGAATCTTAAGAATTTTTGGTGATACCATCACCAGTTCTCTACTTTCCTCATAGAGTAATGCATTGACCCTCTGAAAGAAGTTCTGTCATCCCTACTGCTTTTCTGTCATGAAATCCCAGTGAAGCAATCCCAGGGAAAAAAATCTGTCTACCTTGGGTTATGCAAATGAATAAATTATTTCATACACCTAAAATTTGATGCTTGCTGGTTAGAAATGCATAGTCATATGCAGACTCAAATACTAACCAAGATGCTTTTTGTGCCCAGAATCCTAATCTATACTTTGAGCAAGGGTGGATAAAGCCATCCACACTGCTGATCTCTTAGTTTAAGTCCTGACATCATTTTGTTTTAAATATTGCAAAAGCCATTTAAATGTGTTTGCTCATACCATCTCATTATCTCCTTCCAAATTTTTCTACTCCCGTTTCCAAGGTCCTGTTAAAACACACCTAAGCATGTTGCTCCTCATGAAAATCCTTCAACAGACCTTAATATCTATCACAGTGGGTTTCAATGTTCTACTTAGAATCTAGGTAATAACAGCACCCTGTAAGATATGCAAAGGGGAAAAAAAAGGTGAGGAATTGTATATCTTCTTAAAATATAAATAAGAAACAAAGATTTACTATTTAGCTTTTGATTTGACTTGACACTACTCTACCTGCTTTACCTTTCTCATTTCTTGTCTCATTTTAATACTATTTTGCCCTCCATGTTCCTGAACTACTGTGAACTTACCACATATTAAATGTCTCTCAGGCTTTTCAAATGTTGTATTTTTATATCTGAAACAAATTCTTCCTACTGCTTCAGGACTTAGTTTAAGAAAACTATCTTCCTATCATGGCATGGTGTTGCACACCTATAATCCCAGGGATTAAGAAAGTTTAGACGGGAGGATCCCAAGTTCAAGATCAGCCTCAGCAATTTTGGGAGATCCTATCTCAGAAACAAAAAAAAAAAAAGGGAGGGAGTAACTCGGTAATAAAGTGTCCCTGGATTCCCAAATCCCTAGTACCAAAACAAACAAACAAACAAGAAAGAAAGAAAGAAAGAAAGAAAGAAAGAAAGAAAGAAAGAAGACCTTCCCCCCCACCCCCATAAGTCTTTCAAATTAGACAGGAGATTTAATTGTTTTCTCTTTGGAGACATTGACATGACTGACCTTTCATACAGATGTGCAGATTACAAATTCAATTATCTTATCAATTATGAGGCAATTTGAAACATCTATTTCTTCTTGAGTTACTGGTTTAGTACTTTTATATATTCTTTTTTTTTCTTAGCAAACTATTTATTTGGTCAAATAGTTGGCTCATCAAGATAATTGTTTTTTCACTTGGACACAAAGCTTAAATTGTCAGAAGAATATTTTTTTAATTTTTTTATTGGTTGTTCACAACATTACAAAGCTCTTGACATATCATATTTCATACATTAGATTGCAGTGGGTTATGAACTCCCAATTTTACCCCAAATGCAGATTGCAGAATCACGTCGGTTACACATCCACATTTTTACATAATGCCATCTTAGTAACTGCTGTATTCTGCTACCTTTCCTATCCCCTACTATCCCCCCTCCCCTCCCCTCCCATTTTCTCTCTCTACCCCATCTACTGTAATTCATTTCTCTCCTTGTTTATTTTCCCATTCCCCTCACAACCTCTTATATGTAATTTTATATAGCAATGAGGGTCTCCCTTCATTTCCATGCAATTTCCCTTTTCTCTCCCTTTCCCTCCCATCTCATGTCTCTGTTTAAAGTTAATCTTTTCTTCCTGCTCTTCCTCCCTACTCTGTTCATGAGAGCAACTTTTATATATTCTTAAGAGGTTTTCCATTTCACCTATTTTTCATCAATAAGAAAATGTTTAAACTAGCTGCAGTAAATCTAGTTGTCTTTTTATCACTCCTAATGTTATGTTTCTCTTTTATGTTTACTCAATTTTACTAGAAATTTGAATATCTATATCTATATATCTATATATATATCTATATATATATCTATATCTATATCTATATCTATATATAGACATATATATATATATATATATATATATATATATATATATATATATATATAGTTTTATTAGAGAGTCAACTTTAAGATTTGCTAAGCTTTTCCATATTAGGTTCGTTTAAAATTGTATTAGTTTCTGCTGTTAGCTCTATCATATGCTTGTCTTTATATACTTTAAATTTGTTCTGTTTTTCTCCTTACTTTTTAGTTGAATTCTTTACTCGTGAATAATTAAGACTTCTTTCCTAATGCTACATAATTCCTGCTTAGTACTTCTTTTCCTGAATTGAACATGTTTTACAAAATACATTTTCATTAGCATTCAGTTTGAAGTAGTGTTCCATTTCTAACAGGATTTTTTTCACTAACACATGGATAAATTAGTGTTTTCACATTTCTCAATAATGGAGTTTTGAAACATTTTGAAGATTTTTGTTGTTGTTGTTATGGGCTAGGAACTGTGATTTGTTTAATGCCTAGTAATTTATTGAATTGCTTTAACATTTTGTATGTAGTTGGAATTTGTACATGTTCCAAGTGCCTAAAAAGAAAGCACACATTCATACTGCTGAGATATAATCAAACTTCTTGTGTTGCACAAATCTTCCTTTCTTAATGATTTATTAAGTGCCTGATCTAAGTTAATAACTGAGCTGTGTTAAAAATTTTCCACACTGATGGAAATATGGCATTTTTCCCTTGTTTCTATCAGAGTATTTATTTTATATAGCATAGAACTTGTATGTAGAATTTTTAAGTTTTATAACTTCCTGGTAAGTTGATCTCTTTTGAGAGACCATTTTTATCTCCAAGAATAACCCTATTTATCTTGGGTAGTAATACCAATTCTTATTTTATGCCTCAAAGACCACTTTGCTATTTCTATAGCAATAGCTTCTTTCCTCACTAGCTTTTGCCTTAAATTTTTGTTGTTTTTAATTTTCAAGTATAGTTATGTGTCTTTGTAATCTTTTCTTTATTATAATATAAAAGTCATTGTCTTAACTGCAGAATTTACTCCTTTAAAATGGTTTATAATTAGTGATCCATTTTTATTAATCACTCGTTTTCTGTATATTTCTTCTACCCTTTACCTATTAATTTCTCTTATTTTGGAAATATGCCCCAATTCACTCACGCTTCTTTCTATTGGTTTATCAGTTATAGGTTTATATCTAATATTATAATATTTTTCGTAGAAGCCTCAACATTTATATTAACAATTGAACGAGGTTAAAATTAATACTGAATAATAATTTCCTCCTGGAATGTTATCTCAAGATTTTAGTTCATTTTTTTGTTTCCAAAATTAGACATTCTTGTTGTTTTATAGAGTCAATGTTTGTTCAAATGCCACTTTAAAAATCATTTTTAATACTTTTAACTCTGTTTTACTTACCATTTTTTCCTTCTGGTTCCTCCTCCCTTTCTTCTGAATCTAATTCTTTACTTTTTGAAATATAGACTTTATAATCTATTTATTAAGAGACTGTTGGTAGTAAACACTTTCAGTTGTAACTTTTTTTTTAAATTCCTTCATTGATTTTTTCATTACTGGGAGATACTGGGATTATATTTCAGATTAATTATCATTGTTATCTCAATGATTTATAAAACATAGTCATTTAACAATTTTGTGTGTTTTCAACGGAAAAAAATAAGTGAGGTAGCACATATGCTAATTAAATTGATTTAGCCATTCTATAACGTACACATATTTCAAAACAACATATTATTTATCATAAGTATTTACGGTTTTTGTGAAATTAAAATGCTAATAATTTAAATTTTCTTTAAATAAATAAAGATAATTTTCTGACTCCTGACTTTAGTTAATTCTATTGATTCTATTAAAAATCATCTATGAAATTAATTCTTAATCTTTTGTATATATATCATTTTCTCTGGCTTCTGTTGAGATTTTTTTTAATTTAGTGTTTTACAGATTCATTATAGTTTGCCATTGAAGATTTTAAAATCATGATTTGGATTAGTTAGGTTTCTGGAATCTGAGGACTATGTCATTCTCATATGTTGAAAATTTCCATATTATTTTGCAAATTTTTTTTCTCCAGTTCTCTATGTTATCTACTTCTAGAATTCCAGTTGGATATAGGTTTATCCTTTTTTCCTGACCCGTTAGAATTTATATAAAGTTGCCTCATTGGCTTTGAAAGACTCTTATCTTTCTTCATATATATCTTATCTCTATTTTTATTAACATATAAAACATTTATTTTCTATTTCTGAGAGTTCTAACATTTGTATTCTCTACTTTTCTGCATGTTTTTGTGTTTGTAGTCATCTTGCTGCTTTGAGACATGATTTCTGTGCATTCTTGTCCCTAGTAAAATATGAGGCCTAGATTTAGACTTTGTTCCTTTGTTGAAGATTTCTTGGCAACATCTGTCAAGACTACTGTGTGATAAACTTTTAACTGTGGGTTTTTTCGTGCCAAAAAAGTAGTTTGGATTGTGATTTTTTTTAAAAAGTGCATTTGTGGTAAGAAATTTCCACTAGAGTTTCCTATCTTCAATCTAGCCATAATCATAACTGCAGCACCCTTCTTCATCTCTACTTTAAATACAACCTGTAGCTCAGAGGTGCAGCAGTTGCTCAGCAAACATAAGGCTTTGGGTTCAATCCCAGCACCACACACACACATACACACACACACAATCAAAATAACAAACCAAATAAACAAAAACCAACAAATAACAAAAAAGAAAATACAATCAATAGACTCATAACCTGCTGATGACAAACAAGTCTTGTTTCCCTGCCCTAGCTTCTTTGTGGCCTTATGGACCTTTAAACCTGTCTGTAGGCCACCAGGGGGGAAAAACACTCCCAGAAGGATGTTAACTCAAATGCTCACATATTGCTCTATATTTTCTTTCTTGTCAGTTATTTCTGTCAGAAGAATTTATTTTCTACAGACTATTATATAAAGTACTTTATTGAGGGACTCTTCTTTGAATAACTTGCTTATTATGAACAAGTTATTGTTATATGGGTATAAAAGATGTCATTGTAGATTTTACCCATGCTTATTTATGCTTTTCTAAAAAAAAGTATTTTCATTGAAATATCCTTATACAAAGATTGAAAAAAAAGAAATTGAAAAGACATTAGAAGATGGAAAGATCTCCCATTCTCTTGGATAGGCAGGATTAATTTGCCAAAATGGCCATACTACCAAAAATTCAATAAAGGTTCAATGCAATTTCTATTAAGTTTCCAAAGATGTTCTTCATAGCAATTGAAAAAGTGGTCATGAAATTCATCTGGGAAAATGAGAGGCTCAGAATAGCCAAAGCAATCCTCTACAAGAAAAGTGAAGCAGGAGGCATCACAATACTAGATCTTAAATTATACTACAGAGTTATAGTAACAAAAATGACATGGTATTGGCACCAAAAGAGGCATGTAGACCAATGGTGCAGAATAAGAGACAAAGAGACAAACCCCCATAAATACAATTATTTCCTACTAGACCAAGTTGCCATAAACATACATTGGAGAAAAAATAGCCTCTTCAATAAATGGTGCTGAGAAAACTGGAAATCTATATGTAATAAATGAAATTAGACCCTATTTCTCACTCTGCACAAAACTCAACTCTAAGTGGATTAGGCATTAAACCTGAGATCCTGTGCCTATAAGAAGAAAAAGTAGGCCCTAATCTTCATCATGTTGGCTTAGGAACTGAATTCCTCAACAAGACTTAAAGCACAAGAATTAAAATCAAGTTTCAATAAATGGGATGGTGTCACACTAAAAAGCTTCTTCACAGCAAAGAAAACAATAACATGAAGAGAGAGCCTATACAGTAGGAGAAAGTCTTTGCCACCTGCACCTTAGATGAGTATTAATCTCCAGAATATATAACGAACTCAAAAAACTTAACAACAAAACAGTAACTCAATAAATGGGCAAAGGAACTGAACAGACACTTCACAGAAGAAGAAATAAGAGTGGTCAAAAAACATATGAAAAAATCTTCAACATCACTAACAATTAGAGAAATGCAAATTTAAACTACACTGAGATTTCATCACACACTCTGATCAGAATGACAATTATCAACAATGCAATTAATAATAAATGTTGTCAAGAATGTGAGGGAAAAGGAACACTTATAAATTGCTGGTGATTCTGCAAATTGGTGCAACCACTTTGGAAAGCAGTATGAAGATTCTTCAGAAAACTTGAAATGGAACCACCATTTTACATAGCTATCCCACTGCCGGGTTTCTGTTCATGACTAAAACGCTCAGGGGTCACTCCAGGTAAACTCGGCTGACTGGGCTGTGCAAAATAACCACACAAGAGACACAAATACCTTTTTTGGGGGGGGTCACTGGAAGGGCTCCTCTGACCTTAAGGGTCCCCAGGAAGAGAGAGAGAGAGAGCATGCGCTGACCCCTTTTATTGAGAAGAAGCTATTTAAATGAGGCAAGGGGTCAGATTTCAAGGGGCTGAGTCTATCTTCATGATGTCCACTGTCAGCAGGTTGACTGGCATCTAGGTAGGCCACACCCAAGAGCACAGTAAGAGAAAGGGGACACACACAAGGCACTTTCATGGAACATTCTATCCTAAACAGGGCAAGGGGTAATATTACAAAGGAACAGGTGAGCATAGCTCCACCCATGGGGCTGTAGGAAGACACACCCAGGCACAAAGACAGTCACTTGAACCCTAGAAGAGTAGGGCAGTCGAGCAGCATGGGTGCCTGACTCCACATCACCCAGCAGGGGAGTTAACTCAGTCACGTTCAAGGTTGGTCTCCCACATATTCCCCATTTCTTAATATATAAAAAAATGTAACTGGGAAATTTTATCTTTCAGTCACTGGATTCTTGGTCTGAGGTCATCATAATCTGCTATTGAAACACAAAAGGAATTAGTAGGAAACATATCATTTTCATAACACAATCAACTTGAAGATCCAGGCTATTATTATTACTTCACTAAACACTCATCAGAAGATTCTTAATCTTTTCCCAATTTTATTGGGAGGCATTGCATTTGGCTATAGTAACATAGACATTTTCATTGGCATGACAGTTAGGCCTTTCCATAAACCACAGAGCAGAGGGCTTATTCACATTACTTATTACATTGTCTTCTAGAGCATTATTACTTAGTTCTCATCCTTCCATCAGCACTTATATAACCATGAAGGATTTTGGAAGTAATTTATGTCAAATATTAAGAAAATCCATATATTGTAAGTTTTAAGACATATCCACAAAAGCTGTAATTAAAAAAGCAAGGAATAATGTTTAAAGTAGTCACTTTAGGGATTATGAGACCAGCAGCTTGCTTAGGTCTGGTTAATTTACATACACCTGTTTTAAAGCCTGAATATTAACCTCAGCATATTATAGCTCTGAAATATTAGCTGGCAATAACTAATGATACAATAAGTTGTATTCTTACAGGCTATAGGATATTTATCATCTTTTCTCTTAATTCTCACATTAAAAGAGTCTATTAGGTGTGTCAGTAATGTAGACACTCTTGGAAAAATCTATTTTAATAATCTTTCTGACAATTGTCCATATATAGTGTTAATCATGAAAGACCAGCATAATTGACTGGTTTAGTTTTCTCATATGCTGTCTTGCATATGTTCCTGTCACTGGTGTGGTCAATTAGTTGCTTGTCTACCTCAGTTGCAGGGGTGGGGGGGTGGGTAGAGACGTGGAATCAACACACAGACTCTGGGAGCTGGTGAGAACTGGCTGGTGACAAACCTCAAGTCAATGTCCAGTAGCTCAGTTTATTTTTGGAATGCACACAAGTGTTACAGGGTTTGAGTGGGGCGTGCCTGTCAATCATACATAAGCAAGATAATATCCATAAGTCTTCTGCCTAATGTAACCACACTGTGAGGAAACTAAATATTGCTGTCATGGTGGAAAGCAATCTGGAAGGGTCTTTGTCGCTAAGGGAAGGGGCTTACTGAGTCAGGGATTTCATGCCCTGAAGCTCCTGACTCTCGGTTTCCTGACCTGGTAGTTTGGCAATGCTGAGGATGGGGTTTCATTGATGGCTTGCTAGAGCAGAGCACCCCATCCTTCAGGTGTTCCTGTCAGGCCTGAAAAAATGTGGATTCCTCAAGCACTCCAAGCTGCTCATAGCAGCTAGTTGCAACTGAAGGCTATTCTAACATTTCCTCCCCTTTTATTAAATTTGTTGCCAAAGGAGAACCATGATGAGCAAAGAAAGGAAAAGGAAAAAGCATAGAAAAAAGGGGTAAGAAGCAAGAAAGCGAAAAGGGGAGACATCCAGACATGGCCCATTCCTGTAGCTGCAGTTGTTTCCTGCTGTGGTGAGCAGGCAGTTGCTGTTGACTAGGTCTCTCTGTCATTTGGTTCCCAATCTGAGCTGGGCGTGGGGAGCAAAGCAGCCATGGGGCAGGAGACCTCTCTCAGAAGGTATGAAGACTTAGGCGTTTGCACAGGTAGGGGGGTGAGGTTCTGTGCCTCACCTCTGTTGGCCCCCAAGTTTTCTCCTGATGGCCCCTCTGCGACTGTGCCTGTCTTAGGTTGTCCCTCCCTTGAGGAATCTTACCCGTCTTTGACTAACCAGCCATCCTCTGGGGCCAAACAGGGTGATGTGGAATGTGCAAGGCATTGCCCCGAGAGGGCTCTCTGTCTCCTTGATAGATAATGCCCCCGTGGCCTCCACACCAGCATTTACCTTAAGATCGAGAAACTCAGGTTTCTTCTCCATGGAGGGCCCAGCTCACAGAACTGGGCTAGTGAGGCTGCATTCAGGAAGGAAGGAAGGAGAAAGGCCATAGACAGACAAACATTCATATTGTGACAAAGCTGAGAGACACAGATAGATGAAGAGGAGAGCAGTGCTAAGACTCAGGGCATGATCCCTCATAGAGTGGCCCTTAGTTGGTGTTACATCTGGTCCATATCCACCATCCATATGGATACAGGAGAATCCATTATTCCAATACTTTCTTTTTCTTAAAAATACTTCCAGACAGCCTGTTTTCCATAGAATCAATATATATAATTGACCATTACAGTCAGTACAATTAATCTAATATGAATGGACTTTCTAGTCCACACTATAATGTACATTAAAGGTGGACCTGGGAAATGGGTCCATGCAAGTCTGTTCATAATTTTTAGTTACCTGACCAGGTTGTGAAGCTACATGGTTGTAAACTTGTAGTTGGAAATTTACCTTCCTGTGCCAGGTTTCTCAGTCATTATCATGATGACTGGTTTAAACTCCCCTTTGATATCTGATTTAATTTACTGAATTATGTTTAGTAAGATTAAGACTCTCAATATTACAATTTAAGAAAAAATTTTAAAATATTTTGTAAAATCTAGCATGTATCTGAGGTCCTGTATTCCCTCTTTAATAAAATTTAGTAAAGGCTTGGCATAAGTCATAGTATCATTAGTTTAAGTTATAGATAATAGTATAAGTATTTAAATGATAAGAATAGATTTACCTTTTATTGATTATTGTAATTTTTTAATATAGACTAGTTGATCCATCCTAATAATTTAGCTAGAACTTTTAATCTCTTTTTGAGATAAGGTCTCAAAATATCTCTATATTTTAGGATATTATCCTTTAAATAGGTATCTCTTAATTGTCTTTAAAAATATGATTAAGGTTATTTCCTAGTGTGGGGAGCAGTATATAAATCTTACTGTATTTTTTATAGATAATAGGTCCAGCCAGAGAATTTATATAATTTCAATGAATTTTTAAAGTTTATAACATTTATCACTCAAAAGTAACATACTACGTTAATTTGGAGAACCTCAGTCCTAACAAACAAAATGTAAGAATCAACAGTGTCTTTGAATCAATAAAATTTAGTCTCCAAGGACAATTGTCAAAATTGGGTTCTAAGTTAGCAGTTTAATATACTTTGTGTTTAATCAACCATGTGAATTTATTTAACAAAATTAATCTTTGTCTTAAACAGCAAAAATCATTAGGCAATAAAGATCTTTTTTTTTAAAGAAATAAACTTAACATTTTAATAGGTTTTTATCATGTCAAAATATGGATAAAATCTTAGCTCACATTATTATAGTCAAATTAGGAAAATAGCCTGAAATATCCTTGAATTAATCATTTAAAATTTTTATAGTTAGTCTGGTACATATAAATCTCTTTTTTTACTTGTTCTAACTTTTCATATCATCTGGTTAGATAATGATATAAAGATCTTTCTATTTAGAAAAATATTTTTATCATTAAAATTTAGAATATAAAGACCTTGTTTTACCCAGAGATGATTTTTTTTCCTTCTTTTTTGGATCTCAAATGTGTGCTTCCTGTCTGTTGAAGCATTTTTATCTTCTAGAATTTTTCCTAGTTATACTTTGGAACAATTTCTGAAAACCTTAGAGTCTATAAACAAATTATCATACTTTTATAAGAAATATCAATGAAAATATAGTTAAAATCCTTAGATATTTATGCAGATAGAATTATTTTTGTTTATCATCTTATAAGTTTGTACAATAACTTGAGAATTAGAAACTACTTGAAGATTGCATTTTCTCTTAAAAGCAAATTTATAGTAAATATATTTATCTCAAAAATCTGTAACTGAAAGAGTATCAGATAAACATATGTATAAAACATACAAATTATGAGTTTTCTGTTGAAGAAAAACAATTAGACAAATATATATTAACTAAACAATTAGATATATGTGCTAATTATTTTATAGATTAACAACTATAGGTTATCTAAATATCTAGAAAAATATATATTAAGAATAAGGACATAACTTATAATTGTATTAACTTTATGTAACCACGTGGTTCTTAAAACATTTGGATCCTTTTCAATATATTTTTAGGAGTGCATGCTTCTATGTGATGTCACTTGATGTAACTGAAATAGATCCCTATGTATACATATTTATTTCTTATATTCATAATGCCAGGAATGAGAATAAGGATTTTTTGTTCATCACAGGAACATTGCTGGCTTTTATTCCTGTGGTGATAATGCATCCCCATAACCTCCAAAATTAAAAGTTAAATAAAAAGAAGCATGTTTGATATCTCTCATCAATAGAACATTATTTAGTAACAAAACTATAGAGAAAAGTCAGGTTATTTAACTCAAAACTAACTTAAATTTAGGGCTGCAATGTAGACACCTGTGAAATTAAATTTTGTCTGAAAAAGATATCTTTCGTTAGCATTTACAGGTGAGTGTTTTTAAAAATGTAGGCTCTGAGCAGCTCCAATAGCTCTGGCAGGTCTGAAACAGGAAGTACAGGGTAGCAGCTGGAAGACTGGACCAGAAGTCCTGTCTGAGTGACTGTGGAAGAACCAATGGGAAGCCAGTGAAAATATGGAAGTGGGACCAGGAAGCCTGCTCCTCTGGAGAGGCTTCAAGTGGTTACCATGATGATGGAAACAATATGGAGTTCATTGCCCATTGTTCGTGGCAAAAGTTCCCTGAGTTTTCCTAGCCAATTGCATTTCATTTGGTTTTGTCTGCATTCCCCCCACCTGGCCAAGATCCTACAGCTGGTAGTGGCTTACTTTGTCTCTGTGACCTGTGGTTGCAGCCTGTGTCCTCTTATATTTTCTACTTTTCCTCATAGCACATGGGTGCTTTAAAAGTTTTAGTGGCAGACACCAGCATTACCATGAGATATTAAGCTAGTGTGTGTTTGGCATTCAGGTCAAGTCAAAAGATTAAAAGGGTTAAAAAGCACTGCTAGCAGTGGGTCTAGTTACAGGCCCCATAGGGAGCAGGGCTAAAGTCTTTTGTCCCCAGTGGCTGAGTTACAGCCCTTTTGATCCAGTAAGACAATCATGTAGCAAAGAGGTTTAGTACAAACTTTCTGAGTATTCACAAAAACAATAGAAAATTGAAATTTACTTCTCTCCAGGTAAACATCACAACATTTTCTCTCCCTTTTTCCCACTCTCCTAGCACAAACTTCTAGTACATTCAACCCAAAAAATCTTTTTATAAAGATTTGCAAAAACAATTCAAAAAAGTCCATAAAAGCACTCTTTCCATGGGAGAGGACTCAACTCAACAACACAGCCCATTAATCATCCTAGTAACTCTTTACATTTATTTAGAGTCTCTAGAATTATGCCCCAATATTAAAAATTTTAATGTCACAGATTTTCCTTCTATCTAATTCACTTATTTTCTACAATTCCACCCACAATACTCTGCAATCCTAAGCATGCTTAACTTCTGGAGAGAAATACAAAACTCACTTAAACTTTTTAAAATTTTTATATTGAAGTTCCTGTATGAGCCAGCATTTGTGGCTTTTTGTCCCTGTGGGTTAAAGATTCAGACCTTTCAGCCCCATGCTGGGCACCAATTGCTGGGTTTCTGTTTGCGACTAAAATGCTCAGGGGTCACTCCAGGTAAACTGGGCTGACTGGGCTGTGCAAAATAACCACACAAGAGACTCAAATACCTTTTTCTTTGGGGTTGCTATGGCGGCTCCTCTGACCTTAAAGGTCTGCAGGAAGAGAGAGAGAGAGCACATGCTGACCTCTTTAATTGAGGAGAAGCTATTCAAATGAGGCAATGGGTCAGATTTCAAGGGGCTGAGTCTATCTTCATGATGTCCACTGTCAGCAGGTTGACTGACATCTAGGTAGGCCACACCCAAGAGCACAGTAAGAGAAAGGGGACACACACAAGGCACTTTCATGGAACATTCTATCCTAAACAGGGCAAGGGGTAATATTACAAAGGAACAGGTGAGCATAGCTCCACCCATGGGGCTGTAGGAAGACACACCCAGGCACAAAACAGTCACTCAAACCCTAGAAGAGCGGGACAGTCTAGCACCACTGGTGCCTGAAGCCAAATCGCCCAGCAGGGGAGTTAACTCAGTCATGTGTGAGGTTGGTTTCCCATATTCCACTCCTCAGTATATCCAAAGACTTAAAATCAGTGTACTATAATGACACAGCCACATCAATTGTAGCTCAATTCACAGTTGTCAAGCTATGGAACCAACCTAGGTGTCCTTCAACAGATGAATAGATAAAGAAAATGTGGTATATACACACAATGAAATATTACTTAGCCATAAAAGAGAATAAAATTATGGCATTTGTTGATAAATGGATAGAACTGGAGACTATCATGCTAAGTGAAATAAGCCAACCCCTCCCCCCACACCAAAGGCCAAATGTTCTCTGTGATATGTGGATGCTGACTCACAATAGGTGGGGAGGGGTGAGGAGTGGAGGTTCACTGGATTGGATAAGGGCAAATGGGGAAAATGGAAGGGCAAATGGGAATGGTAAAGACAATAAAATGAATTGAACATAACTTTCCTATGTTTATACATGAATACACAACCTCATCATGTATAACCACAAAAAGGGTATAAAAAAGATTGAAAATGCTGTTTTATAATATTCATTCTATATTGATTATTGCTATCCTTCACTTCTTTTCACTTATAATTATCAAACTTTTCATAACTCTCAATTCCAGATTGGTCTTGCCATATAATCATCCCTGCAGAATTTTTTGTGAACTTCTAG